>NC_080087.1:25368822-26006797 GCF_950005125.1 Chionomys nivalis | reverse complement strand
GTGTGTGTGTGTGTGTGTGTTAGACAAGGCCCCTCCGCAGACATCAAACTTGCCAGTTCTTCATCTTGGACTTCCATACTGCCAGAATTATGAGCGGAAGCCACCACTCAGTGGACCACAGGGTTCTCACAGCAACTTGGTCTAAGACAACCAGCTACAAAGCGAGGGCGAGCGGAGCACAGAACAGGCCTAAACCCATGCTGCTGGTACTGAGTGCACAGAGAAGAAGATGGCCCACTCTTACTATCTCTAGTACTGGAATGACAGGTCCCTTGTCACACACACAAAAAAAAGACCCTTCCTCAAACTGACAGTGAGCCAGCATGCCAGCAGCAGGGAGTGGCAGCTTCAGAACCAGGCAGCCAGCCTCCTTCCAAGACTAATTCTCCTATCTTGAAGCCTAAAAAAGGGAGAATTCTTTAAAAAGGAGCTCAGCCCATCCAAATTGATAAAGTACTAAGTCCTATAATGTACAAACAAATTTAATTGGTGGCAAAGCTCTCTTTTAAACAACTTAGTTGTCTGCATCAAATTTTTAAAGTCTGTTTTGTTTTTGCTTTACAGAGACTCTCATTTACTTGGTTCTGCTGAAAAGTGCTAAGACTATTGTACCTGTAGCAAGTGAATCTGTGTCTTTTCTGGGTTTGGTTACTCCAGGACGGGAGGATCTGAAAGTCTTGTACATGCTCGGCAAATGTTCCACCAATGAACTACAGCCAAGGCCAGAAATAAAACCTTTGTAATCACTCATTGCTGTGGTACAGAAATTATATCCTTCTAAGTTATTTTATATAAAATACTAATGCTGTTATTTGCATTGAAAAATAATCCACAAACTGTGGATAAGCTTTGTACAAATCCTTTGGCAATAAAGTCCTGTTATCTTTCCCTTGGTGTAAGATGTGACACACTTGTTAACAAACCTGCATTGTTTAACACAGGTTGAACCCTTCATAGGTCCAACCAGAAATTTGAAATCAGGTAGAAAATTCAGGCTTAATATCTATAGCAACTATTTTTCCTTGTATACAAAACAAAACAGGTGTACTTATGTACTTAGTATTGATGAGCTACATATATGTTTGGTACACGTTATTTTACCACACCAGATAGACAGAAGTCATAATGTAAACGTTTTCTGGAGGCTGAGTGCCAATACATCTGTCTTGTGAGCAGATAGTGGCGCATCAAGGGAGACATAAAGCTCTTTTGTCAGCTTAAATCCCTCCCAATCCAACAGTATCACCTTCTTTGTTCAGGTAGAATAAGAAACAGACTGCTCCAGACCTTGCTAAAAGTAGGCCTTGGCATAAACAAAGGTATTTTATTGCCACACACATTTTCTTAATTATTCTGACTCCTTAACTACCTCATGACTTCGTTTTCCAGACCTTTGGTCATTCCTTCCCTCCATCTCCTAAAATCTTGGCAGCGTCTATCCATATTTCTTAGGTTGGGAAACGAGAACCTGAATAGAAAACACAGGTGTAGCTCTCTCAGCCAGCCGCCAGGTCAGACATGCTGAATCTTTCCCAGTAAAACTGGTGCTACACAGATTATTAGAGATGGGTTGATCGGGATATGAGAATTAGCCAGTAAGGGCTAGAGCTAATGGGCCAAACAGTGTTTAAAAGAATACAGTTTGTGTGTTGTTATTTTGGGGCATAAGCTAGCCAGACGGCCGGGAGCTGGGTGACAGGAACGCAGCCTGCAGCTCCCTCAACACCTCACTTGTTCCCCAGGCCAGCAATTTACCCTCTCAGGTGAAAGGTGAATACACTCTTTCCTGGGATCCTGCACAGAACCACTATAGGTTTTGCCAGCCTTTTCCTTATGGACCATTTAGAACATCTGAGAGAAATCTAGTATCAGGCTGCTGAAATGAAGTATCACCGGCAAGGTGATATAAACAACTGAAACAAACTTCTCAGAGATCTTGGAATCTGGGGCATCCAAGAGAAAAGCGTGGTCCTTTCCATTTCCAGTGAGGACACACTTGATTGTGTGAACAATGTCTTCAGTCCGTTTCCTGCCAAGGGAGAAAGAGAGATAGGGATAGAGAAAGCAAGTGCAACATGTGTGTGTTTGGGCTCTGCCTTATTCTTCCTATTACACAGAACTTTGGCCCCACTGGGGAATATGACACCTTTATTGATTTTATTTCACACCCATGCCTGTTGTAGGAGGCCGCTTGTTCATTGCCCAGCTGCCAGACTCCCAAAATAATCACACAGAAACTATATTATTTAAGTCACTGCTTGGCCTATTAGCTCTAACTTCTTATTGGCTAGCGCTTACATCTTAATTTAACCCATGTCTACTAATCTATGTATCGCCACGTGGCTATGGCTTACCAGCAAGGCTCAACACATCTCCCTAGCAGCGGCTTCATGACTTCTCCTTGACTCTGCCTTCTTTTTCCCAGTATTCAGTTTAGTTCCTTCTATCCTGCCTAGCTCTATTCTGCCTTATCACAGGTCCCAAACAGCTTCTTTATTCATTAACCAATAAAAGTAACACATATACAGAAGGACTTTTCACATTACATGACTCCTTAGACCAATTATCTGAGTACAAGCAAAAATAGATGGCAGTACTTCAACATTACAGTTGGGTAGGGAGGGCACAGTCAATAACTTTCTGGGCTACACCCCCAAATCCATGCTGCTAATATGTATTTATTCCATCTACAAAGCTGAACCCCAAAGACTTTTATTTATTCTAGTATCAACCCTAAAGTCTAAAATAGTCTTATATAAATTTTATTTAATTCAGATTATGGGGTAACCCAAGGTATACTTTATCTCGAGGCAAAATTTCTCTTTAGCTATAAAACTTTAAAACTAGTTAAGTTGTGGGTTTCCAAAATACTTGATAGAACAGAAATGGGATGTGTTTTGCCATTTTCAATGAAAGAAAGAGGTTATGTGCCCCGAGCAAGTCCGTGACTTAGGAAGGGAAGAAAACTATTTTTATTTATGTGTATGTGCACCTATTTGTCAGTGTGAACACCATGTTGTAGTTCCTATAGGCGCCAGAAGAGGGATACGACCCTCAGGACCTGAAGTTGCAGACTGTGTCAGCCACTGTATTGGTGCTGGAAACTGTCCTCTGAAAAAACAGCAAGTACTTGTAACCACGGATCCATCTCTCCAGTCCCTATAGCACACTTTAATATAAGTTATTATATTTTTGTGGGGCAGTGGCCCCACAAAAACTGTTTCCAGAGACTCACACGTGCTTAGGTAAAACTCTCTAAGGAACTGGTGCTTAAGATGCAAAATATGATTAGACATTAAGCAGGATAGGAATAGTGCAGAAACTTTCCCAGCAGGAAAAGCAGCCTGTGCAAAGTTTTTGGTAGAAGAAGGATCAGTGTGAGGGATGCAAAAATCATAATTAAAGGATCCTGACAATGGACTCTGGTACCCTACAGCCCAGGAATGGCAAAAATTCCAAACCGGCATAAAGTTTTGCTCATTGTCTGAGAATTCAACGATGCCTTTGTTTCCCCCATGCCTCTGCCATATACATTCCCCCGTCTCTGTTTCTTGCTTGGAAGTCATTAGTGATGCTTCTCCATTTTTGTTTATCAACTAGAAAGGCTAGGGATGCAACTTTCTGCCCATTTCCCTTCTCATTTGCAGCTATAGCCTTGTCATGGAGTCAAGGTCCCTCTCCATGGCTATTCGTACACAGCTCTGAATGCTCGTGGTGCTGAGTGATTTCCTGCTTGGTGAGAGAGTTTGAACAAACCTTTGTGGAATGTAATACATTTAGTGACACATTCTGGTAACAGAGTTAAGGTTGCCTGTGGCAACATTAATGCTTAGTCACTTTACAGTTAGCACTGTAGGGGGCTGTATTTACTTTACTTGACACCTAAAATTACAATGGGATGAATACACTATTGGACCAGGAGCATCCACAGGCCTTAGACACAAGATCTTTTCTTCTAGGCTTTATGCTATTTTTTTCTCGGTGATTCTGAATTTCTTTTATGCCAGAATTGAATCCAAGTTTAATCTTTTTTTTTCCCCTCCAAGAAAAGGAAATTCAAAAAGCCCACAATGCCCTGTCCCATTCAGGAAGGGAAAGAATGCGCCCAAAGAATGGCACACCACAGGGACCAAACATTGTGTGAAGGACAAAGAGAATGAAGTTAGAAGTAGGATTGGCTGGTTGAGCAATAAGGGGTAGCGACTGTGACATGAATGTATACACACACACAAGCATACATACCAACAGTCACATGCGTGCACACATACACACATGTACACATACACACATGGCACACTCACACACTAACTTACACGCATGGCATTTGGAGAGAATCTTCTCCCACAAAAGTATTCTCTTGTTTATTTTCCCTCAACCTCTCAAACTGCTTGCCCAAGAATAGCCAAATGCATGTCCTGCTCACCACTCCCCACGGGCTTCAGTGATGATCTTCATCTATCTGAAGGAAGCTAGAGAATAGACCTGAGACACACTCCCCGACTCCTCACGTGGATGACAAGTCTCTCACGTGACACACTCTTCTTTCATTTGTATCCCAAACCCTAAATTTATTTCCTCAAAAAGACCCACGGAAGCAGTTAACCATTATTATGTTCTGAATGTGAGTGTCCCCACCAGACTCGTGTTTGAACACTTGATCTTCAACTGGTTGTTTCCTTGATCTTTTCTCTTTCTTCTTCTTTTATTTATTTTTTTTCTTTTTCGGAAGACTGTTCCAGGGGTTGTGAAGTGTTTAGTAGGTGAATTCTCATTGGAAAGAAGATGAGGTCTCATCTCACCCCAGTTTCTGTCCCATCTCTGTTTTTTGACTCTAGAGCTGCTGTGGCTATTCATCTCATACTTCTGCTGCCCTGCATTCTCGGCCATGATCCCCTCACCCTGTATGACAACATAGGTTCCTCTTCCCTTTAATGGCTTCTTGTCCAGTATTTGTCATGGCAACAAGAAAAGCACTAATATAGAGAAAATGTGACCCTGAGCTTCTTGCCAATTTTGTCTTAAATGCCTTAGAGACTGTCATGCCACTGGAGATGACTCCGATTCCAGGCAAGAAGCAGAGGGGAAGAAAGGAAAAACTAAGTCCTTACCAGGTGTGAGCATCTTTTTAAGAGAAAAGGAATTTAGGTAAAATATTTTGTCCATTGGAGACAAAAGAAAAGACACGAATGATGCCTCTGTAACTGGCTCAAAGGGATGGCAGCATCCAGTCAAAGCAGGGATGGGCTTAAAGAACACCTGCCTTGTGCCTCAGGAACCTCAAACACTTCCACATTTAATCTCACACTCCCAAGGAGTTTGTAAACATCAGGGCAACTTCTCACTTGAATCTGGTATCAAGAGATTTTGAAAATTTCTGAACCTATTCTACTACTGGGCAGGCCTAGAGTTGTGGTCACACTTCCGCCTCAGGACCACAGCTCACTCACCTGCCCCATGGTGACTATAACTCTTCCTCACAAAATACAGCTGACTCTTCATTAGGAAGAAGAACCAGGGTGGGGGAATTAATGGCATGTTCAGCCAGGTGGGTAGATAGGTCTCTGCTGTCATCCAGGCATATCTACACGCATGCTGTCCTGGGGTTTATACCCTTAGCCTACAGGGTCCTTCCTTGGTGGGAAGAACAGGTCAGACCCATCTGCAGCAGAGAGCTGTCAGATGCAGCTCTCAGTTCCTGCACTCCCCGGGCGAGGAGAAATCGCTGGACCATAGCACCAAAGTCACTTGTGGCCTTTGGGAAATGCTGCTCTTTCACCAAACCAGAAAGATCCTTGTCTGCCTGTTCCTGGCCAGCTCGATAAGGAAAGCCACCGATCGCCTTGCAGACTCATCCGGGTCACTCAGGAAGTTCTTTGGCTCCATCCACGGCACCCGCGACAACAACAAAAATAGAACGGGGGTTTAAGAACCTTAACACAGGGTTCCCAGATGGCAATCTGGCTTTTCATCTCAGCAAGAGGGAAATGGCAAAGCCAAATTCAAGAACTGAAAAGTCAAGAAAGGCTCTGCTTGGGCGTGCTTCCGCTCAGCATGCTGGCAGCTTAAGGCTGGATCCCCACCTGGCAGCTCCAAGGTGTCTTCTCAGTAAAGCAGCCACAGATTTACTGGAGGGGGTTGAGTGCTTCTCCTCGGTCCCTTGGGCACAAGCAAGGCAAAAATGTCTTGTGAGACAAGGCTGAGGCAAATAAAATTACTTCCAATATTTTTTGGATGGAGCCTGTGAGAGGCCCATTGAGAAGCACAAGCCAGATTTCACACATATTTAATTTTTAAGATGTAAATAACATTAAGTTTTTCGACACATTCATATTGGCTTTAGCTTCATGTTGTAATTCAAAGTGGTTTATTTTTTTTTACTTTAAGTGATTCTCAACCCATGATTATTAAAGAGAATGAATTATGCATTTACCTTTTACATTTTTCTAGTGTTCATGGATTTTTCGAAGCAGAATATTTAATAGGCAGAAACTTTGTACCGTAGTCAGCTATTTCAGTGTTAGCCCACGGGAATTAACTGGATGAAATCCCTGGCTGTCTCTCCTTGGCACGCCTGCTACAACTTCTAACCAAAGGTGTTCCCACTCCACAAGGCATCTTAAATACTACCTGAGTCTCCCCTATTTTGATAGAAATCTTTTGAGACTTTGGAGTTCAAGAAAACCAAGTTCAAACTATTTACCAGCTGTGTGTGTGCACTTCAGTCTCCCCATGTTTATTAGAGACAATGAGCTCTCCATTACACTATGCTGTAGTGTCATTCACTCATAAGTGTAATGTGGTGGGGGGTTCAACAACTGGCAGTTTGTTTCCGTAAACATTGGTATTTTTTA
This sequence comes from Chionomys nivalis, assembly GCF_950005125.1. Taxonomy (NCBI): domain Eukaryota; kingdom Metazoa; phylum Chordata; class Mammalia; order Rodentia; family Cricetidae; genus Chionomys; species Chionomys nivalis. The sequence goes on along the minus strand of NC_080087.1, from coordinate 25,999,946 downwards.
TTATTATTAATTTATTTTGTCCAAAAAGGTGAATTCTCATTCCTACATCTTACACTGACATCATTGAAATGTCCCTACTATCAAACATCTTCTCTCAGATAGCTCCTCCTTCTCTGATGTGACTTCTCTGACCCCTATGGCTTGGTGACTCTCCTGTGTGACCTCTGTGCTATTCTTTGCATGGCAATTGTCGTTATGACATTATGCTATTTTTTTCTTTTTGCCTAACTCTGACGCTTCCAGTTAAAACAGCAGCCTGGGGACAGCAAGACACAAATGTTTCTTGAATGTGTATTGAATGGCTATTAGAAAATATGTCTTATTTTATTTTCATATTGTTTATTGAACTGAAATAAAAATGGCCTTCTGTTTTCGTTATGCCTCAGTAAGGGTTTCTATTGCTGCGAGAGACACTGTGACCGTGGAAACTCTTGTAAAGAAAATATTTAATTGGGGTGGCTTGCTTACAGTTTCAGAGGTTCAGTCTAGGATGGAGGGGCAGCATGCAGGCAGATGTGGTGCTGGAGTTGAGAGTCCTACATTGTGCCTCAGAGGCAACAGGAAGTCAATAGACTGTTACCCTAAGTGAAACTTGAGAAAAGAAATCTCAAAGCCCGCCCCCACAGTGACACACTTCCTCCAACACATCCATAATTCCTAAGAGTGCCACTCCCTTTGGGGGCCATTTTCTCTCAAACTTCCACAGCTTGTTTAAAACATCTTATCATTTAAATAATTTAATAAAGGTTTTCATCTCAAGTTACAATATAATAATTAAAATCAAGGAGAAACATCATATTTCTAGGAGACTTAAGCTTTTGTTTTGATGGGCTTTTTTAGCTGTCCATCCTTGAGAACCTTCCATAGACAGAATTCCTTCAGGAGCTGGTGGGGATGCTTCAGAAGAACGGGCAACCGTGTCACTTGGAGACCCTCTACTCATTGGAGGGAAGGGTTCAGGTAATTGGAACAGACTTTTACTACTCTAAAACATCTCTTGTCATTTTTGTAACAGGAACATCAGTAATATGAAGGTTTCTTTCCCATTCTGTGAGGCAGTGTTACTATCTCTTTCCCCGATTCCACGGGCCCCAGTTAGCAAAACAGAGCTCAATTCAATTCTTGGGCATTGCATCCGCTCATCAAGCCTTTCCCAGTTCCTGGTGAAAGATCAGCCAGTGCTTTGCATGCCTTTTATGGAACGTGTTTCTCTCAAGTCCCCAATGATTCTATTTGTACTTCTTTTCATTCTAGCTGTATCTTCTGCTGCTTCTATTTCTCCTGGTCCTACCTAGGCTGCTAGGGTCTCAAAGTTTGGAGTATAATGTTTTCCACTTGATTTCCTTATCTTCATAATGAATTATATTCTGACACCTAGTTCAATGCTTTCATGCAAAGTTAGGGTCTCAGAATAACGGTGTACAGATATCTTACACTGGCAAGCTTCTCCTGGTGTACAATAAGTGACACAGATGTACTATTTGATAGTTTGTCGAGAATATTATGTTAACAGAGACTTTACCTAAAGTAATTCTTATTAAGAACCCAAGTTCAAGCTTGAAATGAATTGCTCAGTCACAATTACTGCGATGCGGGTGGTTTTGTGAAGTGAACAACAGAGAGTGTAATTACTGAAAGAGTGATGTCAACTCTGTCTAGGTCACCTCAAGCGCGGAGCTAATCTTAGCTGGTGGATGAGCTTTAGGTTCCAAGGTGAACTTGAAATCTCAGAGAGCTGCTGAGAGAAAAAACACCTGTTTTTTCGCCCAATGACTCACACGGATTCCATGGGAGGGAGGCGAGCACCCCAGCCTCCACAAGCACTTGAAGTACTTACTTGAACCTTTGTGCACACACTTACTCCAGGCCATCAAAATTTCAGGGAAAGGCCAAATGTGTTAAGGTTGAGCAGTGGATCTGAAACATTCACAGAAAAGAACAAAGAAGTCACTAGAAATGGTTTTTCTTTTGTTTGGGACCCTTCGTGGGTGAGTTTGAATTACCCCTTTCCTTTGCCGTGGCAAGACCCTGTAATCAGTTGCTTAAGGAAAAATTGTCCTCTCCACTGCAAAGAAGAGCCTTGGGGTGCAGACTGTCCACTACCAATAGCAGAGTTCTCAGAAGTAATGCACAGGGCAATTTGCTTTCTCCTAGGAGGTGGCTACAAGTTTAAGCCTGAACCCTTGCAGTTCACGGGAGTTGCTGCTCCCGTGGGTCCAATCTTCTTCCCTCCCCGAGATCTCCAAGGATGGCAGCAGATGGTGGAAGATTTGGAGCTGAGCAATTCTCCCTCCTTTTCTCTTTTACTCAAGACCTTATTGACTCTGACCCTAGGTTTGTCTCAGGTGCAACACTAAAAAGATAATGAAGCGCCGAGGCCAAACATCACTAGAAGCTTATCCTGCAGTCACAGTTCCCAAGGAAGACTCCAGAACCTTCAATTCCAAGCTGCCCTGCATCTCAGTTATGGCAGAATGTGAGCACCCACCATCTTCTAGAAAGTGGCTCTCACCATGAGAATTGCTGCACGATCCCCTTCTTCTATGTAGGAAAACACAGAAACTTGTGCAGATTGACAGACTGACTTCTTTACTAGAAGGAAAAATAGGAGGCAGGAGGAGAGAGAGATAGGGGAGGAAGAAGAGGAGGAACAAGAACAAGAAGAAAAGTTTCTGTCAACAAAGAATATTCCTAGACTGGATAATTGAGGAAGTATCCTTTCTGGAGATGTTCCTGTCATCACCATACTGTATATTTATATTTTTGTATATAGAAATACTGTATATTTATTATATACAAATAATATAATTATTGTAATATTGAATAATATATTATGCAATATTTATTATATATTTAGTATATATAAACACTGTTTATGTATATTTCTGTACCCAGACTGCCTGTCCTGCTAACAAGGGGGTGTTAGTAAACTATTAAAAGAAACTTAAAATAACATAGAGAGGGCTTATTATAAGCAAGAAGCAGCATTGAACAATGGTCATTTTCTCAAAATTTCAAGGTAGAGGATATTTCCATTCCTCTCCTAAGCCCTCAGCAAAACCCTCTTCATTTAAAAAAAAACCCTTCTGGGCTCATCTTTCCATTTGTGGAGGAAACACCAGACTAAGTAAAACAACCATTTGCTGAGCACCCAAGGCTGTAGACACACCAGTAACATAAGCGTCACCCTTGTTAATTTGAGTCATCTCCCCCAGGGCATTTGTCTTTTGTGCATGGAGATTCTGACAACCTCTTGGCACTAGCATTTTGTCATGTTGTAATGGAGCGAGTGTCTATTCATTTTTTTCACATCAATTACATGCAGTGAATCAGATCCTTGCTACATAGATGTGTGCTGGGAGCCCTCCCCAGAGCCCCAAGCCACGGACAGCCCTGCTCCCATGGCTGCTGGTGGCTCCTGACAGTGCCTTCCTCACCTTTTAAATAGCAGATAATTTCATTTTTTTTCTCCTACTTGAGCATAAACCACATCATTTGCATTGTAAATAAAGCCCATTTCTTGTCTTTATTTCCATCATTTTTGATTGCTTTTGGCTGCTTAACTTGGATAATTTAATCGCAAGCCATATGAAAGAGAGCAGAGAGAGATTTTTAAATAAGTTTAGAAGTAAGCACAAAACAAATCTACAGCAGGAGCAGATGGCTACTCCCCCTCTGGTAGCAGAAGCGTTGGAAGTTCTTTGAGCACCTTCCTGGGGTCATGGGGAAAATGCAACAGCATCTCTTCAACAAAGTCCTCTAAGGTGAGCTTGATGTTCCATGTGCAGCATCACACTGGAAGAGATTGGTATCGTACTCATGGTAGACGGGTGAACAGGTTCTCTGCACCTAGGCCCTGTGTGAGGGCCTGCTTCTCCTCTGCTTGTCCTGGAACCCAAATAAAGCCAGAGTGGGGTTCATTTCCTGCCATCATCTGTCTAGGGTGAAGAAAGGAAGAAACATTGTTCATAAGGATTTATCTTTGTGTCCTTTGACAGTTTGGAGATAACAGCCTTTCCTTGACATAGCGAGACATGAGACATCACCAAGATCATTCTTCAGCCTAATTTTTTTAGGCTTCATTGTTTCTGGTATGATGCCTACAGTTATTCTTTCTCCAGGGAGTGGTACGCAGGCAAAGCTCTCTAGGTTAACATGAAGATCCTGAAGTTTCTTTCGAAGGCTGGCCTTCCTTACCTGCTCCAGGTAGCTTCTTGACAATGCCAGTGAGCAGCAGGCACTGAATCGCACGTACCACGTACCGTCTGGAGAAGATGGAGCTCCTCATGCCACCTACGGGTCATGTGAAGACAGTCAGGAGTACATGCTTGCAGTCTAAGCCAACTCTCTTCACAGTCTGCAAAAGCAGAGTTCTCTTCCGGAGAAGCACAGATGGCTGAAGGTAAGGCTCTTGACAGACCTCGTATCTTAGGGTCACACCCTCTAAGTTTACTCGTGAACTCTGGCACTTAGTGACCAACTAGATCCACCATGCTTTCTCATCCCTTCCCCATTCGGCTGACTGCCTTTCCTTCTGGAACATTTTATTGTCGTATCACTCTGGGTTGGTTGTTCTCTTATTCAGCCTCTTACAACTGTCTTCCAAACTTTAGTGCCCCTGGAATTCCATAATCATACTTAGTTAGTTCCCTGAGCCCCTCAATTTTTCTTCCGTCTCCTAACCGTTCCTGAACACTACGCTTGCTAGAGATATTTGCCGCCGGAGAGCTCTTCCAAGACGAGATTCATTGTCTAATGCATTGTGTAGCCCATGTGTGAGAGATAAAGTCTTTATTTCTCTCTGCTTCTTCCAGACTCTTTCCATTCTTCTGTCTGGTAAAGTCCTGCCCATCTGAAGCTCACAGCAAGCATCTTATAGTTCTGAAGGTCTCTTCTGCTTAAGCCAATGGTTCTCAACCTTCCAAAAACCAGGGACCTCTATGTTCCTCATGCTGTGGTGACCCCCCAATCATAAAATTATTTCCATTGCTACTTCATAACTGTAATTGTGCTACTATTATTAACCAGAATTTAGATATTTGTGTTGTCTGATGGTCTTTGGTGACTCCCAGAGGAGTCAAGACCCATAAGTTGAGAACCACTGCCTGAAGCCTTCCAACCTGTGAGAGTTGCTGCGGCACATTTGATCATCATGAGTGTGCCATAGGTCACACAAATGTAGAGCTCTAGCTTTTGTTTAAAACTAAAACAAACAAACAATGATATAAGGTCACATTCCAACTTGTCATGTGATCACTTCTTCTGTAGACTTACAAATGCTTGCTTCAATCACAACTTTTAATAACAAAACCTTCCTAGGATCATAGACATTTTTGTTTGTGTTTGTGTTTTGTTTTGTTTTTCGTTAGCTTGTTTTCTGAGCCAGGGTTTCTCTGTGTGGTGCTGGCCATCCTAGAATTCACTCTATAGACAAAGATGGCCTCAAACTCACAGAGATCCTCCTGTCCCTGACTCCTGTGTACTAGGATTAAAGGCATGTGCTGCTCCCACCCCTCTCCACCCCCACCCAAGGAATTATAGGGTATTTTATAGGAGAAATAATTTAATTTCTTCTACCTCTTGTTTTTACTTCTTCCAGTTGCAATAATTTTAAACTAGTAGGCATTTACTTCTTGCTACCCCTATGCATCCAGAGTAGGCCAGGAGGGGAGTTTCGATCTTCACCTTCTCCTGGGAGTTTGAGCAACTAAAGTCCTTACTGTGGGACAAGTTGCCACTATTGATAATGCAGAGGAAGCAGGGCCAAGCTGGCTGTCGTCTAGTGACAAATATCCAACTCATACAGTGACACCGATTGCCTTTCTTCATAGGCATTAGAATCAACCCATTGTCTGCCCAACCACAAGGAAGACAAGACAGAAACAACAGTTTTCTGTGTGCCAGAGAGAGTCGACGTGATGCTCTGACTTAGCCATGGTCATTCCCCTAAATATGTTCGGGTGCTTGTGCTCATTCCCATCATAATATGATAGACATAGCTACAAAGTGTGGAAGGCGCATGCGTCTTGGAACCATGCACTGTGGGTTTAAAACTCTCGCCTCTGGCTTATTAGCTGAGCCTGTGTGACATGGGAAACTCTTGACCTCTGTGAACCTCCAGTCTCGCAACTGATAAACAGACATTTGCGAAGATCCGAAAAGCTTCAGTGTGATAGAATATGAAACGAGCTCATTGCCATGTCTAGCAAGAGAAGGGCACTTTGCGTGTGCTAGCTTCCTCCCTTTTCTTCACCGCCATACTAACTTGTTATTTTATTTCTTCTTGTCCTTATCATGCTTATGATCATGGATTTGCTCTTGTCTTAGGTTTGTAAAAATTGGCCTTAGCAACGCCTGCATACAACCCCCTTCATGCTATAAAACTCTGTAATCCCACCAGAGCTTCCAATGCATCTGATTCTCCAGGGCTCTATCGTTAAAAACTTCTCTTTTTAACCTTTATAAGACTTTTTCCTCTTAACCCTTATAAAATCAATTCTGTTAAATAATTTGAGGGTTATTCTTCATTCTGTCCTGGTTTTAATGTTGTCAGTTTGAAAAGACCGTATTCTACCTCATTGTGTAAATATAAACCCTTCCAAGACAAGGGTCTTCTGTTATAAACCTTACAGAGTACAAGAAACACATTGTATGCTCTCATATGTAAACACGTTGTATGTTGTCATATGCACACTATCAGGTACTATCAGGTGGCTAGCTAAACATATTGGCTTGCTAAAGCTGTTGTAACACCATAACTCTAATGACTGAGGTTTCTAAGCGGTGGCGTACATCGGGAACCCAGCACCTGGTAAGAGGGGTAGGAACATCAGGAGTTAGAGATTCACAATTGACGACATTAGAAGTTTGAGGCCAGTCTAGGCTACATGCAAACCTATTTTAAAGTACAAAACCGAACAAGAAAAATATCTGTGAAGGAGGGTAGATTCCTTCTGAGAGGTGTGTTTGAGAATCTGCCCCTGTGTTTCTCTGTGAGAGCCACAAAGTTTGCTGACTTGTTTGACCCCTGGATGTTAGGAAATCATCCCAAGCAATTCTATTTACAAACTTTCATCTGGAGTGACTCTGAATATAGGCAAATTCCTGAATCCTTCAGGACTTCAGTGCCTAAAAATGTGCCTGCAAAGAACATATCTTCCCTCCTACCTCTAATGCCAGAACTCTGCAAGAATGGGCAGATATTTAGCTAGTTTCATAGGGAGGCTTTATTGGCACCAATTCCATCAAGAATGAATCTCTTGGTTCCTAGTTATGGTCATACCACAAAGGTGTTAGGCCAAGTAAATTCTCAAACACCCTATTTGAAGTAAAGCTTTTGTTAAACAATAGATTTGTCTAAATATATCCTGTTGAAAAATATATATCCTCACTGAACTTCTGCAAATAACTATGCTGCCACAAAAAGTAAGGAAACCAAATAAAAATACTTGTTTCTGTGTTCTGAGATGTCAGGAAACAATAACATTCAAAGAATGTTTTATAATAAGCCTCAGAAGCACTCCGTACTAAATTGAGAAAGACCTATCAATAGAAAGAAGAAAGGGATTTGGACTTGAGGACTATCTAGTTAAACATGAGACATTAAAACAATATCAATATTTCAAAGCAAAGAAGCACAATTATTTCCCTTCTTTTCAATCCAAGTTAATAAATGTTTTTCTGCTCAGGCTTCTGCCAGAAGCTGCTTTCATAAAATCAACTTATTCTGGACTGACAGGAGTTCTAGAAATGCCTTGTGGGGGTTGTCTGATGCATGTCAGTTCCAAAGTCCCCATTGTAAGAACCATGGTTAGGCACAGCAGCTTGTTGGGGCTGCCTTCACAAAGCCCTGCCGACTGGCACTTTAAACAATAGACATTTATTTCCTGACATTTCCCAAGACAGAAAGTCCAAGATCAAGGAGTCAGCAGGGTAAGTGCCTTCTGCGATCTCACTCTCTGTGTTCTTGCTGTCTCTCTTTGACGTCTGTAGCCTGATCTCTTTCTTTCAGGATAACGATCACACCACCTCAGGCCTCACGATGATGGCCTTTCTTTACCACCGTGTCTCCTTATTTCCAAACATATTCTGCTGAGTTTAGGCCTTCAAAATACGAATTGGCTGTGGGAATGATAATTCAATTCATAACATTAAGTAAGAAGTTCTCTATCTACCCTTCATTAACAACCAAATGTATGGCTTCAGTCAAGCGTGAGAGGAAAGTTGGAGCAACTTGCTGTCATTAATTAAGACTGAATAGATGTTAATTCATCAAGTGGTCAGTACCATTGTCATGGAAAAATAGTAAAACTTTCCATTGCAGTAAATAAAATGTGTAAGTCTGTTGACTGCATTAGGTTATTATTCCTATTCCATGTAAAAACGTATTACAGACTGACAAATTTTTAAGACCATCTAATCCATCTTGTCAAAATATATAATGTATAAAACATATTTATGAACCAGCAAGATGTCTCAGCAAGTAAACGCATTGGCTGCTAACCCATGGCACAATACCCCCACACTATCCACAAATACAAAAATAAATAAATATATTTTAACAATTAAAAATAAAACACATGTATTAATAGCTTTTTTGATGCACAATACTAGCTTAGAGAAAGCTCAGCCACTTATTTAACAGTTTTTCCATGAAATGCATACAATGTTGAACTGATTAATAATAACAGAATATACAAAAAACACTAATTATTATCATCTTTTAGAAAGTAAAAGACAAAGTCTTTATGATTTTTTAAATCTATCTGGACAAGTCTCAAAGGTACATTTAAATATAAAAGCATTTTGAAGTTTTTTTATTTAATTCTTATTAAATAAATTAAATGTGATATTAAAAAAGAAAGAATAATTTGATTTAGAACACTGATGCACAAGAATAATGAAGGATAGGGTTAATACTGACCCAGTTTAGATACATTTCAATTAAAGTGACAATAACGAAAGTATTTTAAAATAAACTTTAAGAATAGAGTTAGAAGAAACCACAAGAATCCATGGCTGAGAAACTTTTGTTACTTGTTTAAAAAGACAAGGACATTACAAAGTCGTTAAGAGCCACAGAAAGTAATCTTGCCGACATAATAAAACCCTGCTTTCCAGCAAAATTGCCCAGTGAATATAGAATACCTTTTAAAGATCTTGTTTAAAACAGACAGACTATTCTAAAACTAATCCATCACTGGTAGGTCTTTAAAGTGGAGCACTAATCTTGTTTTGTCAACATACTTCAAGAGGTGAGCACGCTGAAACAAAATTCTTCCTCTTCTCATCCTGATGGAGGACAGAGACGGGATTCTCCTCCTTGCCTTGAACCATGGGATGCTGGATACAACCTATGGAACAATGAATTTTTTTTCACACATGGGATAAAGACAAAAACAGTATGCATTCCATGAAAGAAGGGCCCCCTGGAGGCGAGCTCTGCCTCAGATTAGGGCATAGAAATAGTTGAATTCGTTAGTTAAATTTTCCAATGAGGATACTTTTGGGCCAACACTTTATTACTTGTGGAGTTCTTCTCGACATTCAGTGAAGAAACAATATTAATTATACACAAACCACGCGAGATATCAGAAAGGATCTGCTCTCCAGATCTTTTTATGAGGTCCATCTTAACCAAAAACCAAAGACCAATGCCTCTGTCATAAATTGAAATAGAGTAGCAAGTAGAACATTACAAGTCAAAATGTTTCATGAATATGGAAGAAGCATCCTTATAATTTTAACGAGTTTAGACAAGCAATTCATAAGATCGTTACCATGGTGAAATGTTATTCATTCCAGTGACGCAAGTTTAACAACAGAAAAATCAGTTACTGTATTTTGTCATATTAATAAACTATAAAATAAAAACACATGCCCTTCTATAGAGACATAAAGAAAATTACTTGACCAAGCTGAATACTCACTAATTACTTTTTAAATTATAAATCACAAAGTCAGTTTTCTCAACTTAATAAGGACATCTAATAGGAACCGATAGTAACATCATGAGAAAATTAAGCACAGGGAACTAAAGAGCAGTCAGTGTGGTCAAGGATACATGCTCTTACCACCTCCATTCAGCTCTGTAATAGAGATGCTAAAGAATGCAAGAATGCAGGAAAATAAGGCATGAAGGGAGGCAAAATAAGACAGGCAAATGAAGAAAAAAGATTCATAGATGATAAATTTTCTCGGTCACTGTATGAAGTTGTAATCCACTAAAGAATATTCAAGCTAACAATGGGAGTTTAATGAAAATAAATCATAAGTAAATGATATATAGAAATCATTTGCATTTCTCTATAATAGTAATAATTAGACATTGAAGCCAACAACATCATTCATAATAACAACATAGAAACTATTTTAACAAAAATTGCACATACCAAAACTACAAAGTACTGCATAAAGAATGTCCGAGACAATCAAGTAAATGGGAATCTGTAAACCTGTAAGAACAAATCTTTTAATTTAGAGAGTATGTAATCTATTAGCACTTGCTGAAAGGAGAATGCATTTAAAATTTACACAAGAATATATATTTTTTCCTCAGTCCCAACCACATTAACACAAAAAGAATACGCAATATTAATTCTATGTTCTTATCCATAAGTAAAAATAAACATAAAATTTTCTTGTCTATATCTCAAAAGACTGTTTTTCTATGTAATGGAACGAAATGTTTAAATGAAAATCAGACAAACAAAAGACCAGTCATCTCAATTTCTTTGTTGTAGCTCACTTGACCAAAGTAATCTTTTCCTGCTCACCAGAGAGGGATAAGCAGACGATAAGAGATCTCAGAAAAGACTCAATTATCACTAACCCCAACAGACAATGGGTTATTAGTTCCATACAAGCCATATTCTATGAGCATATTGCTCTCCTGAGAATTCAGTTGAGTCCAGCCCAGTACCCTGGTAACCACAAGTCTCTGAAAGACACAGTAGCCAAGCAGCAAATGTCTTTACAAGTGATTCTTTTCCTTTTATAGTCATAGCCTGTCTGGTGAGCTAATAATTATTAATCACTGCCGTGATTCTATAAAAGAGCCTTGATATAAACATGCATCAGTAAGCCAACAGCTGTGTCTAGAAACTAAAGATAAAAACACAGAGGAAGAGGAAAAGAAGAATAGATAAAAACAGAGCAAAGGTTCTACTGTTGCTGTGAGTTCACTTGAGGAAGCCCCCCCTCCCAAAATGTGCCTGGCCTGAAGGACCACATGACAAGTATTTCTCTTACAACATAGTTACCTGCTTTATTTTATTTGCTTGAGTATTTTGCCTGCATGTATGTGTACCTGGTGCCTATAGAGGCCAGAAGAGGCTGTCAAATCCCCTGAAATTTGAGTTATAGATAGTTGTGAACTGCCATAAGGTGGTAGGAATTGAACCCTGGTCCTGTGGAAGAGCTGCTAGTCTTCTTCCTCACTGAACCATCTTCCCAGCCCCTCTTAAAGCATAGTTTATTTAATTGTCTCTGAGTTGATGCAATTCTACTGTGATATTAATACAACAACCTCAAAATCTATTGTTTACAATTTGTATAACTTTGAAAAGATTAAAAGCATGTTCTATTCAGCTGCTTTAATAAAATGTCACCAACTGGGTGACTTACAGAAAAAAAACCCACTCCCCACAGTTCTGGAGGCTAGGAAACCCAAAACTGGGGTTTTCGTACCTTCATTTTCTGGAAAAGACCTATTTATCCAAAGCAACACTTTTTGGGGACTCCTTTATGAAGACACTGGGACCTGATCCCTTTCATAATAGTTATGTCTTTATGGACTGGTCAATTCTCAAAGACCCTAGTTTCTAATACCACCAATTCCAGGGTTAAGGTATAAACAAATTTAGAAAGTACACAAAGGATTTAGAAACCATACCAGTGATCCATACAAATTCATTTTACTCATTAATTAAGAATGGCCAATCAGGTGCTAACATAAGTAACATAGGTACTGAGAACACTTCAGGAGTGTGTTTTAGTGAAATAAGTGTGCAATACCCAAAGAAAATTAAACATCATAATATCCAATAGGCCATAAAACTGTAGCCTTTCGATCATTGACCTTTTTTGTGCCTTATTAAATATTTTGTTTTTTAAAGTATGTATGTATGGGTGGGGTTGTGGGTGGGTATGTGCACTTGGGACAGTCCCCCCAAAAGGCCGGATGTTTCACATGGGGTTAAAAGCAATTGTGAGCTGCCTGACACGGGCGCTGGCAATCAAACATGGATTCTCTGAAAGAACAGTATCCATTCCTCCAGCCCCCTCTTTTAATAGCTCTTAAAAAATCCACAGTGACACAGTATAGGTCCTAGTCAAAATGAATGGCAAACCAAATTAAGGTACGAAGATATAGCCTCTACAGAACTAAATAATTCTTGGGTGAGACCAAGAGAAAGTATTCAAATGACAACTTCCTTTTCTACCAATTTTTATATTTTGAACACTTTTTCTGAATGGCTTAAAGGTAAGTATTTGGTTTGGGCATGGACTACCCAAAGGGAAATCTTCTCTTCGAAGTAACATTCTCCCCCTCCCTACAGTTCCTACACAATGAACTGAAGCAAAGTACCAAGATGCGGATTCAAAAAACAACTCATGATACAGGTCCATGGAACTAAAAGAATCCACTGTGTATATAGGCAATCCAGCTGGAACTGGCATATACTGGCAGGGCATTGCTAACTGCCTCTAAAGCTCTCCAGATTTATTTCATCTTTCATTTTTATTGCAGAATTATCCGTTCACAAGCATCATTCATTGGAAGCCTAATGAAATACAACAAATATGTAAAGCTGTTCTTATTGGAGCTTTTGTGGAGACAGGAGGGCTCTCTGGTGTTTGCTCCCATGGCAACCCTTACTTAGTCTTTCATGTTCCTTGCATTGTTTCACAGAACCCCCGAAGGCTCTGAAGTGTGTTTAACAAGGCACACATTTGAACCCAGTTACCTTAAAAATAATAAAATACTAGCAAAAAAAATGGCATAAGTTTCTGTAATCAATGCATGTTCTTCTCAAAGTTCATAGATATCGGGACCACAGTTGAAATTAAAACACGTGTGCAAATTCTCTGTCCCTTCCTCCCAAACACTCACCATTTCTCTCTGCACTAACAACACGTTCATTTCTTTGGGCCATCACTCCTCAAATGCTAACAGCTCTTATTCGCTTTCCATTCTATTAGATGTTATTTTTGTTTATCTTTCCAAGGGACCGTTCAACGCCCAGCTCTTTCTATTGGATCACTTTCATGTGAGTTATCTGGTGAATGAAAAGTCCCAAAAAACGGCCCCTCGGGGTCGATCACTCCGCACGCTGAAGGATGTTAGAAATGCGTTGTGGAAGTTTCCATTTTGCTCATTCACAAGTGACTAGAGAGTGGTGGGTGTTTTCTAGAGCATCAAGGAGCTCCTTGACAGGTTCCTCTTTGCCCAGTCCCTTCCTGCTCCTAGGTCAGCCTCTGTTTCCTGCTGGGTCTCTGTTCCTAGAGAGGCTCATTTTCATTGTTCTCTTAATGTTCTTGAGCTTAATGGACTGTTTTATGACTTGAATTCAAATAACGGGGCTTTTGTGGAGGAAGGCAAAGGGGCAGGGAGGAAGGGCGGGGAGAAAGTGTGGGGGAAAGGGATACTCCAGCTTGGTAGGGTTGCCTTTTACAGTCCTACACAGATTTTTCTTCCCTATCAGATAACTTGCTGACCTTATCCTATGCTACAGCTGATTGCAATTACTTCAGTTTGTTAGGCCGACCAATTTTAGAAACGTGGACAATGCACATCGCTGCAATCAGATCTGCATTAAAACCCAGAAATGAAGCATACATCAGTTGTTGCCACTGGAGTTGTTATGATATATTTTTTTTTCCCTAAAGAAATACCCTCATGTCAGCAGGCCTGAAATAAATCCCTCCAAACTGCTAACATGACTTCTGTGGAAAAGTCTGGTATCTTCTATACAATTAACCTATATTCTCATGAAACTCAGTTACTTATTTTTCATTACTTTTGTCTTGGTTCTTTCCAGTTCTTCTCCTTTTGGGTTTTATAATTATTTTTTAATATTTTCTTGGTTTATTTGTATGTCAGAGAATACATGCACATACATATGAAAAGAGGCTAGAAGGTTTCAAATATCTCTGTCTCTCTGTTTACTTCTCTGAGGCAGTCTCCTTTCTGAAATTGAGACTGGAGTTTTGTCAACTAGGTTGGAAAGCAGGAAGCCCCAACAATCCCTTTGTCATTGCCACCTTCAGAAGAGACTTTACAGACATTTGTGGGGATGCCCTGTTTTTTAGGAGGGTGCCGAGATCTGAATTCTGATCCTTATGATTGCTCAGTGAGCCCCCTTAACCACTGTGCCATCTCTCCAGCTCCGTGCTTTATAATTATGGGAAAGTGCTTGTATTTGTTGCTTTTCTCATCACTATGACCAAACTGATAAGAAAAAAAAAAACAGCTTAAGGATATGAATTATTTTGATTCATAGTTTGAGGACAGAGTCCCTTGTGGTAGGGAAAGCATAGCAGAAAGACTGGCTTCAGTTTGGATAGCAGGAGCTTGGTGTCTTACTTAGGGTTTCTATTACTGTAAAGAAACACCATGACCACAGCAACTCCTATAAAAGAAAAGGTGAAACTGAGGCAGGTTTACAGTTTCAGAGGTGTAGTCCACCATGGGGAGAAGCCTAGCAGAGTGCAGGCAGACATGGTGCTGGAGAAGCAGCTGACACTTCTACCTCTTGATCCTCAGGCAGCAGGAGGAGACTGTGTGCCGCAATGAGTGTAGCTTGAACATACGAGACCTCAAAGTCACCCTTACAGAAGACATACTTCTTCAAACAAGGCCACACCTATCCTAACAAGGCTACACATCCTAATAGTGCCATTCCCTATGGGCCAAGCATTCAAATGCATGTGTCTTTGGGGGGATGTTCCTATTCAAACCATCACACTTGAGGAAGCTGGTGACATTGTGTTCATACTGAGAGATATATGCTGATACCCAGCCAAGCATCCTCTGGTTGTCACTTTGTAGTATCTGTGACTACACCCTTGGGATGATGGCTCTCAAATACATAAGGGTCTTCCCTCTTCATTAAAACCACTCTAGGAATACTTTCATGGGCATGCCCAGAAATGTGTCACCTGAGTGATTCCAAACCATTCAGCCTGACAAAGATTAGCCATAATATCATTTACAGGTGCAAAACACATGGAGATGGATAGTGAAGAACTGTGCATTTCTCAATTTTAGAATCTCAGTGCTTCTTGTCCACCAATAAACAATTTATATCTCCATCAACCACCACTCGAAAGAGTACAGTGATTATGTCACCCCTTAAATCAATGTGATTTGAAGGTTACCAAGTGGCATTTCTGACTTTAGAAATATCACCCCCAGAAATTGCCATCATCTCTACAATCATTTATCCTTAGCTGCTGTAGTTGGGGTCTGGACACAGAGCGCTTATTTAAAGTGCAGGTTTGGGGCTGGAGAGATGGATCAGCTGTGAAAGGCTAGGCTCACAACCAAAAATAAAGTGCAGGTTTGTTGCTGTTGATTGACTACAATCGAGGACCTATCTGGCATCAGTGAATTGTAAGTTTCCAAGCAGAAGCAAAAGATGGGGAGGAGAGAGAATGGGATGTAGGCCTGCCAAAATAAGGGAGGCTTTGGAGCAACTACACACTGTCTTAAGGAAGAGGTTTAAGGAAAATATCTTGACAGGGCCAGAAATATATATGGGAAACAGGAAGGTCAATCATTTGCCCCACATTGCGACTCTCAACTCTCTTACCCCGCATTTTATTTTTAAGATATGCTTTAGAGTAAGGGGTCACCAAGTTAATAGAAAAGAGAAAAATAACCCCAAAGGGAGCAAGGTCATGGAGCATCATTGCATCAGCATCGAGTCATGATTTCATGACCATACACCTCCCATTTCACTTCCTTCCAGAAACACTAGGAAGAAAGGGCGAAGAGAGCCTGGGGGCAGCCCGCGGCCAGCACTCCTTATTTCTTGTCTTTCTCCCTATAGTGTCTGGCTTATGAAAGTGAAATGACCCCGGAGTCTGAGTGCTTTAGAGACACTGACTTCCAGATGGGCAAATGTGTGGCTTTTAATTCAATTCGGAAAGTCCCTTTCCAATGTCTCCCACATGCTTGCCCTGTGCCCCAGTATTTCACTTTTCCCTGGGCACATATTTCTCAGACCATTTCTCCCTCAGGAACCTGCCTTTCTTCATCTGTTCTTGTCAAATGCCAACGAAGCAGAGTGACTCCTGATTTAAGGGTTAGAATGCAAAGCTGTTTTGCATTGTAACCATACAAAGTCAGCTTGGTCAGTATTAATTTTTTAACTCTGTAAAACCACACTTGAAATTAAGATCCTTGAGCTCGTCATTAAAAACCTCCACTCCTCAGGAAACCTGGGGAGGGAGCCCCTAAGGACACAAGAGGTGCATATCTTCTATCTCATGCTCTCTATAGGATTTATTCTCATCAAATGCCCCTGCCCTAATGTGAGTACTTTTTCTCCTCCTCCCCTCACTTCCAACATAAAGCAGCATGACTCCATTCATATAAATTACTAGCAGGAATTGCTATATTCAAAGTGATTGATCTGCTTTGTCAATGGCCATTACACTATAACCTCTTACCTCTTTAAGCTCTTAAGTTATTTTCCTTTTAATGTGGTTATTTTATGGGAATTCTCCACATAGACTGTTAGATTTATACTATCATACAATAGTTTCCATTCATATTTCTAGACCCTTCCAGATATAATCAATGTGATGAATTGAACGGCTGGAGGTATATATGGATAGTTTTGCAATTGCTGATTAGAATCACTTGCAGAAACGTATGTAGATATTTTGACTTTTCTGGAATATAGCCGGAGTGGAAGGAGGCGAGGCAGGACAGGAAACTTCTAGAAGAGGCAACATTCCCAATGGAAAAGCCAAAGGCAGCGCTATTTAGAGATTTCTCTGCTCGGGATTAGTGACTTGGTGCTCTGGAAAATTGCCACACAGATCAAATACTGTTTAGAAACATGAGGGAACAGAAGAGAATTAAGAGACAGACAGAAATATCATGATGAACAAGGAGACCAAATTTCGAATATATTTCATTGGCTAAATTATATGGTGTTGTGCCACAGAATTATAATAATATAATTCAGATATAATTAGAATTATATCTGAAGAGATTATGCACCATACCCAGGGTGGAGTTTTCAGTTACACCCTCATAAAGAATAAAGACCGGCCTCAACTTTAAACAACCTTGCATTTTGAGTTTGTCTACCAACATGGAGAGAGCCTTTTGTGCATGCCTCAGAGTGCATTTCAAGTGTTGCTTTGAGCCTTTATTTTTGCTGTGTATTGTTTGTTTGCTTTAAGACCCTCAGATAGAGACATACATAACACAATGTTTTAAATGAAGTAGTCTACACAAATAGCCGAGGATAGTGAACCAACTCTCAACAATTACTAATATTGCACATTATCCACATTTTTTAGCCAATTTTGCAATGACTCTGAAGACTGTATTACTAGTTCGTTCCTGTTATTTCCCCATGATCTTTCCTCTTGTATGATTTTCTCTTGGCATGCTCTGTGCTATATGCAGAAGAAAATCCACATCTCAAGAGGTCCAGATTTGGCAGAAAAAAAAAAGTTTGCTTCACTTTTCATTGTCAATTTTGTTTTGTTTTGTTTTTTTTTTTAAAAAAAACACTTCTCTCATTTTTTTTTTTATTGCAAGGACTTTCTATTCCATCTTACACGCTAGCCTATTGTAGATCTATTTAATTAGAATCTTACTATTGGGGAGAAGGCTCAATAAAATTTAGAATACAATGCTATCATACTCATCGTATTTCTTATTATACATTTAGGGGTTAATGAAGGCCTTACTTTCATCTAGTAATAAGAAAAACACTTTAAAATGTGATTCCCACTTCTTTTCTCTGTAATTTAATTATAGTGAACTTTTCAAAGTAAATTAGACATACATTGTTTATGCCCAAGTTCAAGAATATTAATCTGTAAATAAATGCATGGGAGCAGTCACACTTCCTCCCTTTAAGATTACAGGAACCTCTACAATATAATATACCCCTTCTCAAAGCCCCTGGGGAGAGGGCAGCGAAGCAATGTGCATCAAACAAGCCGTTTATTCTGTGCTGTACTTGGGGGGCTGGCTATCCCTTTAAATTTCTTCAGTTGACTGAAGTGTTGTTAGCAACATAAATCAACCAACGTGTGTGTGTGTGTGTGTGTGTGTGTGTGTGTGTGTGTGTGTGTGCTGGTCTCCAGTTATATAAAATAAAGGACATCATTTCTACCCTTTACCAGTGACCCGACTAGTTACTAAAACCTATGATGGTCCCTGGCTTTTTGAGACCTACCATGACAAAAGTCACAGCCTCCAAAGTTAGTATCTATAGACGCCCCTAGCTGTTTAAACCTGCCGTTTGCCCTCTAGTTGCCTAAATTCCAACATTCTTTTCGAAACATCAGTGAATTAAACTCTTAACAGAGGCAGACTAGTACATATCAAGATATTTATTTATGAATGAACAAAATAAAGCATTTGTAAGTTTTCCAACACCATCAATGTACTTTAGAAAACTCCTGAGTAAATCTATCAGTTCATATCCGAATATACTGGTTAGTTTTTATTGATTCAATCTAGAGTCACATCGGAAGAGAGAATCTCAACTGAAGAACTTCCTCAATCCCATTGGTCTGTGAGCCATTTTACTGACTGATGTTTGATGGGTAGGGCAGCTCACTCTGGACAGCAACTGCCCTAGACAGGTGGTCCTGAGCTATGTAAGAAAGATAACTGAGCACGAATTACTGATCAAGAGGACCAGTAGAATTTCTTCGTGGCTTCTGCTTCAATTCCTTCTTCAGTCACCAACCTAACTTCCTCAATCATTAACTGTGGCCTGAAAATGTAAGCTGAAATAAACCCTTTTCTCCCCAAACTGCATTTGTCAGAGGATTATAGCAACAGAAAGCAAACTAGGACACCAGGATATCATGTCACAATAACTTCTATTTAGGCCTAAGACTCTGATGACCCCCTGATTCTGTTATCCATCCAAATCTCTAATGAACATTTAGGAGAGCTCGATATGTGTAAACTATTGTTTTAGACATTGATGATACTGTGGTCAACAAGCCTCCACTTTACCCTACCAATACTTCCAGTCAAGGGAGCACTGGTCAGTGGAAGGAATTCTTTACACCAGATCCAGCACACAGCCAGTGTAGGGAGGAAGATTATAGCCTTGTTATCTTGGGCTTAGCCAGTAAAGGTAAAGAAATTTAGTTAAGATTTATGAAAAGTTTACAAGAGCTTAAAATGATTGGTAAAATCCAATGGTTTAATGATGGTAGTCTAACACAAAAACAAAACAAATTACTCTGAAAAGTATTAGGATTCCCTTTTATCAAACTGAGAAATCTATAAGGGCAACATTTTATAATAAGGTAACTAAATAGCAAGACAATGCCCTCAGAAAGAATTATCTCACTAAATTTGCAATCTTCTTCTGGACTTCAAGGCAGCGTCTCTCTAATTTATGTGCTAGTCATTTCTTAACTTCTCCAGTCTCCTTTGACAGTCTTTGACTAATGCATCAATATGTTGACTAAAATCCTTGTGAGGAAGGCAGCATTGATCAGAGGCCTGGCCTTAGAGAATACTTATGTACTGTTAATGGAAGCCACAGTCAGGGCCCTTGAAGGGAACAGTGATTGGCTTCCCCACCTCCTCCACGGGAGCTGCAGAATGAACACCTAAACTAAGGATTCCCCGTGGATCGGGTGGACCTTTCTAGTTTGTTCTGTGTGAGCCACAGCTGTGTATGAATATTGCATCACAGATGTTCAATAAAGATGGGAATGTGTCTTCCCCCAGTTGAGAAACTCATTTTAAGGTAGGAAATTTGAACTTACAACCTTGTTGTTTGTTATTCATCAAAACCTTTCATCTCTCTTGCTAAATATTGATAGGTTAGCTATGTCTCCCATACGCACGTGACTGTGGGAAAATTTTTTTGCTAAGTTCATTTAGAAATATTTTATTCCCACATCAGGAGTTTTTCAGTCTTTCTTTAGAAAATATTATAAAGATGGTTTGTCAGCCACATTGTATTCATTTCTACACTTTATACCAAATCTTCTTTACATGTCTGGGTGCACACCATATAAATGCAATTGACAGTGGTAGCCAGAAGAGGGCAACAGATCCCCAGGAACTAGACTTAGAAACAGATATGAGCCACTGTATTGGTGTTGAAAACCAAACCCAAGTCCTCTGTAAAAGAAGCAGCAGTTCATTTTTTTTTTCCTTTGATTTTTCGAGACAGGGTTTCTCTGTAGCTTTGGTGCCTCTCCCGGAACTAGCTCTTGTAAACCAGGCTGGCCTCGAACTCCCAGAGATCCGCCTGCCTCTGCGTCCCGAGTGCTGGGATTAAAGGCGTGCGCCACCACCTCCCGGCTGAGGCAGGAGTTCTTAACTGCTCTGAACACCAACCTCCCCACACTTTTAACTCTTAGTGATTATTAAATATATATAAAATACTGTTTTTACATTTCCTTCTAGGCCACATGCCTAACACTGAGATTCCCCAGGGGAGGTCCTGATGCCCAACTATCGAAAGTCGTGCCAAAGCACCAAGGAGAAGAAGAGAGCTGCCCTCCAAGGCAGAGCTGGCCAGATGCTTACAGGCTCTTTTCTTCCCCTGAGCTTGGGAAGAAACTGTGTCTCTGCCTACCTGGAAGTCGGAAGGCCACAGGAGATTGAGTCCTAGGAGAGATGGATTGTGGGAGGAATGATAATAGGCCTTTCTGGGCTTCACACAAAACACCTTATGCAAACCTGGGCAAACTCCACCCTTTTCCTGGGCTACCCAGCTGCCCCGGATTAGGACACCTCTTTCAAGAGGATGGAAGAGATGACAGGGCCACTCGTCGACCTCTGGAGACATAAGGGAGGTAGGTTGATGCTGAATGAGCGACATTAAGAAATTAAGAAATGCCGGTCTGTGAAGGCTCTGTCTGGGGCGGGGGTGGGGTGGGGTGGGGTGGGGGGTAGGGGGGTGGGGGGCGGGGGGCGGGGAGGGAGAGCACAGTCTTCCCTAACACAGCAGATGAAGGGGATTGTTAAAGACAGACTCTACCCAGTTTCTACTCGAAGTCCTGTGAAGCAATTAGCCCACTGTGCTGCTCAGTTACAGCCTCTCATGAGAAGACAAAGCAATGTCTTGGAAGCCATTCTTCCCTGCCCCTGAGCGAGGGATGCTCTGAGCACCCGGAAGCCCGACCGTCTGTGGGAGGGTTTCACTACTCATCCCCAGGCATGGCAGGAGTATTCTCTGATGCCCTCCCTATGGCAATGATCTCTCTATTTCTCAGCTGGGGGCTGGGAACGTGAAGGGACAAATCCCGAGCAGTAACGTTAGATTTTGTTGACATGTGAAGCCATTCTGGCAAACCTAATGAGCCTTGTGGTTGTGATTTATATCTAGTTGGGAGAGATGACATCTGGATGTCTGATTTATTCCCTAGCAAAATGCTGGCTGAACCTAAAATAAGAAAATAGAGATTTATGTAACAGATTGCAGAGCCTTAATTTAAGAATGACTAGGAACCCAGCAGACACTCCGCAGCGCTGCTGTGCCCAGAATCACATGCTCCAAGTGAATATGGCCTTTCTTAAAGGACCAAGTCACACGGCGAGAATAAAGACCTTATTTCTCTAAAATTCAACACCACACCTGAATCTCTTCAAGATGACAGGTTTGTAATCCAGATAAATCTTGGCATTCAGTGGCATGCTGGCTGCTATTTTTAAAAAGCAAAGAGCTCTTGAAGAATCTAGCAGAGAGTCACAGTTTATTCCAATTCTCCTTGGAAGCCCACAAGCTACTTCATAATGTTGTCCAGGCCAAGAGAATCAGAAAGATCTTGGGACTTGAAGAGGAAGGAATCCTATCCCATCTATTAAGAAATCTAAAGTCACTGTCATAATTGTTACCTCTTCAGAGCCCTAAAGTGCTTTTTTCTGGACCCCTTTTCTGTCCTTAGCACTAAAACAAACCCTCTGTCTGGTCTGGGTGATTCTCTAGATGGTTCCTGCTTTGCCATTTGCTCTTCTTGTCTTGCTTACACTGAGTCATTTAGTCTCCCTTCTGGCTTCCAGCTGTCCACAAGCTCTGGAACACTCGGAGCAGACAGGCAGCCAACCCTGCTGGAGAAGGCAGAGGACTCGGCATGAATGGCATGTGCTAGTCTTACTCTGACTCCCTTTTGCTGTCTCTTTTCTTGCTCTCTGTCCTGACTCAGCTTCAGATGTTCTGATAATGTACTGAGTACTAGCTGGCCAGTACATTCATCATGCTGGCTGGATGAATTTTTTTTTTCTTCTGCATGAGAGGAGAAAAGAGGGAGGGTGGAGAGAGGAAAAGACACAAAGAGAGAGAGAGTAATGAAAATGTAAAGAATGATGAAATAAATAGGGAAAGAGGAGACAGAGGGAGTGAAAGAGAAACCAGACATTGGGAAAAGACCACAGAAATCAGGAAAGCTCCATTTCTATCTTCTTTATGTTCAGCAGGCCAGAAAGGTGAGTTGTCCAACAAAGACTCACAAACCAGGGTGTGTTCCTACTTAACTTTTACCTTTAGACAAAACTAAAGCTCTTGCTACTCTTCCTTCCTTTTTTCAGATTCCCTAAGAATGAGGGGATCGCACTGAAGAATGCTTTCCTGCGGTAGAAAACCACTGTCTGGCCCAGCAGGCCTTTGGTGTATGTTTGAGAAGGAGTCATTGCTGTAACACTTGGGGAATGCAGTCTTATCTCTGGTTGGACTGACCTCAGTAAACCCCTAGGGCCCTTCCCTGGCTGCAGGGCCATTTTACCTTCTGTGGAGATCTCTAGCAAGGGCCCCAGGGAGCATGGTGGCCTTAGTTCTTTTACATCCTACACTCTGGGTAACACAGACCTTAGGATAAATTACAAAATAAACCACTCCCATGGTTCCCTCCTTTTGCATTTAGTTCTTCACTCAGGAAAAGCCAGCTGTCTTGCTGACACTGATAATTTCCTGACATGGTCCTTGTCCTCTGTCTCTGCATGGAACCAAGCAAAATCAGAATGGAGACCGGGTACTTCATCGCATCCAGAATCAAGTGTTGCTTCTCTTTCTTGGGAAAGAATATAGCAAATGACTTTTTCCATACAGGCCCTCGGTTCCAGCCCTAGTTCTCAAAGCAGGGATGACATTTGTAGCTAAAGAAACCCAAGGAAGGAGAATTCTTTTGAGAGGGGCTGGCACTTTAAATTTCCTTTCTGTACATCACATGTGCCCCAGATTAGGGGAAACAGATTTATACCTCATCAGACAGCCTGAAATAAAACAGAGGCATCACCCAGAGGCTGCAGAGAAGGGAATGTGGGCCGAGTGGGCATGCGGACCCTCCATATTTTCCAAAGAGCAAAGAGCCATCACCATATATGTACCAGGTGAAAAGAAAAGACACCCTCCATGGGCAAGGTAGCGAATTTGGTCTTGAAAAGAGCAAAGGAATGGGTGGAAAGCAATTGTGTTCAACAGCTTGAGTCCTACCATTTGGAAGTTGTACAGTGTGTTCAAGGTTAGTCACTACCTGTCCTTTGTGTTCTCTGCAAGAGAGGATAGAAACACCTTCCTCATAAAGTATTTATGAATATCTTAACCTCTCCCACACAGACCTCACTCCTGTGCAAATGACTCACTAGAATACAAGAAGAGGGCGGGGAATGATGGACTGGGCAAGGGGGAAGTCTCTAAAGATTTCCTCCTTCAGTGTCCAACAACCCACGTGAATGCTGGACCAAGTGAAAAGAGACTCTGGTAATAACTGTCCACTCTGCTTATTCCCCCCCACACACACACTCTTCAGAGCCCTCAGAGCCCTCAGAGCCATCCTGTCAAATGCAGGGCTGTGGTCAGATTCCCTAGTTCGTCAGTCCTGTGTCGGAATCACATCTTTGGAGAGAGGCTGAGCGAGCATATGGCCAAGTACCACAATCCTCTTTGCATTGTAATTGTTGCAAGAACCAAATAGCCGGTGCACGGAAACTTAAGTCCTGTGTCCATTGATGGCAATGTCGCTCCTGTCATTTTTATTGGTAGTAACATCTTCTGTCCACTTACTAAGAAAGCTTTCAATAAACACACCGCTGGCTGAGAGGTTTCCTCTTTGTTTAGTTTGCTTCATTCCCCAGCAAGTTTTCCAACCCTTCCTGATTCTGTTGGAACATGTGTGAATTTCATTACTCCACAGACCCAGAGTCCTCCTGCCTCACGGCCATCCCAAGGCTGTGCTGAGACACAGGAATCCACTGTCAACATAGAACTGCGTCCTTGAAACTGAGAATGAGCATCCTGACCCCCGCAGTAAGGCAGAGTTCACAAGGCATATGTGTTTATATGAAATCACCTTCACCCGAGATACCATCTTTATTGTTATGGTTTCTCTCTGTTTCCTCCTTAGCACTGGCAAGATGCGCTAGGTGTTTTCTTCTCACTTTGATACCAAAATAAAATCTCTTCCAAACGACTGGCTTCTGAGTTCTGATGCCAGGGTTTGGGAGCCAGCCCTTGAGTCATCCAACTGAAAGCCAAGCTGAGGGAAGGTGGTTTTCATTTCAGGAACTAGGGTTAGCTTCCTGGAGACCAAACACAGCGGCATCAATAAACAGGTAGACAGGAGGTTGTAATAAAAGAGGAATTTAAGCTTCAATTTCAGTATTAACTAGAGAGGGTGTAGTGGTCATATACAGCCGAAGAATAGGATGCTTCTCTACAGAAAGAACATGCTCAAAATTGGAAGCAAAATTAGGATGCTTCTGCTACCACATCACTAACATGGGTGGAAATAGCATCCTCTTAAATGTGCTTTCCTCTTTATGGAAATAGTTCAAACATTTCCTAATGGGTATTTTTAAGCACTATTTTCTTATATTCATTCTGTTAACACTTAATTTTTAATAACATTTTTGCTGTGCTGGAAATAAAATCCAAGGTCTATTGGATTTTCTTGTGTGCTATATCTATATCTATGGTGTGCTAGATGAGCACCCTATGCTAGCCATCCCCTGGAAACATTTCTAAGTATGACCTTTGTACCAAATGCTGGTATCATGGATAAGAAGACACCAAGGTTCCTTGATGCTGTGTAGCCTTATTCCACAAAAAATAGATCCCAAACAAGCAACGCCAAGGGCTCATGAGTGAGCTGTGACTCAGGACAAAAATAGGAACCTTCTCACCTCAATGATCCTCTGTCACTTGCTTGCTGTGTGTGCTTCAAGCAGAGTAAGTGAGCTACTCTGCTCTGCATACTGGGGTACAATATGTGGCTCCAGTTCAGTCTTTCTAAGTGTGACATACTCCCATTCACACTGTGCTGGAAGGCCAAAGGACCAAAGTCTGTCATTCCCTTGTTCATCATCATTCCTAGGGTTGAAAACAATGCCTGAAATAAAAGGGTTCTCAACAAACGCTTATCGAATGACCAAAAATTTTAAGAGTCTACCATTGTGATTGGTAGTGTGAAGGAAATGAACAGGGTCCTCTGAAGGAGAAGAGAGAAAGAGCGGGGATGATAAGAAGGATCTCTTTTGTGGAGACCCACAGCTAAACATTAGGTGAACCTCAGGAAGAAGGGGAGGAAGGATTATGGGAGCTAGAGAGACCAAGGACACCACAGGAAAAACACCCAGAGTCAACTGGCCTTGGTTCATGGGGGCTCACAGAAACTAACCTGCCAGGCAGAGAACTTGGATGGGCCTGACCTGATGTTGCAGTTGTGTTGCTTGGTCTTCCTGTGGGAATCCTGTCAGAGGGATCAGGGGCCGTTTCTGACTGTGTTGCCTGCTCGTTGGACCCTTTCCTCCTGCTTGGTAGCCTTGTCTATCCTTAAAAGGAAAGGAGATGCCTCATCTTGCTGCAATTTTATATACCATGGCTGACACATGGGAGGCCTGCACTTTCCTGGAAAGAAGGGAAAGAGAGCGGACTGGGTGGAAGAGCATTTAGTGGGGGAGGAACCGGGAAGAGAAGAGGGAGGAAAAACTGATGGGTCTTGGAAAAAATTAACTGATTGATTAATGAATAAAAAAGAAGGGTATCTTTGTGAGAAACTAAGTGGAGAATATTCTGTAGAAAAATAATGAGTCCAAATGTACTCTGTCAGGAGAAGCTTGTAAGGTGGTCGTTGGTGTCCCTGTGTATCCTGTGATACCACCATTGCCTGCCGGCTGCCTTTGCCTTTTTTCTTTATTTAGTTTATTTCCATACAAGGCAGCGTCTGGTTGTTCTCAGTCGGAGCACCTCTCCCCAGAACACCTCCTTTCTGTGGGAGTGGGGAAATGTAGGAGAACAGGAAGTGGTTCCTCAAACACTCCCACTCGCCCAAGGACCTGGCTAGCTGCCACGTGATCGCACCAGGGTTCCCACGCATCTCTCCCTGCTTCAACTCCTCTTGATTTCCTCTCGCTTCCTGGGGACAGCTTGGAATTTCCAGAATTTGTCTTTGTGTTTAAGGGAAGCACTTGACTTTTGGCTCATAAAACTCACTTCTTGCAAGAGATTCCTATATTATGTTTCCATTCCTCTTCTAAAAGGTCTTACTTTCCTGACTTTAGAAACAGTGACATGTTTTCAAAGGAGATTTATATTTATATTTTAGTCATACATAAAGCACCCTTCCCTCTGTTTTCTGGTTGGGACCATGTGGAGTCTAGTAGCTTTACCTGTGACTTAGGAAGACAGGAAGGAACAGAAGCTTTTGGCTCCTCCTGAGAGCTAATTAAGTGGCCAGGCCACACACATGCCCAACTAGAGAGGGAGACACTTCAGCTTCCATCAGGCCCCTCCCTAAACTGTTCCCTCTCACCATCTGTCTCTTCAGACTTATGGTTCCCTAGCCATGCTGAGGAAAGAAGTAAGTGACAGCCCTGCCATTCACCAATAACCAGGATGGAATAAAGGAACAAGAGAGGCTCTAAGTATGGGCTCTGACTTCTTGGCCATGCTTGTTTGACGTCCAGGGTACAGTCATCAGGTTGGGAAATGCAATCCTTTGGCGACAGATAACATGCTTACATTTCACAATATCTTCTACTGAAAGACAACACCAGTTCCCTCTGTCTTCTTCCAGACCCTGTAGGATGTTCTTGAGGTTGAGGTTCTAGTAGCAAGGGTAACCTTTTGTGCCTTTGGAAGTCTTCCTGGCCTCAGCATCCTTGCCTATAAAAGAAAGCCTTAGGCTTGGTATGTGCTTCAGTCCTGAAACATTCCATGAATCTCTTGAACAAGCACAGACTTGTGGGCACTCTCCTGGCACTCCCGGAGAGGAATTTGCCCTGTTGGGGCTGGGTTTGAAGCACAGTGTTTGGGGTGGCTCTATCAGCAGCCCATATCTAATGCACTTATCTCCCTGGAGCAGGTTCAGATGGTATTTTTTATTAGATTGTTAAGGGAAATTATGTGTGCACGCTTGTAGGTAAACCCATATGCGCACACAATCGACCCTTGAGTATTGACAGACGGATGTGGTGGAACACGGGACGCACAGCTGTTTAACATCTTGCTTACCTGAAACAGCCCAGACTCAGGATAACTAATGACAATCAGCCCACAGAGCTACAGGATAGTCTGATATATCACTTCTCATCTTCCCTCACCGAGAAACGTGGTCAGACACAGCTGGGCAGCTATTTCCATCATGATCCTGCTCTTTTATCCTCTCGGAACAAGGCAGGACCTTTCCCGTGCTCTGCACCAGTGCACACGTGGCCTTCTCTCAAGACCGATTTGGAGAGTTGCTGGTGTCTTCTATGATTTCACGGCATCACACATTAAAGTTCAGAGTCTTCATCCGTCGTCTTTATATAACTCGAGCTATTTCGAGTCCTACTTGAGAATGCACAGACTCAGGCAAACACAAGACTGTGGAGAGCCTGGCTTATCTCCAGGGCCGACTCTCCAGTGTGGAATTGCTGCCACTTGCCTGTTACAAAATACCTTCCCTTCCTCTCCACACAGCTATGGTAAGGCTTTTGGAGACCACCCTGACTCTTGGAGAGAAAAGGATGTCTGAACTGAAGATTGCCTCGAGAATTATTCCCGCTGTGTGGAAACCATTACCCCAAAGGTACATCCTGAATCCCACCAGCCAATGGTCTCAGAAAGACTGCAGCTGGGAGAGCAAAACCATGACCTTTCTGTTCACTGGGCTTTCTTGGTGGCCCTGGTCACCTCTCACTTGTTCCGCATCGCGTCTCCCTCTCTGGGCTGTGAAGGATTTGTCATCCTCAGCAGTAAGCGTTCAGTGGTTCACTATTTATCGAGAACCAAGGAGGAGGAAGTTCAGCAAATCCTCCTTTTAAAAGTTGGCCCAGACTTATGTAAGTGGGTTGAAACGAAGAGTAGAAACAGATGATGTTAATTCGTCTCGTCTGCTTGGTACCTGCAGCACAGCTGCGTTGTTGGTGAGCAATGCGCATATGTTCCATTGTGCTGGTACCACGTCCCTCGGCTCCTTCAGTGCACCAGCCATCTTTAAGCTGTGTTTCTTGGAACATACGCATACATTTATATATTCCATCAGTGATTCCTTGTTTTCATGTGATCAGCCAAAATATACCCATTTTCTGCGAAAGCAAAAGCTACTGCAGGTTTCCTAAAGAAAAATAGGGATACATCCCTTAATTTTCTTCAGTGGGTCTCCACGCCCTTTCTTTCAAAATGTGTGACGTCATTCATTTTTCTCACCACCTCCTTTATTTTACCATCATGGGAGTTTAATGTAGACTTTAACATGTGAGGTGTCTGTCTATGGCACATGTAGATCTACATTATCTAACCCAAGGTAGTTTTATCAGTAAAAAGGAAAATGTCTTTTATCATGTATTATGTAGAACTAGCCTTCTCTGTTCCCTCTGCTTGATGATATTCTTGTTGAGATGCACCATAGGACACCTAAGAAAACAATAGCCAGCATGCATACTCTGCGGAGGCCCCTCCAAGGAGGCCCTGGGATGATTTCTGCCTTCCTGGCCTCCTCTCCTTTACAGTACAGATCATCAGTGTTCTCAGATACAGTCGACACTCAGTCAGAGCCAGTGACCCCTGCTGCGCTGTGTGGGATGTTCTTGCCTTAGCATCTCCTACCCCTTAGAGTCTTTCCTGGTCCTCTACTTCCTCTGCCTATAAAGAATAAAATGAGCCCTCTTGGGAGATAACCCATCACCTTCCGCTCCCCTCGAGTTTTTCCAGTGGTGTTCCTGAGTGGACTATGGATTGTAGACAGACTGAGAATGAGCCTGTGTCTAGGGACTTTGACATCTCCTAGGTCCACTGAGGGACTTTGCAGTTGTTGATTCTACAATGGAGAGACAAACATATCAATAGCTGAAAGTACAAAATTTTAAACAGTATTTTAATATAACGTTTTAAGAGAGCGTTCATTAAATATTAGAGACTCAATAAATACTGGATTTCAATAATTCAATGAGTCATATATTTTTGATGGGCCAAAGTAATTTTCCCTGCCGAGTTTTTCCCAGATGAGTAAAGTATTAAGTAACAGCAAGAAGACCTCCATCTCTGTTTAGATGAATGAAAAATGTAGCGCTCTGACCTGAAAATTGTCATTAATTTACACATAGTGTGGTTTGGAAGTGCACAAACTTTCAGCGACCCTTCTGCATCTGAAAGCTCCAAGAATGACATCAAAGTAGTTTTTTTTGTTTTGTTTTGTTTTGTTTTGTTTTTTAACACTGTATCACATAAAAAGCAGGAGGTATGCTCTGGCCCCTGCTGAGGGTCTCTCTCCTGCCTAATATCAGGGAGAATCACTGTCTCTGTGTCATTCAGGCTGACAGGAAGACTGCAGTAGAATTTCTCCTTGTCTGAGCCCTCTCCCAGAACACACTCCCTCTCTCCTCTCCCTGCGTTCTCTGCAAAGGAGCTAACCTTAAGAACACAGCAGCCGCCTCAGCCCACTGTTATTTCAAAGTGCAATTCACATGTGAGAAAGGAGCCTGTGGCAAGCCGTACAAGGTATTAAAACTGTGACTCACTGCCAGACAGAGAACAAGTATTCTCTGCACAAACACACACACACACACACACACACACACAAGGTCATAACATGCTATTACTAAAATTAAAATTAAAATTTTCTCAAAACAGATACGAATGTGCTTAAATGGTAATGTCACAACTTAAACCCAAACAGAAGAGTCTAATTTTCCAGTGAATTCAGGGAAGAACATTAGATAATACTAAATAGCAGTAGCAAAACAGAGATGTTCCCTGAAAAATGATTTAAGTGAGTGATGTCATGGAGTTATGAGAGAAGGGTAGTCTGGCTTTCTTGGCAATGTGATTTTTAAACTAAGTTTGGAAGCAATTTTCAAAAAATTATTGTTCCACAAAAATGTATCAGCCATATAATTCAGAAAAGCAGTTGTTCTACGCTTATGGCAGACCCCCCCCCCTCTAGTTCATCACTGGAGCTGATGCTGTCAATCAAAGAGAAACCACAGGCTCTGCTTGACAAATTGAGCTCTCACTTCCTGTTTCATAACAAGCTCCCCTTCCTTCTGGTAGTCTGCAATCTGCCTTAGAAGCACATATATATGATAAAATGAAGCAAAAAACCAAGGAGAGAAATTAGGCTTAGGACTAGAAAATACTGCTTTGCCTTCCTTCCTTCCTTCCTTCCTTCCTTCCTTCCTTCCTTCCTTCCTTCCTTCCTTCCTTCCTTCCTTCCTTCTTTCCAGGAAGATACTGAAGGTTGGGGCGAGCAAGGAAAGATCAATACACATCTCTATCGAGTTAAAAGAGGTTGAAAAATGAAACATTCATTCAGCCTCTTGCTTGTTTATGTTTGTGGTGCAAATAGATATGTGGCTGTTTGGGAACTGAATTGGTCCCTTTGGATATTCTGAAGTGGAGCTTGGAGGAATAATGAGCACACACTTATTTTAAACAGCAAAAAGCAGTATAAGACTATGAGCAAAAATAACAGAGCCCCGGAGTGGATTTTGTACAATGTAGTAGAAACAGAGTCTAACTTGCTTATCATTCAGCTGAGAGCAATTCCTAAGGACATCACCCAGAGAGTTATGAAACTTGAAAGGGTAGATGTTTGCATCCTAAGCCAGAGCTCATGACTGACAGCCCACTTACAGAGCACTGGGGGCTTTGGGAAATGTGCCCACATCCAGCTAAGATCAAACCTTTTAGGATGTAAGCATATAAGAAGGCATGTGAGCAAGGAATCATAAAACAAAATGGTTAAGTCGATTTAATATTAACCATATTCTTTATCCACTTTAAGTAGAGCCATAAATAAAAGTTCTTCAGGGACTTGGGGAGTTAACTTGGTCAGCAAAGGCTTGCTCTGTGTGCATGAGGACCTGAGTTCCACTCCCAGAATGCAGTTAAAAAAAAAAAAAAAAAAAAACAGGGCATGGTAGCATACACTGGTAACATAACCCCAGTGCTGGCTGGGTGCCTCCTGAGTGCTCCTCAGGCCAGCATAGGCAAATGAACAAGCTCCAAGTAAAAGTGAGACACCTTGCCTCAAGACACAAATGGATACACTGTGGTTGTAAGATATAGAAAACTCAAGCTAGAGGCGAACTGGAAACCTCTACCCCTCTAGCTAGCTTTCCCAATGCCAGACAACGCTATGCAGACTGCTGCAGGGCTCTGGGGACAGGGGTAGACATCAGCAGGGTGAGCCAGCAGTGAATGCTACAAATTAGAGGACCAACCTGCCAGGCAAGATGGTCACACGTGAAATAGCGGTAGGAATGTGATGGACAAACCAAGCACTTTCTGACTGGATTTGAAGAATGCTCCACAGGAAAGAGCCTCCAACAGTTGGTATTGTGAGCTTGACCAAAATCCCATGCCTGGGCAGGCCAAAGACCTATATATGAAATTACTACTAATGTTTAACTAAATAGGTAAAATGTAAAACTGCCTTCTGAATAGCTATGTCTATGTTTTTATAGATTTTTCTCTAATAAACCTACTCTTAACCCTAATCAGAGAAGTCTTTCTTTGTACTGAATGGTAGTAAATTCTGAGAATAATCAAGAATTAGTGCTCAACCTTTAAAAAGTCAATTCACAATCCACTTGAGGCTCAGAAGACATTGAAGAAAGAATGGAAGGAAAATACAAACTGGAAGATAGGGAGAAGGGCAGTTGATGTGGGAAGTACTTCTATCTTGGTTAATGAATAAAGAAACTGCCCTGGCCTGTTGATAGGGCAGAACTTATGTAGGCAGGAAAAAACTAAACTGAATGCTGGGAAAAAGAAGGGCAGAGTTAGAGAGAAGCAATAGAACCATTGGAGTCAGACGCTGGGAACTTTAGCCAGTAAGCCACTGTCATGTGGCAATACACAGATTAATAGAAATGGGTTAAATTAAGATGTAAGAGTTAGCCAATAAGAAGTGAGAGCTAATGGGCCAAGCAGTAATTTAATTAATACAGTTTCTGTGTGATTATTTCGGGTCTAAGTTAGCTGGGCGGCCAGGAACCAACAAGTAGCCTCCATTCTCCAACAGGCAGTGAATTCCCATCCTCTAGACAAACACAATATAATTATGAACTTGCAGCATTTACAATTACCTGCACTGAGTCTTCCTAAGACAGGTCAACTCAACTGTCGTCACAGATCTGGGACGAGTTTATGGGACCCAATCACTTATTGTTGAACTATTCACAACTGACAGACTCTGGAGGAGCCTAACTTTAGATGTGTACCCCTAGTGAATCCAGAGGCCCCTAAAGGTCATTTTGATTCCAAGGCTGTAGAATAATGCTTGTCAAACCCAGAGAGACACAAACAGAATAAAGAGACATGAATGTGGGAAAAGATATTTGTAGGAAATGAGGGAGTAGATAAGGGAGGGAAAGATTACAGAGATGAGTAAGAATATTACAAGAGAGAGAGAGAGAGAGAGAATGTGCCATGTGCATGCAAGTGCCTGTGGAGGCCAGAAAAGGGCATTGAATGCCTATGCCTGGAGATGAAGTCATAGACAATTGAAGGCCACCCTACATGTGCTGGTATCAGAACCCAGAAACTCTGGAAGAGCAGAAAACACTCTTAACTGGCGAGCCATTTTTCCCGCCCTAAGTCATGCGTTTTTAGCATGAGCTTCTTCAACCTCAGAGAGACCACGCGCCACCTCTGCTGTGTTTCTGCAGCATCTTCCCAGATCCCTCCCTGCAGATCACAGCTTGATGAGAAGAGGAGAACAAGCCTGTCTCACTCAGCACTAGTGCCCATTGCAGCTCTTGTTATCCAACAAATTTGGGGCAAATATTTGTTAGATTGGTCAAAGACTAAACACAAGTGTGCTGGACTATAATGATTGAGGTATGAGACAATGGCTGGTAGGAGAAGCACTTTGTGCTAACTAGCAGCAGATGTGAGAGCAAGATTGCAAGATTTAATATATTAGCGGTGAGTCGAGATATCAAGAGTCAGCACAACGCTGAGTA
Organism: Chionomys nivalis; assembly: GCF_950005125.1. Classification (NCBI taxonomy): domain Eukaryota; kingdom Metazoa; phylum Chordata; class Mammalia; order Rodentia; family Cricetidae; genus Chionomys; species Chionomys nivalis. Next base: position 25,966,324 of record NC_080087.1, on the reverse strand, counting down.
AATGAAGCAATCCAAATTTCCAGCATAAAGGCATGAGATAATTGTGGTAATCCCTCAAAACATTGTGCCTGCCTCTGGGGAAATGACAAACAAATAATCTAGGGACTGACTAGTGAGATAGAATCAAGACCCACAAGAGACCTGAGAACCCAATGCAGATTAAACTTCAAAAGGAGTCTTTGATCTCTTTTAGCTGAGTGTGAGTGAGTGTGTATGTGTGTGTTATAAGATGAATGGTCTAGATTCATTATTTTTGCATGTTGATATACATTTTCCAGCACCACTTATGGAAAAGTCCCTCATGTCCACATTTTTCATATTCCTTTATTTTAAAGAAATGATCTCATATAGCCAAGGCTGGCCTCAAACTCACAGTGAAGCTGAGGATGACCTTGAACTCCTGATCCTACTGCCTCTGCTTCTCAAGGGCTAGAATTGTGGACATGTGCCAGCATGCCCAGACCTCATGGTATATTCTTGGCACTCTTGTCAAATATCCTTCAAGAAAAATTAAAATAGCTCTGCCATATGACCTATTAGTTCCATTTCTGAGATGTCATTTCAATAATATTCACACTGGACAAAATATAGGACCAACCTAAATAAATGTCCACCAAGGGTTGAACAGAAGGAATGCATTATATACATGTCATGAAATACCACTAAACATTGAAAAGAAGAAAATCCTTCCATATGGCACAACATAGACGAAGCTGGAGGTTATCGTACTAAATTAAGTAAGGCTGTCACAGAAGGAAAAATCCTTTATGGATTTATACATATGAAGCATCTAAAACAACCTAACTCATAAATGCAAAGATTTGTGTGGTGGTTGTCAGGGACTGAGGAAGAGGGAAATATGGTTCTGCTCCAAGACAACAGTTATAGTAGGTGCCTGAAAGACTAGATATGTGTAGCATTGCAAGCTACTGCCGCACACATTGTTGAGCTATAAGCTTAAATTAGTTGAGAGAGTATTGTTCATGTTAAGTTTTCTGAACACACACACACACACACACACACACACAAAGGGACCTAAAAATCTTTTTGACAGTAATGAATCTGAGTGTCACCTGCATGATGGCTCATTGGTCCAAAAGCATGCCGAATGCTCAAAATTTTACTTAACTATATGCAACTATTATTTATCAAATTATATCAAATGAATTTTTAAAAGAAGCTATCTTTCTTTACAGCTGACAAAGACTATTACACAAAACCACAGCTGGTCAAAATGCAGAGATCAACTGTTCATGGAGGGATCTGCCCCAACTGTTACAGCTGCACAGTTCCTACATCTAAAGGCTCAGGGAACCGTGTGGAAGAGGGATAAAGACTACAAGAGCCAGAGGATTGGGAAGTCTGATGTGAAATCCTGTCTCCTAGGAATGACAGGGAAGCTACACCCATGAGACCTCAGCCATATGACTGCCTGAACAAAAGCTGAACAATGACTGCGCTATTGTAGTATGACAGAACCTCCTGGAACCCAACCCTAGACAGTACTACAGCAAACTAAGGAATGTCGAGACATGAGAATTTGTCTTCCCCAGGAGTGAACCCCCCTAATTCGTTATCCAATACCAAGTGGTCATCCCTGAGACCACATGCAAACAACACTAAATGAACTTAGCAGGCTGTATTTATTTATGAGTGTGTGTGTATGTGTGTGTGAGAGAGAGACAGACAGACAGACATCATGCACATTCGAACAACACTAAATGAACTTAGCAGGTTGTTTTTATTTGTGACTGTGTGAATATGTGTGTGTGAAAGAGAGATAGACAGACATCATGTACATTCAAGCAATACTAAATGAACTTAGCAGGTTGTATTTATTTATGAGTGTGTGTATGTGTGTGTGTGTGTGTGAGAGAGAGAGAGAGAGAGAGACAGACAGACAGACAGACATTATGTATATTCAAACAACACTAAATGAACTTAGCAGGTTTTTTATTTGTGAGTGTGTGTTCATGTGTATGTGAGAGAGTAAGATAGATAGAGAGATAGATAGATAGATAGATAGATAGATAGATAGATAGATAGATGATAGATGGATAGATGGATAAAAAGATAGATGATAGATAGATAGATAGATAGATAGATAGATAGATAGATAGATAGAGTGAGTAAGTGAGTGAGAGAGTGCCTGCATGCAAAAATAATCAGAGAAAAAGAGGTCATAAATTTGAAAAGGAGTCAGGGGACAAGGGAGGTGTTAGAGCTGACATGGGAAAGGCTAGAGGGAGAAAAGGCGAAAAGGAAATGGGAAAATGATATAATTATACTTTATTAAATTTTTTATTTAAAAATTTTTAAGGAACAGAATAGATTCAGGGAGACCTGAGAGCAGTCTTCTGACCTGGAGAAGAAGGATTTAGCATTTTATTGCCCGTGACTCCAGAGAACAGAGCACAAGGAATAGTTTGTATTGATAGAAGGAAAAGGTCCTGCTAAGTAGAGCTTTTTGGAAGGTAAATGTGCTTATTCAACATTTTCAAATGATGCTGTAAAAAAAAAATAACAAGTAGTGATAAAAACTAACTTTAAACTATACACAATATGCATTTTCGAAATAAAAATGTTTGTACATTTGCTCTCGACACATGAACAGATTTCTGGAAGATGCAGAAGAATCCCTTCAACTGCCAATGGTGGTTATCTCTGGGATAGTGATAAAAGTATCTCCAACTTTTCATTTTGTACTGCTACTTTTGCATTCTGAAATCATGACAGTGAAGACAAATTATTTTTCTAATAATAGAAAATGCCTTAAAATAAGAGATGATTGCATTCTTGACTGGAACTATTTCAACAAATTTGTTGGTAGCTCACAGAGATGCCAGAGAGGAGGCCCTGTTAGAGGAAGGAGAACAGAGACTACCTCCCACAACTGATATTTGTGGTGGTCTAGATGATAATGTGGTAATTCAATGAATAATTAAAGCTTATTTATCAGCAGACTCAGAAATCATCTGTTCCACCTCTTAATGCCAATATTTAAAAGCTATAGACAGTAAACGCATACAGATGCTTGCCTCTGATCAATCACATCTGTGCCCATTGTCTACATTGGTGTTTTCTCCACTAGCAAACAAGTGACTGTCTTAGCTAGGATTTCTATTGTTGTGAAGAGACACCATGACCATAGAAACTCTTATAAAGGAAAACATTCAATTGGGTCTGGTTTACAGTTCAGAGGATTAGTCCATTATCTTCATGGTAGTGTGTAGGCAGACGTGATGCTGGAGACGGAGCTGAGAGTTCTGCATCTTGGTCCATGGGCAGCAGAATCAACTGTGTGCCACACTGGACATAGCTTAGGCATATGTGAGTCTCAAAATCTACTTCCATGGTGACACACTTCTTCAAACAAGGCCACACCTTCTCCAACGAGGCCATACTCTCAAATAGTGTCACTCCCTATGGGCCAAGCACCCAAATACATGAGTCTACGGAGGCTATTCCTAGCAAACCACCGCAGAGATGCAACAAATTTTAAAACAGCCAGCTCAGGGCTACAGGAAGCCACCTGCATCTGCATCTTTCTCAGTCATGCTACACACTCATGGATTGGGTGTCTGGCCTGTGATGCATGCATGTTTGCAAACTATTTTTTCCATCTACAAGTTCCCAAATAACTGACACAGAGACATAATATTAACTACAAATGCTTGACCAATAGCTCAGGTTTGTTACTACTATGTTAAAATGAAAACCTTTTTTAATTAGACAAAAGGGGGAAAATGCTGTGAAATAATCCTTTTGTACATTGGGAAGATTTGTCACTTGGATTAGTTTAATAAAAAGCTGACTGGCTGGTAGCTAGACAGGAAATATAGGCAGGACAACCACACACAGAGGACTCTGGGAAGAAGAAAGGCAGAGCAGAAGGTGGAGCAAGATGCAGACAAAGCAACACCAAGTTCATATATGAGGTAAATGAGCCTTGGGGCAGCACATAGATTAATAGAAATGGGCCAATTTAATTTATAAGAGCTAGTAAGAAATAAACCTGGGTTATCAGCCGAGTATTTATAATTAATATTTAGTCTCATGTCAGTTATTTGGGAACTGGCAGGCAGAAAAAAAACCCACCAACACATACTCATACACTGAGTCTCTTGGCCTATGACACACTCATTCACTAGGCTTTTGGCCCGTGATAAACTCACCCACTTGGTATATGGATGTCTGGCCTTCATAAACACTCATCCTTCAAGTGTCTGGCCCTTCCCTCAGCACTGCAGCCCATTTCTCATGGCAGAGCTCACGTCAAGCATCTTTCACAATGAAATGACCCATTACAGATTTTTAGAAACAAAGTTTAAAATCTCTCTCGACACAAGGTTTTCTTAACTTGAAATTCTCACCATCATCTATTCGAAGCATATAATACTTTTTCCTTAGTAGAGTGAGCCCTATTCACATCTATTTGCTTTGTTCTTTCTCTGCTTTAGGAAGTTTGGGTGTTCTTGATTGGAGTGATTACATGAACTTCAGTAGAAGTCAAAAGAAGACCCTTAGCTTTAAGGAGAGGCTTAGGTAAAAGTCCCAAGGCCAGGGTATATTTATCATAAACATTCTAAGATGTTCAAATTCTACCTACATGCACTAAGGAGATTTCCTTTACAACACCCAAGGCCTTTCCAACCTTTCTTCTCTGCCCCCATGATTCAGAATTGACTCTAGGCAAGGGCATGAGAAGTACTTCCAGGCCAGTGTCTGTGGTGGAAACTCACACACCCATTTCGTTGAGAGCTCTTATACAGCCTGCCCAGGGCGGAAGCCAGAGAACAAACAGAATGATACAACAGCCCGTTCTCCTGCAAATCTTAGATGAAAAAACCAAGATGACTCAAGGAATCACAAGGTAACCGGTGGTGATGAACAACCCCCGATTACAATCAGTTTTTTTGTTTGTAAATACTTCTTGGGTTCAGAAAACTTAGCTGATGAACTGAAAGAGCTTGATAAGGAATAAGAGGACCATGGCAGAGGAAGCTTCCAGCTGCTGGAAGGGCTGGTGGAGCCACACAGGCCTCCTTGAGGACAGACATCACCCTGCATACTACACGAAAGAGTCATTCATAGACCAACGTCCTTCTCCTCTCTTGTGAGTATGATAAAGACACAGAGTGCAAGAACCATCTAGAAACAATAGAAAGTCTGAATGTTCCCAAGGTCTCCGAGTGATCACAGCCATGCTTTGTATGTTGGGATTGCTCTCATCTACACACAGAAAATTCTGCCCAATTCGCTCACAATTTGTCCTGAGCTTATCAAGCACAGACTGAACTTTCACAGTTGCTGATTTAACCCATCGCTCATCTTTAATCTGCTTCTAATTCTTCTTTCCCCACCCGTTGTCTCTCGTTCCTCAAAGAGGGTAATTAAGAATGACAGATTTTCAGTATTAACCCCATGACCCAGGAACTACTCTGTATCCTACGCTAGGGGGCGCGGGAGGACAAAAATTGGGAACCATCTAGGCTGGGTCATCTCCTCCAGACGTGATTTCCCAATGGCATTACTTGGTAGACTAGAGAGTTACTAGAAATTTCCTTCACACTCATGAGCCAGATGTCTCCCAGATCTTGCTTCTTTTCTCAGTCCCTACTCCAAGCCATTGCCTGAGACAGGCATTCAGATGACCCTCGGGTCCCTTCATAATGCTACCCTCTACACACGTGTTTCCTGCTCAGTCCGGGCTGCACTGCTTTGCGACTTTGACAGATCACAAGCCTGCTTTCTTTAGATTTCCAACATTTCAAGTGGCCTTTGCCTTCTAAAATCTATTTAAAAAAAAAAAAAAACACACACACACACATCATGTTCATTCTCTTCTTGCTGTGTGGTATGAGGGTGAAGAATCCAGAACCGGCACTGTGAGTTACTGTGAACTTAACTGGACAGACTCATGTTCCGTTCCTGTAAGAGTCCCCTCGCTCTCTCCTGTGCAACCCAATCCTCCAGTGTGGCTGGGTTTTACCAGGTGACTGGAGGAGCTTATTTATCAAATTCCCCATGTTTATCTCGTGCAGAGTAGTGTAGCAAAGTGGCTCCTGCCAAGCCACTCACAGATACGTGTTTGAAGCTACTGGGAGGTTTTCAGTATTGCAGTGGGCTTCAGCCTTCTGGAAGTTTTTATCTTAACGGGGGTCTTTATTTCTCATCAGGCTCTCTACTCAGCAACTTTAAAAAATGTGATTCTTTGTAACAGTGTGTAATCCCGCCTTTAAACAAATTGGAGCCCACTTCAAAACAGAATTAAAATGATTTCAAAGAATGACAGAAAAACATTTCTTTTGGCAAGGAATGACAGGAAGCCAGAAGGACTAGAGGAGAGATCCAGTGGAGAGTGTAAGCAGGGAGAGACCTTCCCCATATGCGTGGCCATCAAAAAAGTCTTATGATCCCGTATGTCGGGTGTGCAGGACACAACTCTGTCACTGTTTTGTTTGTGTTGATTTCTTTTCCTAACTCGGCTCCCTCCCTCCTATCCTCGCTCCATCCCTCCCCATTCCCGTGATACTGAAAAACACTTCCTACAACAGAAAAGATGTGACAGAGCAAATGTACAAGATGAACAGTGGGAAGACCCGGGGGTGGGCAGCACATACAGCCGGCCTCAAAGGGAGACATGACATTGATTGGCACAAGGTACAGACTGGGTTTCTTCTGCATAAATTTTGAAAGAAATAAGTTCTTGAGCTTCTCTTTGTAACAAATGTTGTGTGAACTATTTTATGGCATTGCTGTGTGGAGTAAAATAAGGATGCCTAGAATGTACACCAGCAGCGTCTCCACTTCCATTGCACTCCCCCAGGGACATCTCAGCATCACTGGTTCTATTGTTGTTGTTATCATTATTATTTGTGGGTATTTTTCCTGCACACATGTTTGTGTACCACATGCATCCCTGGTACTCACAGAGGCTGGAAAAGGCCTTTGCATCCCATGAAACTGGAATTACAGATGGGGGCGAGCTACCATGCAGGTGCTGGGAAGTGAATCCTGTCCTCTGGGGAAAAAGTCAGTGCTCTTGACCATTGATCCGTTTCTACATCCCAGCATCTCTGATTTTAGTTTCAGCAGACACTCAAAGCCATTCATCCAGTGGACTTCTCTGCCATCCCTGCTTTATTCCATGACGTAGTTGATTGACACTGACCACACAGAGAGAGGTCTGATAAGTAATTGCATGTTTTTTGTTTTTGTTTTTGTTTTTGTTTTTGTTTTTTTTATGTACTCAGACCCTGTCCCATCCTTTCCATGTGACACACTGCTGGTACTATTTGCCTTTTTCTTTGGGGCTAGAAAATACTCAGGTTTTCCCCCAAGAGAAGACATTTCCTCCTCATAAGCCCAAAACACAATTTATCTCACTCACTTCTTCAGCAGTGTAAACCCAATTTTAATTGGGTAAATTTTTCATTGCTGTAAATATATGTTGTGCCTGCCAGAAGTCCATTTCCCCCAATGTGGTCATTTCTATTCCTCCACATGAAAACGTAAAGCTTCCAGCCTCATCTAGAGTTCATGCATGGCCACGAGGAGAGGAAAGACCATGGCAGCCCAGGCTTTGATCTGGAGAAACAAGAGGAAATAAGCCAGCAGCGTGGGCTAGAGGTGTGCAAAGAGGAGCAGAGATGGGAGACAGCTCAGTAAGTGAAGGGCTTGCCACGCAACCATGAAGACAGGCATGACTTCTATCCCCAGAACTAGTGTAAAAAGAACAGTGTGGTGGTATGCTCGTCATCACAGCACTGGGGACGAGGCAGCAGGCAGACACCTGAGGCTCAATAGCATCCAGCTAGGCTATTTGGCGAGTTCCAGACCAGCGTTAGCCTGTCTCAAAAACAATCTGAACTATCTAGAAATGACACCAGAGGAAGACCCCCCCACGCACACACACACTGAGAAAGAGGAACATGAGACTCAAGAAAGAGCCACACAGGAGAGAGAAGTATGGTCTGGGTTAGCCGGACAATTTAGAGAGCTCAGCGGAGTGTGACCATGAGGTTAAGGATGCAGAGCAGATTGGATGGTAAAACTTGATGCCTTTTGAAAGGCCTTTCAGGTGCAAGTATCAGAAATGTAGCCAAACAAGCTTAATCCATAAGTAGGAAATCACTGTAAAAAGATGTCAAATCATCTTTAGAACCCAGAAGAAGGAAGTATAACAAAAATTATTCAGATCACATTTCATCTTTTCTATTTGCCTCCGTACTCTGGCTTGACTTGATAGCCAGCGTTCCTCCAAACTCCGTGCCTATGCCAAACACCGATACTAACCTATAGTCATCTTCCTTAACGGTAGTTATGAATTCCTAAGAGGAAAATAACGCTTACCCAGTGTGAGTCAAGGGGGACCCTGATGCAGTCCATGACCATGGTAGATGGGTTACAGCATGCATGGTTATTTGGGGTCCCCTTTTGTGGAGAAAGGAATGGTTCTTAGAGGTATCTGATGTCACAGGTTTGACAAGGGTTTAAAAAGTTGTTTACATGAATCTATCAAAAGTCTGCTGTTGCATTTTAATCCTGAAGTCAACCTGAGGTCAGATAAATGAAAAGAATTAAATAAACAGAGTTGTTCTTCTAAATAATAGGGCCAGTTTAGGAGATCCCAAATCAGTTTCTCAACCTCTGGGTCATGACCCCTTTGCATGTTGAATGACCCTTTCTCAGGGGTCACCTCAGATCATCGGAAAACACAGATATTTACATTACAGTTTAGGACAGTATCAAAATTACAGTTATAAAGCAGCAACGAAAATAATCTTATGATTAGGAGTCACCACAAGATAAGGAGCTGTTTTAAAGGGTCACAGAATTAGGAAAGTTGAGGACCACTGCTGTAGAGTGTCAGTCATGGATGGGAATGGCACTGGAAGAAGAGCATCTGCCCAAAGAGGCACAGGAAAGATTGTCAAGTTCAGTGTACACTGGATAATATCTAAAGAATCCACAGATTATTCTGGGGAGTGGATGGAGCTGTTCAGCATCCTACATGTGTGCAAGTGTGGGCTGTTTTATTTAAGACAAGCTGGGTGAGGAGCTTTGAAGCAGCTAAGCAAACCCTGGCAGCTCTAGAACCATGGAAGGAAACGTTAGCATTCAAGACATTCCCAGAATTATGAACCAATTCACCAAGTACTTACTATGAGCCTACTTTATACTTAATGCTATTGACCAGGGATCTGAGACTAGAGGGCCACCCTCGACTATTGTAGGAAGTCACTCAAGGGTTGTGAGTTAAATGCCAGGACATGTCCCCAACCTCTTCTCAGCCACTCTTCTAAAACCCAGAGGAGTACGTGTTCCCTCCTCCACTCTCCTGCCTGCCAGGGTTTCCAGATTTGTTCTGTTTTGCAGTTGCGTCAAAAACCACACTCGATTCCAATCCCCACAGAAGGCATAAATTAACATTTTATTATGTGTGCTTGTTAGGGTCTCTTAAAGTAGACATGCAAATTTCAGGCTCCCACAATAAATTAGGGCATACCCAGATGAGCTGAAAATAAACCGGGTTGCCTGGGCCCAGGCCTTGGAAAGCAGGGCCCTGCAATGCTATCTGAGGACAGATACCCACCTTAACTTCTTTTCTCCAGTTGTTGACCCTGGCCTCTGGCCATTTCCTGCTCTGGTTGGCACTCTGGTCCTCTCTGTGCAGATGCCATTGGCTCATAGGACTCTGGGTGGACGTTTGTTAACAAGGGACAGTTTCACAAGCAGCTGTAGGTGAGCCTTTTACAGGTCTCTGGCAAGAAAGGTGTGGGGTGGGGCTGAGCGTCCAGCAAGCAGTTGTACAACTATGTCTACCTTGGCCTTCCACCTGGATTTCCTATTTCGAGGCTACCCTTTGATCTCTGATTCCTACTGAGTGACTTTAATTTTGCACCTTATTACCTGGAAAACCCTCAGATTAGGAACCTGGGGCTACATAGAGTTCGGCCTGTTTTGATGTAGTAATGGTGGCAGGACCGGCAGATGCCAAATGATAAGGCAACCTGGCATGTCACCCACTTGTATAGTGAGCTCCATCAGCATCCCTTCTACAGTGCTGTGGTTTTTGTTTTGGAATGTAGAGTGGTTAGGAGGAAAGGCCTGGCAAGAAATCTTTAAGTCATGTTATGGGCGGGGGGGGGGGGAGGGCTCTAGAGGGAGATTGAGAAGCCCAAATCCTTTCCCTGCTCTCTTTCATATCCTAACCATGAAATGAGTAGCTTGTACATGGGACCCATACACTGGTTTGTCACGTGTCCAAAAACCTGGAGCTAAATAACCATGGGCTGAAACCTCCAATGCTGTAACCCCAGATAAACTCTTCTCTTTATGAGTTAATTACCTCAAGTGTTTGTTAGCGGAGTGGAAAGCTGGCTAACACAAGAAGAAAAGAAGAAAGGAGAACCTTAGAGAACTGAAGCTGCGTGGCTGTTTCCTCCTAGTTAAAACATTTTCTCCTAGAGGAAGCCTTCTTTAGACTCAGGTAAGCAAAACGTAGGGAAGCTCCTGAAACCTCTAGGATTCCTAAAGCCTCTCTTCAGGGTTATAAAAACACTAAGAATTCTGGAGAGAGGAAGTTCTGACCAGCCTGCCATTTGTCATTGTCCCCACTGGGGTAGGGCCTTTGAGTCAACGCTCCTGGAAGAAACCCCTTCGTAGACCTGTAAGGAACCTCAGTTACTGGCTGGCCGAGTCACGTTTGAATGGCACGATTGCTTTGGTCTATCATCCCTGTGTTGAGTGAATATACATTTGTTCCCATCTCCCCAGGAAAAGAAGTCACACTGTGACTGACAAGCATATGGTCTACAAGCATCTGTGGTTGAAAGAAGATTCTAGATCTAACACAGTGCGCAGATGAGGGGTCTAGTAATTTGGATGCAGAGTACTTGAAGGGGATCCTATCAGAACTCTCTTACCATGTAGAGTACCTTTGAAACCACCTTCATGTGGGTCCTAGTTAAGAGACTGCTGGGATGTCTCCTGCATCCAGGAGCCCTGTCTCCAGGTAAATTTTACATGGCACTCCCCTGAAATGAACAAGCTTCTTTAGCTTGCTCAAGGATAGTCCCATATTCATAGTGACTACTAGGAGGTCTCAGTGCTTAGCTGTCATGTTGACGACATATGTTTCTCCTCCTAAGCTCCTTCATAGCCTTCCGCTTCTCCTCAGCCTTCCTACTTCCTCTCTCTCCTCAGTCAGTTGTTAGCATCTCTTTTTTACCTTCCTGCTCTGTAGAGAGCTGTGTGTGGTTCTTACCTTCCCCCAGTGGCATTTAAAGTGTTTCTTGGTGCAAAACATCCTATTCATTGCCATAGAAACAGGAAACTTGGTGCGGAAGAAAAAATGGGAGGGAAGGAGTCTGACACTCTGTGGCTGTGCAATTCTGTTATTTTGCCCAAATCCATAAACGGCAACACACTGGGAGATGTGCAAACGCCGACCCACTGTTAGAACAGGCGAGGGAAGGCATCTCATGCCTAGGGGACTTGCCACAGGTTTTGAAGCAGGCAAGAACGGGCTACAGGGGATACTAGTCTTCCCTCAATCCCTCTCGGTGTCCCTGGGTTTAAGATGAAGTTATTACCATCCCCCTTGCAGTCTTGCTGGGGTCACAGGAGGGTACCCAGTGGCACAGTTTTGTCACCTCCTGTTGGGCTATCTTTGGCTAGCATAGGCCTGTGTCCTCTGTTCTTGACTGTGAACTCCCAGCTGTAAAACTGAGATGGCATTCACAGTCACACCGGTCCTAAAGCAAAGTCAATCTTCTTGGGTTATTCTTGAGAGGTAGCAAAAATGCACCGACGTTCTGCATCTTCAGGCCAACCTGGAGGGTTCGGAACCTTTTCAAGCCACTGAATTCAAAGATGACCCTTCAATATTCTTTCAGCACTGCCCTTGTTTGCCAGGCCTCTGAGCACTCCAGTTCCCTGGGGTGCTATTATCCCTAAGCTGAGAATAGGCCTGGGAGCTGTGGAGCAAGGCGCTCAAGCTAATGTGTTCAGTCTTTGCTGGTCATGGGCTTTCTCAGAGGAGCTCCAGAGTCCAAATTCAGCAGTTGTCCAGTCACCTCCATGTGTCTCAATGTTTGGTATGGAAGAAACTGTCTCATTATTCATATGTGTTGGATACCCTGAGTGTTCTATATAGTATAGATATTCACATCAGCTCCTATCCTAAGTGAACTTATTCTGTAAAGTAACACACTAATAAACATGGGATGAATTTCAAAAGCTGTAAGCATGGGTCATTATAACCCCATTCAAAGAAGCATTTATTCCAATCCTTGGGCTACAACTGAACTTTGAACAAAGTTATGGGTACACAAGAGAGCAAACTGTGGGACCCTAGTGATGGCTGAAACAGTGGGCCTGGAGACTGTCGCTGATGCAGATAAAAGAGACAGGACATAGCTGAGGAAACTATAGCAAAAGGCTGGGAGACAGTCCAAGGTCAAGGATATACAATTACACACATGCTACAGACAATCTGATTCTAAATTCTGGTTTGTCTATTTGTTTGTCCTGTGAAGAAATTAAGACCCTTAGGCATTGCCAGAAAGAAAAAATGACTATAGCCCAAATAGGGAAAATTGATTATGGCTGTTTCAAAATTTGCCCAGACTGTCTTTCCCATTCCTTAGGTAAGGAGTAGTGGTGAAACTTGTCCTTCAACACACCAACCTTTGTTCCCTGAGGAGAGAATTAGAGCTGTAGCTGGAACAGCTCCCTCAGCATTCTCCCACAGCAGGCTGGTGGAGGGTGTTTGCAATCAAGCCTGAGAAGTCTGTGACACACAGCTGCACAGTCTGTGATAGCGCATACGTCAATGAGAACCCACCACTTAGCAATGCGCCACAGCGAGGTTTGGTGTCCCTGCATCCTCATCAGATGCTCGGTAGCTTTGGTCTTCTACAGAGTTATAAATAAAAAAGCCAGTTTGAACGATTTGCTGAAGCGAAGCTGAGGCAGGAGGAGAAGTCCTGCTCACTTGACCCGACTTACACAATGTCCCTGGTCTTGCTCTCCCCAGGTAGAGTGAATTCCTATAAAGAGAAAACTGGCACCCTAGAATTATTTTTAGAGCCATGGAATGTGAGGTGATGTGGGATACTAAAGATGATTCCACTCCCCACGCGCCCCCCCCCACATTTTCTTCTTAAAGATAAGGAGTACCGGAGTTTGAAGCGTTTAATGGAATTCATGGAGTTTGGAGTCTTTAATGGAATTCCTCAGCTGGCATTTTTTTTTTTAACTCTGAGTTAAACATAGTCAGATTCTACACCTTGGAAAGCAGAGTATGTTGCATTGCTCAGCTGTGCACAGGAGTTTCTGTTGTGTGGCGTGTATACTTGGATTAGATAAAAAAGAACAACAGATGTGTTCTGCGTCCCAAAACTATTTAAAGCCTTGAAGAACAGCCCAGAGGAATCCCAAGGCACACGGCCACACCTTCTTCAGTGCCCTCCACGTGTGATCAGCTTCTTATCATCTTACCTATCATCTAATTTCTCCATGATGCTCCTGGTTATCGAGTCCTGGCAGGTGAGAGTTGGCCTGATAAACTCACTTACCAAACAAGGTTTGTAAAATGCCCACTAAACATTTTTGAGTGTGAAAAGTCAGGCAATGCACTGTTTTAAATGTTTCATCTTAATAAATCATAGCAACTCCATATATTATGCTGATCCCATTTGGGGGAGGGGGATGAGGAAATAGGCCTGTGGTAATGTCATCCTAATAAAGATAATGCTGGGATTGAATCGAGGCCATTTGATTGACGAGCCTATAGTCTTTGTTTGGAATGGAGCAAAATCTCCCTGGATGCTCCCGATACAAATAACAACAAAGGCAGTCATCACTTCCCCAAGAGCACAGTCATTGAGATTGACTTCACTTTGGATTTTCCCCCAGGCCTTCTGAAGTATAACTGACCAATTAAGAATTGTGCATATTCCAAACGTGAAGATGCTTTGTCACACAGATGGGTTGTGACATGGTTCTCACCTCAGGTCACTGCCTTCTTCCTCTCAATGTCTCCACTTGCCAGTTAGATTCTAATCATTTCAGATGTGTCTGACATTTTATTGTCTATGTCGGACTGTTTGTCTGCATTTGTGTGTGTTTACCACATGTGTGCTTGCTGCGGGCGGGGGTCAGGGCGTCAGATTCCCTGCAACTGAGTTACAGATGTTTATAACTCACCACATGTGGTGTAGGAGGGTTCTTCTTTCTATGTGTTGCTTTCATTGGTCAAATAAAGAAATTGCCTTGACCTTTTGATAAGCCAGCCCTTAGGTGGGTGGAGTAGACAGAACAGAATTCTGGGAGAAAGAAAGCAGAGTCAGAGAGCTGCCCACCATGAAGCAGCCAGGTCAGACATGCTGAATCTTTCCCGGTAAGCCACGGCCTCGTGGTGACATACAGATTATTAGAAATGGGTTGAATCAAGATGTGAGAGTTAGTCAATAAGAGGCTAGAGCTAATGGGCCAGGCAGCAATTTAATTACTACAGATCTCTGTGTGATTATTTCAGGCATAAGCTAGCTAGGTGGCTGGGACAACAAGCAGCCTGCCAGCCGGGGTGTAAGCCAGTTGGGCAGAGGGACACAGTCTGCCATTCCATCTCACTACACACGTGGGTCCTGGGAATCAAACCTGAGTCCTTTCCAAGGTCAACGCATGCTCTAAACTACTGAGCCATCTCTCCAGACCTGATCCTAACATTTTCAAAAGCTATCAAAATGAATCATATCAAATTGAGTGATTCTGACACTGAAACTGCTTCCACTTTTCCCAGAAAAAAAAATGTCTGAGGCGTTAATTTTGATTAACTTGAGTGAATCGAGAGATATCCAGGGGATGAGTGGAGTAGGCCTCTAGGAATGTTTGTGAGCTTTGACATGGGATAAGATCATAGCTGAATTCGGGTAGCACTATCTCAAAAACTGGGAACTCAAACGGGATTAAAGAAGAGGGAGAAGCTTACTGCGGCAAGCATATTCTCAGTCTATCTGTCTGTCTGTCTCTGTCTCTCTGTCTGCCACCCTCCCCTCAATTTCTGGAAGCCAGCCATAAGGCAAATGGCTGGGTCACACCTTTTCTGCCATAACGAACAGACACCTCCACAACCATGGGCCAAAATAAACCTGTTCTTCCTTTAGAAAACGGTTATAATTTCTGGTTCACACCTCTATAACCTTCTTTCAGCTGTAACACATTCTTCTTCAACATCATTATTGCTTGACTTCCTCCCTGGAGCTTCTGACTGACAGACAGCCCCGTCCCCAGAGGCAAGCTCCTGGAAACACTGCCTGTTACAGTAAACAGCTGGAGAGAGGGGGTTCATAAACTTGTCCTAAGCTGCTTCAGAGACCTCATCACCCTTTCAACTTCCCTTTCCTCCCCCTGCTGCCACTCTGAACTTTACTTCCCAATTGTTCACTTCCTCATCGGTAGCACAAAATAAGAGGCTGGAGAAGCCACAGGCAGATCCCAGAAAACACTAGACAGGGCATTTCATAAGGAAAATTGTTACACCGAGGTCGGACACTCACTATCATCTCTCAGGCTCTCAAGATAAGGGTGAAATCAACTCCATGTATGCTATAGAAGAAACCACGGGGCACCCACCCAATGGCACTACCTGCAGGGGAACTTTGTTCATTGTCTTTAACTCTCATCCTGGGGGCTTCTGAGACTGCCTACACATTCTACTTCTAGTCAGAGCTACACCATATTGTTTCTAGTGTATTCACCCTCAGATGACAGGACATAGACACTAATCCTGGCAAACCCATCTTCACAGGGGGGTTACCTATCATCATAATGCTTCCCTATCTTCCCAGATGCTTTCTTAGGAAAGACCCCAGTTTCTAGACACTCTCCACTTTACTCCCATGAGCTTCCTCTCTCCATATCTTTGGAATTGTTCACTGTCCTTGGTAATGCTGGGACATTATTTCTTCTGAAATCACGGAAGGGCATGAGATAGCAAGACCAAGTTCTCTCTCTCCACAGCATCTGTTCAAGACCTTCCTGCACTGTTCACTCTAAAGAGTCCTCAAGCTCCTCTCGAATGGAAGGTGACTGTGCTTCAGAGACATCTGTAGATGACTTAGAAGTTTGTGCAAGAAGTTCAAATTGGGCTAGTTGTTTAAAGTCGGCAGAAGAATGACATATCTCCTTCTAAGAAAGCTGCTCACAGCCTAGTTCCTGAAGCCCACATGGATCTATTACCTCATTCTTCAAAGAAGCCATTGCAGAGAAATCAAGTTAGAGATGATTCTGGACAATAGAGATGGAGCTAGTCTAATCACATGAGCCCTCCAAATTATAGACAATGTCATGCTGAGATCAGAGAGGTGGGTAATAGGGCAACAGTGATGGCTTTCAATGGTGGAGAGACCATGAGCCATGAGCAGAAGAATACATACATCCTTTAGAGCTGAAAGGGAAGAAAGGAGGTTTTCTTTTGGAGCTTCCGGAATAAACAGGTCTTGTGAATGCCTTCATTCACCCCAGAGAGAACTGCCGGACTTCTCCCATCCAGAATTGGGATAGAATGTGTTGGTGGTGTTTTAAGCCTAGATCTTTGTAGGAGTTAACTCTAGCAGAGACAGGAAACTAATCCAGCCCCAGAAGCATGAAGAGACAGAGACCTTGGACTTCTGTGTCAGATTAGAGGAATAATCATCAAATATCCACCTCTAAACTGGCAGGTGCCTCTCAGTCGCCTAGTGCAACAAGAGTTTGTTTTGACACAGGATCGCAATGTAACCCAGGATGACTTTGATTCCATCATGTCACCAAGCATGACCTGAAATTCCTAATCCTCTAGCTGGAATTATAAATGTGTGCCAGCATGCCTGCTCATATATGCCTTCGGTTGAGACAAGGACTGAGGACAGAGAATTACTACTTCCTATATTCGTCTTCAGCACAGGGCCTTTAACGCCAATGTCCTTTTGGAGCACAGCATGAACAATCACACTGCAGAGTTACATACACACTATGTTTTCTAGGGTCTGAAGCCGTGAGCCAGGACTGAGGGTCTTTGACATAGGCTGGAATCAGGAAAATGGCTACTCTCAACTCACTCCAGAGGCCACAGGATCTGTCTGCTGACACTGATTGAACGCTCATTGTGTCACCTGAAACTCATGTCATCAAGTTTGTTGAGCAGAGACAACTCGACAGGGTGCCTTTGCAGTTTAAAACTCAGCCTCTCGAGATTTGGTCAAAAACTGATAAAGCGCCGGGTGGTGGCGCATGCCTTTAATCCCAGTACTCGGGAGGCAGAGGTAGGCAGATGTCTAGGAGTTCGAGGCCAGCCTGGTCTACAAGAGCTAGTGCCAGGACAGGCTCCAAAGCTACAGAGAAACCCTGTCTCGAATAACTTAAAAAAAAAAAAAAAAAAAAACAAACAAAAAAAAACTGATAAAGCAAGTATCAGGGTAACTGATGTTTTTTCTTTTTTTCTTATTTGTAGACTTTGTATCTTCTCCCAAACACCAACAGAGTGAACCCCCACCAGCACCCTGTGAGTATAATCTTGGAAAACTGGCTTTATATTCTCTCTTATTACTTAGAATCTTTAATTCTGAAGTTAAAGTTATAAAACTTCAGTAACTAGTATGCAGCAGGAACTGGACGCTGGCTGTGTTACTTGATTCCTTAATTAAAGACCACCATTGTTATTAATTTGGCGGAGAGACAGGGGCTCAGAAACTTTAAACAATTATCCAAATTCACAAAGGGGGAAGGAGGCAAAACTCAGAGCGTATCTGCCACGCTGTATCCTCACACATTACTGCCTGTGTTCCTAAGTGTGAGGAGTGTGCAAAGACAGGAAGAAGAATATAACAAAATGGGCGAGTAACTGGTAGTCCAGTCTGGGTCACAAGTTTATGACCTCGTTCCACTTCCAAGCTTCCTCCATTGCTAGCTTCCCACTCGGGGAGGGATGAATTGGGAAGTAGCAAACTTCTTCCTCATTTTAAAATGGAGAGCCTATGAGTGAGTGCCTACGTGTATTTTGATCCGCAGCCCCTTGACCGTCTTGGAAATGGCTGCATGGTGCAACCCCCACTTGTCACGACTGAGCGTCCTGTTACTTTGGTGACTTTTCTGCTCCCTAAAATCCATTTTTAAAGAGTTTATAACATCTCAGAGACTTGGAGATTGGTGTCTTTGAAGTATTAAAGTTGTTGGCTCTCCAGCGACCTCTCAACTCCTCTTCCAGTCTACACGCAGAAAGTACTACTTCTGTCTTGTGCTCCAGTGGCTATTGGTGAGTAATCCCTAACCTTCTTCCTTCACTTTCCCTCTGCCCTGTAACTTTGTGAATTTTCTGCTCATTTCAAAGGAGGTCTCAGGTTCCCTGATTTGCTATGCAGATGGCATGACACTATGATTTCCTTGTGAATTTTATCCCAATGCTTTGGTCCCTTCTCAGTGAGCAAAGTACTGTCAGCAAATAGTATACAGTAGGAGTGTTTTGCTGCTATGATAGTGATGAAAGAATTCATACAATAAAATAATTTTGTGCCAGTTTCATTGAATTCAAGTTTTTCTTTTGGGCAGCAATATTTCTATTTTAGCAATTTTTCCCCCATTTGTGTAATCACAAGCACCTCTAAGGTTTTATACCTATGCAGGATATACTACAATGTAATCCATTTCCAGGCATGTACTGTGTCAATAGATGGAATAAGTAAGAGAAATGTTTTCTCTGTAGTTTGGGGGTTTCGGTGGGCTTTCTGGATTATGTTTGCAGGACAGGAAGAATCACAGAGACTTTGTACCCGTAGATGGGTCAAAATATAAGAGTAATGGTGTGTGAGAAAAGTAGGTCACCTCCCGTGGAGGCTGCCCCGTTGCTGGGAACAAAAGAGAAAACGATCCAATGGGACTTGGCCTTGGGGTTTTTGATTTAAGGTTCTAGTTAAAAAGTATGAAAAACTGCTTCTTATTCCTGTGTTAGTCTCTCACTCCAGGGTTCGTCAGCCACAGGCAACTATCAGCAGGTAGCTGTAGTTGAGAAAAAAAAAAAAAATGAAGCTTCCTCTGAGCATCGAGCAAAACTGGGCTGCTCTAGAGGTGGACAAACACAGAGCAAAGACCAGGGACCAAGAGAGCAGAAAACAAAAACAAATGAACAAACCAGACAAAGCAACAGGAAGCTTCAGAACGATGCAACACGAGGAAAACCAGTTACCTGTAATTTGCCTTAATAACGGCTCGTGATATATGGAAAAATAAGCGAAGCAGAGATGAAAAAAATAACTGGAGGTTCTGCAGGTGCCAGACTGTGTGCAATCAGACTTCACACACATCGAGATCACATAGCAAATGTCTAGGAGCAAACTCTTCCTCCAAGGGAAGCTGAGAGACTTCAGTCTATTAGGATGAAAACAGGATAAATTCTCAATCTCTGTTATAAGAGTAAGTAATCACTAGTCTGCTCACGACCTGTCCCCAATTCTTCCTACAAGAAGGGCAACGACTCCTTTCTCCCACAATACTTCTAGGAAGCTTCTGACCTCCATCTTTTTTTCCCATTCCTTAATTGTCTTCTGCTCCTTTTTGTGATGTTAAAATTCAATTGGAATATATTTTTGGTAGTGCGCTGGTTGGTTTTTATCAACTTGACACAAGCTCAGTCTCAGCTGAGAAAGGGTAACCTCAACTGAGAAAGGGTAACTCAACTGAGAAAATGCCTCCACAAGACTGGACCTTACACAGACCTATGCGGTATTGCCTTGACTAAGGATGGATGTGAGAGGGTCCAGAACACCAAGAGCTGTGAATCTCTAGCAAAGGGGTCCTGGCTGTATAAGGAAACAGGATTAGCAAGCCATGTGGAGAATACATCCCTCACCTTCAGTTTTTTGCCTCCAGGTTCCTACCTTGAGTTCCTACTGAAATTACTAGGAAGGAAAACGGACCACAAGACACACAACGGACCATGCTTTAAAAGTTTCTTAAGAAGAGGAGAGAAAAGGGTGCTCACGCCTGTTTCGCCTGTCAGAAACCTGGTGCCAGAAGAAGACAAGGAGCCAACGTGTCCAGTTTTTAAAGGCTGTCTAGCGCATGCGCACAGGGGATTACATAGTCATGGCATGCTCAGATCACGTGACCACGCTTCACGTAGATCATGGATGGCATGACTTGAGGGTCCTGGGTGGCTATGTAAGTTGTCTGAACGCTTGATGGCTCATGTGCCACTGTGGAACCCGGACATGCCAGCTCTTGGGGCTGCCAGAGCACTGGCAACTTTGGGAGATAAAAATGATGACACCCACCCTACCTCCCTTCAGGAACTGACTTTGATACGAAGGGTAAGATTAAAGGAACCCTTTACTTTCCACATTGCTTTTCATTGTGTTTTATCACAGCAATGGAAACTCTAAGACAGGTGCTCAAGATTTTCCCCAAATCTCCGTGTTTCAAACACATATCTCAAAGTTATGATTCTTCTCTCATTTCCAAGGTTACCAAACACACGAGAATTTCCTCAAACAGACTATTGCCTGGGAAATCTAAAGCTATGTTTTCCTCTAGGTAACTAACTGATCAAAAACAGGCAAAAACCGTGCGGTGATCTCCACAAAGTCAGTGATAGACTTGAGCTTCTGCCTGACCAATTATTAAGAACAATAAAAGATCCAGGGAAAATGCTTAAGAACCTCCATCCTCTATTCAGAGATTCTGGAGGATGACTCCAGAGGGGCCTAAGTTCTAGAGTGCAACACTTAGGATGCACTTCCATGGCAACCTAGGATTTAAATGACCCAGAAGTCTATGACATGAATCCCAAATGGCGCTTTAGAGAAATTCACACCAGAGGCTCAGGATGGAGTCACAGCTCATGCACAAGCAGACTTTAGACCTTCTTGCATGTTTGATCCCTGTTAAGTGTTCAAAGAGATGGAACCATCCTCACAAGAACAATGTGAGCTGTCTCTAATCAAGAAAATTATAGGCCTAAGGAGATGGCTAAGTCAGTAAAATGCTTGCCTTGTAAGCGTCAGGACCTGAGCTTGATCTCTAACATCCATGTAAAAAGCCAAGTTTGTTAGTCCCTGCCTGTAGTTCCAATGCTGGGGGTGGAGGCAAGAGGATCCCTGAAATGCGTTGACCAGACAGTCTAGCCTGATCAATGAACTCCCAGCAATGAAGAGATAATATCTAAAACAAGCA
This sequence comes from Chionomys nivalis, assembly GCF_950005125.1. Taxonomy (NCBI): domain Eukaryota; kingdom Metazoa; phylum Chordata; class Mammalia; order Rodentia; family Cricetidae; genus Chionomys; species Chionomys nivalis. The sequence goes on along the minus strand of NC_080087.1, from coordinate 25,945,108 downwards.
AGCAAACATGAACAAGGGAGATGGTACCTAAGAAATGACACTTGGGGTTGACTTTCGGCATCCACAGGCACATCCACATCCACCTGTATACGCACATGCATATATGTACGCACACACCACATAAACACACATGCACCACACACACATTTTTATAATTTTGTTGTATGTATGTTTGTATGTTAGTGTTGTGTAGCAGGCTTTATTTAAGGCTGCCAACCAGCTCCTAAATAATGGCATGGAGACTTATTAGTTAAGAATGTTCAGCCTTATCTTATGCTTGTCCCCCTTATGTCCCACTAGATCTCATAACTTAATTCAACCCATTTCTCTTCATCTACATTTTGCCTTGGGACTTCTTACCTTTCTTTCATTTTGTATGTCCTACTTGTTTCTGGCTGGCTGGCTGGCCCTGGACATCTTCCTCTCTTTTTCCCCTGTTTGTTACAAGGAGAGCCAGGCTTGTTTTTCCCAGCTGCCCAGCTAGCTTAGCCCCAAAATAACCACACAGAAACTGAATTAATTAAATCACTGCTTGGCCTGTTAGCTCTAACTTTTTATTGGCTAATTCTTACATCTTAATTTAACCCATTTCTATGAATTTGTGTATCATCACAAGTCAGCAGCTTACCACGTAAAATTCCCAGCATCTGTCTCCAGTGGATCCATGGCATCTCTCTCTCACTCTGCCTTTCTCCCAGCATACCATTTAGTCCCCCACACCCCGCCTACCTAAGTTCTGCCCTATCAACAGTCCCAAAGCAGTTTCTTTATTAACCAATGGAACCAACACAAAGACAGAGGACCTCCTACACCATTTCCCCTTTTCTGTTTAAACAAAAAGGAAGGCTTTAACATAGTAACATTACATATAACAAAACAGTTATCAAGTAACAATTATAGTTACAATATTTATATCTACTTTATCTTTTATCATAACTATGGAAAACTATAATTACAACTATAAATTCTTCAATTCCATCAAAGACTCCAGAGGATATAATATTACCTAAGTAAACAGGAAGTGCATTATAAACAACTTCCAAAACTCTAGAATTGACAGAGACATCTCACTGCCTGGACAATCACCCAAAGTTCTTTTGTACCATTGGGGCATCCATCTTCACTCTACAGGTCCATAATATTCAGCAGATTTTCCATGAAGCAGGAAATTTCAAAGACAGTTCCACCTATATTGGAAGTTTGTCAATCGCTTTCTTCTGTGTCCTGCAGAATATCTGGCAGACTCTTTTCATGAAGCAGGAACCCCGAAGGATCGTCTCACCTTTAGGAAAGTTTTAAAATAGTGGGGGGGTGCTGTGGGACAATGGTTTGTAGCCTGTCAATTGTATTTTAAATAAATGCTGATTGGACAGTAGCCAGGCAGGAAGTATATTCTCAGTGACCAGGAAGGAAGTAGAGGCAGGACAACGAGAATTCTGGGAAGAATGAAGTCCTAGTCTGCAGTCAGGACCCAGCCACACTTGTTCTTTTTTCTTGAGCCTAGATTCCTCCTCCTACTTATTTTTACTACCTACCAGTCCCTCATATCCCTCCTCTATCAGCTGTTAACCATTCAGCTTTTTATTAGACCAATCATGTGCCTTAGGCAGGCAAGGTATAACAGCAACACATCTTTACATAATTAGGGTGATATTACACCAGAGTACTGTATTAGTTTGCTTTCTATTGCTATAAAAAATATCCAAAGCAACTTGGATAGAAAAAGGTTTATTTTATTTCCATTGCTGTCATCAAATCCCTAACATGAAACATTTTGATTCATTGACCACTGAGGAGAAGGCATGTGTGGCAACAGTTGCTAAAGTTTGTGGCCTTTGAAGTACACGCTTACCTGGGTGGATCAGGATACAGAGTCAGGACAGAAAAACAAAACACAAAACGATGGACTATAAACCTTTAAACCCATCCCCTAGGGACCCACTTCATCCAACTAGGATCTACTTCCTAAAGGTTCCATATTCCCCAGAACAGCCCCATCATCTGGGGACCAATTGTACAAACACATGAATCTGAGATAGATACTTGACATCCAAACTGTAATACTATTCCATTTAGTTAGCATGAGTTGGTGAAAGTATGGTCACTGGGTCCCCCTTTCTCTGTGTGTGTGAGAGAGAGAGAGGGCGGGAGGGAGAGAGGGAGGGAGGGAGGGAGAGAGAGAGAGAGAGAGAGAGAGAGAGAGAGAGAGAGAGAGAGAGAGAGAGAGAGAGGTGCATGCAGGTTGAAACAATGGCAAAGTAATAATTAATAATTCCTGCATCAATAAGGTGTACCATCGATTTAAAGCATTTGCCACCAAGCCTGAATAGTGGTTGATCCCTGGGACCCACAGATAGAAGAAGAGAACTCACTCCCACAAACTGTCCCTGACCTACACATGTACAACATGCTACACACACACACACACACACACACACACACAGTCCTCTGACTTCCATCTGTATACCATGGCACATGTACACTTACACACATAAAAAATAAATAAGAAAATAAATAAATGTTATAACAATTTTAGAAAGTAATTCCAGGAGTATGGAATCGTGACATCTGGACCTCGTGTGTGGGATGAACAACAGGTGTTTGTTTCTCCATCTTGAAGGCAGCATGGCCCTCAATGAAAATGAATGGCCGTGACATAGACTAGAAAAAGTGTAGCATGGGGAAGATTACTTCAAAAAGATCACAGAGAAATGTACATGAAATTTAAAAAAAAAAAAAGTACTGTGACTTGAGAAGTAAATAAAAAGAATCATTTCATTATTCCATCCTGAAAGTATCGAGGCAGTCAATTGCAGCTCTGAACACTCGCATCAGCCATTGCATCTATGAGAATTCAGTGTTCCCATTTACTAAACAAGCGGAGTCTTTGTTCTCCGTCTGCTGCATTTGTGCTCTGGGTTCTTGTTTCTCATCAAAATCACCCAGAAGGCCCAGATCTTGGAGAACAAGAATGATACTGCATCTAACAACTTGGCTTCCAATCTCAATTCCCAGGAATCGAATTCCCGAGGGGAGGTTTCATCCAAACGAAGCCCCCACAGGCAAAGCTTGTTGAGAGCCAGCTTCAGCGAGCTTTCCGAGCTCCTGCGGCAATGCTCAGAAATACAGGCAAACGTCAAAGGATGCCAGTGAGCCAAATGTGTTTAACAGATATATCCACACTGTGAACGTGCCAGGGAGTGTCTGAAGGTGTCCATGACAACCCAGGCTGCTCCATCACAGACCCCAGGAAGCCCCATCGCTTAAATCTAAAACTGGCCAGAGAGGAGGCTTACATCTCCCCAGAACCCCCAACACTATTCACAGAGGGAACCCCACAGCGTGCCCTCATTCGTAAGGTCTTTTCCTTTTGTGGTACTGCAGGAGCTACAGGCAGGGAGCTTACTGGGATGAACAGAAGGACCGGGTCTGTGAGTGTTCACACATCCCTTTTCATTCCCTCTCACTTCAAGAGGCTTCAGCTTATGTTAAAATTTTAGCTCTGATGTCCCAGTCGAGTTTTAAGCTGGCAATAGTGCATCTGAGTTCAGGTATAATATAGAGCCCCTCGCTGCCTCCCGCTTCCAACCCTCTCTGGCAAGGATACCTCTCACACTTTCCCCCCATTCAACACAGACATGGCATTTTTCATGCTTTCCTCGGCAAATGATGGATCGTGGCTGAGCTAAATATGGAGACAGGGTTACAGACACATTTTGTTCCCATTAAACGCGCTGTTTCTTGGGGGCTGCTTCTCATCCACTTCCTGGTTTCCTTCTCCCTCAAAACTCGGGGCCTATGAGGGGAGTCAGACAAAGAACAGACCTCACAGACACAATCTAACTTCAGACTCAGGGTGCCTCTGTTTGACTGCTTTCTTCTCGTGGCAGAGAATAAGTCACCTGTCACCGTTGTGATCTGAAATAAATGGGCTCCTTGAAATCAGCCACACCTGTTGTTTGGTGGCCAACTATGGCATTTCTGGAAGACCACTGATTAAAATTCTTCTCTCACTTATTTATTTATTTTTTTACTTTTGAGAATTTCATACATGTATACAAGGAAATATCATCATATCCCTGATGTGGGATTCTCCTCTGTGTGCTTTGATTACCATTAATGAATAAAGAAACTTCATTGGACCAATAGTTGGGCAGAACTTAAGATAGGCGGGGAAAACTAAACTGAATGCTGGAAGAAGGTGGAATCAAAAGGAGAAGCCATGGAGCCACCACGGGAAAGAGACAGACCACTGAAACTTTGCTGGTAGGCCCTGACCTCATGGTGATGCACAGATTACTGGAGATAGGTTAAATTAAGATGTAAGAGTTAGCAAATAAAAAGATAGAGCTAATGGGCCAAGCAGTGATTTAAATAATATAGTTTTTGTGTCATTATTTCGGGGCTGTGCATCCAGGAACCAACAAGCAGCCTCCTTACTACATATCCCCTGCTCCCCATTTAAACCCCTGCAAGTTTTCTTATATTCCCTATCCCCACACCACCTTCAACAAGCAGACCACAGGGTTTCCTGACAAATCACAAATATTGACAAAAAGTTGAACACTCAGGCTTTGGAAATGAATAAAGCTAGATATTTCTCTCTCTGTGTATGTGTCTAGTAAGCTCTGACCACAGACAAACTGTTTATAGTTTTGGGGTGGGGGTGAGCCTCTGTCTCCCAGGCAAGGTGCTCTGTTGTAGCTAGGCTGTTACAAACACAGGGAACCTTGGACTAATGAGGCAACATAGTGGTAGACTGCTTGCCTTGTATGCACAAGCCCTGGAAAGTGGGGGACAGGGGAGACAAAGAGAAGGAAGGAGGAGAGAAGGAAGGAGGAGAGAGGAAAGGAGGAGAGAAAGAAGGAGGGAGGGAGGGAGAAAAAGGGAGGGAGGGAGAGAGAGAAAACATACATTTAGTATAGTCCTTGGAGAACACCCATGTCATTTGGAATTTGTTCTGTTATTTCCTCATAATTTGATTTGGTTCTCAGATAAAAGCAAGGATACTACAGAGTCAATCCTTGCTTGTGGTATCTCATTCAGTGGCTCAGAATATCACGTTGTCCTTTCACAGAGGAGGGCAAGTTTGGTGATTTATTTTTGCTAATTTCTACCAGCTTTTTCCATATGAAGGGAACATCTTCCTTTATGGTTAATAAAAACTACCCAATGGCATCAAGTTCCAAATATCATCAAATTCAGCTTCTCAAAATCATTCAAGTAGTGACTTTCTACTCTATCAATGGGTCATTTATTTATTTATTTTTTTAGCATTTATTTGCTGTCATATGGTGATACTTATTTTTAAGCAATAAGGTATCACCGTTGGATTTTTATTACTGTTCAAAAGGCCACAAACATGCTTGGCCTCTGAAAAGGGTCTTCATTAAATTTCAACTGGTGTTGTTGATAATGGATGCCTTAACAAAAATATCTAACTTGATCACATTCTAGCTTAGATAATATATTACAATGCTTTACAAATAGCTTAAGAACTTTATAGCAATCTGTTCTATCTCTCCATGCCCCGGATGATTGAGCTATTGTCATGTGATGTATTTCTATATGTATTATCAGCACAAGAATGGTTATGGGTTTTTTTTGAACCAATTGCTTTTAAACTGATTAAAATGAGAGGGATTTGCTTTAATTTTGCTGCATATTTTCTACTTTCAATAATTCTTCACAAAGATCCAAATGTGTATTCTGTATATTTTGCTTCTACTTAAAGACTTTCTTTGGACTTTTTTTTCATGTGCTGGTCTGATGACAGTGAATTCTCTTGAGCTTTCCTTGTCAAAAATTTTTCATCTGCTTTCATACCTGAAAGGCATTTTTGTTGGGTAGAGGATTTTAGGCAGATTGATTTTCTCTCATCACTTGACAGAGTCAGTTCCTCATCTTTGGCTTGCACAGCCTCTGACCAGAACCGTGTTGCCATTCAAACAACTGTTTCTCTATCAGTAATATGTGGGTTTGTATTTAATTGAAACATATGCTTTTTTCTTCAGCACTGGCTTTAACATTAGGATGTATTTTGGTGTGGCTGGTTTGGGCTATTCCAAGTTGTGCATATTAAGCTTCTTCCATTTATGGGTTTATGAGGGATTTTGTTTGTTTGTTTGGTCCATTCTCTCTTTTTGAAAATATGGACACCTGTATTTATAGAAATACAAATACATACATGCATATTTCATCTATTTTAAAATGCAAACATAATGGAAAAGCTTCCCATAAACTATATGCTAGACATCCAATTATTGCTACCAAATAGGAAAATTTTGCATTAAATATAGGGAAAACAAGAGCTGTAAGACATTTTGGGGATGCATTTCTCTACCCACTGTCATTTGATACCTCCTTATACTTTTACTTTTGCAACTATCAAGTGTACTTCATTTTGTTTTGCTAAAATTAACTCCTCCTAAAATATCCTAAACACCCAATGTTCTCTAAAGCGTACTTTTAAAAGATTCCTTACAAATTGAAATTTGTTTTCCTCTGTCACTGATTGCTTTTTGAAAACCTCAGTTCTCTTCAAGAGGAAACTTCCAGAACTTTTGAAGTTCACTGCAGTTTGTTTAATTTGAGGAGGCCAAGGAATGCAATTACTCCAGTTGATATTTAACTTCCTATTCCCCTGAAATGCTTCTCTAAAGGTCTAGAACTGTTTGGATTCTGCCCTTACCTTACAAGTGGGCTTCCATGGACCTCCAACAATGAAAACGTGTTCACTGAACAATTGATACTGAAGACATGTTGATAGCATTGAATGGAAAAAGTGACTGATCCTAAATGTCAACAAACTGTCTTAGAGTGTTTTATTGGCGCTCATTGCTAATTGAAAGACTACATGGAAGAGCAGAATAGCTATGCAACTGAGTACCTTAGAGTGTACTTCAGGACTTCCCTGGACTTACACAGACAGGCACAGTCACAGGTACTGTTACACTAGAATTTCCTGTGTGGCTCATGAAAATATCTTTAAATAAAGATCACAAAATTTGATTGACAGGATTACCAATTCCAAATGGGGAACTTCATTAATTTCAGGGACTGACAAGGATTTTGGCAGCAATGAGTGGCAACCGGTTCAAACCTGAGCCGAAGAGTCCTATTAGAGGCTTTAACCAAGACAAGTTCTGTGGGAACAGACGGGACAGGAGGAGTTTAAGGGTCAAACATCCAAAACTCAAAGGACTTGACAATATATAATTAATGATCCCAACATCCCACTCTAAAAAATAAATAAAACAAGAAACAAACGTGGAGATTCCACACACTGGAGATGGGAAAAAAACAGAGCCTTCTGATGGGTTTGTCCTGTCTCCTTCACAGGGTTGTCATGAGTATCAAAGAAAGGGACTGTGAAAGCTTTGCTTGTTTGCTATATGGTGCTCTTGTGATTTCTATGAACGAAAAGGAGGATAATAAAGTATTTATTTAAAGGCTTCTTTTTTCTTTATGAAATCCCGGGAGTGAAATCAATTTTGCCACATAAAGCAGTCTGACTGCACATCTCAGTACATTGGACATACACGGATTATTGTTTCCTGGTCAAAAGGGAAATTGGTGGAACCCAGACAGCTCGTTTGTCCAGAAATGCAAGTGGGTGATTGAGATCTGGGCTTCCAGGAGTCTCTGCTTCCCTCCGCTGGCTCAGGGACATGGGAAGACAAGCACCACACTGCGTCCAGTTCCATTACCAACTTCAGCCTTTGCTGTACTGCATGGAGCATGCGTCTTCCAAGGGATGAAGCCCAGCCCAGATTTCCACAATGATGCACCACTGTCACCAACCCCTGTGAATCACTGTGATTGACATGACAAGGAGGTACAGGTGGCAACCTTGGCCAGTCAGCCACAGGTCTTCCTGATAGAGCTCAGGTGCTGTGCTTCTTATAAGTGGGGAAGCTAATGGTACTTAATTTTTAAATAAATGCATCTTATATATCTAGAACCTGTTAGGAAATTTCCTATTTTGCCTGGTTTAATTTCAGCATCAAATCACCCTCGGAGTTAATTATGTGGTCTAAATTTCATTTTACTGAACAGAAAACTGAAACAGAAAGGGATGAAATAAGTCATCCAAATGAAGCAGCTAATATCTGGCATTTTCACCCTGGAAGTGTGCCTTCGGAATTCATGCTTTTGACCATTAGAGTTCATTGCCTCCCGGCACTGCAGTTCAAGGGTTAAGGCCAGGAAGGACTGAAAACAGATTTGAATCCAAGGTGAAAACAGAGTTAAAGAGGTCACAGTGACTTCCTGGGTCAGGAGAGAAAGGAGAGAGCAAGCTGTATACACTTGCTGTGGAATTGAAAACTTGGCACTTAGCAGCGCTGAGAGTACAAGGCACCGACTCGGCCTTTGATCATCTCCCGTCTCACTTTATCTGTCGCGTGAGGGTGCAAACTGCAAACACAGCATGCAGTGGCCAAGAGCTTTATTTACAAAAAGAAAACATACAAGGAATCTTGGAGTAGTCCTTGGCATTAAGGGAGATCACTAGTATTAAGAACGCTCTTCCCAGACAGTTCCTCTGAAGCATGTAGCTTTGGATTTTCATTCTAGATCACTCGTCCATAGGTGGCAGAAAAAAAAAATACCTCCTAGACAGGGAAAGATGTGGCTAGAGGGGGAATTGAGAAGGAAGAAGACGCTGAAGGAATTGAAAGCCCTCCCCAAGATACAAATGTGTCGCCAACAGACTTCCTGATCATGACCACGAAGTGAACTTCCGGAGTTCCTTCCTTCTTTCTGCTGGGGTTTCTGGCTCCCGTGAAGCAGATTCTCAGAATTTAGACTCCTTAGTAGTCAGTTCCCCTTTCAACAGCCACAGAGCAACAGGATTGCGCAAGGCCTCTGGTGTCCACCTCTCACTGAAGCACACAGAGACGTCATCTCACCAGGGAAAAGCCCTGTTTTGAAAGTTAGCCACCTTGATGGAAACAGAGCTGGAAGGAAGAGTTTCCTGGCACAGCTGAAGCAATTTAGTGCCTGGAACAAACCCATCAGAATAGATGTGGTTTCAACAACTCACATCACAGGTTGAGGAATTGAGATTAAGAGACGTGATTAGCCCTGAGGATAGAGCTGAGTGACAAAGAGATGAGCCTGGCATGTGTTAATCCCCAGGTTCAATCCCCATTGATGCAAAGGAGAAACATACACACACATGAGAAGTACTTGGCAAAGAGTACATGGCTGGAATTGAACAGAATTGAGACTAGGCAGGTTTCAGGTCCAGGGGTCAGTGTCTTTTACTAGGCTCCTGGGAATAACAGGACTTCCCTGGTGTCCTTTGGAGGCCTCCATAGCACCTGCATCCTGATTTTTAAATACTGTTGCCCATTAAAGGATGCTGGGTGTGTTTTCTCTTCATGAAGGAAACGATTTCGTACTTGGTGATCAGGGCCATATTGCAATCTGATGAGGGTTCCCTCAGTTTTCACCCATGGCAATGTCTTCTCCTTCATGGAAAAATAAGTGTAAGGGTTGAGGAGGAGGTTGGACAGAGGAAATGCTGCAATTGCTCAAGACCATGGCAAAGTCAACAAAGCTTTCCAATTAAAAAAAAAATCCATCTAGAGATTTTTGAAAAATGATAACACACTTGACTTATTTATACAGGCCACAAGCAATGACTGAAGAATGCAGTAGGCACTTGGTAAATAGTGGTTGAAGGGCTTGTTTTTATTACTCAATCGATATCTGTCTAGTCTGGGCGAATTATGTAACATTAATTTTTAAAGAATATGATTTATAAACCAATTAAATCACATTAGAAGCATCCTGAAGCTTTTGTCCTCCTTTACCTTCAGAGATATTTGAACACTTCTTATGATAGATCAAAATAATAATCTTACTGCCTCAGTGGCCCCTGGAATACTTCAGCAAAGGTGTCATAATTAGAGGAGCTTTTCTGTCTTCTTAGATGTTGTTAGATAATGACAGACAGACAGAGAGGCAGCAAGATCTGAGACAATGGTTTTCCCATTTTCTGTCTACCCTGGAATTCTTCACTCAGAAGGAATATTAGTTGAAACCTCATGAAAGTCCTGGTCTGGGTCTGCACTATTTAACACATGGAGAGACAGATTCCTGCAAGTGCCCCACGGCCTGAGTGGTCTCTAGAAAAAGTCATGCACAGAATTTCTGTGGAACATGTGATCTGTTTCTCTTGAGCTCTGAATGAATGAATGAATGAATGAATGAATGAATGAATACCCTGGATGATGGGGGCAATTCCTAATACTTTCTTAGTCCAGGACAGAGGGGTGTTCTTTCGTTCTTTAGCTTTTTAGAACTATTACTGCATAAAGTGTATACCTCTTCAGATGAAGGATGCTTTTTAAAGCAAGTTATTTTATCCAACTTTGAATGAGTTTCCTACCAAAAATCTGTACAGTGTTATACAGTGAGCAAGATCCCCACTGAAAAGAAAGACCATACTGAACACCCAACATATGTGATAGTGTTTGGAGATAAGATCTTTGAGAAATAATTGGGTGAGATGAGGTCATGAAGTTGGGGCCTTCATGACTGAATATGTGTCCTTTATGGGAAGAGTAGAAGAAAATGGGACTCTTCTGCCATGAGAGGACACGGTGATGGTGAGTCACCCTCTCAAAGACAGGAAAAGGGCCCTCACTGAAGATGGAATATGTAGGCACCTTTACCTTAAACCTCCCAGCATGTAGAACTACAAGAAATAAGTGTCTATTGTGTAAGCTAGTCTATAGCATTATGTGACATCAGACCAATGAAAAGAACACACGTTTCTAGTGCACTCAAGTCAGGTAACACTTGACCGTGAGCTGTTGTACTTCCCTTCCCTTTATTTTCACCACCCCACTGAAAAATCTTCTGTGAACAAATGCAGATATGTGAAGAGCTCTCAAAAAAATTCCCACAGTCCTTCGAAATTGGCACTAAGGGGATTTCGAGTGTGTGAGTTCAACCCTAGCTAACATTTCAGGTCCGTGAGTATAAAAGCAGCAAGAACTGAACAGGAAAGACTTGTACTGAACTGGATTAACTGGTGCTTCTTGAATGAGGACAAGCCCAGAACACCTGCCAACAGCAAAAGAATATGACCTACGCTCATTGCAACAAATTGCCTAAGAATGATTTGGCAGAATTCCAGGTAACACTTTGCTTACAACCACCACCAGGAAATGGCTAATAAAATACCAAGAAATGAAATGGATCCTAGCTGGAAGTTGCTGCCTCTTCCCCTCAGTGCAAGCTCTTTATTATTTTGCATTACTGTATATATACACATACATACATATATACACATAAATATATGTATATATATATACACACACACATTTATATGTATGTATATTTTATACAGATCAAAATTGGAATCTTAAAATCCTCACAAATTATATATATGAAGAGAGAGAGAGAGAGAGAGAGAGAGAGAGAGAGAGAGAGAGAGAAGGAGCGGAGAGATCTGTTTGACAGAATTCCCTTAAAACACATGCTGAAATTCCTTGCCTTATATAATGCCCCAGAAAGTTGGGAAATGAGGAGAGTAGGGTGCAGAGCTGTAATGGGAAAAAAATGAGAATGAAATCACATTCCCACAGACTTGGTCATTGTGAAACAATTGTTGTTTCCTTTGCCTGGGCTTCCTCTTCTTATCAGTGACCCCCAATCAGTTTCTCAAGTGATAGAAGGTTCAGCATCTTTCCTGCATCCTAAGAACCCTCCCATCTTCTTGGCCAGTTCACTGAAGACCTTAACGGTTCAGGACAGAGAGATCACAGCTATGCAGACTGTTTAGGGATTGGGTGATGTATCAGCTACAGCAGGAGATGTTTTAAATAAATCATATCAGCTGTGTTCCCTATTCATGCCATGCAGGAAGTGCTGTTTCCCCAGGCTCCTGTGCTCTCAGAGATAAGGAAGGTTAGCCATGTTCGAAGTTTTTCGACAGTCATTGGAATTTCAATCTAGATATAGAATATGGCAGTCCTCACAGAGCAGAGAGGAAGCTGTCTTTAGTGTTACCATTCCCCGACAATGTCCATCAGGACTGGAGGAACTTGGATAACTGTGATCCCTTTGTGGGTTTGACACTGGATATTGTGAGTGTGCGTGTAGGTTATGTCCAGTACAGACCTGGCTACCACTCTCTAGGACTTCATTTGCAGTAGCAGTGTACATAGTAGGCTCACTAAATCAAACTGTGTTTTGTAGTCTGCATAAAAACATAGCAGTGGACAGTGTCTGTTAGAGAATCATATGAGTCATTATTTATCACCTAATAAACTATTGATCACTTTTCTTTATGTGACTTGAAGCCCATTTCCATCTGGAACCAAGGCAGGAGATAAACAATAAGGTAAATAGCAGCGATATGAGTTTTGATGTCTGCATTATGAAAGTTTTGTTAGCTTGAGAATTACTCTGGGGGTGGGGTGAGAAGGTGTACGTGTGTAGATTGAGGAGTGGAGTGATGGATATGGGAGTGAGCACCTCCTTCATAAGACGGAAACACACATAGTTCCAGACAGAATAGCTGCAATATTGAAAGTACTCAGAAGTAAGAGCAGAAATGAAAGATAAACAAATAAGGCGTGGACTGAGGCTGTCTGTGCAGAAACTGTACCCATTCATGTGGTGGGAAGGAAACATAAAGTCATGAAGCAATTATATTCTTTCTGGACTCGTACCACCGTTGGAACCATGGGCAAAGGAATTGTGCTTTCTCATTTCTTTGGAATGTGCATTGAATGTGTGTTGACGTCAAGGAACGCTTTAAAATGGAGGAAAGGCTGGGTAGCAGTCTGGCCTTTTGGTTCCCAGAACTCACTCATTAGGGAACACTTTCATTGAACACGTTCGTTGACCACTTTCATTGCTCTCATATTTACATCCCAAACACTTTCCTGAGTTGCCTAGAAGAAGTATTTGATGGTGATGAAAAAGTACCAAAAGAGACATGGATGCTCAGTATCATAAGTGATTGTGAAATACGGTGCAGAAAGAGAAATTCATGGTGACAAGTACATTCATAATATAGCAAAATTGCAGTAAAGAACTGTACTGATGCCCAGTTTTCCTTAAGTTCCATGCTTAGATACAGCATATTTGTCCAAGTTCTCCAGGGATACATCTCTGGAAGGAGGCAGATGACAAACACCTGGCTCAGGTGACTGTGAAGACTAAGGAGCCCAAGGACCCGGTGGAAACTCACCTCCCAGTTCTAAACCTTCAGACAGGAAGAATTCTCTCAGAGTGAGGGCCAGGCTTTTCTTGCTGGTTGCTCTGGGCCCACCTCCTCCAGAGACTGTAATCTGCATTACCCAGTCCATGGATTTAAACATTTATCTCATCTAAAAACCCTCACAGAAACATGTTGAATGAGGTCTGAGGAAATGCTGGAGCTCTAACGCCTAGTCAAATCAACACATGAAATTATCTTCCACACACAGAGACAGCCTTTTTATTAGGAATGTATACAGATGTGTTCAGAGATGAAGAGCCATACTGTAGCTAACTTGAATGGTAGAAATGGGGCGACTGGGGAATCTCTCAACAGTAAGTGCATCTGAGCGAAGACAGTGCAGATGCCCCTTCTCATCTTCACCAGCCTTGTTTACTGTGGGCAGAGACTGCTTGTTCATTTTCCCAGCTGATCAGACTTGAAATAATCACACAGAAACTATATTATATCAATACTGTTTGGCCAATAGCTTAAGCGTATTTTTCGCTAGCTCTTATATCCTAAATTAACACATTTCCATTAATCTGTGCATCACCACAAGGTTGTGGCCTATCAGCAAAGTTCATTCCAGCAGGCTTTGGCAGGGGCATTTGTCTCCTGCAATGGCAACATGGCTTCTCCTGACTCCACCTATTCTCTCTCTATATATATCTCTTTCAGGCTGGCTATATTCTGTTAAGCCACTGGCCTAAAGCAGCTTCTTTATTAGCCAATGGCAATAAAACATATTCATAGCATATAAAGGAGAATCCCACATCAGTTTACTTCCTGCTGTGCTCTGTTAAGTGTGCCTCCAAAAGTTTATGTGTTTGAGACTCGTGTTAGCGGACAAATATTAGGGAGACGGGCCCAGGGCATTAGATTGAGGTACTTCTCAAGAGAGAGTGACTACAGAAAGCAGCTAGTCTAGTCCCTGCTCCTTCCCTTCCTGATTCAATGGAAGAACATTTGTTCCTACATGTGTTTTGGGGAAATAACAAGTTTCCTCACCAGACTGAACCAGTGGACTCTCCTGATCTTCAATGTTTGAACTACAGAAATTTCACCAGAGAGAGATTCAGGCTGAAGGAACACAACTTCAGCCATGTTCTCCTTAGACCCTGCTGCATGGTCTCACATGACAAACCACACCATTTGTTTGCCTGTTAGTTCACTGAGATATACATTTTTACAAGGCCAACCTTCAACCATCCTATTTACTGCTATTTCTCCCATATCTAAAATTTTGCCCTGTGCATATGGCAAATTCTATTTTTTTTAAACAGATAGGTATAGGTTAATATGTCTATAGGCCCCACTCTTTTGAAGTAAAACTACTTAATCTGCTCATTCTTTGTATTTCCTTTGTTTGTATACTTTTGTAGTTTGTGGTAAACATTTCAATGGTAAATGACATGGTACTGACTATTAGCACTAGCCACAGAGTATCAGTACAGGGTGGTGAGTATTACTGACTGATGAAATAAAACTTTTTTCTGCAAAGTAATTCTGATGGTCTGAGAATTGAATGATATTGACCTAGTTGATGTAAAAATATTGATAGAAATAGAAGTAAGAAAACCTCTTGGGACTGGGTCTTTGTATTCCACACATCCAGTGCATTATTTAAAGAACAAAAAGAAGGAATCCTAAATGTTTATCGACTGCAAGAAATAGCCTATCAGTAGTCCAAAGTAGGTCGCCCCAGAGAGAGGACATAAAGAACACAGATGAATAGTTTGCAAGTTCAACACTGTAGAGTAGTGCCAGCCCAGTGGGTTAAGAGCTCCCAACAGAGGAAAGATCCCCAAAGCTCAGGAAAAGTTAAGCAACAGCAGCAATGGCATCTGCCCCTGGGCCATTGCCACCCTCTTATCATTTGTTTGGGTTTGTTTGGAGGGGGTTGAGCTTCGGGGGGTTTTGCACCTATGTTTCAACTGATGACTCAGACTTCCTAGCAAGCCATATATGTGGCTCTGCAGAAGACATTCACTGTGCATTTACTAGAGGGTGAGAACCAAACACAGACCAGGAATTGCTTTTTCTTTTGCTGCAGACATTGTTAGCAGGTTCCAGTCACTTTGGTGCTGATTGCTTGCCTTTGGCTGTGTTGAGCCTGCCTCCTCTGCAAGTCCTTACCCCAGTACAGCATTACTTCAGTCATACAGTGGGAGGTGTTTTCATAATCCTCACCCAAAGTCTGCTGTCATCCATGGTTGGTGCATCCAGGGGAAGCTGCAGGTCCTCCTCAGATGTCATTCCTTGCACACTTACTGCATGTGTAGCCTACTCTTGACTGTGCAATCTTCTATCTGCACAGCTAGAACAGTATGTGCTTTAATACAGCTGAGCTATTCTAGGATTCATTTTAAAACTTAATGTTATCATTGGGTGATGGCCTTGTGAACAGACAAATGTATGACTCTTGATTACCCCATGAATGCAAAAATCAGTTTCACCACTAACTTCGCCCAAGCTTGAGACAAAACAGAATTATCAATCCAATCTTTCTTTAAAAACTCATCATATGATTAATATAGAGTAAAGGTAATCTTTTGTTTGTTTTGCTTTACTTTTCAACACAGAGTCCTTCACTGTTCTGGAATTCAGTATACAGTCCAGGCTAGGCTCAAAGTCTTGACAATCCTCCTGTTTCAGCCTCCCAAGTGCTGGGATTACAGGTGTGAGTAACCATAGACAAAAGTTCACAATACACAACCCTGAGAGCGGTCATACGTGTGCAGCTATAGAACTGTCAAAACAGCCAAAACATAAGACAGTGACCCCACCCCACCCCCAAATCCAAAACGAACTCACGGTGCTGAGATTCGATCTTCCCTCCATCGCCACGTCAGACAACATTTGATCAACGCAGTCTTTGTGTATGAAGATGTTGACATTGCTCCATAATTTTATTCTAGTGAAATAAATCATGAGAATGAATCAAGGGATTAAAATGAAATTTTCTCTGTAGAGGGAGCAAAAGACAAGGGAACATCGCACCTTTGAATCTACTTCTACCGTATATTTTGTTAATTGGTTTCTCTGAATTATGTTATTAGTATGTAGGAGTCTTAGTTGATAAAAATGGATAATGGTATATGACATGGTAGCTAAGCAGAACAAACACTTTAGTACTCATAGCAAACAAATACTTAAATTATTAATTAGCTTATATTAATTTTCTGAAGCAGTAGATAATAATTAAGCCATTCCTCTAATCAGAGATGTGAAAATATACTCAATAAGATCTCAGACTAAATCTAACTGAAGTTCTGGGTTATAAAGAACCTATAAGTTGGGCTGCTGAAAGAGCACAAACAGTTAAAGAACTTTCTGACAAGCCTGAAGATCCAAGTTGGCCCCCAGGAGAATTGACTCCATCAAGGGGGAACTAACTTTTACCTGTGCATACATGTATGCACATACATACATACACAAATAAGTTAGCATGTGACAAAGTAATTCTAAAATTTAATAAGAAATAATAATTATACCAAACACTGAAATTTAAGAAACTGTTAAACATTATTTATCATCTTACTGAATTCTAATAGTAACTCAAAGAAAATGTTCTTAACGTCATACCCCGTGCTTTGGGAGAGGAAATGCAATTTAGGAATAAGAAAAGACCTATTCAAGGTCAATCAGAAGTGATGGAGCAGGCATTTGAACCCATACATCTCAATACTTGCTAACCTGGAACACTATGTGTGTGTGTGTGTGTGTGTGTGTGTGTGTGTGTGTGTGTGTATAACACAATGCTGTGAACCAAGCCTCTGGTCTCTGAACCATTTGTTCTAGAACATTCTCTTGCACCATGACCACCAGCTAAGATGTAGCAGAGCTCGGGTTTGAATCCATGTCATCTAGTTCCTGAGCTCTGGTTACCAACACCACACAATGTTCCCTCTAGAGCAGTGGAGCATAACCTTGTTGGGGTTGCACACCAGATATCATGTGTATCAGATATTTACATTACAATTGATAGCAGTAGCAAAATTACAGTTATAAAATAGCAACAAAATAATTTTATGACTGGGAGTCATTCTGACATAAGAAATTGCACTAAAGTGTCGCTACATTAGGAAGGTTGAGATCCACAGATCTAGAGAAAGACATCAGTTTGATTGGTGGTAGCTGCAAAAGGGAGAGAAATGGTTGAGGTGTTCTATGCCTGCACTTGGTATTTATGGTCAGATACTGAGTTAAAAGCATGACAGAATCCAATGAGTCCTCATCTTTGTGAGTGCAAAGCTAAACAAAGCAGAACCACAAAATAAAAGTTGGAAAAATAATTATTACCCGAATCCCGTTAGTGGCAGCATAGGCATGAAGTCCAAAGCCAAGTCCCTTCCCAAACAAAGAAGCAATGAGAATGGCGTTCATGGGACTTATACACATTCCTAAAGAACAGCATTGCAGATGAACACATCTGAGCATGCTGAGTGTAACGCCATTCTTTGATAAAGAAATATCGGTCTTGGCTCAGCTCAAGATCATAAAGCACATTTTAAAAAGTTAAAATAACAGACAAGGATGCTGTAGCTATATTCTGTTTCCATCAGGAAGTTTTAGCTAAAAAAAATGAAAACTTTTAGTGTCCATTGATCATATATATATGATCTCACACACACACACACACACACACATATCACAAATACAAAGAACCAGAGGTTCTCCTTTAAGCAGATGCTCATTGAAAACCCACTAGGCATTCAATTATAAAGAAATCATATCCACTAGACTCAAGGGCAAAAACATTATGTGCTCTTCCAAGGTGTACTGACCCCTGGTTGATCAATGTTTGCATCCTGTAAAGACTCTCAAGTACCTCTCTAACTCTGACTCTACTTGTCACCTTGCCGGGTGCATCTCTGGAACCATAGGCCCAAACATCTGGAAGAAGGTACCATTCAAAGGGAAGGAGACCAAATGGAAAGATTTGGAAAGCACAGCTGTTACATTATCCTATAGTCTTCAAGATTTCTCTCTTGCACAGATTGTTGACAGTTTATTTAAAATAACCAAGGAAATAGCAAAGGATGCATTTCTGAAATTTTGTTGGAAATGAAAAGATTTTAGTAGGTTTGTTGAGGCCCAAAATGTTAGCTGTTTTAAAGGAGGGGGGAGAAGGGAGAAAGAGAAGAGAAAAAAAGGAGGAAGAAGAGGATGGGGGGGAATGAGGGAGGGAGGATTGATGGTCTAAATTCAGAAAGAAATAAATTCGCATTCTAAAATGCCATTCCTGTTCATTCTTGCCATCCTTACCCACATAGCGGCATTGTTTACATTGGTGTTTATAGTAACCGGTTGGTTTCAAAATAGTTATTTTAATTTTGAGGTCCTGCTCATGGTTAAGGAATGTGGAAAAGAGGTTTCTGTGGTGATGATTTCATTTTAAACTCAAGGTGCAGCTGATTAATCTCCGTTCCCCCATCCCACCACCAACACAGGGAGATGATTAACACAGAGAGCTAGGCAAGTTAAGGGATAAAAACTATTAATGAGTATTCATTGCTGAATGTTCCTTAAAACTTTTGCTTTTGTTTTGTTATTGTTGTTCAGGAAGGTAAATTTAATTTGACTCTCGAAATTTATTTAGACTGGACCAAAATCTTTGAAGAGAAACATGATTTCAAAGAGCTGTGTAGTTGCCTTTGCCTTGTGAATATGTTACTGTGGGGTCCTGTATGCTAGGACCTCTTGAGTGAATGGGAGAAGTCATCTCTACAGTGGAACTGGAGCTAATGGATGGTCAACCTATAGAGTAAAGAGAACATAAAAATTGATGCACGGCACTTAAAATACAGTAACATCCACATGCACTTGCCATCTTGCCATGTGGCGCATCTGTACCACCTTCCCCTCCTGTATGAGTCTGCAACCAGAAACCCAGGCAGGCAGTAGGGGTGCTGAAGTCCAACTGTTCAGAACCCTAACTTCCAGCTGTGGCCTATGTAAAGAGACCTTAAAGACGTTAAAAAACTACTAGGTGGGGAGAATCAATTTCACTTTTACTTTCATTCATATTTTTTATATGTATACACATAATACAATGGAAAATTTCCAACATGTCTTCCCAATACATTAACTTAATAGGCATAGGTCTAAACATTGTTTTTGCATTTGTATTCCATACATTAATATAGGAATTAATGTATTATAACTAAAGTTATACATACAACTTGCATAAATTTGCATGGAAATCAAGTCTAACTATTCCTATCAGCCATAACTGACTGAAAGTGACAGGAAGAGCTCAGAGTGAGGGAGCCTTTCATCTCAGTCTTAACTTCTAGGCAAAATTTGTCTTATTCTGTCTCACATGCCCTGATCTCTCTTAGCATGTGATCCTTCTAGGGGTTTCCCTGGGTTTGTTGTCTTGTTATGTTATACTCTCACCTGGTAAACAGCTTTACACCCTAACAACCTTGCTACACCCCAGCACCTTCTGCTGGATGGGAAGTCCCTATTCTTCCTTCAGACTGACTTGCTTCATATCTGAGTTCATTTTACGAGTCCCTTACAAAGCCTTGCAATGCCATCATTGCCATCTCTTGTCCCCATACCACGTTATCTTCTTAACAGTATAGCACAGAGTACACTAAATATTTTTTAATAGAGGACTGAAATAATGAATGGGAACTTCCTTTTTCCCTTGCTTTCAGATACAAATCAACATCAAAGGCATAAGTTACACAATGAAGGATTCTGGAGTCAGGCCAACCTGGGCTTGAAATTCAGCCCATCATCTTATACAACATGTGTTTCTTTTCTTCCAGTACTTTAGTGGTCAGGGAAATACTAACTATGATAATGCTTGGTACGGACCATCAGAAGTAAATAACAGATGTCATGCCTAAAACAGTAGATACCTTTCTTACAAAGAACACAGAAAAACCATCATGCTCCGCTTTCATAGGACTGTCCAGATATGCATCTGCCTAGGCTCACATTTATATAGAAATAAGGGAACTTTACTGGAGAATGGAGATCAACACTTTCTCTAACCCTTTTTAACCTAAAAGGTTACTGCTTGTAATCAGGGAATGAGAAAATGATGGTGAATATAACCTGATAGAGCTTCTGAGTACCAAGTGATAGGAATACCAAGTCCTTCTAAAAATCCCCACCACACTTGAACTGTCACTTCTTTAGGCACTTGGGTAAGATCATTCCCAGGGTAAGACATTCAGAGGGGCAGACTTAGAAACTATACACTGTCCTAAAAGCAAATGGTCCCAGCCCTTTCCCCTTAGGACTGTAGAGAAGATGTGCATTTGCACTGAGGCAGACTGAGAGAGCCCATGTAAGTCTAAAGAATATGATGCTGTATTTTCCATCGTAACATCAGCAAGTTACAATGGAACTATAATCTATCTCTTCCCAAGAACATACCTTGGCTATTAGCAGGATTGCCAAGGTACAAAACTCAACTGAATGAGGAACCATCAGTAGAACTGAATAACTCAAATCCCTAACTGGACACTTAGTGGTCCATGACAGATATTGATTTTATTTGCTGCAGCCCATCATGATTTCCCTAGCAACAAGAACAGAGTTTGCATGTGACAAGTGCTGGTTTTGCCAAGTGAATAAAGACACCTAGAGACACGTGTCACAGCATTCAACAAGAGTGACATGTAGCTTCCATAGATTGATGTCCAATTCAGGAGCCACTAGCCACATGTGGCTGCTGAAGTTTGAGCTAAATATATTTGGAAACAAATCAAAATTTTAATTCCTTACTTGTATACATCATACTTCAAGTGCTCAACATCCATGAGTAGCCATGGGGTATATTTGTGTTTAGAAAGTGCAAATATGGAATGATCTCATCATTATTGAAAATTTTATTGGTCAGTAAAGTTTTACAAATTAGTTATCCAGGGCTAGAAGATGGCTTAATATGTAAAGGTGCTTGCTGTGCAAGTCATGGGATTTCGACTTGACCCCCAGAACTTATGTAAAAATGGAAAGAAATAACCTAGTTCAAAAACTTGTTACCTAGTTTCCATATGCATAGTTTGGCATGCATGCCACATACACATATCATGCTTACACTTCCACAGTTCAAACAATATCTAACTGCCTTCTTTTTTTTAATAACTATGCGTGTCAGCTTAATCAAATTGCTTCCTTTAGTCTGTAACTGTTAAGTGAGGGATGAACGAAAGCCCTTAAAGTGAGGCTAGTACACACTACATAATTATTATTGAAAATGCTTTGGTAAAGGGTTGTTCTTCATCAAAGTGGTATGGTTCTTAAACCCATGTACACTGTACTTGTAGTTGTTGCTATGGATACAAGAAGTTGCCATGAGGCTAACAATTTTGAGTATTAGTGCTTAGCACTACCATCAAACCCAATCCATGACAAAACATATTCATAGAACCGCACTTTTAAGGCCTTGATACCTTGTAATTAGGACCACTTACTAAGTAAGAGGAGAGATGCCCAGGACTTCCTACTTTATAAAGTTCATGGTGCATGTCCTCTTTAGAACTGGACTCTTGCCTGTAACTGAGCAGGTCTTAGGAGGCTAAAGATTCCCATCAACTTTCCTTAGCAGAACAACTGTTCAGAGCAAAGGGCTCCACACCCTTACTGCCACGCCTTCTGGTGATGAGCTCAGAAAGTCAGCCCAGTTATGCAAGTAGCCCAAGCTTTGTTCCCATTGATGAAGTCACTCTGGACCATCTGCGCCACTTTATCAATAAGACAAAATGGTTTATCTTTTTCATGCTTCCTCTGAGGGTAGATGCAGCCAAAGATCATTTCATGAATCCTTGAGTATTTTTAAAGAAAAGTTTTTATTTCAAAACACTTTATTCTTTAACATGATTTGTAATTAAATAATAAAAAAATGGTATGCTCCAGAGATTGTATGCTTGGGGCCAGAAAAATGTCTTCAGGTGCTTATCACCAAGTCTGATGATCTGAGTTTGATGCCTGGGACCAAGAGTGTGGACAGAGAGGAGGTTCCATGAGTTCTCCTCTTTCCTCTGACTTTCCCATGTGTGTCATGGTCACCAAATGAATAAATAAATGAATGTAACAATAAGCGCTGTCCTGAACTATTCTATATTTGTTGAGATGAATTTCATTCATACCAAGCCATATTTATTAAATTTGTGCTTACATAAGACAGCAAAGCTTTAATTCTATTTGAAGGGGAAAAAAGGTTAGCATCTATCACTGATTCTGAAATACCTATAGTCACTTAGGAAATAGAGGACACCTGCTAGTTAGGCTCATTTTCATAAGCAATGTCTACCTTTGAAGAAGATCCTGGTTTTGGCTAAGTAATAAATATGTGTATGAAGAGGTAAGATGACCCACAGAGAACTTTAGAAGATCAAAGATTAGTTTCTTCTGCTTGTCAGTGTTTAGCTATACTTCAGTGGAAAATAAAATAATTTCTGTCATGTCTTTGAATACTACGATAAAACCAAGCCTGGTATATTAGTGCGTATCTATTATAGAAAGCATGTTTCTCTACAGCCAGAAACTGGTGGGCACGTTGGCATGTATGATGGCATACAGCTCTAGAGAAGCAAAGCAAAGGGAAGGATGACACAGCCATGATTGGTAACATTTCTGAACTAATAACTATGGCTCCTACCATGAGATGGCCTTCATGTTTGTTGTACCCTTTGGAGCTTATCTGACCCTAGCGACTTTCACTGGAAATTCAGAGGAACAAAAACAAGCTGTCTGTTATTTAAGAGCAGATGTGATCAGAGTTGGAAGGCTGCAGTTTGAGCCTTACTTTATCACCGAACCCTCTGTTTCTATCTTCACTGCTCTATAGGTTTTTAAAAGATGGTTGGTTTAATTTATATTTTTATTTAAAGCTTCTATTATGCTTCTAAGTAAACAGTTATCAAATCATATACTGTTGCCTTTCTACTTAAAATTATGTATAAATGAGACGCGGCAGCGCAGACGCGGCAGCGGTGGCGCAGATGCGGCGCAGACCTGAACTTATATTTTTTGATGGTCCAAGCATGAAACAGTGAAGCCCACACTGAGAGGAGATCATCCCACTACAATTAAATCAAGGAGGTTTTTTGGTGGCTGGCCTACAGAGTGGTAGGCCTTTTGTTGGCAAGGTCCCTGGCGAATGGGGAGCCTGGTCCTGTCCCTGAAGACCCTCCTGAGTGGTGAGAGTGTTCTTGGCCCATGGTGGGACCCAGGCAATGGAGCGGGGTCATTCCCCTACCCCCTTGGTTCCCTGGTCATTCTGCGGGGGCTGCTCCCCTCTTCTGGGGCTGTTCCTCCTCTGCTGCGACCTCTCTCTCCCTGACCTATCCCAGCTTGCACCCAGGGGCTTCCTTCCTTCTCTCTCCCTTCCGCGGGGCTGCGGGATCATCCAGTTCAGCCTGTTTGGGCACTGGGTCAGGTGCTTGGGGCAGAGGGCAACAGGAGTTTCTTTGTTTTGGTGGCTGGCCTGCAGAGTGGTAGGCCTTTTGTTATTGAGGTCCCTGGCAAACGGCGAGCCTGGTCCTGGTCCTGAAGACCCTTCTGAGTGGTGAGAGGGATCTTGGCCCACAGCGGGAGCCAAGAAATGGAGCGGGGGCATTTTGTAAGCAGGGCCCCTAGCCAGCAGGGAAACCTGATCCTGTTTTAGAAGACCCATTAGATAGCATCAGTAGGAGGAGATGGGCAGGTGCCAAGGCAAAAACTCACCCAACAATCTGAAAAACAACATGAAAACACCAGAACCCAATGATCTTACAACAGAAGGACTTGAACACCCTAACACAGAGGAAGTGGAAAAAATTGACTTTATAAAAGCAATCGAGTCCCTTAAACAACATGTAAAAAATGCCCTTATAGAGATGGATGAGAAGTATAACAAAAAGTTTGAAGAAATGAGTAAATACATAAATGACACCCTGTGAAACCAAGAAAAAACGATCAAATAGGTAATGGAAACAGTTCAAGAATTGAAAACTAAAATGGAAGCAAGGAAGAAAACACAAACTGAGGACCGGCTGGATAGGGAAAATCTAGGTCAATGAGCATAGACTACAGAAACAAGCATAATCAATAGAATACAGGAGATAGAAGAAAATCTCAGATTCTGAGGACACCATAGAGAAAATAAAGGCACTGATCAAAGAAAACAGCAAAGCAAACAAATTCTCATCACAAAACATTCAGGAAATATGGAACACAATAAAAAGACCAAACCTAAGAACAATAGGAATAGAAGAAGGAGAAGAATTACAGCGCAAAGGCCCAGAAAATATTTTTAACAAAATTATGGAAGAAAACTTTCCCAACATAAAGAAAGATATTCCTTTGAATATTCAGGAAGCATACAGAACACCAAATAGACTGGATCAAAAAAAAATCCCCTTGTCATATAATAATCAAAACACAAAACATACAGTTTAAAGAAAGAATATTAAGAGCTGCAAAGGAAAATGGTCAAGTAACTTATAAAGGTAAACTGATCAGACTTACACCTGACTTCTCTATGGAAATTATGAAAGCCAGAAGGTCCTGGATAGAGGTACTGCAGAAACTAAGAGACCATGGAGGCAAGCCCAAATTACTATATCCAGCCAAGCTATTGTTCACTATCAATGGAGAAAACAAAACATTCCAGGATAAGAACAAATTTAAACAATACGTAGCCACAAATCCAGCAATAGAGACAGTAATAGAAGGAAAATCACAACACAAGGAATCCAACATTGCCAACACTGCCTCCAATAACTCAGGCATCTAGCGACCCTTCACCAGCACAACTCAAAGAAGGGAGACACACAAACTCTACTACCCAAAACAATAGGAATAACCGGAGTAAACAACCACTGGTCATTAATATAACTTAGTATTAATGGACTCAATTCACCTATAAAAAGGCACAGGCTAAGAGATTGGATACGAAAACAGGATCCAACATTCTGCTGTTTACAAGAAACACATCTCAATCACAAAGACAGGCATATACTCAGAGTAAAGGGTTGGGAAAAGGTTTTTCAAGCAAATAGTCATAAGAAACAAGCAGATGTGGCCATACTAATTTCTAACAAAACTGACTTCAAACTAAAATCAATCAGAAGAGATCGAGATGGACACTTTATACTCATAACAGGAACAATTCATCAGGATGAAGTCTCAATCCTGAATATCTATGCCCCTAATATAAAAGCACCCACTTATGTAAAAGAAATATTACTAGAACTCAAGGCAGACATCAAACCACACACACTAGTAGTAGGAGACTTCAACACACGTCTCTCACAGGTAAATCAGACAGGTCAATCAGACAGGTCAATCAGACAGAAACAAAATAGAGAATTAAGAGAATTATTGGAGGTAATGAAGCAAATGGACTTAACAGACATCTATTGAACACTCCACCCAAATAAGAAAGAATATACCTTCTTCTCTGCAGCTCATGGAACCTTCTCGAGAATTGACCACATACTTGGTAACAAAGGAAACCTCCAGAGATACAAAAAAATCAGTGTCCACCTGTATCTTATCAGATCACCACAGATTAAGGTTAGAAGGCAACAACAATGCTACCGCCAGAAAGCCGACAAACTCATGGAAACTGAACAGTCAACTACTGAACCACACCTGGGTCAAGGAAGAAATTAAGAAAGAAATTAAAGTCTTCCTGGAATTTAATGAAAATAAAGAGACAACATACTCAAATCTATGGGACACAATGAAAGCAGTGCTAAGAGGAAAGTTCATAGCACTAAGTGCCCACTTAAAGAAAACGGAGAAAGCATACATTGGAGACTTAACAGCACACCTGAAAGCTCTAGAAAAGAAAAGAAGCAGATGTACCCAGGAGGAGTAAAAGACTGGAAATAATCAAACTGAGGGCTGAAATCAATAAAATAGAAACACAGAAAACAATCTAAAGAATCAATGAAACAAAAAGTTGGTTCTTGGAGAAAATCAATAAGATCGATAAACCCATATCCAAACTAATTAAACGACAGAGAGAGAACATGCAAATAAATAAGATCTGAAATGAAAAGGGGGACATAACCACAGACACAGAGGAAATTCAGAGAATCATTACATCTTACTACAAAAGCCTGTATGCCACAAAATGGGAAAATGCAAAAGAAATGGACATTTTTTTTTAGATAAGTACCACATACCAAAGTTAAACCAAGACCAGGTGAACAATCTAAATAGACCTGTTAGTCACGAAGAATTAGAAGCTGTTATCAAAAACCTCCCTTCCAAAAAAAGCCCAGGACCAGATGGCTTCAATGCAGAATTCTACCAGAACTTCCAAGAAGAGCTAATACCTATACTTCTTAATGTATTTCACAATATAGAAACAGAAGAGTCATTGCCAAATTCCTTTTATGAAGCTACAGTCACCCTCATACCAAAATCTCACAAATACTTAACCAAGAAAGAGAATTACAGGCCAATCTCACTCATGAACATCGACGCAAAAATTCTCAGTAAAATACTGGCAAACCGAAGCCAATAGCACATTAGAAAAATTATCCATTATGATCAAGTAGGCTTCATCCCAGAGATGCAGGGCTGGTTCAACATACGCAAATCTATCAATGTAATCCATCATATAAATAAACTGAAAGAAAAAACCATATGATCATTTAATTAGATGCTGAAAAAGCATTCGACAAAATACAACATCCCTATATGATAAAGGTCTTGGAGAGATTAGGGATACAAAGGTCATACCTAAATATAATAAAAGCTATTTACAGTAAGCCAACAGCTAACATTAAATTAAATGGAGAAAAACTCAAAGCCATCCTACTAAAATCAAGAACACGCCAAGGCTGTCCACTCTCTCCATACCTCTTCAATATAGTGCTTGAAGTTCTAGCAATAGCAATAAGACAACATAAGGGGATCAAGGGGACTCGTATTGGAAAGGAAGAAGTTAAACTTTCGTTATTTGCAGATGATATGATAGTATACATAAGCGACCCCAAAAACTCTACCAAAGAACTCCTACAGCTGATAAACACCTTTAATAATGTGGCAGGATACAAGATCAACTACAAAAAATCAGTTGCCCTCCTATACACTAAGGAAAAGGAAGCAGAGAGGGAAATCAGAGAAGCATCACCTTTCACAATAGCCACAAATAGCATAAAATATCTTTGGGTAACTCTGACCAAGGAAGTGAAAGATCTATTTGACAGGAACTTTAAGTCTTTGAAGAAAGAAATTGAAGAGGATACCAGAAAATGGAAGGATCTCCCTTGCTCTTGGATTGGGAGGATCAACATAGTAAAATTGGCAATTCTACCAAAAGCAATCTATAGATTCAATGCAATCCCCATCAAAATTCTTCACAGACCTTGAGAAGACAATAATCAACTTTATATGGAGAAACAAAAAACCCAGGATAGCCAAAACAATCCTATACAATAAAGGATCGTCTGGAGGTATTACCATCCCTTACTTCAAACTCTTACAGAGTTACAGTATTGAAAACAGTTTGGTATTGGCATAAAAACAGAGAAGTCGACCAATGGAATCGAACAGAAGACCTGGACTTTAACCCACAAACTTATGAACACCTGATTTTCGATAAAGGAGCTAAAAGTATACAATGGAAGAAAGAGAGCATCTTCAACAAATTGTGCTGGCATAACTGGAGGTCAATCTGTAGAAGAATGAAAATAGATCCATATCTATCACCATGCACAAAACTCAAGTCCAAATGGATTAAAGACCTCAATATCAGTCTGAACACACTGAACCTGACAGAAGAGAAAGTGGGAAGTACTCTACAACACATGGGCACAGGAGAACACTTCCTACGTATAACCCCAGTAACACAGACATTAAGGGCAACATTGAATAAATGGGACCTCCTGAAACTGAGAAGCTTCTGTAAAGCAAAGGACACTGTCACCAAGACAAAAAGGCAACCCACTGACTGGGAGAAGATCTTCACCAACCCCGCAACTGACAAAGGTCTGATCTCCAAAATATATAAAGAACTCAAGAAACTAGACTGTAAAATGCTAATCAACCCAATTATAAAATGGGACACTGAGCTGAACAGAGACTTCTCAACAGAAGAAGTTCAAATGACCAAAAGACACTTAAGGGCATTCTCAACTTCCTTAGCGATCAGACAACTTTAAGATACCATCTTACACCTCTCAGCATGGCTAAAATCAAAAATACCAATGATAGCCTTTGCTGGAGAAGTTGTGGAGTAAGGGGTACACTCATCCATTGCTGGTGGGAATGCAAACTTGTGCAACCACTTTGGAAAGCAGTGTGGCAGTTTCTCAGGAAATTCGGGATCAACCTACCCCTGGACCCAGCAATACCACTCTTGGGAATATACCCAAGAAATGCCCTATCATACAACAAAAGTGTATGTTCAACTATGTTCATAGCAGCATTGTTTGTAATAGCCAGTGATGTGGGAGTGATTTCTTTCTAATCTGTTGCTTTCATTGGTTAATTAATAAAGAAACTGCCTAGGCCCATTTGATAGGCCAACCCTTAGGTGGGTGGAGTCAAAAGAACAGAATGCTGGGAGAAAGAAGCCGAGTCAGTGAGTCGCCATGATTCTCTCACTCCAGACAGACGCAGGTTAAGATCTTTCCTGGTAAGCCAGCTCATGGTGCTACACAGAATATTAAAAATGGGTTAGATCAAAATGTAAGAGCTAGCCAATAAGAGGCTGAAACTAATGGGCCAGGTAGTGTTTAAAAGAATACAGTTTCCGTGTAATTATTTTGGGTAAAGCTAGCCGGGTGGCGGGACATAGCCCCGCCGCAGCCCTGCACAACAAGCCAGAACCTGGAAACAACTTAGATGTCCTTCAGTGGAAGAATGGATGAAGAAAGTATGGAATATATACATATTAGAGAACTACTCAGCAGTAAAAAACAATGACTTCTTGAATTTTGCATGCAAATGGACGGAAATAGAAAACACTATCCTGAGTGAGGTAAGTCAGACCCAAAAAGAGGAACATGGGATGTACTCACTCATAATTGGTTTTTCGCCATAAATAAGGGACATTGAGCCTATAATTCGTGATTCTAGAGAAGCTAAATAAGAAGGTGAACCCAAAGAAAAACATATAGTTATCCTCCTGGATATTAATCTTCATCAGGCGATGAAAGGAGACAGAGACAGAGACCCACATTGGAGCACCAGACTGAAATCTCAAGGTCCAAATGAGGAGCAGAAGGAGAGAGAGCACAAGCAAGGAACTCAGGACCGCGAGGGGTGCACCCACACACTGAGACAATGGGGATGTTCTATCGGGAACTCACCAAGGCCAGCTGGACTGGGTCTGAAAAAGCATGGGATAAAACTGGACTCGCTGAACATAGCGGACAATGAGGGCTGCTGAGAAGTCAAGAACAATGGCACTAGGTTTTGATCCTACTCCACGCACTTGCTCTGTTGGAGCCTAGGCAGTTTGGATGCTCACCTTACTAGACCTGGAAGGAAGTGGGAGGTCCTTGGACTTCCCACAGGGCAGGGGACCCTGATTGCTCTTTGGGCTGCTCCCTGCCTCTCCTCTCCCTTTCAACCCTCTCCCATGATCTGCATGTTCCCAATTTACTCAGGAAAGCCTGTCTTTTTCTACTCCCCATGTAGATTAGATCCATGTATGTCTCTCTTAGGGTTCTCATTGTTGTCTAGGTTCTCTGAGATTATGATTTGTAGGCTAGTTTTCTTTGCTTTATGTTTAAAAACCACTTATGAGTGAGTACATATGATAATGTACTTTCTGAGTCTGAATTACCTCACTCAATATGATGTTTTCTAGCTCCCTTATTTAGGCCTATTTTTAATTGACACATAAAAACTGTCCATAAAGACGGGGTGCCATGTGACATCTCAATGCATGTACAGATTGTCACACTTAGGTAAACAAATCTATCTCCTCCATCATTCTTTCTTTGGCTTTTACAATACAATAGTCAAGTGCTGTCTACTGTACCAAATAGTTGTTCTTAATTTGTTTAGCTCCTCTTCTGAAACCAAGTCTGTTTTATTGATAAGAATCATGTCTGCCAAAGCAACTTGTCTAAAACGGCAAAGAACAATTGTCAGAAGAAAAATGTTAAGAAATCACAAAAACGTTTAGAAACATTCAAGTCAACATTTCAATTAAGAACTAGCTTGGCCTCAGTTTATTCCCAATCTACTCATTCTACAGAAGAATTTCATACATTACTATGTAAATTCATCCAAAAATTATTTGTTACTGATTCTATAAAGATAAGCCTCCAGAGTTTTTAATAAAGAATAGTTTTTTAAAAAAATTATGTATAGATGGATATGTAAATATATACAAATGTATATACACATATATACATGTGTATTATTCACACATATATACATGTGTATTATTCACACATATATATGTATTTTACATACATGAGTACAAATGTTTGTGTATATGCATGTATTGGCCATACATAAACCTTGATTGTCATTCCTCAAGTGCTGTCCATCTTTTTTTGGAGAGTCCCTCATTTGGCTGATAGCTCATCAAGCAGACTAGGCTGGCTATCTTATGAGTCCCAAGGTTCCTTCTTTCTCCTGCTCCCCAGCACCATGATTATCCACATGTACAACCACACCCAGCTTTTTTTTCTTAACTAAAATTTTAAGGTTTTGACCATTTCATACATGAGCACTGTACTTACATTTAGCATTAGCTTCTTTCCTCCCTTGCTTCATGATCTTTTCTATAATTTTACATATACATGTATAGTATGTAATATGTATCACATACACACACACACACACACACACACTCATACTCACATGACTTTCTTGTTCCAGTCTCTCTTCCTTGGCTTTCCAGACACAAAGCATGGACTAGAAAACAAGACTATGTTCTGTTTTGTGATCTGGCTCTGGACCACTCTGCCAGATCCCCATGGAACTAACTTCACTTTGCTTTTTATGCACGTACAGTTTTGCCCATCCTGGATCACACCACCTGTGCTTTCCCACTACATCGTTCTCCTAGTGTGCTCCCTATCAGTATACAGACTATAGAAAGCAAGGATCTGTTGTGCTCTGTACAGTACACCCAGCGTACAGAATGGTACTCCCTTGCAGGTGATGAAAAAGTACGTTGGGTTTGTCAACATACTATTTTCAGGCTGTGTTTCTAGGCTGTGATGGTTTCTCTCTTCCTACTTGCAAAACTTAGGTCCTGATTACAAATCCTGGCTACTCCAAGCCACATCTAGTGTAGTTTTTAATATTAACATTTGCTCACGTCTAAATCTCTATACTTACATGAACTTCTGGACAGCAAACTCATCCATTCTAGATGCCTAAGATCTTCTCAGCTCATAGTAGGTACGCAAGCAGTGTTTAGCAATGAAAAGTGAAGAAAAAAGCAAAGGCCCAGACTCTCCCACCCCTTCTCTCTCTCTCTCTCTCTCTCTCTCTCTCTCTCTCTCTCTCTCTCACACACACACACACACACACACACACACACACACACAAGATGTCAGAGGAGTAAGACAAAATTCTCTATACATAGTCATAATGTGTTGGAATTTCTTAAGCTGGTTGATTCTGCTGACCTTCAATTCACCTTTGTAAAACAGAAAAGACAGTCTGACTCATAAAACAAAACAGGTAAGTGATAAACCCACCAACTTGAGATTTTATCATAAAAACACTAAAGCACTAAGAGCTTTTGACCTTTTATGGTCATTTTTATTACTTTTGTTACTAAAAAGATTCTTTTCTTTAAAATCCCCATGATTTGAAGATATGCTATGGTATATGTCTGATGGTTTTTTACTTTAAAAACAGCAGCAAAAGATTTTTCTAGTGGAATTTCATTTGAATATGAGTCTGTGTGCTGAGAGTGAGATTGGGGGAAATGGTCTGAGACTACTCAGACACTGAGCCTGTTTCCCAGGCTCAAGCTTTGGTTTGGATGATACCATTTGTAGGACCACACTCTAGAAACTGCCTGCCATCTCTGCGATTCAGACGACCCACTGAAGCCAACAGCTGTCTTGTCTCCTGTTAAAGACTATCTGCAGTTGGCATACCTCACCATGGAAAGAACATAGTAACTGAAATCACCAAGTATAGGTTAATAGCATCAAAATCCTCCAGGAAACAAAATCAAAAAATGAAATGTAAAACACACACACACAAGAACTAGACACCTCAAGCATGTAATTGTATATTTATTTCTCTTTTTAAAGAACACTCCTTAATGTAATTCAATATACAAACTTGGTTTCACAGAATTATAATCCACAATATAGCACAAAGATAACCCAGATTGTGTGTGCGCATGCACATACATGTGCGTGTGTGTGCACATGTTGCTGTACCCCTCTCTCTACTCCACTCTTCCGGACCTGCAAAGGCTCTTCCCACCTTCAACACTGATCAAAAGCCGTTCTGAAGGTTATATACAACAAAACATCCTCCTCCCAAGAGTTGCTTTCTCTTGAAGGCTTCTCTTCTTCATTCCCCCTGAGACAGCCAGGAGTGACACTCTTCCCCTGTACAAAGGGCAAGGCGGCATCCCCTAATGCTGATGTTAACCCTGTAACCATATGGACAGGCTGATGGGAAGAGCTGGGGAGCAGGTCTCCATCCCCTTTCCCCGCTTCCACACCCAACCCTCAAGTCCAAGTGCAATCCCTCCGTGCAGCCTTAGTTCCAGTCACTATCCTGTGCAGCAAGAACCAAGATTTTAAAGCCCAGGTCTTTTCCATGGGCAGCGCACAGCACTGCCTACCAAGCCACCGGGCCGGCCGATAACCAAGCTTTACACAGTCCCATGTGCTTTGTCATTTGAATTTTTAAAGACACCCTAGCATAGGTCTGTGGCAACCTAGTGTCCAACTGAGTTACACAAAACTGTACCAGTGATGCACTTGTACATATTTACATGGGGCGGAATGTTTTTTCCCATATTTTTAGATGAGTATATAGATCAACATGTTCACATAAGACCAAATACTTTTAATATTATTTATAACTGATTTATAAAGCTTTGAAAAAACTCACAATAGCACATTGTTTACTTTAATGCTTTACGGTACTATCCATTTAAAATCACAATCAGCACTTAAGTTATTGTCAATCCAGCAAACGAGACAAAAAGAATTTACAAGTTAAGAACCAACTGATACATCCTTTATCTTTTTTTGTAACTAATGCATAAGTGCAGAATAAGATATTCTAGCTTAAATATCTTGCTTACAATGGACGTTTCTGTTCTAGTTACGCAACAGTAAATCCATGCTTCACATAGAAAAGCAATCCACAACATTAAGAAAAAAATGTACAATTTATGAAACAAAATAAATATTAGTATTACAGAATCAGAGCTGTACATAAAAGCTGTTCAGTTTTTATCATATAAAAATATGTTTTAGTGCAACCTCACATATATATTGATGCTGTTTTGCTTTACACCATTTAGATCCAAGTGTCCAAAAGAGGAAAGAAATTACATTTATTACAAAGCAGATACACAAATTCTAAAATATGTACAAATTACTGCTAAAAAATGCTTATAAGAATATAAGCAAAGTAAAGAAAAGGCACAAACATCTGTACAATCTTAAAAGTACCAGACCCAATAGGTTAATTTCAAATTTTGTTTTGGTCAGGCTCAAGATGACTTGTTAATTTACTTAATTGTCTTCAAAGTAACAAAAGTATTTATAATAGCCAACTACTGTAACTTAGGACAGGCATGCTATCAACTCGGTTACCTCTATTCCTAGAAAAACAAACAAAAAAAGGAGGGGGGGAGATGTGGAAATGAATGCGTCCATGCATCTCAGATCAATGTAGCTGATTCTTTTCCGCTGAAGGTTCATTGCCTTCCTCTGTGCTTAAAGATAATTCCTTGCTGCTGTGAAAGTCTGCCTTCTTCTCATCCACACTGCTCCTGCTGTAAAATGTGGAGTGGGCTATTGCAGTCTGTGATGTACCAAAACTATCCTTCTCACCATCGTGTAAGTCAGGGTGGGCGGCTGAGGTACAAGGCTGACCTGGCTCAGGCCCACTAAAGTGTCTAATGCTGACGTGTGCACTTTCCAAGGGTTTCTGGTGGGGCTCCTGCACCCATGTGGGCTGATCGGCCCCAAGCAGAGCTGCCTCTTCTGTGGCAATCCGGAGGGAGGCGATGGCTTTTGTGCAAGTCTGTATGTTTTCTTCCTGTTCCCTCTCTGTGGCATTTAGGCTGTCTTCTGAAGTGCTCTGTTTCATCAATAGCCGTGGGGAGGAGGGTGAACTAGGTAGACCAGATGACTGTAAAACTTGAGGGGTTTGTTTCTCATGCCGCCTGGAAAGGGTGTAGGGATCCTTAGTGAAGGCCTCCCCTGGTGCTCCTTTCTTCTCCTCAGAGCCCTCCATGGGCAGAGGCAAAGTGGGTGGAGGATGTAAACCGGAGAGGGCAGGTGGCATGGAGTGAACCATCTGGATCCCACCAACGGGCACCATGGGGATAGGAGCTCGCACTTGCTGCTGAGAGTGGAGTGGAAGATGACTGAAGAGAGAGTCAGTAGGACCCTCAGGGAAAAGGCTGGAGCCGTGATGTTCAGAAGCACCTTCTTGGTCTCCATGGAGACTGAAGTAAGGAACCTGAGGTAATCCTCTTCTTAGATTCTACACAGGAAAAGAGAGCACAGAGTTCGTTCAGATCCAACCACTTTCCATTCTTGTGCTAAACTTCCTCTCTCTCTTCCTCTCCCTCCACCCCACCATCCTCCCTCAGGATGCCCAGCACTTAGGAAGAATTTCTCAAAACTGAATAGATTTCTCAGCTGTCGTTGTCCAGTTCTTTAATGAAGGTGGGCTGTGGACAGTGGCTTTTGTTTCTAAACAGCAGGGTACTAAAGTATCCAGTGAATTTCCCACAAGGCACAAAGTCGCACACGGGCTATTTTCTTCATAAGAGCAAATGAAAAGAATGGATTCACCAGGAAAACAACTAACAAACAACGCAAGAAAAAAAAACCAAACCAAACCAAACAATAAACAAGTAGCAAATACTGATGGGATTGAAACTAAAAGGAGATAGCATTATCAACTACTTATATATTAGGCTGAGTTGAAAGATGTTCCTGAGACGAGGTAGAAATGACAAGTTGGCAACAGGCTTATAGGAAACCCTTTTTCCCACAAAGGATGGCTGGGCGGTTATGAGAAACCGCAAACCAGTTTCTGTCCCGTGCAATGTCTTGGGCTACAGGAACACATCCCTCCTCAGGAGAGATCACTTTGTGGCGAGCACCTATCTAGTTGAAGATATTCCTGCTGTGGAGAGGTCTTACTGTGCAAAGCACTGACCTACAAGAATGCACACCTACTAAGAAGAAACCTGATAAAGAATGCAGGTTTCTTCAAGGCCAAATCTTATAGAAATGACTGTGTTGAGAAGGAAGCAAGTAGTTGCTAACCATCACATGTGTTTAATAGTTAATCATTTATATTCAATTTTATAGCTGTAAATCAAAGATGATTATGCCTCAATTCCTCTGTTGATATTACTTATAACATAAATGTTTTCTTGAAAATTAAGCAAAAGTATTTAGAAATCGGAGCCAGATTTCACAGTTTTAGTCCTGAAACGAAGGTTTCATTTGCTATACTTGTTTTTGTAGCAGAACATAATTCAGATTGCTGGATTATTGTGCTCTAGTAAATATATCAGATCCTCAATTGCTATGATTCATTAATAATGTACTCCCCTGTTGGCTTATATGAGAACTCAAGATAGATTAAAAATTAGTCAGGTACAGCGGTAATCTAGGAAAGCAATCTTAAAATCTGCTGTAATTCATCTCAAGGATGCCTCCACTCTCAGATTCAAGCACTGACTCCTACCATTAAAGATTCACCCAGTTCTATTTAGACTTGAGCCTGACTCAGGAACTATGAATGATGCATATGCCTGCTACTGTGTGCCATGCTTGGAATTGGTTGTGCTCTGGGCTACATCCTTTCCAAGCTACAGACAAATTTTTGTTTGTTTGTTTCTATTAACACAGATGAAATGGTTCAGTCACCAGCCTTGGGATCACCAGAACCTCACAAGCTAGGATGGGGGAACATTTCAGGACTCAAGAAGACTCCCCTAAATGCTGTATACATAAAATTCCTGATCCTCCACTCTGCTTTAAAGAAGAACAAGTCCTCATCAAACACTAGTTAAGGCAGAGGAATCCTAATGCCTGTGGGATTAGTAATTATTTGGAACGATAATAATCTCCAAAGAAAATGAATTATTTGGAAACCATAGTTATCAGAGATTTAATGCTTAAAATAAAAGGCAACTTGGGTATGTTTCCATTTTCCTGTTATGTTTCCATGTGTTCTTTGTGCCATCCACTGCATAAACCTCCTGAGAGTGCAGATCTTATCAGTTGGCCAAGGAAGGGGTCAGCGGAAGACACTAGGGGAGATGTACCATTACACAGATCTACTTGAGATTGCCGACTCTAGGCTGATAGCAGAGTGATGGATTAGCTTCTAAAACTAGAAGACATCCTGTGTCCTAAATCCAATAAAAGCTGGGCTCTCAATAGACATTTCAGATTCAGACTGTCACTGATCAGAAGTGAAGTGATGATCATAGAACTGGATGAATAAAACGCACAGGCTTTTAAAATTCTATTCTCTACCAGAAGATGTGAGGGTTGAATCTTAGTGCTGCATGCTGCCTTCCCTAAATCTGCTCTCTAGCCCTAAGTTCAGACTAAATCAATTATTTCTTGTATCAGAGTGGGCATCAGAGTCTTTTCCTACCAGTCACTGTACTGTGGAGCCTGCATCAATGTTGGCACAATGACAGCAGAATTCTAGAAAAGGGACTACGGTTAGTCATATTCCAGTCTGATGTTTTCATACATTATTAGATGCCTTCACCTGAGAAAGCAGTCAGGAGAACTACCTGTCAGAGCACAGCCAGGTCTATTTTGCTCTGACCAGGAGCATCTTGTTCACACCTCACAGAAAGTTGAAAAGTTTCCCTGCTCATCCAAAAGGGACGAGTGCACAGCAACAGACCTGGACTGGGTAGCAAGCCAAAGGCTGTGTCAGTGATGAGGTCTGTGAGCTCTGGGAGATACCCAGCCATTTTAAAAAGAAACAACAAAATAAACTAAACAAAACCCTGCACAAAAATTAGTACAAACTCAGTAACTGACGAAACCCATTTTCTTCCAACTACTTTGTAGTCTCAATGAGAGGGTCAAAATTAGATGAATTCTTTTATTGCTTAATTCCTTTAATTAATTAGTTAATTAATTCCTTAATTCCTTTGCTCGAGTTTAACAGCATGTTAAATCAATGTCTCTGTTTTCCCGATGTGATTGCCTGAAAAAGTTCCACCACCTCATACAGGCCAGTTATGGGCCATTTGTCCAAACGCTGAATCAAAAGCTTCAGGGATGATGGGTCAGGACTGGTTTAGTATGCCCTGCCAGCATCATCGTGTCTCCATCAGAGGAAGCATTTGATGCTACCCCAGAAGGACTTCCAGCTTCCCATCCATGATGCAGTCACTTAGGCTGCACAAGATTCGTGGATGTGCAAAAATGTAGTGTCTTTTCTTAACTTGCTAGTGTATTAGGTTGAAATCAGTCATGTCCATACTGCTGGGCATTTCTCTGCAGGACTGCAACATCAGGATAAAACTTTGTACCTGATTTATGAAAAAGGGTGATGAGGATACAGGGAGGAAAGCTGGGAGCTTTCCTGAATTTTGAGAACGACAGTGTGAGCTTACGATTCAAGACAGCAGTAGGTGATAAGAAGGAGGGAACAGGCTGCAAGGGCAGGGATAGACAGAGTTAGGAGTTGGCAGTGGCTTCTATGACTGAGAAAGGCCATGCTATATCAGATAGAATCCAGAGCAAAGAGAATACTGACAGAAACAAAGATCCGGAAACTAAAAAGACTCTTAAAGCAAAAAAACCCAGAAGCAGGCCTCTGTGCTGCCTGTCTTTTGACAGCCCTCTCCAGATGAAAAGAGACACCAAGATCTCCTGGGCTTCTCTCAACGGCTTGTTACTAAAATCCTGGTTTCAGGCTGGTCTATGACCACCACTGCTGCCACCTTGGTCTATAGTAAAGGTGAAAGGCAGAAGCCTCAGAATATTCTCGAAGTTCTCTGACTGCTCATTTTCTACGCCTGCATTCTCACTTAGCATCTCTACCAGGTAAGAACACGACAACAGCAACAAACACAGAAGCCTCTGTGCCTTTGACTCCTGAGCTACCAGAGTGTCACATTGCCTTTTTCTCAGCCCTGACCATTTTCCCATGCGCACTCATGTCGGGCAATGTCATGAATATATTTTTACCAAAGCATTTTGGAAGTCAAGGACGAGGACTGGATCAGAGTCCTCACCTGCTGAAGAGTGCCTATCACTATCACGGGAGTGTCCTCATGTTTGACTCTGCAGGCATGCCATCCCCAGGGTTCATGCCTCGAATTAATTAAGCTTAGAAAACATTCCAAAGGCTTCACCTGTTCCCAGCTGGAAGTTCCCTCCTGATCTAATGCAATATTATACCTGGAATAATGCCACAGCCACGTCACCAACACAGTGTTTAATAAAAATATCTTCCTGCTATTTGTATTAATAGGTTCGCTCCTTCCCTCAAGAGACAACCACATTATAATAAACTCCTTACTATTATGATACGGTAAATACCAATGTTCTGCAGCTTTGGTGGGAAGAGAGCTCAGGTCATACTTACAGGAGGCCCCAATACAATT
Source organism: Chionomys nivalis (assembly GCF_950005125.1). NCBI lineage: Eukaryota > Metazoa > Chordata > Mammalia > Rodentia > Cricetidae > Chionomys > Chionomys nivalis. The sequence goes on along the minus strand of NC_080087.1, from coordinate 25,906,127 downwards.
GGCTCTGTTTGCAGATACTGTCCCATGGATGATGGCGGGTTATGATATAAAGCCCTTCTGGGAGATGGTGCTCTGATGGCCGTCATATATCTTTTCTCTCTTCTGGGAGAAAGGTCTCTTCTTGCTGTCATGTCTTTTCCAGGAGACAATGGCCTCCTTGGGGACAAATGCCTTCTTGGCGAAGCATCCCCTTGAGACATCTCTCTCCTCAATGCCGCTTCCTTTCTTGGTGACAGATGCCTCATGGGTGACAAATCTCTTCTAGGTGATAAATGTCTTCTCGGTGACAAGTCTCCTTTGGGTATCAGATACCTCTTTGGCGAATTATCGCGACAGGGTGAAGAATCATATCCTGGTGAAGAATGGTGACTCGACGGGGAGAAGTCCCTTGGGGAAGAGCTCGGCTCCGAAGACAACATGGCCTCTTCATCCATGCAACTCGGGATGTCTAACCTGTCTTTGTCTGGTTCAGAGTCCGTACTTTTGCTCTGGAACAGTCTCTGATACTCTGTCATCTGGGTATCTTCGCAAGAGTCACTGGGTGTCACGAGCTGAGTAACCTGAATACTTGGCAGAGTAACCAAATAGCTGATCAATGAAGAATGTCCCAGAGAGTTATCCGGAGGTACTCCATGGGGTACAGCGCCAACATTGACAGGCAAAGAGGAGAACCTAGGAGGCTGAGGACTGGTGCTTCTTGACCTTGTTTTGGGTGTCAGATCTCCCTGGTCATCAAAGTCATCATCATCTTCATCATCGTCATCGTTGTCATCTCCGTCTTCGCCATCAGATTCCTCAGCATCTGAGAACTGGTGATCAGTTGAAATGCTGGACATGCTATGCTTCTCAGATGTTTTGTGCAAATCTTCCATATTTTCTGAAACAGTCCAATAACAGTAATTAAAATCCCACGTTCGAGGCTGGGAGCTCGCGTCTGCCCCAGCACTCTTTCCCAAAGCTTCCCTTGGCCCCTTGGCCCTCTGAAACAATCACATCTCTGAGCTACCCCTGGACACTTACTTGCCCCTGCCTATTTGGTTTCATCCCTGAGAAGTCCAGAACAGGATCACATGCTTTAGACTTCAGAGATGTTGCACTGGGAAACTCTAAACAAATAGGTGTGGCTAGTATTGCTGATGAACAAAGGCATCGGCCATCACTGCTGCTTCAGGTGCCAGTTTGATTTAAGAGGTTTGCTGACTTTCAGATTCTCTACTGACTGAGGGTAACCATGGATATTTTTTTTTTTTTACTGAGTCTCCTCTAAATAGGAATACTAACGCATTAAAATGCTTTCATCTTCCTCCAAAAGCTCCATAGCATATAAATCATAACCGCATCCTCCTCACACACACACACAGCCCTTCACATTTTTAGATACAACTATGTTCCTTGTAAGGTCTCCCCACCTCTAAAAAGTGACACTTGAAATATCTTTATTTCTCATTAGTAGTTTCCAAGCAATTCAGTGTGCCATTTCATTTCCTGCAGAATATTTAAGAAAGTGACAGGCAGTCACTGGGTTATAAAGCCCACCAAAGAGGCCAATCAACTCAGTAAGTTACACACCTGCTTCTTCAGTTTCTGTGTCCTCAACTGATGTCATTGAGACTCCCAGCTCCAGACATTTCTTCATGTGTGCTTTAGATTTCATGTGTTTCGTTAGGTTTCCTGGGAAACACAAACATGAAAACAAAAGAATTAACTGGCTCTCAAACTGTGGCAATTGAAGCCAAATGTGTGTGATGAACTACCTTATGTATATACATTTTTCCAAACCATAAAACATATCGAAAAGAAATTCAGGGGTCAGCTGAGATGTGTAGAGCCTGTTCTTTCATTCTGATGAAATTAGCACGTCATTTTCTGCTATCATCTTGACAATGCAGTAGCCATGTACCAGGATGCATCTGATTTTCAAGAGCAGGCTCCTAGCAGCCTAGCTGAAACTCAACCTCATGGAAGCATTTGTTCTCTACTAGAGCTATGTTTCTATTAAATAAATCAATAAATCACAAGTATTTTTTCTAAAAATTTCTCTCACATTATTATTAATTCGTTGCTTACATACCTAAGGATTCTATATATTAGTTTAATAACTCCAACAAAAATATTTCTACACCTTTATTGCTCTTATCAAAACATCTTATATGCAATTTTTTAAGGAGCTCAAAAATTTGGGGGCTATAATGATTCTTAAACATATAAGTTACTTAAATTTATTAAATTTCTGCAAATTCATAAAACTCATCTGTTTCTTGTTGGGGACTATTATTTTAAGGTGTGTTACTTTTGTTCATGCTGTGGGACATTTGTTTAATGATGTAAAGATGCGTTGCTTTTGTTGATGCTGCATTTGTTTAACTCTGTAAAGCTGTAATTCTTTGTCTGTCTTAAACACCTGATGGTCAAATAAAGCGCTTAATGTCCAATAGCAAGTCAGTACCAAGCATAGGTGGGGGACTGGCAGTCAGAGTATAAACAGAAGAAGAAAGGAAGAGAAGGAGCAGGACAGAAGAAGGAGAGGAGGACATCAGGGGTCAGCCACCTGTGCTCAGAAAACAGCACTCTGAAAAGCAGGTACTTCAGCAGCAGAGTCCTGCAGGGCTTCCTAGAATGTTTTGCTCACCCCCACAAGACCTCTAACTATACACTTCCAAAGGCTGTCGTGGCAATTCCATTAATGATCCAATATACACCATTTCCTGCTGATGGTCCAGGCAATGGTTCAGAGCCAATTTAATCAGCTACCTATAAATGGACTGTTTCACCATCCAGTTCCATGCACCTCTCCTGACAGCATGCCCGGTGAAGACATAACCTTTGTAATGACTGGTGGATTTGCAGTGTGTCCTAAAAAATCACCCTTTTAATTTTCTTTCCTCTCAGGAACTTCTCAGTAATCTGGACCATGCTAATGGAAGTGGGTATTTAAAGAATAGCATGCTTATTTCTTTTGAAATACAAGTGAATATGCTCCCTCTCTCTTCTTGGACTTCAGGTGAGGCATTATGGACACATAAATACTTTCCTAATAAACATCAGATATTTGAAGACACTAAACATTTATACTTCCATCAAGAAAACACACTTTAAGGTTGTGGCTACAACTGAAATAGGTATACATCTCCCTACAGGATTATCGTAATTCCTATTTGCTTTTAATCGTTGATATTAAAGCAGGTTACTTGATTTAAAATTCAAAGTTAAGACTCTGGAAATGAAGTGGGGTTAATGAGGGGCTGTCTACAAGCTACTTTAGATAGACCTGACAACTCAGGGTGAAGATTTTCATCATATCACAGAATAATAGAAATGTAAGAGCAACAACCAAGAGCAAAACATCTCTGCATAAATCAGCCTACTGAAACAGATATTTGGAAATGATAGAATGTTATTTCAGGGCAGGTCCGAGACTAACCGTTGAGGTCTAAAAGTCAGCCTTGTCTCCATGTCGATGAATACACAGCAGAAGCTATCAAATCTCTATACATAATTAATGCAGCTATGGATGGAGGGGGCCCACCGGGGACTCGGTGGGGCTTTACATTATTTATACTCTTGAAACTGACGATGGCACATATTTTCTTCCCAGTTGCTTTCCTTGCTTAGCCACTGCCTCTCATGTACTGTCTCCCTGCAGAATTTCAATATTGGTGCAAATATTATCTAGCCCACATAAATTTCCCACATGAAGTAATGGCTATCCAGGCACTTCTAAGCCACTTCCTTCAGAGACAACCTGCCTGGCCCTGTGTCTGTAGCTCTTAATTAGTCATAAAAGGAGCCTTCCAGTCTCACATACATCCTTTGATCCTGGGCAGAAAGGAGGAAATAGATCTCAGGGGGTCATATTTTTCACAAACAAAATAATCTTTATTGTTGGTGAAAGTGAGTTAGAAAATAGTATTCAGAATCCTAAGTAGCTAGAAGTTATCCTGAAATGTATCCCCCACTCCCCGCAAAAAAAAAATAAAATAAAATAAAATACAAAAACAAAAAAAAGTCAGCAAAAATCAGGCTTTTACCTTTCGTCTTGAAAGCGAAATTACATAACTTGCATACATAAGGCCGGACATCAGTATGAGTGCGTATGTGTTTTTTGAGCATGCTTGGCTTCTTACAGCGGATCCCACACTCTTCACAAATGTACTTTCCACGTCCACGTCCTCTGACATACACATAATCTTCGTTTGATTTGTACCTATTTGAAGAAGAGGCAATCCCCTGTGATTTTAAACACGCTTAGCATGTGATACATCAAGCCAAAACCTAATCATTGCCTGACTTCAATTTATATGAGGGTCTTTTCCTTCTTGACTTCTATGCACCCTGGGAAGTTTATACAGCAAATACTTGAGACGATTATATAACAGATTTATCACTGTAAACAAAATGTCACTCCAGATGGAATTACATATTTACAGATGTAGTACCCAGATGTTCCAATAGGTTTACATAAGCCTAAAGAAATACAGACCTCAACCTGTATCTGCATTAGTATTTCCTCCAATCAGGGAACCTTGCTAAAAGCATAGCAACATATTAGAATAATCATCCTTCATGCATAATCTGTTAACATGACATCATCTACAATATACGTGTGCAAGCACTCACTCCTCTACACTTGCTAAAATAAGCACAAGCGAGAATAGAATTCTTCCTTGCAATCCTGGCACATGAGCGCCTCAGAAATTTCATCTTTACACAGGCTGAGCTCACTTGTCTACAGGTTTGACCTGTCCTTCCTTGGATCACGAATCTGTACTAACGTGGAGTCTGAATGGTTTCTTGAAGGCACCGTTGCATAATGAAAATGAGAGACTCTGGAATAAAATTAGTATTTGTTTCCTGAAGGATTTCACAGAGAGGTTTCAAGGGGTTATCTGAGGTCATCCACTTCCATGAAACTGAGTAGACAAAGACTTAGATAGAAGAGAAGCAACCCACCCAATGTTCTGCACTCTCATTTTGCTTAGAGAACAACAGCAGTCAGTACATGGCAAGTTTGTACCACACAATCAGTGAGTAGTACAATCTCTTACACGGCAGCAAGGCTAGAATTTTAGATCTCATATCATTCTGGGAAGAAAGCATTTCTGAGGGTGCTTTGGGTAGCTTCCAACAGTAGGCTAACATGCAAAATTCCTTGTTCAACTGTGTGTGTTCTTAGTGGTATTTAGATCCATAGCTGATTTTCCATTCTAAAAGGTTGGTGAGTACTCCCATCTTGCTCTAGCTGATACCCCCAACAGGTACAAAGACCAATTCAAATTTTCAGAAAGCTTTTCAAAAAGAAAAATATCCATCGACCTACTGGGAGGCCAATTCTTCTATGGATAATACTTCATCTTAGCATGCTTGACATTTTGGTCAGTACTAACCTCGGGGGAAAATGAAGGTCAACAATTTTGCAAGCCCTTTCTCTTTTTATAAAACACTTAACTTTGGCTTGGTCTTCAAACCTGTTTTCTTTTCACATTTGATTTTTATAATAAATCAGAGTGAATCCTCAAGATACAGAAATACCCTTCTCTGTTCAATTTTCTTCTGTTGCTAAGGCAGTGAAACTGCTTAAGGGGACACAGTGATTTTACAGAAAGCCAATATTCTTCAGGGAAGAGTACTCCAGGTTTATCTATAGCCTGACATCATGGCTGATTAGAAACACATCTTATCCTCTAATGAGAGCTTGTTTTCGGTTTCTTATGATTAACTCACTTCCAAAATGGAATAAAGTAAAATTCTACATAAATCTATATATGAGCAGAATGTGTCCAGATAGCCTCTTTACTCTATAATAGTTCTGCAGACCCACAAATCTAGCTGATACATATGAATTTTGAAAAAGAGTAATTTAAAGAAGTACTTATTAACCGTATCTATTAGGTAACCTGGATAATCTGGCAATAATTCTTCTGTGTTGCTGTTACCACTTTGTAATCAACAATACAAGAGATGGGAACACACTGTTTGGAATGAAAGCCTGGGTACCAGAAATGGGTAGAGAACTGGTTCAGAGATTTAAAAATGATTGGACAAGGAAAAAAACTAAAATGCATGTACAAGCTTTCTGAATCATCAAAACACAGCAATGAGAGATTCTCAAACATGCTTTGACTTATGTTCTCCTTTGGTGGAGATAGACTCCCCAAAGCACACAGTAATCCTGCTGGCTTCTGCAAGCTAGTGGTACATATGCAATTCTCTGAAGAAGGCTGGTACACAAAAGTACGATGCCTGATTCACGGAGACCACGCTGTCTCTCAGGAAAGATAAAATTCCGCGTGCTTCTCATTTGCATAATGAAATGAGGAATGTCAAAGTTTACTGTGGTCAAGTTCATTGCATACGTGCAACTGTAGTAAAAAAGACTCAGTGAGTAAATGGGGCAAAAAAGCCAAGGGCAACTCAACTATAATAAATAACTCCAAATTGGTCAAACTACGAGAAAATTTCTGTAGTAAAAACTAACATTATTTTATCCTTCAAATACTATTAGAATGAAAGTATGTTCATGAAACTATGTAATTTATTGATAGGTTGGTGAGATAAGACTAATGGCATGAACCCCAAAATGTAATTAAATGTTTTTTATCTAAAATCATAGATCAAAACTTCTTCCATGGATTACATCAAATAATATATTTCTATTGAACCATAAATCTAGCTATTACATGTACTTACTTTCTCTTAATATACACATAAGAAAACCACTGGACCTTACTACTTGAGTTTCAGTGGTTCAGAATGTTTAAAAAGGGGTTGATATCTACCAATAGAGACAGGGAACATGGAGAACTAAATGCAATGTGATACCTTGACTTGAATCAAGAGCAAAAAAAGGACATGGGGTGGCGTGTGAGGCTCTCAATATCCCGTGAAAATCTGCAGTTCACAGAAACGATTTCTTAGGAATATACAGAAGTATGCGTGATTTCACTAATATCAACACAGAATACAAATATGCCCACGTAGTAATCCAAATGCCCTTAAAATATTAAATAATGAAGGAACTTAAGTGAGACAAAAGGCTGCCAACATAGATTTCATATAAAATTCGAGATGTGAGACACACGCATAGCGGAGCCATGCTCACTGACGACAAGACCTAGAAGATGGATGCAGTTGCAATCTGTCACCAGCCAGAGTTTATACATTTGACTGCGAACGGAAACTCCCTTTGAGATTCTGCAAGCGTGCCCACTATTTACCACAGGCAAACACTCAGGACCTTCCACACCAACAGGAAACATTTGACATTTGGGTTTTCCTTACCCCCCTTCAAAGATCTTAATTCGGATTGGCTCGGTTTGTTTGGATCCAAGATCTTTATCTCCGTGCATCTCTCCTTTCCCTCTTTCCTTTAAGACGTTTCCCACTAATTTCCTTTCTAGTTTGCTGCCAAACAAGAAGGGTGCATCCGGTTTCATCTGCAGGGTCAAAAGAGAATCATTTCACATGCTTTCTCTAGGATACACTGGCCCGTGCAGCCCACACTCCTGTCACCTCAGAAGTTAGTTTCAATTCCATAGTGAGAGGCTGTGGGCTGAATGCAGAAAACAAAAAGGACACTGGGGGTAAAATCAGAGGGAAGACGGGTTTCCAGATGGTGAATTCAATGTTTGTTTAAACGCAGGGGCACTGGCTGGTTCACACTTCCTCTGCCCAGTGTTGAGAGAGACTTCAAAGACACATTCTACATTTTTGAAATAGCAAGCCAAACAATCCATATTAAGAAGTGGTTTCAAAAATCACTGAAGGCAAAATAATCACAGACATGCATGAGAAACATACTTTTTCAATCTCTATTTTCCTCATTATTAATTTGGTTTATTCTAAAGTTATTTATATTTAAATTTTTTACATGTAAGTACTAACTGTTTGGGAGCAAACCAGCCAATAACAATAACTGGGGGAAGACATTTTTGAAAAAGATATGGAGAATATAAATTGGATCACGGATGATGGCATTTGCTAATCTGAGTGCTAACACCCTTCACACTTTTTCCCCAATCCTTTCTCAGTATCCATTTTTAATTAGTTCCCCATTTTATAAGCCCCTGAATTCCTCATATCTGTGCTATTACTCAGAGGACACAGGAAAAGTGACCAATGGACCTTCGTCTCAGTGGGAGAAGCAGCCATGGCCATCCCCTGAGGCTTTCCTGGGAGCCCACAGAGTTAAGTGCAGGCTATGGCTTCTCCATCCCTAGGTAAGACCAGATCACTTAGTATTCCCTAATTTGTGTGAAGCTTTAGATCTTCCACCCTTCACGGTACAGTCTGCCTACTATTAGACCCCCTAAAGCACACTGTGTTTTCTGACTCTGGGTCTGTACTTACCTGTGCAAATTGCTTCCAGGCACTGGAGGATGTGAGCTTGCCAGTTCCGGGCCTGTGCATAGCAGCCAGAGTATAAATTTCTGCAGTGATTTTTTGTTTGGATCTCAGAAGGGCCAGCGTGGTCTTGGTGTTCAATCCTGATGGGTTTGGGTTACAGGAACTAATGCACCATGAAGCATAAACTGAGGATTTGAAGGTGGCCTGTTGCACAAAATTGGGTTTTGTATAATTTAAGAAGCACCAACTCACAGTAGTTGTTGTCCGCAGACTAGGGAACTGAAGGATCTGCTGGAAATCTGTCACGTCTGTGAAAAGAAGAGTGGAATTTGCCACATTTCCTCCAGGGCCAGAGGCCATGTGAACCAGCATGCCGAGAGGCAGCTTGCGGGCCTTCCCTTCCTCTTCCTGCTGACTGCCTCCTGCAGGCAGCGAAGAGCTCTGAGGGCTCAGGCTCATGTCTGAGGCCGTCTCATCAATGTCCAACTCATCGGAGGACTCTCTGCTCTCCGAAGGCCCACTGAACTTCCGCCTTGGAGGTGCCCTGGAACCCGGAAGTATCTCCCTGTTGGGAGGGAAAGGCCCGCTGGCAGACGGGTGGTCTTGAGAAGAGGAAGGCGACAGGGAGGAGAAGGAAGATGACCTTGACTGGGAGCCATCCTTGGGCTCTGAAGCACACCCTTGCCTCACTAGTTGGGGTTTCTGGGGGCGGGAGAGGCCCTTCTTGATGTCTGAGTTGGTCAGCTCCACTGCACTGAGCTCTTCCACAATCTGCCCATACATCTTCTCCTCTTTCACCCGTTTCTGCTGCTTTGTTTCCATGAAGAGCTCCAAACTGCTGGCAGGAGACAGCATCCGCTTGCTGCCTCCGAGAGAGGCTGCGCTGTCCGAGGTGGACGGTAAACACAGGGGGATGGAGGATTCTAAGCCCAGAGGTAAGGTCTGAGGTACTTTCCAAAGAGGGTATTTCTCCAAGCCTGTGTGCTGCCCAAGCACTTGGGCTATGTTCAGTCCTATCCCTTGCATGGCTGCATTGGTTACCAGTGTTCTTTGGGTCATATTCTCATCAACCTTGCATATGACAATTGCGGGGCTATTTTGTCCGAGTATCTGAGAAATGCTTGTGTACATGACGCTGCCGTAGGATGGGACATGGGTCTGGATGCGAACAGGAACCACCGTTCCCGGGAGAGACTGCAAAGGCCCGGCATTTTCAGAGGCAAAATCTTCTCGAAGAAGCTGCTCAGTGGGCGTTTCAGTGGATTTACTGATTGGGTCTGACGGAAACTTCGGAGGGAGGTTCTTGGAGTGTAGCCCTGGTGTTGCGGAATAACACGGGTAAGTCTGTTCTTTCGCATGTGCGTAGTCAGCGGATTTCTTTCCAGTGTGTTCTGCTACGTGCTCTAAGGGGTAGCTAGAATGAATGTCAGCTTGGAAAGAAGGCTTGGTGTAGCTGTTCTGAGGGTGAGGAGCAAAGGGATGGGGGAAATGGGCCTGCCACCAGGGAGGCTGCTGAGCTGGCAAATGAACCATACAGACAGTCGGGTACTGAAACTGAAACAAGGCATTCTGGATAGGGGAAAATGGGACCGTGTCTTGATGTGGAAACAGATGTGGCTGCTCGGGTAAGTGCTTGCTCGCCATGTAGGGTGCTGGTGGCATCAACGGATTTCTCAGAGATTCTTGACTGTCCATGTGCATGATCTGTTGTTGGGCAAGGTGGAGTGGTGGCCCTGAGCTCAGCTGGCCACAAGGGCCGACCACCTGCTTTCCTGTGTCATCCCCCGGGAGAGGCGGAAGCACAGAGGACCATGCAGCCCTGAGGCCAGCGTGCAGTTGTTCCATCTGCTCCTGCTTGACGCTGGGGTCAACACCGGCTTCACCTTGGACAATTTCTGGGGAGCCGCTAAAGGAAGCCTGTCGCACCAGAAAGCATTTCTTCCTCTCCCGGGACGGTGATAATGTTGATGGAGATGCTCCCGCCACCGGAGCGTGGGACAGATTCCCGTAATCAAATGATTTACTCCGTATCTCTGGGACTTCTGTCGGATGAGGACAAGGCATTTGCTCGGAGGAGCAACGCCGCATTTCTTTCTGGTGGTGATGACCTGGGACAGACAACGAGTATGAACCCGCGGGAACAGTCAAAAACTCAGAATGTTTGCCACTCTCATCCTGCTTAGGGGGTGCCGTGAGCTTAACCGTTTCTTCTCTCTCGAAGGACATAGAGAAGCTGGAACTGTGTGACAAGTTGCTTTCTTGGCTGGGACTTCGAGAAAGGTTGGTGCCTGTGGACTCAAAACTGGACTCCCCTGAGGAATGCTCCATGTCTGCAAGCCGCAAGCGTTTCTTTTTGGGAGGCAACTTCTCAGCAGGGAGTTGGGAAAGGGTCTCACTTCTCTGAGGCCACTGGAATTCCTCCACAGGTTTCTCTGGCTCCTTGGCAGGAGCTTCCTTCTCCTTCTCAGGCTTGTCGGGTTCCTCTGTGACTCTGATTTCGGGAACCTGTATGTTGTGCTGGCGAACAAGCCTTGGCTGTGTATGGTAGGAAGGCTGCGGCACCTGATGGGAAGGGGTTGGCTTGCTTCCACTTTCTGCACCATCCCCTGGAGGAGCCCATTCCGGGCTTACAGGGGCTTCTAAAATCTCACTGTCACATGTCTCAGAAGGTGAGGGGGTCTTGTCCTGTGAACCGGCCACCATTTCTGCTGACTCAGATCTTTCAAAGGAATTGGGCCGGCTCAGCGAGTTTGTGTGCTGAATCACTGAAATCACATTTCCAGGAGGCTTCCTGGCCAAGTCTGACATCTTGTCAGGATCAGCAGCTGAGGGCATATCCTCGGACCCAAGAGATGAACTTCCAGATGGCAGCTGGGGACGAGCTGGGTCAAAACGCTCAGAGTGACCATGAGGAAGGTTCTCGTGGCCAGGCATGGCAAAGCCACCCCTTCCTCCTTCCTGCATCTTGGGGTCATACTCTGAAGACATCATGCTCACAGGGGCACTTCCCATGCCACCACAGATCATGGGCACATCCTCCTCATCCCCCACACTCTTCTCTTTCCTGCGTTTTCTGTTCTCGCAAGGAGTCCCAAACATGGTTGTCACTCCCTGCGAGGGCACAGAGGGGTCCATGAAATAGTCTCCTCCATGCTTCAAGGAACTCAAGCAGGAAATGTCCCGGTAGCTTGGTTTTGGTGTTTCAGGGTCTTCCCACTTCTTATATGGTTTACGGCAGACATCATAGTCATAGCCAACCCTGTCCCCAGGAACTAATTTTTTGTCCTTCATAGATGAGCTGGCAAGGCTCTTGGACAACCGGGCAGGGTGCTCAGACTCCATGTGCCCCTCCTGTACTGATGGCAGCTCGAAAGCTGCTTGTCTTCTGAGCATGCGCTGGGGAGGTATGCCTACCGTGCCGGGATAGAACACATCATCTGACCCTGTCATCCGTTCATCAAACGAGTGACTTCCTCTCAAAGAAGGAGGGATAGTTAAGTTAGTTGCCGAGGAAGTTGGCATGGAGTTGCTTCTAATGAGGGGTGAAGAGTCCACGGGCGCCTCTAAGAGAATCGGATTGCTGCCGGGGAAGTTTCCTGGGTAGAGTTTTCCTTCATTCCTGATGGATGATGGGATGGCCTGCGGTTGCCTGCACTCACTGTTGAATTTTGTGGGCTTCAGCATGCTTGCTTGAGTAGGGTCCATTTCTCCTTTGCTGGGGATCAGCTGGGAGACAGGATCTTCAAACATCTTGACCTCCAGTCTGGTGTTCACATGAGGTAATGGTTCCATGATGCCTCTCCGCCCCATGGTGGTGCGCTCCTGACCAGTGGGAGTAACACTGAGCGTATTCCTTGGACTAAGTCGACAGTATTTTCCAAAGATGATTTCTTCATAAGACTTTGCATTGGTGTTGGGCGGGCTTATCTGCTGCTCTGCACTTTCTGAGCGAGAAAAGTAGCCCGAGTCAGTGCTTCCTTTGCTGTGTGGGCTCAGAAGGTTGAGGGATGGCTCAGAGTCTTGTCCTTTCTTCTCTGAGAGCCGCAGTGCAAGTTTCTGCTTCACTGTGTGAGAGTCGTCCGCCTTAGCATTTAAAGACGGATTTGGGAGCATGTCAGAGCTCAGATACTGAGAGCTCTCATTAGGTAGCGGGATCCCGCTTTTGGGGATAATCAAAATTGGCACCTTCATCGGACCGCCCAAGGATTCTTCCAAGGACCCATGGTAACCACCCCTGCTAGCAATATCCAATGGGATGGGAGGACCGGGGCTCATTTTATCAGGAGCCTCCGCAAATAAAGAGCTCTCCTCATCCGTGTCTGTACTCTGCTCGCCATCCGAATGTATCTCTGCTTCTACATCAATGAAACCGGCCTCCAGGTCCAACTTAGATACAGATGACTCTGTGAAAGGTACCAACCCGGCCTTAATCGCGTGGGCATGAGACTTCCTGTGCTTGTATAAATTGCTCTTGGTCTTGAAAGAGAAACCACAAGGTATGCATGGATATGGCCGCTCACCGGTGTGTGACCTGATATGTTTCTTCAGGACGCTTGGTTTGGCACACGCCCTGCTGCAGTACGGGCAAATGTATTTGCCTGGCTTTTTGGGTTTGTGCTCCTTCCTGTGAGCATCTTCCGCCTGTTCGATACTTTTCTGGGAGTATTGGCTGTAAGCAGGGTTGAGACTTGAGATCTTCTTTCTAGGATAACCACCTCCATGGCTGTGGATAGGAAAAGGGAATAAGTCCTCAGAGGCAACGGATGGCAAAGGGCCAGGGTAAAGCCAGGGAGGGCCTTCTAGGCTCTGGTGTGGCTTGTTGCTGTGCATGATGCCCTGTGGCAATGAGTGCTGAGGGAAGGAGAGTGAGTGTTGGCATGGGTAGGGGCTCGGACGGTGCGGCGGGTATTGCTTCTCTGTGACTTGATGGACGCCCTCGCCAGGCGAGGCCAGCTTCCCAGAACCAAACAGTTGTGCTGACGCGGCATTTCCGATTTGCTCAGGATCTATTTGTGGCTGCCGCTGTCCTTCCTGACTGCCGAAAGTGCTCATCTTAATAACAGCTGATTGTTCCTGCCTCCATCTACCTGACACACTGTCAGTTTCTCCAGACCTTGAGGTAGCTTTTTGTCCTAGAGCTGTGTCCCCAGTGTCCATTTTTGTTACACAAGGTCTTAAGTGCTACTTTGCCTGGAAGCCAAGCAGACTCATGGAGTGTCTCCAAGGCTGTGCTTTTTAAATCTGGGTTGCTTCCATGTTCTTGGTTGTCTGCAAACTTGTGGACTGTTCCCTCTCTCTGGAACCTTCCACACTCACACTGTAATCGGTGGGCATTGGATGGAAATGTCCTTGAACCAAGCTATAATACAGTTCTCTCCATCCTACAAATGTCCATCTTCAAAAGCAAAGTGCAAAGCTGCAAAGGTTCCTTATGGCATTTGATTTTTTAAAAAAAAAAACTAGGATGAAATTAGGGTGCTGAATAGTCCAGGAGAAATTCTGCCCATCAGCTACAGCAAAGATCAACAGCCAGCTTCACCAAAGTACAATGACCTGAAGGACAAGAAAGCAAGTGGTCATAAGAGTCTCCAAATAAGACAGCAATACCCATGTTAAACCGTCAGTCTGAAATTGGATAAACTAAAATGTTTTTCATTCTGATAAATTATTTATAGCTATTGCATTAGTTACCTAATTCAAAGATATTAATTTCAAACCCAGAATTATGTCATAAGCATAAATTTCTTCCATGCCTAATATGCAGACAAGTTTTATAAGTACTCCTTAATTTTGTTTAGGAATTGTATGGGGAGCCTGAATTCAGTGGCAACGCAACATGCTTCTCAGCACGAGTATGAGGCCCTGGGTTCCATCCGCATATACATCCCTAAGCATCTGAGGGTCAGTGTACTGTAAATATTATTTACAATATATCATTTTTAAAGCCTTAATTAGAAACTTGAAAGCTATTTCTAGCCAAGTTTTTGTGGCTTGCTTGCAGAAGTATATTTCATAATTTCATATAGCTTGAAATAAATTATACTCATATATCTGTATTAATATAAAATATAAAGTAAATAATAAATATAATCAATGTTATGTAGTACATGTATAACAAAATATAACTACTTGGGATTTTATATGTTAATACAATACATAAGTACATTTATAGCTTGAAAACAGCAATCAGCAGAGCTAGATCAAAGATTGATAGAAGATACAAAGATCATCAAAGAATTTTGGTGACATTGTATCAAACTGTCTTAACAAAAACAGTCCTAAAACTTTCATAACCTGAAAAGCAAAGCCAACTTGGAAGACAGTTTAAAGGGTCGTTTAAAAATGAAGACGTTACCGGAACAGTTTAGAGTTCTCATGGGCATGATTGTCCTGACGCGACCTGTGTACAAAACAAACACCATTAGGAAAAACTACTGCCTCAAACTACAGCATTATTATACAAACATAATGTTCAATGCACCAAGGATGGAAGTCTCATTGCTATGTGCCTAAATCAACGACAAAGATTATTTTACAATGTACTCTCCTAGAGTGGTAAGCCTTATGCTAGGCCACCAAAGTAGTCATAAGAGTTGAGCCAATGCTTCCTTTGAGAGATCGTACAAATTTTCTCCAAGTAAATAAGCTATAAAAAGTTATGTGAGGCATATGCCAATATGCTAATTATTTGAAATAGAAATCAAGAAAGTAATCCCATTTGCAATAGTTTCAACAACAACAAAGAATATATTTAACCAAAGAATTGAAAGATCTCTACCATAGAAATTATAGAACATAGATGAAAGAGACAGAAGAGAATACATAAAAACTTGGAAAGATAATCTAGCTACATGGTTAGTAATAATCAATATAGTTATATAACCATACTACCCAAAATAATCTATAGATTTAATGTAATGCTAATCAAAAATACCACAGACATTCTTCACAGACAAAGAAAAATAAAATTCTAGAATTCACATGGAGACATACATGTGAGGTATTATTCTGCCTTAAAAAGAATGAAAATTTGGGGCCCATCACAACGGCTCACTTGGAAAAGTTTTTGCCATACAAATATGAATTTGAGCCCCAGAGTGTTGAGGAGACAGAGACAGGAACATGATTAGCCAATCAGTACTGCCAACTCAGCAAGTTCCAGATTCAGTGAGAGACCCATGCCCCAAAATAAA
Organism: Chionomys nivalis; assembly: GCF_950005125.1. NCBI lineage: Eukaryota > Metazoa > Chordata > Mammalia > Rodentia > Cricetidae > Chionomys > Chionomys nivalis. The sequence continues at coordinate 25,890,591 of NC_080087.1, read as the reverse complement.
GTCAAAGAAGGTGGGAGTGATGGATGAAGACACGTGTTGTCCCCACCTAGTCTTCACATGCACACATGTACATGTGCACCTGAACACATGTGTGTATTTTAACACACAAACATGAACACACAGAAGGTGAGATCCCATTGTTTGCAATAACTCATGTAACTGAGGACCATTACAGGATGTGAAATAGCCCAGAGATGGAAAAACATGAACCATATAATCATGTCCCTATGTGAAATCTAAAACGTTCTCATGGAAGAGGAGTTGGGAGCAGAGTGGAAGCATCCTAGCTATTGGGAACGGTAAAGGGAGATGGGGATCGCTGGGTATTAGGAAAGTTAGGAGCAAAAATTTTACTGTGTTATGAAATAGTTATGAGAATATAGATCACAACTTGCCATATAATTCAAACTTGAAAAATAATCTTGAGCTGGATTTAAACATTACAGTATTGCATGGTGACCCTGTAATTAGATGGATTTTGTTTTATATAACAAAAATTTAATTTTTTAAAATTTTTAAATTTAAATTTAAAATAATTTAAATAATTATTTTATTTATTAATAAAATAAATTTATTAAAAATAATAATTAAATTTAATTATTAAAGTTTTAAATAGTAACTATTTCTCAAGACTGATAGATATAGCAAAGCTTGACCCACTGCTAATTGATGACTGACCCACTGCTAATTCCTTAGATATCAAAAATTGAAAATTGGGCTGGTTGGTCGTGGCACATGCAGGCAGGTGGTGATGGCACCTGCCTTTAATCCCAGTACTCAGGAGGCAGAGGCAGGTAGATCTTTTTTGAGATTGAGGCCAGCCTGGTCTACAGAGCTAGTTCTAGGACAGGTTCCAAAGCTACAGAGAAACCCTGTCTCGAAAACAAACAAACAAATAAAAACAAAAAAAAAGAAAATTGTGGTTTTAAAATTTTGAATAATTGAATACATTTGAATATTTAAGACTTGAATATTTAAATGAGTTTACTTTCATAACATTTAAATTACAGAAGTGTGAAGGAGTCCCTCAAACAAGGGTGAGGAGGAAGGACCACTTGGTAATTGTAAAGACTTTAAGTGACTCCCAATAAGGAATCCTGAATGTAGTATCCAATGGATCCTGAGGCTTTGGAGCTAAGTCCTACCAGTCAGAATAAAAGCGGAGATGTCTCCATGATAGTCTATGTGGTAGTCCTTATTGAAACAAAACAGCTAAGCTAATGGCTGAGAATCCTTCACTGCAAGTTTACTTGTAAGTAAGTGCTTATGCACAAAGAATTGTGTCGAAGGACTCTGAAAGCAAGGCTCACAGAGAAAACAGAACCACAAGGAAAAGCACACGTGTGTACTGACCAAAACTTGCTCAGGAGACAGAAACTGAGTGAAGGAAAACTTACTGCATATGAGTAAGCATATTATAATCCTGTTTTAATAAAAAAGAGATTGAAAGTGGGTGATGGTGATGCACATCTTTCATCCTAGTACTAGAGAGGCAGGGGCAGGCGGATCTCTGAGTCCAAGGTCAGCCTGGTCTGCAGAGTGAGTTACAGGACAGTAAGGGCTGCATAAGAAACCTGGTCTTGAAAAAACAAACAATAGAAAAAAAAAGGGGAAATGAAAAGAGGTGGAAGATGGACAATTTCATAAAGATGCTACTGTGTGTGTGTGTGCACATATGTGTGTATGTGTGTGTATGTGTTTGTGTTCATGTGGAGGTCAGAAAACAGCCCCAGTTGTCCATCTGGGTGTTGCCCACTTGTCTGTCTGTTCTTTTGAGATATGGGCTCTCACTTGCCAAGTGCTCTGGGCTGTCTGGCCAAGAAGCCCAAGGTTTGGATTGTCTCTGCTTCAACAGTGTGTGCCCCCATGCCTGCCCTTTCTATGTGGTTCTGAGGATCAAACTCAAGTTTTCATGGTTGTGCAGCAAGGTCTTTTCCTATCATCTCTATCAAGTGACCTATCATCTCTCCTTTCCTCCAGCAACTTTTAATAGTAGTGAAGTTGTAGAGATGGAGCCAACCATTTATAGCCAGACATTTTAACAGGAAGCTCCTTCCATTAATAGCTATGTGGCATAATAAATAGATCTTCAAATCGCCTGTATAGAAACTAAGTCACATACATATTAATGTTGATTTGTAGGAAAGTTTTACATTGAATTGAGGTTTGTCTCCTCACAGTGATCTTCCAAATTTCAAAGAAAACTGATGTCCTCAAAGTATATCAGTGAGAATTTACATCAATCAATTCCAGGCAGGAGACTAACAAAAGTGCATAGCATTGCCCCTAAACTGGTGAAACTCTGTGCATAATTCAATATTTAAGGTCCCTGTAATATAGCTTATTTGTAACTTTGAGAGGCAAGTTTGGTCCTCTAAAATGGAAGTGGAATTTGCCTGTGATTCATGAAGAAGTATGCATATCCTCAATTGGGATTCAGAGCTTGAAACAATTTCCAATTTACTTTCTAGGTCTAATATCTTATATCTATATTGATCTATGACTGCAGCCCACACTGCTTGAACATTCCTTGACAAATTCTGAAATTCAAAACACTCCAAAATATGAAACTTTCTGAGCACCAACATGATGCCAAGAGGTAAAAATTTTCATTCCTGGCTTCATGTGATAAGTTGTGCTCAAAGGGAGATACACTAAAAATATTATATAAAATTATCTTCAGGCCGCATGCATAATTCATATGTGAAATACAAATTAATTTACACTTGAATTCCCAGAAGATATCTCTCTCCATATGTGTAAGTGTGTGTGTGTGTGTGTGTGTGTGTGTACTCAAATATTACAGATCTTTAAAAAAAGCTAACACTTGATACTGGTCCTGAGCACTTCAGGTGAGGACAACTCAGCCTGTGGTGACAAGAGAAGCTGTCACTCACTGTGTATTTGTTCTACACCAGCACAGTTAAAACTCAAAAGATCTCATATGTTTTCTCACTTGGTGTTTATGGCACCTCTGGACTATAGAATCATTACGTCTGCTCTCCTGAGGAGGTAGACATTGGACGCCGGGAATGGGAGCAGAAATCCAACCCAAGCTTGGCTGTCCTCTGAGCACCACGTCTCTCACATGCTCTCTCATAAACCTCATCCCAATTTCAAATACTGCATCTTCAATGATTTTCGAGTGTTTTCGCGGAGCTCCGAAGCTTCAATTATTGTCCATATTTGAAACCCTCATGTTTTGAAGGTTTTAGAAGAAAATATCTGACCTTACAGGTTAGAGATAAGAAAGTAGCCACAAATGTGACTTCTTAGGGGAAATGACCATATTTTAGATAGAGATCTACGTGTAACTTAGGCAGCACCTCATGAGAACACTGGAAACCTTCAAGACAAACTGCTCTCCTTTGTTCTTTGAAGCCCATTTCTTTAAGGGAAAACATCCACCACAGAGGTGAAAATCAGCATTCCCCACTTCCCATTCTTTGCATGACATACAATATGTAATTTTGTAGTATCAAGTGAAGTAAGGGCAGATTTTTATGAAAAGAAAGACTCATGTTTTCATTTGACAGTGAGGGCTTATCTCTCTAAAGGAGACAGCTACCATTTCATTTTACAGCAAAACAGTTAAAACTATTACACCCGTGACTAGACACATCCTTTCGGAGGACAAAACACCCAACAAAAATAAATAAATAAATAAAACTCCTGTTAAAAACTGCACCTCTTCTGAAAATACGCTTCAAAATGCAGAGGGAAAGTGCCATATACAGCACAAAAGCAGAATTTCTGGATAAGATCCTTGCCATACCCTGCTATTTAATCCAGAAATACCATTTTCCAGAACTTCCTTCCTACTCCAGGACGTTCAGGAAGAGCGGACATCCCAACACAAGGATGCTCTGATCCATGTTCTTCTAAAAGCAAAGTCCATCTTCTTGTTTCAGTAAAATGCTTAAGAAGTTTACTAAGGAGGGGCTCGGGAGATGACATGGAAAAAAGAGTGATTGGCAAGCATGAGAACCTGAGTCAGTCCATTTAAAAAGCAAGGTACAGGCACACTTTACAAGTGCATACACATAGAAACACACACACGGGGTGGGGGAGGGTAGGGGAGAGAGAGAGACAGAGACAGAGAGACAGAGACAGAGAGATCCTGTCCCCTATGAGCCCTTCACACAGGATTTTAAACAGCTGATATTGTTCTTCGGAGCACTATTTTGGGGTAGTCTTTAATTCACTGCTACTCATGAATCACTGGAACTTTCTGAGACTGGAAAGGTGGAAAAGAGCAAAAAGTACTGGTCCCTCGGGGAATCCCAGGATCACACTGATGGATATTACAGACAAGGAGGATTTTATGGACTGCTTGTCTTGAGCTGCTTTTCCTTAGACATGAGAATAAAATGTAACGGAAATGATGCGCATCCCTGGCCACAGACTGCATGTGGCGGAGCTTTTCCTTTACATCCAAGTAGGCTCTGGGTATGCTCAAAAGTTCCTGTGCTGTTCTCCCTCCCTGAATCCAAGGAAAGTAATTCACTCTAAAAAACCACAGCATTTGATAAAGGAATGTCTTCTTATGTTATTCTTAACTGATATTTTCACTAAGAGGTTCATTTTCCAAAATAAATAAATTCTTTAGTTTGTATTCTATTACTAAAATATATGATTATGTTAATAAATGGGGAAGCATTTTATTATATTAGAGTATATTAGGGAGGAAAATATAAGAGAGAAAATGCACATCAAATGCATCACTGAGTTCAGGGAAATATTTTTGGACCAAATATTATTTCAAATTATCAAATGTATTATGTATATTTTAAGATTTTTGTTTAACTTTTTGATATAGATCTGCTTAAAGCCAGGGAGCTCTATAACAACTTCATTAGTTACAGCTAGATTATTTCCTTATGATCATATACATCCATCTTTCATAATTTCAAAAAGCATGTTGAATGTAAATACCAGTTTTCCCCAATCGGTTAATATGCTAAAAATTCAATAGCAAAGCAATTCTTACATGAAAAGAAAACAGCTAGCTATCATTTTGTTCACTGGGATTTCTTTTTATGGCAACCAAACCCACACAAAGTCATTTTTGGCACCCACCGCCAACAAAGGACTCGCTATTCTAAGCATAGTCTCACATTCGCATTTAAAATTTCCTCCCAATGTTTTCAGTGCAGTGAGGATAAAATTTTGAGCATATGGGTTTAGGGGTTCCTGTGGATGGTGTAACAGCCAAAAGGTGTCTCTCTGTCAAGTGAGATAGGCTCCATCCTGCTAGACAGCAGCACTTTTCAGAAGATGGTGACATTCGAAAGGTATCTGTCTTTGTATTGCTGTATCAGGGTGTGTGTGTGTGTGTGTGTGTGTGTGTGTGTGTGTGTGCGCGCGTGCATGCGCGTGTGTGTGTGTGAAGGAACAAGAGCACAAGGAAGTGTCACAGCAAGAAAGAAAGGGTGGGATAAGCAGCAAGACAGGCTGGTTGGTTCTGCTCAGGATTGGAGGCCTACCCTACCAGGCCGGGAGAAACAATATCTCAGAAAAAAGTTAACCTCAGGAAATTAATCCTTACTTTAGTGGCAGCAAATGCTAAGTAACCATCACTAGATAATCACATCCCATGTAGTGGAATGACAGCAGGCAGCAAGCTCATCCTCTCTGATGCCAGTATTTTACCTACAAGACATTGCTTAAAATCAAGATGGCATCTTAGTTATTGTTTGCTGTTCTTGTTGTTCTAGAGACCTAGGTGTCACCATATACTTATAAACAAGTATATGGGCTTTCCTGATGCTACAGATCATTAATTAAATATTTTAAGAAATACATGAACCGGCAGAGGCAGGTAGATCTTTGTGAGTTAGAGGTCAGCGTGGTCTATAGAGTGAGTTCTAGGACAGGCTCCAAAGCTATACAGAGAAATACTGTCTCAAAAAACAAAAGAGAAATAAAGGAAGAGAGGGAAAGAAAAGAAGAGAGAGAGAGAGAGAGAGAGAGAGAGAGAGAGAGAGGCAGGAGGGTCAGCAGTTCAAGGTTATCTAGGTTATCTATCCTTTGCTACATAGGGCAGCCTGGGCTACAAGAGAGGAGACAACACACAAATACATTGGCTCACAACTACTTAAATGTAGGTGTCCCGCTATCTCCACCACCTGGTATGATACAACTGCTGAACCACTGCTCGGGAGCAGCATGGTCAGAAAGAACCAAATGATAGAGGACCTCTCAAAAACAGCATGGCCAGTGCCAAAGTCCAAATGAACAGTTCCCCATGAGATGATTTCACAAAGGTACTTTCTTGAAAGCTAAATTATGCAAAAATGCTGCCTTTAGTAAAAAAAAAATCTCAATAATATCTTTAGTCATTCTTAAGGGGGACCAGTGACCAATAGGAAGAGGGTGCTGTGTATCTTGCGAGACGCTGACAAAGAACTGGGAGAGCTCTGGGAAAGTTACATCACTGCGATGTCACTTGGATGTGCTTTGACATGCTTGCAGTCTAAACTGCCATGACAGAGTGTCCGAGAAAACAGAGCCACATTTTCCAAGTGAGCTGCAGGGTGGACATCACGAAAGATGTCGTCAAGACACCGGGGACTTATTTTGACTCTAGCATGGTGCCTTTAACATGCTATCACAAAATGTTTGTAACTTCGTACTTGTGATTTCACATTTCCGGTGGCCTGTGCTCCTATCATATTGTGAAAGTTGTTCCTGTAAGGATTACTAAGAATTGCACGTGGAAATAAACTAGGCCAGAAACAGTACTCTCAGATGAGACTCTCCCAGTTAAGAAGGTGTGACTGAAACGATTCTATCATGAAAATCAGAAGAAATAAAAGCTGGTCAAGGAAGTCGGTATAGGCATTCCCTGCAGGTCCAAACTGCTCTTCAAGTTACATGTAAAATCAAGAGGTGAGAATAATAAATTTTAGCTATTAACCTGTTATCCTCATATCAATAAACCACATCACAATCATCTTTGCTTCCCAACTCTCTCCACCGAAGCTCATGCACAACTTCTGGGTATCTGAAGGATGAACAAGAACATTGAAGATGTTGATGCTTACAGTTAAATCAATAGCCATGCTTATTCTTCACCCGCAGGAACTGCCTGCCCTCAAGAAATAAAATTTGGGATTATATCTCTCTCTCAAAAAAAAAAAAAAACTACAACATTTTAATTTAAAAAAATTATTTTGTTTTAACACAACGTATATCTTTGAATGAATACTGGTATTAAGGGGGAAATACTCATTACAGAGCAGAGGCAATTAAAAAAATACAATTCTGTAGTTAAAACTAAATGTACTGGGGCCAGGCAGTTGACAATGCGCTTGCCTGGCATGCACGAGGACAAGAGATCCATCTCTAGAACTCAAGTGGCCCACACTTGTAATCCCAGTGCTAGAGAGGCAGGGATAGATTGGTGGATCCCAACTCACTAGCCATCCAGCGTATTATGTGTGGTGAATTCCATGTCAGGGAGAGACTGTCTCAAAACCTAAGGTGGACAGAGCCAAGGAAGGACACCCAAAGCATGTCTCCACATACATGCATATATATGAGCGCTACACACACAAAATCAAATCAAACCAAAATAGAGAGCCCTGGATGTGGATGGTACGGCACTGGAGACCAGGCTGCTACCCCACTTGCCAGCTTCAGAGAATCATCAGCTAAACTTCATATTTGCAGATAACCTCATAAAAATTCCTTTTTCCAGTGGCTATATTCTGTGCTAAAATTAATTACCGAACTAGGAATCCAACGCCAAGAAAGAAAAAAATCTAGAGCCTTCCTAGAGGCTAGTATGTAGTGAAGAAAAGGACTCCACTGTGCTTTGAATTAATGTTTACCCAAATCTAATCTAAAGAAATTCAAGGAAGATCAAACTACTTAAGCTGAATACATGAATTAATCATCTGAGATGGTTTGATTCTACACATAAGAGGCCAGCAAAAAAGAAAACGAAAACACTACTATACATCTTGGTGTGGTGTTGCAGGGCAGCCATCCCAGGAGTCAGGAAGCTGGGGCATGAGGATTTCTAAATTCTAACAATCTGGGCTACACAGCAAAACATTGTCTTAAAAGAAAATGACTATCATACCCACAGATGGACACTGTATATTTGCTAGTTAAGATAATAAGAACAACACTGTCTGCATTGCTGCCAAGATATTTCCAAAACTTTTGCAAATAGAACTAAAAAATCACAAACCAACTGTGAAAATATGCCTTGTCCCTGGACTACTTCTTGCAAGTATTTAAAGGGCTTTCACTCCCTCCTCCCTGACCCCTCATCACCTTACTGCATCCCTGAAGCAGGACTTCAGGACACCCTGTGCCCTTTAAGATATGAATCATTACAAGCAAGCAGGCCCACTTGGTTCCTCCAAAGACAAAAAAGGTGCAAAAAATAGCTTCTGCGACTGAAGCAGAAGCCACGTCAGCAAGCAGATGAACGTGGGAGGCCAGATAAGACTCCACTGCAGCAAACAGTGAATTATTAAGCAAACGCTAGATTTATTTTCTGTTTTAAACTTGATTCTTCTTGCCTCAAGTCAACTACTGCTAGCACTCAAAATGTCACCTGTCAAGCGCCAGTCTTTGCTAAACGGGAAATTTCATCAAAGACAAAGAACATGACTGGTAAGCATCAGAATAATAGTGATGATGTCAAAACAACAACAACCACAACAACAACCCCCCCAAAAAAACCAAAAAGACACCATATTCTATATTGTGATTACATATATAGTTCAGCACATCAATTATTATCTCTTCAAAAATAAAATTAATTTCTGAGATTGTGTGACAATCTCAGAAAGAAAAAAAACTTGTTCTCTCTCATATGTAGAATCTAGTCAATAACATTTATGTAAACATACATACATGTGAGTAAGGTATCACATGAAGAAAAGAGAACTCGAAAGGCCTAATACAGGGAGATGAGGAAGGAACTGAATGCAGATGATGAACACAAATTTTAAAAGAGGGTATAAAACTAAGTGTTTTTCTAGTTCTAATTCTGTCATGAATATTTTGGGGGGTTAGGTTGTGGAATAAGCAGATAAAATATATTCAAGACTAAAAAGTGTAAAATTTAATGTGAAGCTCCTCCGAAAGCCTATTCTAGCTGCATAAAATGTCATGGAGTTATATAGACTTTGGGTCTGGTTAATTACGTTGTGTGATGTTTTTTATTTACTTGCATCATTTTCTACTAATAAAATTTCTTTGTTTTAAAGGAAGAGGAAAATAATGTCCCTTGGCAATAAGAGCTTAAGCTAAAGTAAAAAAAAAAAAAAAAAATGGCACCCTCAGAGCAAAAAAGAGGACAAACATTGAACTGTTTTGCATTCAAAGCAAAATTCATCCAAGACATAAATGGGCCAAGATTCCATAGATACAGCTATTCTTAGGCAACAAGTTTTTGCAGTTCTCACCCAATACCTGAGACTGGCCATCTACTCGTCACTACAGTAAGAGGTAAGAAAGGTAGAGAGAACTCAGTTCGGAGTAGATCAGGACAAATTCTGTCTTGCTATTCCTGCCAGGCACCTCCACAGACCAAACAGATTCTGTGAACATCTGCCAAGCGGGGACTGGGGAAACGCTCTCAGTTCTGCCTGCACAGTGGCTCCTGGAAGTGGGACAGCCTCCTCTGATATCATGTTCTTATCTCTGAAGTTCCAGATTAGAGATCCTGTTTCACCCAGGTGGAGGATTTCACACGGAGAAGAGGAAAATGGGTTCAACAGATTTACAACTTAACCTCACTTACTCCATGTTTGGTGTCTCTCTTGAAAATCAACAAACCTTTTTGGTACTGTCACTGATAAGCTTGCCTTTGACCTTGTAGCACCTTCCCGGGCTTGACTGTGATTTTAAGCAAAAATTCAAATGATATTAACACAAATGGCATAGAACTGATTGAAGTGATTTTGCCCAGACAGGCAATCAGTTATGGTCCTGCAAGCTAGGCAATTATTTTCACTATTAAAATGAAGACATGGTGAAACTGTCTAGGAAAATTAATTTTCCCATTAATTTTTAGTGAGTTTTTAAAGTTTGGGTTCTTCATCAAGATAAAAGAAAAATATTTCACCAAAATGCTGTTTTAAAATGTTTACATTTCATGGAAACCAACAGTTTATGGGTATATTGTTAAGCATTATAATGAAAGAGGGAAGACAGCGGTTTTTAAAAATTCAGGTTATTAGATTCATATGTAATTACCAGATGAAAACAATCATATTTAATAAATACTGAGTTTGTCCAAAAGAGTAATAGTAAATCTTGTTTAGAAATCTCTGGGTCACAGAAACCTAGTCAACCACCCAGGCTAGTGATGTCATACATCTTGAAGGAGAGCCTACAACCACCACCTTACTACACTGGCATAACCTTTGACTGCATTCTAAATACTTGTTGTTATGCCCACAGAGAAGTGTGGTCCTCATCCCCGACCAGGAAACTTCTCAGGGAGATAGATGGAGAACACTGCAGAAAACCTCAGCCAATCAAAATGCAGACTTGTGGAGCCTAATCCTAATGGATACATCTAGAAAACAACTCCCACATCTAAGGTTCAGGGAACATCACGGAAGAAGGGCAGAAACATTCCCAGAGCATCAGGGAATTTGCTGGGAGATTGTGTCTTCTAGTAATGCCAGAAACTACACCCATGAAGCCTCACCAGCATGAGGGCTTAAACATGACCTGAACAAGGACAAGACATGGAGGAAAGCCCATAAGGCCTGACCCTTACATAAGGACTTCTGGCAACAAGGGAATGCCAAGTGCAGGAGAAATAGGCTTCCCCAAGGAAGAGAACACCAATTGGTTATCCAGTATCAAATGACCATTCCTGAAAACAAGCCTATGAGTGACACTATACAGACTGGGCAGGTTATATTTAGGAATATATATACCTACACTTATACATTTATGCATGTAAGAAAAATTAAATGAAATAGGAGGCCATGAATTTGAAAGAGCAAGGAGTGCTAATTGTGAGGGCTTGAGGGGAGGGAAAGAAGGGGTCAAATGGTGTGATTACATCGTAATCTCAAAAATAAAAAAATGAGGCCAAAAATCTCAAGTTCATTTAAAATGGCTTCCTTAGGAAGACGTAAGTATAGTTTGACTTAACGATGTACAGGTTGATCACTCTGTTGTGAGCGCATTGTTTCCTCCCTCCCTCCCTCCCTCCCTCCCTCCCTCCCTCCCTCCCTCTCTCCCTATTTTTAATCACTCTTGAATGTATTTTTTGATCACTCATCTCTAATGTGTAATAACAACTTAGAAAGCCCATGTATCCCCATTTCCATCTGAGTACTTTCCTGGCCTTTCTAGTTGTAGAAGAAAACACCCGTGGATTTTTTTTTATTTATATATTTATTTTTATTCTTTTTTAATTAAAATTTCCACCTGCTCCCCGTTTCCTATTTCCTTCCCCCTCCTCCCACATATTGCCCCCTCCCCCCACTCCCCCCCATCCCCACTCCCCCACCCTCTCGATTCTGAAGAGCAGTCCAAATTCCCTGCCCTGGGTTAAGACCAAGGTCCTCCCACTTCTATCTAGGTCCAGGAAGGTGAGTGTCCAAACAGGCTAAGCTCCCACAAAGCCAGTTCATGTATCAGGATCGAAACCTAGTGCCATTGTCCTTGGCTTCTCATCAGCCTTCATTGTCCACCATGTTCAGAGAGTCCAGTTTCAACCCATGCTTATTCAGTCCCAGTCCAGCTGGCCTTGGTGGGCTCCCAATAAATCAGTTCCACTGTCACAGTGGGTGGGTGCAAGAAAGTGTACCCAAAGAAAAACGTATAGTCATCCGCCTGGATAGGGGAAGTAGATAAGATTGCTGGGCAAAAACTAGGAACTTGCGGGTGAAGTGGCATGGGGCTAAGGGGAAATGGGGTGAGAAACGTGAGAAGGGGAGGATGGGAGGAGCTTGGGGGATTGGGATGGCTGGGATATAGGAAGGGTGGATACGGGAGCAGCGAAGTATATATCCTAACTAAGGGAGCCATCTTAGGGTTGGCAAGATACTTGACTCTAGAGGGGTTCGCAGGTGTCCAGGGAGATGTCCCCAGCTGGTACCTTGGGCAACTGAGGAGAGGGAACCTGAAATGACCCTATCCTATACTGATGAATATCTTGCATATCACCTTAGAACCTTCATCTGGCGATGGATCGAGATAGAGACAGAGACCCAATTTGGAGCAACGGTCTGAGCTCTTAAGGTCCAAATGAGGAGCAGAAGGAGGGAGAACATGAGCAAGGAAGTCAGGACCACCCGTGGATTCTTATGCATCGCTTTCATTTAAGACAGCGAGAGTTTCCTCTTAGATAGGTAGAGGACAGAGAAATGAGTATTTGAAAAATATCCATTGTTTGTAGGATTGTTTCTTCCCAACCTCCACTCTTCCCAGGTTATTCTAAAAGAAAATTTAATGTGACTTCAACAAATTTTGTGGGGGGCTAATATTTCACTGATGAGCCTCTCAGGCACACAGAAGGACCTCCATTGATCTCCGTTTTGCCCCTCAAACTGTCATATGCTGTCATATGTCATGAATACACCAGTTACCCTTTAGATAAGAACTCTCCAAAATAAAATCAGTTATCATTTACATAAATCCTATGACAATAGGACAAAGAGAACATGACTGACACAGGACCCCTGTGTCTCAGTGACAGGGACAGTTTGAGCATGGCCTGTCTAACAGAAGGATGCCTGCTACAGAATGGAACTGTACTTGAGTTGTGCCAAGTAGAAGATTCAGAGGTGCTGATGAAAGATGACTGAAGCGCTGCTCAAGATACATCCCATCAGTCTCACAGGCCACACTTAGACACATCTTTCTCCTCATGAATAAAAGAGAAAGACTCTTGTGGCTCATTGCTCAACTCTGGAGTGTGAGGAGTGCTAATTTCAGTGTCACGTGGCTGTGAGTTGCTTGTTCTTGAGATGCACACACACACCCTCAAACATACTGACACACATTGGCACACAAACACATTCACACAGACAAACACACAGTACACCCACATATACACACATAAATGTATGTACACACACCATACACACACACGGACTCATATCCCACATACACATACCACACACAAACACAGAATATATACATGCACACACAAACACATGCATACACCACACACATGCAGGAGCACACACATGAACTCATACATCATACATACATGTACCAAACATACACACCACACACATACAAGTACACATACCCATGCACCACACATGCACATAAACTCATGCATACACATAAACACACACATGGGGACATACACACAAACTCACATACCATACACACATACTACATACACACACACACAAACACATGCACGCGAGCATACATGCATACAATGTTGAATAGGGTACATTAGAAGAGGGACTGTTACAGAGTCATCACAAAAAGGCTTAACAAATGTACCCCAAATACCTACTCTGCCATTTTGCATAGTGTCCTGGTTCTAGAAAAGATGGTGTTCATGTGTATGGAAGTACCACACTGCATTCTATAAAAATGTAAAATTATTATTTAGCAATCAAATAAACTTGGAGGTTGGCAATGCCATTCAGTGGCAGAATGCCTGCCCAGAATGTGAAGGAGCCTAGTTTGTTTTTTTTTTTTTTGTTTTTTTTTTTTATCTAACAGGAAGGAAGAAAAGAAGGAAGAGATGAAGAGAAGGAGAGAGGTCAATTGATTGAAAATAATCCATGAGTTACGGCTATTCTGGAATAGAGAAAAACTGAATATCAAAGCACTGTGAATTACAAGTGTTTTTCTTTTTTAAGGCAAAAATGTGCATTAGAACGGACATCAGTCTATGGCTCTTTCCCTAATGTTTCTGACGATCGTCTCACATTTCAGGCATTTATTGTTTTCCTAGGATATGTTAGTAGGCTGATGAGCATTTAAACATGATTACCAGTCTACAGGACACAGCTGGATGTCTGTTTGACACCACTGTCCACCAGGTATCAGCCTGCAAGCTGCTGTGCTCTTCTGATGTTGGCATCACCAGCTCTCCCCAATAAGTCCATCAGCTCACACACAGTCTATCAAGAACAGAGCTACAGCTAAGCTTCAAAAACATATTTGACATCAAGTAAGTCAGATGGCAAGTTCATTTGTTTTAGGAACAAATAATTATAAACTCCTACTATCATTTAGATTTTACGCTTAGCCAAAAGTATGTATAGTGTGAATTTCCAAATCATTAAATTCGTCACTCAACTAGGAGGTGAAAAAAAGAAGAGACAGAAGTCTGTCTTGCTTTGAAAGTCAAGACATACTGTGATGTTCTTGGCCTGGGCCAGTTCTTTAAACTCTAAGTCCGATCTTCTCTTTTTTGTGACTATCCAAACTCTTTATTGTTCGACCATTAATAATCTGGCCTTGTCACATAAACCAACTGGGTGAAAAAATGGATCCTAGACAGTAAATGACCTTCACCTTCAAAGGAGAGACGTCGATAATCCGTAACTTCAATTCTAAAATTATTAGACATGGAAGATGGCACAAGAAAAAAAAATCAATGGCCTTTGAATTACTTTCCAATTTTATTAAAAAATATTTGATGAAAAATTTAATTTTCCCTAAAGGAGTAAAAGTTGGCAAAATTAGATGTCCGCTTAATCAATTCTTACAAATAGTACATTATTTAGTATCCAAAGCAGAAGCAATGATTTAATTAACAACCAGTTTTCTGCAAGAGCTATTTTATGTCAAGTCGTTGCTGCAACTTCTCTCCCCCAGTTCCATCCCTCTGCTTTCCTTCCTTTTTTTTTCCATCTCAACATTCCATTGTTTTGGTTTTTTTTTTTTCCACTTTGGAACTGGCTCTCTCTCCTTAAGTTCCCGCATTTAACTCACTCCGCAGACCTGGTGGCGTTGTCTTGCCATTCTTTTTCCACCGGCTTCCTGTTTCTCTGATAATAATGAAAATAATAGTAACAAAAACACTCTAGAAGTCAAAGTTTTAATCCCGGAGATCCCTTTCATGCAGCCACCATAGGTGAGCCTCATAATTCCTTATACTAAACTTTGCCACAGAGGCCATGAATATGATATAACCCCACCCCACTGCTGTGGGTTCCCTTGCTGAGTGGTGGAGGTTAGACTATCTTGGCGAAATGGCAGAGTTAAGCAGATGGTGTTTAGCCTAATTAAATGTCATATTATCTGACAATGGTTGCACATGGCTCTAATCCAAGTGCTCAAGAGGCTGAGGCAGGAGAATCGGGAGTTGAAGGCTGACCCAGGCTCTACAGTGAAACCCTGTCTCAGATACAAATCACTGTTCCTCATTTTGTAGCGATTCGCTAATGTTTGTTTGTTACCCAAGCAACTCTCTCTTTTTTACCCCTTAGTGTTGTAGTAGGTAAGCAACTACTTCATTCCAAGTCATCTCAGCATTAACTGTTGAGCTATGTATGTGGAGGAATAAGGATAAGATGAAAGAGGTTGATTTGATGAGTATACATCAGTGAGGATTATGGCTTAAAGTTATAACTTTAGAGCCTTGTTTTCACAAATTTATCTGAGGTTTGCTATTTGGTTACTGGTGTGTGTGTCTGCCTGTCTGTGTGCGCTTGTGTGCATGCATGTGTGCATGTGTATATGTGTGCGTGCTTGCGTGCGTGCGTGCGTGTGTGTGAACTGATCTTAATGACACCAAATACAAATCAAGACCAACATACAGGTGTCGAATCTGTCCTGCCACCAAAGTTTACTGTCCAGGGTGGAGAGGCAGGTGCACAAAGAAAAAGTAAAAGCAGTAGAGAATTAAGACAGGTGAAGGGAAACACAGAGATAGTTAGGGGATGCCACATGTAAAAAGTACTATGGTAAGTACAGAAGGAAGGCTTGGGCATGACAGGTGACCACAGCTCAGGGCAGCCGGCAAGAACAAGGGATGCTGGCTCGGCAGCTAAGGAGTTTCTGGAGGCGATCTCGTCTCTGACTCTGCTTCCTGAAGGCAAGAAGAGATCACAAATTCCTGCACTACCACATCTGGCTTTTATGTGGGCTCTGGACTCAGGTCATTAGGCGTGAACAGCAAGTGCTTTTCCTCACTGAGCCATCTCCCAGTACCAAATTTTGTTTTCTCGTGAGGGTTCTGGGGACTGAGCTCAGGTTGGCAAGCATTTTACTGGTGGAGATGTCTCCTCAGGTCCCAGGAAACTCTTATACAGTCATTTTCAAGGTTTTGTTGTTGTTGTTGTTGTTTGTTGTTTGTTTGTTTTTGTTTCAGAATATATGCCAATTTTATCTGTGCTTGTAAATCTAATATATCCAAATTTTATCATTTATATTTTAATAAAAGTCTCTAGATGATGAACCCAAAGCCATTAACTATATCAGATTTTGGCAATTAAAAATTACACATATATTTTTCATTTCTTTAAGGATGGGGCAATTTCCTTTATATTTTAAGTGTGAAGACTGAGCTATCCTAATTTCAGAAATGTTAGTACGTTTCAGAAGCATAAGCCATTATTTATTATTTGAAATCCAGGCTCCTGGCTTTATTAAATTAACTGTGTACCGTATGCTCAACCACTTCTGAAACACACTGAGAATCACAAAACCATTTGTGGAACTGGGGACAGAGCTCAGTGGGTAAGAGTGCTGGCTCTTGAAACAGGAGGATGTGAGTTTGACAACCAAGGGAAAAGCCAGGCATGGCTGCAGATGCCTGTAACTCCAGCGCTGGGAGGCAGAGACGGCCAGACCCAGAGAGCTTCCTGGCTAGCCAGTCTAGCCTATATGCCATGCTTCTGGTTCAGTGTGAGATCCTGTCTAAAGAAAACAAGGCACAGAGTAACCCAGAAAGTTACTTAATGTGCTGCTGTGGCCTCTGCAGGGCACACACATATGCACCCAGACCCACACAGCCATGTGAATGTACCACAGAGCATACAACAGCGTAGATCAGAGTCAGAAGTTGGTGCATATTTTCACATGAGTGAAGGGGTAAATAAATAGATGTGAAAGAAGTGGTGAACTAAGGAATGGGTATATATTCGCTGATGAGTAACCAAGACCTGGAGAAAACCTTTTCTTGTTTAGTGCTCAAAAAGGGACCTGCTAGACCCTGAGACATGAACATGGAAGAGCAAGAATGTGCTCACGGATATTCACCCACTGAGCTGCCCCAGCAGCGCAAGAATTTTATTTTTCTTCAGAGCAGACACTCTATTTTCCAGTCTATTTGGTGGCCCTCTTTGAACAGGTAGAAAGCTAACACACAAATGTGCATCCTCTCTGAGGAAGCATCTAGGTTTTTTGATGCATACTTTTGATCACCAACAACATTTCCACCACAAAATACTTGGTTTTCATTGTTTCAGCCACATAAAACACACACACACACACACACACATCTCAATAATGGGAAATATTAGAAGAAACATCCTAAGCACAGTTAGGAACTGTTTCCAGAATTGAATCAATTTGTACCTTATAATCATGTTTGGGCAGCACAGCTATGAAAACTAATCAGTTCCAGGTCTATAAAAAATAATGGAAACTCTCCAAGTAGTTTTCCCCTCCAGAATCCTTAACTATAGGATATTGATTCTAGAAAGGTTTACAAGTGCAACAGGAAAGATGCATGCAAACAATACAACTCAATAGAAACAAGTCTTATTTTTCCTTCTCTAAGAAACTGCATATGATTAACATAAAATAATATGATCAAATTATATTATCTCTGAGACATGGTCAAGTTTCCAGCTACTGCCAAGTCTCAGCAGGCGGCATTGAAAATGTACTTGACATATTCTTGGACACAGATAACTTATGATGGCAGATCCGCACCCCAGCCTTCTGCAGTTTACCAGAGGGTTTGGATGAAGATTCTGCCGAGCATGCACAGAGTTAAAAATCAGATTTAGCAGCCAGTACTTTAACCAGATTTGAATCCATTTGATCAAGTCTCAAAGCTGCCTAATCCATTACTGTGCAAACATTAATGATCCTAAGTGCCATTACGTTTTTAAACAATGAGGAGTCTGAAAACAAAGCGTCATTTTGATTAATCAGTTGCATGTGATTTAAGGCAATCTTGCCTCTCAAGTAAATGTAAACATTACAGGATGTGTGCTTTAAATTCCCACTTGGGGTTTAGCCAACAGTAATGATCAGTGCCCAACATGGGCTTCATGGTGTAATGTTGGTGTTTTTAACACCCACATAAATCATTAGTTATCCGCCCCGAGAAGACCATAACAATATGGCAGGCTACATTCGTTTCGGCTAGGAGAACAGCCAATGTGTGCAAGTTCTCAAACACCATCAATTCACACAATCTCAGTGGCTCCACATTGACTGATACCATTTTGAATCTCTCTTTCATTTTTTCTCATTTATCACTGAAGGAAGAGGAAGTTGCTAAGGACAATCTTAATAAAAATTCTTTGGGGCTGGTGTAAGGTGCTTGTCTAATAGGAATAAAGCTTTGGGTTTGATACTCAACCATGTAAAAGATTAAATAGCCATAATCAACTTCATTAACTTTTTTTTCTTCTCATGGCAGGGTTTCTCTGTGTAACAGCTCTGGCTGTCCTAGAACTTACTCTGTAGACCAGGTTGGCCTAGAACTCATAAAGTTCTGTCTGTCTCTGACTCCGGATTGCTGGACTAAAAACATCACCACTATTGCCTGGCTTTAAGATACTTTCTTTAAATAAAACAAAAGCAGATAAAAGACAAAAAGAGACAGGTAGATATTATGGTTCATGCCTAAAAATCCTAGTTCTTTGCAGGCTAAGAAAATAAGAACATCAGGCGTTTCAGGCCTGGCTTACATAGTGAGTTCATCCTAATCTGGGCTATAGAGCAAAATCCTGTTTTAAGAAAAAAAAAATAAGACAAGACTAAACCCCATACATAACAAAAAAGCACACACAAAAAAACAGAAAATTACAGAATTAAGAATTGTATTGTTGGATTCCTAGGCACCTTGCTGTGCTTTTGCCGAGAAACTTAGACAAAGCTCCCAGACTAATTTTATTGCAGCATCTGCTACTTGATTTTTAATAAGGATATAAATTACTTGAATAAACAGATTATAATATTTCTTTTAGAACTGAGCAATACAATATGAAGAAAAACATATCAGAAATGCCTTCTTTATGCAAAATCTATTACAGCCTCAACTCTAATGCAAAAACACATGAAGGAACTGAGGCTCAGAACAGGCAAGCAGTGGTCAGCCCAATTTCTGGAAGACTGCATACGAGGAGCCTTCCAGGCTTTCTACTTCCCAGAGCAGGACTACGTCCACGGACACAGGTGCCCTGTCTCCTCGCACACGGCCCATGTGGTCCACAGACCCAGGTGCCTTTTCTCCTCTCCTATGGACCAACCTTAAGTGAAAAACCCTTATCTCTCTGAGCTTGAGTTTCTTAATATGCAAAACGGAGACAATAAAGTTTGTGACCTCACTTTCACGCCATGTTTGTAGCTATGTTGGCAAGTCAAAATTGAGATGACATGATAAGGTCACCTGCTGATTTAAATGGAAAAGGAAATGAAATTGCTTTAAATGCCAAGTAAATACTGCTGTTGTGGTGGTACTAACAAACATGGTAGTTCTGCTGCCAATGGGTAAAAAAATAAATGTAGAAAAATTCAAAGGACTACCTACTAAGTGCTGCTTTGTTGAGGGCACCAAGAAAGTTTTGTAAACACAAAAAACAGTTGCAAAGATTTTGTACAATAGGGTATTGTGATTATTTTAGAGCTAATTAAGGCTATAAACCTAATGCTGTCACCCGTTATTTTAAATACAGTTCCTCATCTTGCGGTGATCCCCCCCAAACATAAACTTATTTTTGTTACTACTTCAGAACTGTAATTTTATGACTGTTATGAATCATAATATAAATATCTGATATGCAGGATATCTGATATTCGATCCCTGTGAAAGGGTTGTTACCCACAGGTTTGAGAACCACTGCTGTAAACCTTCTAAATGCATCCATTAGCAAATTTACTTTCATTACATACTTGTGTAGTTAGCACCAAACCCGGTGTTTATTTTGGTTAGTTTTTCTTAAGGCATTAGTGAGTGAAACTTCATCTCAACAAGTGGAGGTACCAAGCTGAATTAAAGTATAATTCAATTCTAAATTACTTCATAACCCTTACATATACCAAAGAAAATAATAACTTATCAAAGGCGATGGATTTGAAATATTCTCTTCAAGGATGAGTTCATTAACATTCTAAATTAGCAAGTATACAACACCCAACTGACACCCACACTGTAAACAAAGGCGCTTTATAAACAACAGTTTCCCCCTTGTCTACAAAGTCTCTTGTGAGGCCAAAACCATGGTAACATTATATCAGGGGAGGAATATTTGAAATCATCCTCAAGTGGGCTCTTAAGAGCAGCAGCTTTCAGCTGGGCGGTGGTGGTGCACGCCTTTAATCCCAGCATTTGGGAGGCAAAGGCAGGCTGATCTCTGAGAGTTTGAGGCCAGCCTGGTCTATAAGAGCTAGTTCCAGGACAGGCTCCAAATCTACAGAAAAAACTTCTCTCAAAAAAAAAAAAAAAAGAGCAGCAGCTTTCAAACGTGAAGGGAGATTTTTATCCCACAAAGACTCAGAAATTCTCTCCCATTTGGATCTGTGGGTGAAACGAGGAAGTCACGAATCTCTCTCACTGCATCTGATGGCACATCTGCCAGCCAAGAAGAGAGAGCACGGAAGAGGAAACTCCTCCAAAGAACGTAGACAGTGAGGGCTCTTGCCCTCAGCTAGGCGGGATCAGCAACCAACACCACCTTCTCTGCTGATTTGAGCCATCTGGGTCAGGAACTCCATGCTTGTCATCATGGGTACCAAACAATGCTCTGCCTGGAACACCTTGCATCCGTAGGATGGTGTTGTCCTCTTCCTAGATCTCATACGTAGCCACAAAGGAGGTGGGAGGAGAAGTCACAGTCGTCTTCTGGGATGGGATTTTATGCATAGCTCATTTTCTCAAATGCAAACCAATTCTGCTTCTGACTGTTCTGAATCAAGAGTGACCCCATGAAGGCAGTAGACGTTGGGGTGACAGTACAGTTAGGCCTCAATCCTCACACACTATCCACCAACTAGGAGACCCTGGTTAAATGAATGACCCCCCAACAAGTTTCCTCATCCTAAAATAGTTTTAAAGGTTGTTTTGAGTATTAAATGAGATGCTGCATACAAGTTATTTAGGACAACACCTATCACTCATAAGACGGCATAAATTATTATCATTCTTTTTGTTACACTGGCAGGTTAAACTTCTAGAATTAATGCCTACAATGAAGGTACAAAACTTAAGCTACATGAGTCTAATAATAACACGCATACCCATAGTTGAAGTGAATTTCGCATGTATATAAGCCTATGTGAATGTGTTTATATAAACATACAGATTTTTTCTGGTATCAATATAACTTCAATTATGAAAATATTTAGAATATATATTTAGTATGCTTTATCAACTTATTTAATGGACTATCACTATCATAAGAATTTGTGTTGGGGGACCTTTTATTTTATGACAGGAATAAACTCACTTCTCAACTTGCTGGCAGGCAGCCACTCTTGTCATACTGGGTTTAGCTCAGAAGGGCAACACCGTACACTGTACCAACCTACACATTCCTTAAGGTCAAAGGGGAGTAGGGACCTTATCAACCTTGGGGAGAATCATTTATCTGCACAGCACTAAAATACTCAGGGCAAGAAAAACACCCTCAAACATCCTCCACGCTATTCCGACATCACCGAATAAAAACTCAGAACTGGCCAGCAGCTTCAGCAAACTATTTGAAGAAGTAAGACCTGCGGAAAAGCTCTCTCACCATTCCAAACATTTCAGCGTCTTCAACAACAGTTGTTCAACTGACGTCAATGAAACCATGAATGGAGTTCAAGGCAGAAGAGGAGCAAGCTGGTGACATCAGAAAGCAGGGACACCTCTGGGCTGGGATCCAGCCAGTGAGCAAAACCAGTCCCTTTCACAGGAATGAAAAGAATGCTAACTGCAGGGCCACAACAGATACCCAGCATCATGGGGTAGCTGGAGTTTCACCTTACTCCTTACGCATGATGACCCCACATACACAAATTATGTAAGACCAGAAATCCCAGATGTTTTTCAAATCCAGGTCAAATTGCTAAGGGCTATTTATTCTCAGAATTTTTGCCTGAGAAGTTCCCCAGATATTAGATTAAGTAGCAAATACTTTCCCTTACTTCAGACTTGGTGTCTGGGTTGCAGTACAGTCGGGTGGCACCACGAAAATACTGAAAACGTCTGCATTTGACTGGTGTGAAAAACCTGTCTTAATTGCTCACCCACATACAAAAAAAAAAAAAAACCCTGTCGAATTCAATCCAGGAAGAGCATCACCATGCTCGGCTGCTGAAGTGCGTCTCTATCACTGTAATTTTTAGATACTTCTCAACATTCAATTAACATCTGTGATATGATATTAGTCATTATTAACACTTATTAAGCACCTCTGCCTCTGCTCTGAGAGGTGCAGAATTCAAGTGTAAGAAGGTGGAACTCGAACTAACAGACAGCCTCTTCACTTGCTTTATGTTCCCCTCCGAAACACCTGATTCCTTCCAGTGTCAGACTCCTAACGACTCAGCCTCCATTTCCATACATGCCCCGTATATTCAAAAAATAAAAAGGTAGGCTTCACCACAATGAGTAAATCTATTGGTAAAAGAATTCTTACCAATACAATTTCTAAAAGATTTTTTTCTGCTTAATCCGTACCTATTGGGTGTGAAAGAGTATGCTGTGGCGGGATTCATATTTAAAGTCAAGAGAAGAAATCTTAAACCTAATTCTTTTAATACCACCAGAGATGGGAAAGAGGATTTTTAAAAAAGAGGACGGAGGTTTAGGAAGAGAAATCTCCCTGAATGCATGGAATATGTTAATGTCTATGAAAATAACACAAAGGAGTCATTCGCTTTTCTAAAACTGGAAATGTCCTTGTTCACTAGGGCTGAGTATCCCCTCTGGCCACGAATGTCACAGAGCGACCCATCCAGCACCTTTGCCGGCTCCTCCAGGCTGTTCTGATGCTAGTTCATATGAGACAGGAGGGGACCCTCCCTGGGTCTCACCATGTATGGTGCCAGATTGGGGGAAGCAAAAAAAAAAAAGTGGCAGCAAGGGAGCCCACAAGACACATTTAATAAGAGGTAGAATGGCAGTGTTGTGAAAGAAGACACCAATTAAGCAAGGTGGACCAGGCTCAGGATGCTTTATCTCTCATGGTTCTCACTAGAGAAGTTTAGATAAGACCAAGGACCACAGAGTAAGGCCAGGGACGGGGAAAGCCAATTCTCAATTACTCTAGGCCCCTCCCCCAGTGTTTCTGAGGATGGCGGACACCTCTGAGAGAACACTGATTCTGTTGTGCATATTACATATCCTTTGATAAGCCACTTCATCTGCCTGAGCCTCCCCATTTAAAAATGGGTACAATCATCCCTGCCCTGCTGGCCTTGATTCCTGTAAAACTAAATGCCTCTTATGTGCCACCTAAAGACGGCTCCATCAAGAGTGACTCCATCTACAGCGGTGGCCACATCAACTGACCTTGCCTAGCAACATCAGGGAAGTTCTGTTTATGGAAGGACATGCCACGATGTTCATTAAACAAAGTCACCTGACTGTGCACCTCTCCGGTTACATGCCCCACCAAGAAGCAGTACGTGAGTGGATGTGGAAATGGCAATCGTGACATCACTGTAAGCTCTGAAGGATGACTTCATACAATCCTCAGCAGCAGTTTCAGCGATGACTCAATCCAGACCTTTGTGCCTTAAGTTCTTCATTTAAGTCTTGAAGTCTCACGGCTCTGTGGACTTGTTTGGCCTACATACCATTCTGAGAGGAATCTGTCACAGAATCCTCCCCCAGGCCTCTCCTGTGATTCTACAGGACAGACGTTTCCTAGTGCTCCCTAACACCATGACACACTTCGCTCACACAGCAGAATGTCAGTGTGAGTCCTGGAAGGCAGGGGTTCTATCTGTATTTGTTATACGGTTGTAGCCAAAGTGGGAGGTGGGGTTGGATACATAATGTCCTCTTTACAACAGCAGTTTGAAAAGTGTGATTGACAGGTGGCTCTATCCTGGGGGTAATTTGGGGACCAAGTATCCTTCAAACTGAGGGACTTACATTCTACAATAATTCAGCTACCATCAAAGGTTCAAGCTATAGGCGGGGGTTGGGGATGGAGGAGCGAATCACTCAGGGAGAGGGTTAGGAGTCAGTGGGTACGTTTATCACGTGACCTACCCACATTCCAGGGATAAGTGCTTCAGCCACAGGGTTCCTCCAACAGGTGGAGGAGGAGTAGGTGAGCTCAGGAGCTGCAGTCTGTGAGCCCTAGCTGATAGGACACGGGTTTGGCAGCTCGCCAACCAGCCCTGTGCCACACACAAAAGGTTAAAAGATTCTCGCTGCTGTGTAAGTGCATCGGCTTATCTTAGCGGTCCTGAAGTAATACTAGGACAAGACATGTGCCATGCACAGAAAACATCCCCAGCTCTACATCTCCTAATTTCACAAAACATTGTGGGCTTCTTTTTTCCTAATCTACTCAAGCTTAGTTCTAAGGATCAAAATTACAGTGCCAAAAAAAAAAAAAAAATACAAAATGCATTATAAGCAAAGTCTAAAGCTTCCAAAACAGCATTATCCCCTAATAAGGGAATTCCCCGGAGAGGGAGCAGTCATGACAAAGACACACTGACTTGCAGTGTTTCAAAAAAAAAAAAAAAAAAAAAGAGCAGGATGGAGTCTGCTTATTGTGCAAATGACTTCGTCAGTTTACATATTTTAATATAAAGAGGGAGAGTCCCACCATGTGTCTAAAGCTGAGCTAGATGCTGCAATCTAGAAACCTTGATTCTGATGTTCTAATACCTGCGTCATTTTAAAATCAACGGAGATAAAAGACTGATCCAGGACGTGGATGAAAATGGCATCTAAAACATTTGGTTGACACAAAATCACTTACAAACAGCAAGGGTGGCTGTGCGGTCTTCCAAGGGCATCAAAGAAAATGTGCGCATGGAAAGTTCTGTGGTTTCAAAAACATGCCACCACTTGACCAGGTCAAGATTACAGTGCATTTTATTCTTAATAAAAGAAATCTGTCAAGGGTCTGTCCCGGGTCCAGAAGGAAACTGGGAGATGGCCTATCTCCATCACCTGAACTTACAAGTGATAAAACGCTGTCATTCAGGCTCCAACCCAGAGGATCCTTTTCCTTCGGTGGAATTTGCTTTACCACACAAGCTCTCAAAATAGGTTCATTTCTGCTATTTTTCTGACTATATTTTAAAGAGAGGTTTTGCAGAGGCTGGTGAAATAATTACAGCGGCACAGGCAAGTCATATAATTAGTTGAAGAAGAGGCTGAGGGGGGAAAAGACTTTTCCTGCACTATGTGAACACAAAGCTTAGGGTTCAACTGTGAAGCTGTTGCTGCTTGCATCTTTTATGGTTGTAGTCAACAACGAGTAAGAAAATAGCCCACAACTATGTATAGACACACACACACACACACCCAGGACACAGGCAGAAGACATCCTCTCTGGGCTCCAGTAAACACAGATACTTAGACTAAAAATAAGCTCAGTAGTGACCCTGACCCCACAGTTGTGAGACTCAATCAGGACAGCGTAAAGAGAAAGGCCAGGTGCCTTTCTTCCTGCATTAGAGGGCCAGGACACCTTCCCCAAGTCACCTCTCAGTACACCTTCTTAGGTATTTTGCTCATGAGAATGCGTCTCCTGATTCCTGAAGGGAAGCCGTCTCCTTTCCATACAAACTTGTTGAGCTCAGGAAGGTTTCAAGTTCATCACTAGAGGATCCCTCATGTAGGAATACCAAAATTAGGTTACCTGGTTCTCCAATTTCCTTTCATTATGGCATGACATTGGCAAGCCCATTTCCAATGTCACGGTGCACGAAGCTGAGCTCAGAATTTAACTACACATGGAAGAATAAGGCCAATTTATTTATTTTTATCCAACATGCACACATTTTAATTGGAAGAATTTGCTCACAGCCTCAACAGCCATGCCTTCATAGCAAAGAGCTCAACGGACGTGTGGATAATTACAAATGAATGCCCCACGTGTGTGGCCAGGCCAGCTCTAAAAATTTCAGAGAACAACAACAACAAAAAAAAAAATCATGCAGGTGCTGAAACAGGCCAATGGGCTCACAGACACGGAGCTTGTAAGGTACATTGTACAGTGATGTTCACGCTTTCCTGAGCCTAGCCTGATGCCAAGATAAATTTTGGAACACCAAGGTTCACAGCTCTTTCCTTCAGGGGGTTGGAGAAGAAACGGGAGGAACGGTAGCCAAGAGTCAAATGGAGAATGAATATCTGACGTCAAGTGAATCAGTTAAAGGAGAAACTGAACCGGCTCAGTATACTTACTGGCCTAAAGGTCCTGGCTCACTTCTGCCTGGGGTGACTAGCAGTCGCACACTTCTCTCTAGTGACTTTTGCTTAAGGTACTAAGTAAAGAGTAAGACCAAAGCTGTTTACTGGAAGTTGAATACTATGCCTAGGCCATCGATGAAATACAAACTCAGTATCCCAGAGATTGTTCGAGAGAAAGAAAACAGTATCAGACTACTGACATGTACCATCTTCGTGTGGAGAAACCCCCATACAGAAGCCCAAATACTTACTTTGAACAGACTTTAACAAGATGAATCCTTCCAGCTGGACTCCACCAGGTCTCCCCGACTAACAATGTTGCCCTTATCCAAAAATAAATAAAAGAAAAACACAGCACACAAAATCCTTTAACGACCTCCCGATAGAACGCCAGCAAGTGAGGTTATCTGCTTCTTAAGATGAACTCAACGCCAGAGGAGATGAAACGGACCATAAGCAGGGGGCCAGCAGGTGGACTGGTGAGATCAGCATATGCCCATAAAGAGCCCAAGGGGCCAAAAGCACAGGTGCATAACCCTGGGCCACTTCTTCTAGCTGATCCCTGCACAAAGGGGACAGCCTGTGCTTCTCACCAAGAGCAAGGGAAGCAAGTAGGAAGAACATTTCCTTCTCAAGATACTCCCCACCTTGGCATTCCAGTCAACCTCTGAGAAGATCGTGGTTAGGTGCCAGAGCTCCCTCCACCTAACACAGGAATCTTTCCACAAGACCCGCTCTTCATCTCCATGGAAGGAGGGAGCGGATAGGCCATGGGAACCCGCCTTTCTCTGTTCTCCTTCGGGGCTTGCCTAGTCAAGCTGAATTCTCCAGGAAGAGGTCTTCCACTGCTCTCTGGGGGATGGAACTTATTCAGAACACATCCTCCGGGGACTGTCTTGTGTATCCAAAGCCTCAAATTGTATCTGTCAAGACCTTTTCTATGCAGTTCGTTCTCCCATTCAGAAATCACACTGGGTATATACACATAGAGGGAATATTTGCTGTGTTCCAGGAACTAGGACGGACTCTTTCAGAAATCACTGTAGGCAATCGCCTCCAAAGATAACTAAGAGATAGCATGTGGCCTCAGAACTTGTTCCCAGAGAAGAAACAAACTGACCATTTCCTGAACACATATAACTTAACAATAGCATGCTTAACTTTCTGCATACATCCTCTCATTTCATTATCAAAATACTTCTGGGGGGGTCAATGGTATTGCCCCCAAATTTTAGCTGGGGTTTATAGTGTTTAAATACTCTTCTAAGGTCAAAGGAGTTGTAAGGAACTGGCACTGAAACCAGTGCAACAAAGTCTCAGAACTCACTCTTAGCAGAGCGAGCATAGGCATTTCTGGCCACCGTACTCAAGGACGGCTCAACGAAGGACACCGATGTTCAATACAGGTCTCGACAGGCAGACTCAGGAAGACTCTAAAAGGCAGAGATTGGAGGGAGACGCTACCCAGGTGGTGGAACAATACACCAGTAGTGAAGAGCTGGCAAGGACTAGGCAGAATCAACTTGGCTAAGACATCAGAACCAGGGGCTGGAAAGGTCATCTTTGCCTTCATGCTTCGTTTAATCAAATTCACCCTCAGTTTGCATGTCTCCAATACAGTCTACATTCTGTTTGCATTGAGGCCCATCAGTGCATACAAAGCAAGATGTCTCGTGGACACAATCCCCATACAGCTGGACTGAAGGGGCCATATGTGTCATAAGAAGACAGTCACTTGTCAAATTGTGATTTGACATTGTTCAAAAAAAGTCCTTTTACATTGAAATGACATGAATTAAGCTTACTTCCCCCCCCCCATAAAGATACACTAAATAAGAAGCATATTTCAAATCTATGGCTGGATACCTATGTTCTGATAAACCTAGTATTGTAATTGTATATATTCAACAATAATGTCTTGGGGTGTTCTATAATAAAGTATTGAGAATTGCTGAAGGACTATGCGTCCAAATCAGGAGGAGATTACACAACAGCCAGGATGCTCACCAGCTGGAAGGCAGATGTAGTTAAGAATATAAATGCTTGCCGGGCGATGGTGGCGCACGCCTTCAATCCCAGCACTCGGGAGGCAGAGGCAGGCGGATCTCTGTGAGTTCGAGACCAGCCTGGTCTACAGAGCTAGTTCCAGGACAGGCTCCAAAGCCACAAAGAAACCCTGTCTCGAAAAACAAAAACAAAAACAAACAAACAAAAAAAAGAATATAAATGCTGGGTATAGGGGGATGGGTCACCAGTTAAGAATGTGTACCACTTTAGCAGCAGACCCAGGTTCATCTCGCAGAACCTATATGAGGCAGCTCACAACTGCCTATAACTCCAGATTCAAGGGGATCTTAGGCCTCTGACCCCCATGGGCAACACACACACACACTTAAAATAATAAAAATATTCTTAAGGATATAAGTCCTGACTAACTGTTCCAAGCCCACAGGGGCAAGCCTTGAAAAACTGATCAGAGAAATTCAGGGTAACTTCATAGCGTGATTCCAATTCTTAAAACCTATGTCTACCATTTAAGATTTTGTAGTATTTACTGCTTTACTGCCCAGTCAGCCTAGTCTTCCCCTTCTACTCTAGTTTCTGCAGCTACAGAAAAATGGCTTAAACATTGTTCTCAAACACAAATAGGCTTTTCCACTTGTGTCTCTTTATGTAGGCCATGGGGCTCTGTTTATTTTCTTCATCATGACCACCATGATATTAAAAACAACATGGACACCAGAGTCAGTTTACATGGCAGCTACTCATGAAATCTGACATGTAATGAATGATCTGTTTGTGTATGTGGTCTACCTGGCAGACTGGACAGGTGACTATGATAGATGGATGGATGAATGGTTGTGTGTGTAAACCCTTCTGCTGATAATAACCATCTCACTGTCAATGTGCTGTTGTATCGGAAAACCCTACATTCTGTCTTCTTTTATAAATACAGGAACACAGTTTTTTCCCTTTCATATTAAAAGTAAAAGGCTCATGAAATCTAAACTATATTTGTCTTTGGATATTCCCTCCAAAAATCTAAGATATCATACAATATATGCTTAAAATATGAAAATTTAGAATGGTAGACGTGGGTTAAGGCACCTGCTGTTTAGCTTAATGTATGTAATGACCACAGCCCGAGACTGCACCTGCTATCAGGGCTGGCTTCCCAAACCAAGTTCTCAGCTACCCTTTGGACAGAGGAAACGAGGGCCATCACTTCTCATTTCCACTGCAAGACTCCACTCAGGCACCATCTCTTCCTGATATAATCTGAAAACATCCCCATCTTCATCCTGTACCCCAAGACCCTGGACCCTCCATCTCAACACTGAGCCCACCCCATACCATGCCAGTGCACTCTCCCTGGGCTTCCCCGAGGTAGATGAGTCACTTCTACTCATATCAGCAACCTGTCATCCCTAGAAAAAAATTCGACAAACACGGGGCTCTCAAAGGAGGTCCTCAGTATTTTATTTTACAGGGGCTTGGCCAACATTCTGAATTTTCTTTTATTCTACCATGTGTGCAATCATTGGGGAGTAAACAGAAATTCACTGTCAGTCTTGTAGGGGAAAAGAGCCTGGCATAAATTTCAGTCAGACACACTCATGTTGGACCATCAGCTCTGCCACTTACTCAGGCTATGAGCTTAAATGTCTTGTCCTCTCTATGCTGATTTCCTCATGCTCCACCCCCTATGCCATAACCCCTTCCCCCATGCAACAATGCCTATCCTGCAGGGAATTGTGAGGATGAGAATTGTGTAAATCAAGAATGTAACAGTTTCTGGAAATTGGTTATTGCTATCTAATGGTAGTGATTATAATTACCATATTACATGGCCAGGTATAAGTAGATTTTGAGATGAATATTTCAATCACTACATATATAATAGTTTTAGTGTTTTTTAAAACCGTCATGAAAGTTATTCAATAACAAAATACAGACGTAGCCTACATATTTGGGGCTGCAATTATTTTCTCATGCTGCTAGTTAGGAATCTGGATGCGACTGTCATGACGACAGAAAGGAATATACAAGGATACATTGATTTATAGGAAAAAAGGTAAGCTATGACATGAGAGATATGGCTGCACAGCCTGCCAAGGATGATTTCTTCTATATGGTGTTACAAGGAGACCAAAGAAAGAAAAAAAGAAACAGCAAGGAGGAAACGGGGCGGCCTCTTCTCTCAGCATTAAATATTTAGAGTCGGTCGATGAGGGCACTACCTCTCAGGAGTTCTTCTGCCATCCCTCCTCAGCCCTCATACCTCCCTGTCAATGTAAGTGGTATACACACTCTCCTTCAGGAAAAGTCTACATGGACCCAGCCCCCAGCTCTGCCTGTGTAAACAAATGTCATTATCTTTGAAGAGTAAATCAAAACATTCTCTGGAAAACACCTGTTCTCACGAGGGGTGTGTGTGTGTGTGTGTGTGTGTGTGTGTGTGTGTGTTGAGAGAGAAAGAGATAGGTGGAGGGAGGAAGGAAGGGAGAAAGTGAGGAAGGGAGTGAGGAAGGGAGGGCTGAAGGGAGGGAGGGAGAGAGCATTCCACCATGGAATGACCTCACTAGCATTGTAAGACAAATCATTAAAAATGCAACATGCAAGCCCCTCCACTGCAGAAAGGTTAGGGAAATCGAAATGATCACTTAAGAATGATATAAAAAACAAGGCCTCATAGAAATAAGGGTAAGTACATGATTTCCTCAAACCATGGCATTTGTATCTTCTACACCCAAGCATTTTGTTCAATAGCTAAAATTTCTTGCATGTTACAAATCCCTGGCCATAGGATGCAACCATGTGGAAGAATGTCAAATTGGGAAAGAGTCATTGCTTTTAAGTGTCACAATTCAGAACTGAATATACATCACGTGACTTTTTGTTTAAAAGCTTATAAACATGGATGTAGTTTAGAGAAAGAAACAATTCTTACATCAACGGGACAAAAATGTTTCCTAACACATTCTCTCCATGCCAGTTTCACAGATCTTGCTTCCAGGATTAGGTGTGTATGTTAAGTTCAACCCTATATTGAGACATTTCTAACAGCATCCTGAGTTCTTCAGACTAACAGATAATACATAAATGAGTAAACAAAGCAAAAGCAGGCCTTGATTCGCTTCACTAGAGTATGGAGTAAGAGGAGTCGGACTTACTGTCCCGCCTAGGGACAACAAGAAAGGAAGAAAATTGGAACCAAGGGAGCATGGTCACTGGGAGAAGGGTCATGACATAGGGTGGGGTCACTTAAGCACACACCTGCAATCTCTATGCATAGAAGGCTCCTAAGACACAAGCTCAAGAAAACAGTCAAAGTACCAGGAAGAACATTCTACAGAGAGAATTCACCGAACAAGCGACTCAACTGTCAACTGTATCTATATACACTGACAAGAGAAAAGAATGGCCTGAAAATGTTAAGTTAAGAAAAATGCCATTGTTCACAGAGGACTCGGTTGATGTCTGCTTCCACCAGCCAGAGCCAAAAAGCTCGTACGTATGAAGCATGCGTTGGATGGGTACTATGAGGGATCCTGCCCTGATAGTGGGAGAAGGGAACCCAGGGGGAAAAGCTACCTATGAGAGAAACAAGCTGTTTTTACACATCTCAACTCTGCCCACAAAAAAGCTGAAGAGGACTTTTAGGAATGCAAAAGTTTTGAGTACGCAACAAGGTAAAATTCTGATATCTGACCCCAAATTTTCAATTATGAAAAGAAGTGTGCAAAGAAGATCCACAAAAAAGAGGGAAATTAATCTACTAGAACTGTCTCCAGGAATGACAGAAAGATAGAATCAGCAGCAAAGGATATTAGAATGGTTTCAATTAGATTCCGTATGGTCAAGAGAGTAAATGTTGAGCCATGTGTATGTTGTGTGTAATGATGGGTATGGCAAGTAGTGATGGGAGGGTTTAACAAAGCTCCAAACTGCACTAACAGGAAATCCTCGAAAGCCAAGACAATGAATGACAGAAAATTAAATATCATAAAAGGTAACGAGTCACAGAAGAAAAGGTTGATGAACTTACACATATAACAAAAATTAGCTCAAGAGAACAGTTAAAATACCTGGCCTATTCCAAACCCACAATTTAAGCATCTGTCTTCTGTGGTTTAGATGAGGTTTGAGCGTACCCCCTAAAAGTTCACATGGTGGAACTAGTCCAAGTACAACCATGTGAGAAAGGGCAGAGTCTAGTAGGAGGTCACTGGAGGCTACATTGAAAAGGCTGTGTTAATACCCTGGATGGGAGCTGAGTCATCTCACTGCTTTCCAGCAAAGATTCGTATCCTTAATATTTTAAAATATACTATCTAACTCAATCATCATTCATAGCTCCCATTTTCTGTTTTTGAACATTTGAGATTCTAGAAAATATTGACATTCAAGATTTTGTTACTATACATGAATATATGTATATCCTACATATTTAATTTTCCTTAAATTTGTCCCTGTAGTAGATAAGATGTAGTATAATATTAAACCACTTCAATCTGATAATTTATAAACCACATTATATTTATACCTGAAGAGAAAGGAGAAGGAGCAGATCTGGGGGAGAGGGGAGGTGGTGGGTGGGAGAGACTCAGGGCAGGATATGGTTTTCCAACAATTGTAGCATAAATTTTATATTAATAAAACCAAAACTGTTACCTGGGCTTATTTCACTACAAGCATTAGTATTCTGTTTTTGAATTGTTATGTATTTTGAATATTTTTATTTAGTTAGCTATTGAGAGAGAGAGAGAATGTGTGTGTGCCCGCACACACAGAGGTGTGGTGTGGTCAAAGGTCAATTTACAAGAATTGGTTCTGTACTTCCATATGTGGGTCCTAGGAACTGTACAGGTCTTCAGACATGGCAGCCAGTGCCTTTGTCAGCTGATCCGCCTCACTGGCCTCCATCAAAGACTCATGTTTGTAACATTTTAAAATCTACAATCTAAATCAGCCATCATTCATAGCTCTCATTTTCTGTTTGTTGAATATTCTGAATTCTAGAAAATATTGACATTCAAGATCTTATTACTATACAAATATATATATATATATATCCTACATATTTAATTTTCCTTAAGTTTATCCCTGAAGTAGATAAAATGTAGTATACTCTTACAACTTAAATTTGATAATTTATAAACCAGATGATATTTATATCTGAATGCACCATCACCAATTTTGATGTTTTTGAAATAAGCCATAGGTTCACCTTCTCTTCCCTTCTACTTTGTTAACTTATGAAGTAGATCCCTGGAAATATAATAATAGTAAGACAAAATCATCAAACACCTATGATCTACAGTCAGGTAGTTAAGTTATATAGTTAAGTAAGGACAAATCATTAAGAGTGGAGGTGAGTGGGTGTTTCCATGCACTAGAGGAGAGGCTATGGGAGATGAGCAAGAAGCACTGCCTAAGAGGAGGCGACTGGCCATTCTGCCCTGAAGCACCTGTGGAAGTGCACCCAATAGAAACACTGGGTAACAGCAATAGCCGGAAGGCAAAGAGCAGAGAAGTACAAAGGAACAAAATGCATTCTGGGAACTAATAAACATGGGCATTACTGAAGACGAAGTTGGTGAGGAAGAAGGGTGAGGTGGGTGAAGAAGAAGTCATTTATGGTGACAATACTAGCTGTCAGCTCCAGAAGATGGAAAGTCTGAAATCAAGACGTTGGAATCTGGGAAAGGCAGTCTTGCTGCATCCTGCCATTTGTTACAGTGTGTGTGTGTTTGTGTGTGTGTGTGAGAGAGAGAGAGAGCCACTTCTGTAATAACAGTAGTAACCCATTCAACACTGCAAATCCCTTATGGTCTCATAACCTGTCAACAGGCCCTGCCCCAAACACTGCGGAACTGAGGAGTCAGTTTGCAACACATACTTCTGGAAGGACACACTCACATCAGAGCAAAGCCAAGCCAATGACAGACTCTGTTCCAGTGTTTAGGAGTACGATGCATAGAAGGACAAAAGCAAGGGTGGAGAAGGATGATATGATCACACAAAAGAGTTGGGAGAAAGTTATCCAAGGAATAGATAAAGCTTTCGAATTCAAAGTGTCAACTAAAGATCTGATCCTGTTGTATGATTACGTCCTAGAGCCTGTGAGATGGCTCCGCAGGGACAGCCTTTACAGGCAAGGCCTGTTGATCTGAATTTGATCCCCATGTCCCACAAGGTGGCAGGAGAGAACTGACTCCGGAGAGTTGTTCCCTGACCTCCAAGTTCACAACAACTGCGACCCTAACAAGTGGGAAGGTGCTTATCAGTTACACGCATTCCCTCATTTTAGAAAGCTCAGAATTCCAAGACGTCCATCCCCTAATCCCAAACGTTGACCCTACTGCTAATCTCCCGAGCAGAATGCTTAACTCAGCTATCGTCCTCTTCATTGAAGACTAAGGACTGTGTGTTGTACTTCTTCCCCTCTGTCCCATCTACTAATCCCTTGAGGACTTAAGAAAAGGTTCAATCTTTCTTAAGTCCCCAGTACATACACTGAGATCTTGCCATCTGCCTTCGACATTAAAGAAGCATATATATATATATATATATATATATATATATATATATATATATAGCAATTCTGCACCAGTCTGGGATCTCTTTGAGAAGACAAGTAGGCATGCAGATGAAAATGCAAATTATAGCCTTGAAGATCAAGCCGAGTGCCATTGCATTTATAATAGTGCTATACAAGTGCAGTAGAGGGAAGGTTGCTATGAGCCGCTGTTGGGAAAGAAATATTTATGCAGCTGGGAGATGTTAAATTAGGGCTTGAAAATTCTGCCAGGCAGAGATGAGGCTCAGAAACGCCTGAGCACAACGGTTGCGGGTCTCAGGAGAGCCACGGGTCCATGACAACGATTTAATGAGCGAAATCTCCAATTCTGCTGCTCTTTGCCCTCAACTCAGCCATGTCTAGCCTGTATTTTTTTCCTTCCTTGGATTTCCTTAATTTCTTTATTTGCATTGCACAGGCACGAGCCTCTGCAATCACATCCCATTTCAATCCCTGACAATCGGATCCACTCACTGCTCTCAGCACCTGTAGGGGTTTTCAGCCCCACGTGTGATGAAGACCCTTCTGTCAGTGTGCTCCTCCTACACGCCACATCTTCCTGTGCTGTATTCATGGTTTTCTAGCATATTAGAACCAACAGCTTCTCTCTACGTCAAAGGCGCACACCATCCAACACCCTCCATTACCTTCTGCATTTTTCTCCATATACTAACTTGCCATTTACTCCACACACGTTGGCTCTAAGACCTCCTACAGCCAATCACACATTTTCCTCCTCTGAGACCCTCCTGCTTCAAAGTCACTATTTTTTTTTTGTGCTCAAGACTCTAAATCATAATTTACTGCTTGTAAATTACTACAACAGCAAAGTAGAGAATTTGCTGCCATTAAGTTGCTGGATTACTAAGGCAACCTGCTTCTAGATACACTTTTATTGAAATCGCTTTATCTCAATGGTGTCAAGGAAGAGGGGAAGAGAAAAATGGAGGGAGAAGAGGGGGAAAGGAATTGTGGGGGTGCATGATCGGGCAGAGACGGGGGGGGGATGAGAGCAGCTGAGTGATTGCCATCTGCGAACAGAGGGAGTCCTTGTGGAATGTAACTGGAGAGTACTAGATCAACATTTGAAGGCTTAAACAATCCTAAAGCAAGTAGATCTGTATGACCTTCAAAATATCTTTGCTCTTAGACAGTCCATATAAAGTATGAACCAAAGCTCTGAGGCCTGAGTTTCCCCCCAGAAACCTAACAGTACCTGTTTCTAAAAATCACTTGGTGATTAACCAGCATGAAAATTCTAACTAAAATACTCTGTCTTGGGCTTAAAGCACGCTATGATGGTAGCTAGAGCTACATAAGAAGCACTCGGTCCTGAGTGGATGGATGACTCAGTGTGTAATATGCTTACTGTACAAGCACGGAAACTCAAATTCAGTCCCCAGAACCCAGGGAAAAGTTGAAAGTGGCGGCAGAGACCAGAGATCTGCAGGATTGCTCATCTGTCGGTGTGGCCTTATTAGGTACACTCCACGTCCTGTCGAGAATCCTTAACTCAGAAAACCCAGGGTAGATGGCACTGAGGAACGAGACATGAGGTTGCCTTCTGGCCTCCACATGTGTGTGCACACACAGAGGGACGCACCTCCACCCCTCCCTGAGAAAGGCCCTTGACTGGGGGTGTGGCTCAGTGGTAGAAAACACACTTTCAGAACTCCATTCTCTTACCACCTTCACTTTCCCTCTATGCTGATGCTTTGCTCCTTCACTGATGATTGGCGGCTACATGTAGTCCCAACCCCAAGCAGAGACCTAAACTCTTCTTCTTCCAGCAAACGCCAACCATTTCCCAGCAGCACACAGGAAGCCCCCTAGTGTCTTCAGAAAGAAGCTGCGCTTCAAGTTGAGTGTGTTGCACAGAGGCAAATAAAGCTTTACCAGCAATGATAAGAACCATGGTGAGAACCAACAGAACCGAAGAGTAAGGAACTGTGTCAACTAGCAGAGGAATACCAGGGGCAAAGTGTGTGTGTCATAGAGGAAGTCTACCCTGAAGAACTGCAAAAATGATGCGCAAAGAAATGACATCTAAACTACATCTTAAAGCGAAGATGAAGAGAGCTACAGGTAGATGGAAATGATATGCAGAGACGCATAGGTAACACAGATATAGACACATGTATTTAACAGAGAGAGAGATGCTGAGTCTGGGTCATTTACACAGGTTATAGTGATTGATTTTCTCGACTGCCACCAATTTAGAGATGGTGAAATTGAAGCAGGACAGCTAAGGTGACACATCACAATGTCAATGAGAGACCCTGTCTCAAAATGGTCGGATGATGGGCTGTGAATGATGACACCTGTGGTTGCCTTCCAGACTCCACACTTAGATGCCCTCATCCACACATCCATCCACCCATCCCTCCCCAACACATGCATCCAACACAAACACAAATAAAAAAAAAATGTACATGGGAGATTGCATTTCTTATATAAGGAAATGCATTTCTTATGTCACGGGGAAGATTAATATATTCCATTAATAATGTAATGACTTGAGAAAAAAACACTCAAGTGACCCTCAGCCATGTTTCTAACAAGGACAGGATACTAACAGTGAAAGGATCATTTAAAAAGCTAATTTCCTTTTCATCGTGCCTGTTAAATGTTTACTTAGTTCACATCCTGTGTGACCCTATGGGAAAATTTTGAACTAATGCCGGGGAAAATCCCATAGGGTTACACAGGATGTGAACAGGGCCTGGGCTGAGCTACCTTCGACTTGAAAAATAAACTCAGAAAGGTGAGTTTCACTTTCTGTTTGTCATAAATTCCACATTCTGTCTCCTCAAGTTCACATTCACAGGGCATCAGCCTCTCTGAAGTGGCAGGTCAACCGAAGGCCAACCTCACTGTTTTGGGGGGTGTTTTTTTTAAGCATTTTTTTTCTGTTCTACACACAGTACACTTCCGGCACAACGGGCAAACAGTGGTGTCAATCAAAGGCAGCCTGCCAGAGGACCCCTGGAACACCCCTGGAGCACCCCTGGAGCACCCCTGCATACCCACACTGCACACATTTTAGCTGCCCCTTTTCCATTTCCTGTGGAGAAGGCATATCATACCACTTCCCCTATAGAAAAAAAAAAGCAGCCCAATTTACTTGCTGATGGAAACATTGTCATACTTTCCACTGGCCAAGCTTGAAACCATTGCTGATTTAACCTTCATTAATTTTTCCACAACAACTTGCAGAAATGTCAGGAAGCAGCTGTACGAAGCCTGATTAATTACCTTTATCACGGCTACTTTAGCCAGGCACTTGGGCCCCCTTCCCACTGAAGTATGTGTAGAAATATATGTTGGAGCAAAAAAGTAAAAGTTAGCCCATTTCCTTTCCCTGCTGTCTGATACAGGTGGTGGGGATGTCTTACTCTGAAAAAAAAAAAATCTAGATGGATCTTCAATGTCTTCCAGCGGCCCAAATCTTTCAGATCTGGAGGCAACCCCATGAAATTTGCAACGGTAGCCATGAAGAAAAAGATTGCTGCCTGCTGATTACTCAGAGCTATTCAAGCAGACGCTAATGCATTCAAGTCTCAGAGCCACACTGCATGTGTTAGTCAATCACAAGAGCTAGAATTCACTTCCGAACTGGGAATTAGAAAATCAAATGCCCTTTTTCTACTTTTTTTTTTTTAACTTTCTCTCCTCCCTCATCATCTTAGTTTGCACCGTACCATCTGTCTCAGCCTATGAAGAAATGCGCTGTGCATGCTGGGCACAGACACGGGGAACGGCACACCTCACAGCCCCACGCGTCAAGCGGGGAGCATCTATCTCTGAGGCAGGTTTGCCTCGCAGCCTGACCATCTGGGGGACTGGTTCTAGCTAGCAAGCTTGGCTTCTCAGCCAGCACTCAGACTTTCAGATTTTTTTTCCCTAGTTGACAAAATGTCAAGTAGTGTTCATGAAGATAAACACTGGCAAACTTATTTTCCCTCTCAAACACAGCAATGTAGACAGAAATATTCAAAGTGCACCTACTAAGGCAGCCAACTAGGAGGCTTTGATGGCAAAGGCAGAGGCCTTGTCATATCCCTGAAATACACAGACAGTCCAAATCTGACACTTTTCAATATGATTCGAGTTTGGGCTAAGAACCTGGTTTTCCTGCCCTCATACAGATAGGGAATTAAACAGAACAGGCTTTGAACCAAATGAGGTTCAAAGAGGCAGCTTTGAGAGATGAGGGAAGGAGTCTTCCTCCTTGAGCTAACTACGCTGACAAGCTAAAACATCCAAAGGCCCCCACACTCATTCCCCAAACCAAAGTAAAACGGAGACTGGAAATCCCTGGTACACAGCACGGAAGTAATACCGAGAAGCATGCGGCAGCATCCTGGCCATGTCGTGGGCACTGAGCCAGAATTTCAACTTTCAATCCCATCCCTCACTCAGTGAACAACTCAGAGCATCAGTTGAGTTACCTAGCCTCTTGGTGCCTCAGGTCTCTTAAATGGTAAGTGGGGGAAAGTGCAATGGTGCCCTTAGATGCAGTCAGAGCCTAAAGGTGGCACCATGGAGGGAGATGTTAGCCATTAGGTCTGTATTTTCCAGTTCGTAGTTCTGACATAGATTCACCTAAAAGTCAGGGAGAAACAATATCAGAAGAGTCCCTGAGTTAGTTTAAGCAAGCCCATCGCATTGTTGAAAAGATTTGTCAATCATAAAGAAAGACGTAAATAGTTTCAAATATGACCACTGAAGTGGAATCAAATAATGTGGGGCTAATAGATTATTTTCTTGGTTCGTACAGGACAAGCACGTGATGCTGGGGCACACTGGGGAAAGCTTGGGTGGAGACTGCCACAGCCCACCCATCAGGTCTAAGAAATGGCAGGTAAGACAAAGCCATTAAGACCAGGATAGGTACAATCTTTCTTATATAGTCAAACATTTATTGATGAAGAAAAAGGTGCACGTTCAGTTGGCACTAAAATCAATGGTAGCTACCAGG
This sequence comes from Chionomys nivalis, assembly GCF_950005125.1. NCBI lineage: Eukaryota > Metazoa > Chordata > Mammalia > Rodentia > Cricetidae > Chionomys > Chionomys nivalis. Next base: position 25,850,508 of record NC_080087.1, on the reverse strand, counting down.
AAACCCAGCAAAGAAAGGATGCTTCTTTGAATTCCTCTTCTACAGTATGATTTTAAGTAACTACCAAGTCATAAAGCCTTGATACCTCAGGGTAAAACGGGAGATTTTGTCTGGTCTTATACATCCCTGTCCTCTTGTCATGAGGATCCTATTTCCGCTTCCTCCTTAGACAAGAGTCAAAGAGAGAAATAAAAGCATACCTACACTCTCCAAACAATGGATTTCTTGAAGAATCTTTTTCAATTTCTATGGAAGTGAGTAAGAGAGAATTTCTTGCTGTGGAAGAGAATTGTTGGCATCATCAACATGCTGGTGATTGTAGGCTTCAGGAGAGTTCGAGAATGGACATCCAGAAGAGGATCTACTTCCTGTTTCTCTGAGCTCTTCCTATCTGCCTGCCTCCCTAGGAGTTCCACTGTCACAGAGGGAGAAGAGAGAAAGGAGGAAAGGGAGGCAAGGTGTTTCTCAGCAACCCGAGGAAAATCCAGTTATGAGTATTTAGTGTGCCTTTACCAGAACAAAGACCAAAAAGCAAATGACCAATCCCTATCCTGAATGAATGAATGAATGAATGAATGTTCTAGATGCACACAAAAGACCAGTTCTGCTGTCTTCTTCTATCAGATGTTTCTGGATCTTACAAGAGTATAATATTTTTAACTATGCAACAGAAAACGCACTGGATTATATTTTTAACTATTATGAAACAGCCACATCGAAATTATAAGCATAATATATGAACAAGAGATAGTATAGGTATAATGCCTGCATAATCTTTACTTACCATATCCTAAAGGCATTTTGTGAAGAGAGAGGACTAGCAGCTATGACCTCTGCTGGTAGCAAAGCCATGGACCCTGCTATACCTGCTGCCACGGGTTCTCACTCTAATAAGAACAAGAATGCAAGCATGCGGTTTAGAGACCTGTGATACCTATTTTTTCTCAACTGAATTCTGTACATCTGTAGGTAAGAGTCCCACCATAGGTAAATGATGAAGCCCTTTATAATTCCATATAGTTACAGTCACTGAGCTGTGTCCCTGGTTCCTCAGCAGAGAACAATCACAAGAAGAAATAAACCCACTTCTCTCCTTCCCAACCACTGCAGGAAAACAACAACAACAAAAACCCATTTCTAGAAATGCCCTTACTTTCCGCTGTGACTGGGAAGGAGGGAGCATTTGCTGACTTGGAAATAAATTGCGGACAGGACCAGGCTTCCCGATCATACCGGCAAGTACATATGTAGCTACATTAACCCCAATTAGTTACAACTCCCATTCCAGCCCCCACCTGCTCACACAGGACCTCTGGTCCCCTTGAAAAGTCCCAACCAAGTATTTCTAGGACTCCAGCAAGGGAACCTTCAAGGAGCCCACAGGCAATCTGACAGCCAGTCACAACACCATCTGCGGCTTCCTCCTGCCCGTGCCAGCTCCCTCTAGTGTCCTCAGGAAGGTAGCCCTCTGCCACCTCTGCAGATGGTGCCCACGGCAAGAATGCTAATGCCCAGATGCCCCACAGCCAGCAGAGCCCTGCACCCAGGCACGACAAGTGCATGCCTTGAGTCTCATGCTTCAAAAGACCCACATCCCATAAACACACACACGCACACACACACAAAATGTATACAATACACAAAATATATTGAAAACTACATCGCACCTTTGTCATGAATATCGAGTTGCCAGTAATCCTAAACCATGACTTCAAGAGTTAAGGTTCTTGGGGGTATCTGTTGCCCAATCTCTTTGCACCAATTTAAAAACAATAAAATACTTGAAATAAATGCCCTGAATGTTTGCAGGTGGGGCACTCAAGAGTGTGTAGGTAGACACCAATCCAAGTGCACAGGTTTAGGCTGCCTAATGCTTGGGTTAAAGAAAAGTTATAGTGCCTAGCTGTGGCTGTGAGCACAAACACAAAAGATTCTTGCGTCACAAAAGACAGCCACACCAAGCATCTCTCTGCTTCCCTTGCTCAGTGCTCTATCTGGCCAGTGGCTCCCCAGCTGGTGCTGAACTACTGCAGTGTTTAGAACAATTGCACACGACACTTGACGACTATTTTGCAATTAAGCATTCCTTCTTAGTCTGCTATTAGCAAAGATGTCGGCTACAGGAAACATGATGTTAATTATTTATAGTCACATATAAGTCAACACTTCAGACTAAATCTGCACATGGCTTTAGTTCCACCAAAACAGCTTGAGACTTGGTTACACTTAAACACACACATAGCAGTTGTTAGAATAATTTATTAGTGTATGTGTGTCTATCTATCTATCTATCTATCTATGGATAGATAGATACAGATGTTTGAATTGTTAGAATAATTTTGGATCAAAAATGTTTTATTTATTTATTATAATGCCGACTTGCTTTTTAATGACTAATTTTGGATATTTACTCTTTTAAATAGCTTAAAATTTTTAAATTCTCATACTTTATTTTCTGAAGAAATATACTGATGTTTTGTATAATTTTAACATAATTAAATTTTAGTATTGATTGGTTTATGTGTGTGTGTGCATACACTCGTAGTGTGTGTGAGCTCATGTGTCCGAATACATGCACATTACTGTGGGGGTACAGATGTGTGTGCACCACACTTTTCATTTGAAAATCAGAAGGCCACTCAGGTATCAAAGTCCTCAACTGCTCTTTGTATGAGACAGATTCTCTGGTTTTCTGCTGATACATAAAGCTAGTTGGCTCTAAAGTTTCTGGGAATTCACCTTCTTATCTCCCATCTCTTCATGGGAGTGCCGGGATCACAGACATAGGCTAAAGTGTGTGGCTTTTATTCATTCATTGAGCCATCGTCCCTTATCCCCATGTTGAGACAGGGATTTCTGTATCTCAGACTGGCTTCAAACTCACTATGTGACAGAGGATGACCTTGAACTTCTGAGTGTATGGGCCACCATGCTTGGCTTATAGGGTGCCAAGGATGGGACCCAGGCTTCCGGACTGCTAGGCAAGTACTCTGTTCACTGAGCTGCATTCCTGGAACTATTTTAAATCTTTTAGGTCACTGGGAATAGACAAAGTGAGAACCTTGGCATATGTATCTTCTTATGTTCAGAAACAGAAAAAGCACCCCCTGCACAAAACCTAAAAAGAGGCATTCTGCTCCAAATCGAAAGCTTCAGACAATGAAAAGTAAACAAGCTTGTCAAGCCGACCCACGTAAAATACATTAACAGGATAGTTCAAATTCTTTAGCTGATGAAGATTTAATTGCTGTTCAAAACAATAAAAAGGTGCCAGAAAATTATGCTCAACAAATCTCCAACTTGAACAACTAAGAATAAATCCCTAGCAACTCCATGGTTTTTATAGATAAAGATTTCATCGCTGATTAAATAAAAAAAAAATGTCGGGGAGCCTTCGCTTGAACTTGATGCCCAACAAATCCTGGCAGCTAGGACTTTCTCCCAAGTTATAAATTCTTAAGACCCAACCTAAGCTTGGCTTGCAATCCTTTCTCCTTTTCCACCACTGTCAGAAAATGAGTTCCACCCGGGAATTTCCCCGTGTGGTATGTTCACTCAGCTCCAGGAAGAGGAACTTAGGAGGCAACACACATGGCCCCCACTGTCCCTCTGGGCTACCTCTGCTTTCTAGCTAGAAACTGAACCACAGCTGATCCTCGAGTGGGAATGTGTTCGAAGAGTAAGGATGGACGGAGACTGTAGCCGAAGTCTGATAAAGTTCTGACTTACAGGCAAAAATGAAGACTTAGCTAAGCCCCTCTTTCATCTTCGTTCCATCTCTCTTCCGGCATGGCTCCTCTCCATCCCCTCAGACTCCTATGTGCGCCCTTCTCAGACTTATTACAATGAGCGTCTAGTGGGGTGAACACCAGTAATGAAGGCCAACGAGGACATAGCAGGCTTCCAAAAGCATCACTTCATATTTCTGGCCATCGACCATTACTTAAACTCTGAGGACAAATCTTGGACCAAGCATATTAACAACTTAATGAACACAGTGAATATTTTGAATAGAATTGTCTCTTTTCTATTTCAAAGGCTGGGGGAAAGATGTTTCTTAGTCAGCTAGATTGAGGGACTAACTCACAATAATCTGATTAATGTTTGGTAAAAGGAATATTGACTTTCTTGTCTCAAACACAGAAGAAATTTTAGAGGTTTTGAAGATATATAATGAACCCACTTTGTGTGTGTGAGTGTGTGTTGTTATGTTATGTGAAGGGTTCCTATGCTAGAATATCAAACATATAAATCCTATATCTCCTTATATTATTTTATATAATTAAATAAATAATTCTAAGTGTATCTAATTATGGTCATTATTGAAATTTTACAGAGCACTTTCAGATTCAATTCTCTTAGACATCTTAAGAAATAATAATAATATCAGTAATAATGTTATCATTAGTTTAAAAGAATTGAAAATGTGTTCTGTAGAAAATATTAGTTATTTGCATTTGTTCTGAAGAATAACTCACGATGCCAAGCTTAAATTGAATTAATTTTTTTCAATTTAAATTTTTCATCAGATTTCTAAAATGTATCAAATTTGTGCATGTAAAATATATCATGAGTAAAGCAGATATAATGAGTTATCATAATTTTGATAAGTATCATATACATATATATATACATACAACATACGTATGTGTGTGTGTAGTTTTATTTTGTTTTTGAGACAAAGTCTCACTGTTTCTCCCTAATTTGTTTGGAAGTTGCTATGTAGTCCATGCTGGCCTTGAACTCACAGAGATAAGCCTGTCTCTATCTCCCAAGTACTAGAATTAAAAGAATATGCTACCATGCTTGGCTCAGATACACAAATACATAATACATATATATATTTAAATTTTTTCACTTCTGTCCATGTGTGCATGCATGTGTATATGTATGTGCATGTGCGTGCAAACTTGCACACGTCCTAAGGAAGCCCGAAGAGAGCAGTGCATTGCGGAAGCTGTAGTGAAAGGCAGTTGTGAGCTATCAAGTCTGGCCTGCATCTGAACTCAGGTTCTCTGGAAGTGCAGGAAGCACTCTTGACTGGCTAGCCATCTCTCCAGCCCACTTTAGATGTATTTTAAGGTTCTCTTTGCATACTAGTTCATTTCTGAATTCTAAGGGGAAGCGTGAAAGAATGGAGCTTGTACCCTCCACATTGCACAGGGTAGAATGGTTCTTGAAAATAACGCTTCCTCAAAAAAATACAAAAAAAAGAAATATAGTTAATATATATGGATTGGACAAATGTTTGCATTTGCATATGTTCAGGAAACAACAAGACATGTATCTCATGTTTTCACTTTGTTCTTTTATAAAACTGAATTTTTTTAAAAAAAAAAAAGGTGTATGTTCATCAAGTTGACAAATAAAAAGAAATAGAAGATCCAAAAAAATTTACAAGTTTGGTTTTGTGTATTTGATTTAGAGATGTCTTTTCAACCTCTGAATTTGGCTACCTAAAAATATCATTTATTTTTTAATTCTTAGAAGACTCTCTTCCCTGCTACACATATATTCAAGGAACTTAGGAATCAAAAGTTGGCCTCCAGACTTTGTGTAGCTGCTTGCAGGAAACTCAGAGAAAAGTTGTTAAGTAACCAAAGCACTTTAGTCTGGTGTCTGTCCTCTGGAAGAGGTTCAGCTCACAACATACTGGTCACCCCAGCACCTGGTTAGTGGAGGCAGGACCATATGGAGTTCAGGGCTATCCTTGGCTACACGATGAGCTTCAAAGCTTCCCTAAGCTACACGAAACCCTCCTTCTCCCCCACAAAAATAAACAAACCAATTAATTAATTAAGTGCACTTATGTTTCTAGATATTCCATAATGCTACATCCATTGACATGCAAGTGTTCAAAGAGAATTCTGCAGTTGGCTGATCATTTCCTACATTTCTAGATCAGATAGAAAAGTTCTCTCCATCACCACCCATCCATTTTCATGTGTTGTTTAGGCCCCCCAAAACTCAGTTACACTGGTGTTGTCTTGCAAAATGAAAAGCAAGAGTAACTGACCAATCCCCATCCTGAATGAATGAAGGATCTAGATGCGTATATCAGACTAGTTTCTCTCTTTTCTCCGAAGTCATATATGTAAGATGTAAGAAGATACAGAGTTTGAAAAGATAATGGCGGTGCAAATGTATAATATTTAGAAAAATAATATAAAAATTAAATTATCTTTTTCTTTCTAGAATTCAAAATCTACATTAACATTTCACCATAGTTAAAAAGAAAACCTTCCAATTCTATATCGGGGTGTTTTTAAAATACTAATATACTTCAAAATTAATAATAAATTAAAATATCTTAGTCACTGTAAAAACATATGTTAATATTCACTCACAATAAGACTCTAAGTTTAGCCTTGGCATAATGAAAATTATTGCCACTTGTGCTTATATCATAAAACACATTTTTTATTTGCTCCAGAAACAAAAGAATTAAGGATTAAGAGCAAAGGCCCCTAGCCTCTTGGTTAAATCTGAATTTCTGATTATTTGAAACAGAGATGAACCTGCCAGCCTGCTACACATTATCAAACATTCACATATCTGTGCTACAGGACAAGTAAGGAGGAAATGAGGGCCTTGTTTCCTCGTGTAACATAAACAAGCTAAAATAAAAATGACAAATCCTGCAAGACCCAAACTCGTCATTCACAAAAGAAAACTACAAAATGGTGAATGTGAGACACGGACAGGATACTAAAAATGCTAAACTCTGGGAGTCTGGATTTAAGTCTCCAGTGCACGCGGGTCCTCAGCTCTGAGCTCTGCCATTGATTATAGCATCTTTACTGATGCTTCCAGAAATGGGGAAAGAACGCAATCTGTGGGCACACAGACAAGCACAGGGGCCCCATCTGCCCAGGGGGCTTCAGCTAAGACCTCAGCGGGAAGCCAGCACCCTGTGAGGCACCGTGTCCACTGTATTCACCAAGAAGAGAGTCCCAAGGCTGCAGGAGTGAGGCTGGGTCACCAGGATCTCTTCAGAAGCATAGCAGGTTCCATTGCTGTTTTTCTGAGACCTAGTTAGAGTTCTCACAGGCTCAACAAAATGTGGGGTCCAAAGAAGCAGGAAACAAACCACAGAGGGAATAAGTACCGAATATTCACCTTATAAATGGACTTTCAGACAAACTCTCTTCCTATAATCTTGAGAAGCCTGCTTATATTGGCTCCTTCCCCATAAGACACTTTGTTTAAAATTTTGCAAGTCTCTGCCCAACTCAGTTGCATTTTCTAGTCATTAGCCTGGAAAAAAAAGGAACTCAGAAAATGTTCAGTGATTAAAGGCTCCATCAGTAAGTGGACACATGATTACAGATGTGTTCATATTCTTTGTGCACTTGTGGGTTACAGAGCTCACGCTTTTTCCTCCCTTCTGCCTTTCCTTTAAGTACTCTTCCTATTTCTTCAAAATCGAAGGTTATATCAATGCAAGTTGAATGCATCCACATAATTTTAATAATACGGGTAGTTGCATAAAAATTTCTTTGTTGTGCCAGTTGCTCAGAATAATTTCTTTAAAAATATACAGACAGGAAAAACCAAACAAAATATAAATTCTGTCCCTCCTACTTGTTGCTTGAATTCCACACAACAACCCTCTCCTTCTTCAGGATATTACACAATGTGCCCTTGTATGTGTGGTTTGTCTAGTCATCTGTCCATTAGTATCCCTGAGAACAGGAAAAGAACTAGTAGGTGTGCGCATGCGCGTGTGTGCGACCGCGTCTGTGTGTGTCCTCCCACACCCACTTCCCTAGATTGTTCTCCGCAGAAATCTCCTTCTACGTGGGCCATGGGCCAAGGAGAGCCCGAGGACTTCCCTGACCTAAGCCAAGGGTGTATAGTGCGCTAGGCACCGTCAGCAGGGTGCCCAAGGGACCACGTGAGAAGGAGGAACTGAGGAGGATGCAAGGAGGGGGTGGGGAGCTGGTAGCAGGAAATCCAACGCTTTCTGCAGTATTTTGAAATCGGCAGAGACTTCGCAGGACAAACACATTCTCAAGCGATGCCTCTAAGACCAGCCAGAACACAAAGATCTACCCGGGGTTTATATAAACTTTACCCAACAAGGAGAAACCACCGAGGAAAAGCTCGGTCCTGCTCACGGATGTGCTTGATTACATCTTCAAGACAAGAAATAACTTTCAAAATGCTTTTGCCCTCATTTCAACAACTTTCCAAACATGCTTACCTCCACTGCTACACTGAAACTTTGTCATGGTTGTTTGGGATCCATGGCGGCAGCCACTGGCCCTTTCTTGGATCCTGGCATTGATGGACACCCTGAACCTTCACACACTTAGCATATCCCCTGCTCCCCACCAAGAAAACAGGGCCCTCCTCAGCTCAGGATGTAACTCTCAGGAGGAGCTCTTCTCTCTAGCAAGCTCCTCCTCCCTCGGCTTTCTCAGGCTTTCCTGTTTTATTTTCAACTGCATTTCCGACAGCTCGGTACAGTCTACAAACACACATCCCCCAGGAGTCCCCAGCTGAGGAAGGCATCGAAACATCATGGGATTGGATCATGAGGGCATTGCTCTAACAAACAGACCCAGTAATGGATTCGTGATGTAATGGCATTTAGGAGGTAGGAGCAGAGACCTGGTTAGGAGAAGAAGGCAACTGAAGGCTGGGCTTTAAAAGGTATCTTGTCCCAAGCCTCTGCTTCTGGGTCACCACAAGGAAAGCAGTTTTTCTCCACCACAGCCTCACGGTGATGTAGCCAAGTGGCCATGGACTGAAGCCTCTGTAATTGTAAACCAAAATAAATCATGTTTCCTTTCATTGGCTTCTTTTAAATACTTGAGACAAACATAAAAAATAGACACGTAACTAAAACACTTTCAAGTACTGGATTTGAGTTTCAAGACCAAGTTGAGCATCTGGTTCCTGCCACATTTCCCACCTTTCTGGTACAGAATTGACATTATTCCCACCACCCTTGCTCAGCTCCCACCATTAGAGAACCCTGCTCTGAATTTTAGGGAACGGAGTCCATATGTAAAATCCCCAAATAATATTCATCTATTTTAGGTAGAATAATTTTCATATTCAGCAATACATATTTTAAAACCCAGGATAATGTATGGAGCTTAGCTGGTATTCTGTAATTTGGATTGGTTCCCTGACATTTACTAAAGACGCTGAATTGTCTCAGCCTTCAAAGCCCTCAAAGCCCTCAAAGAAAATATCCTGCAAACAGATAATTGACTTACTGGGATCTCTCGGAATTGTCTCCTTATTTGTGTTCCTACACCATATGAGCTCAGAACTCAGAGAGAACTAGTAGCCTCCTGGCTGATCTACCTTCAGTTCTTCCAATTTTTCTCTTCAATGTTGTCATTAAATAAGACTTAATTAGATCCTCCCCATAAGCCAGTTGTGTGTCTCCTTAGCTTAAAAGTGTGGTAAGATTCCTCCAGTTCTCTCTAAAGCAAAGCATAGGTTATAATTACTGAAAGGCTCTCTCTCCTCTTTAGCCGGCTCCCACATCTCTCCTTTCACATCCTCTCCCCATTCATCAATGCTGTCTCAAATACGCCGCTTCCTCCCTATTCCGTGTTTAAAACAATAATATTCATCCCACGCCTTGCTACAGGTGGGCACAATTCCTCCCATTTGACACGATTTTCCCTTTGTTTAAAGTCATCCTTAGGAAATCCTATCTGATCCTCGAGGCCTCCTCCCCCCAACCCGGGACACCCATGAGAGCACGGATGTTACAGAGCGTTCTCTTTTGACATTCCTGACTCATGGCTACAAGCTTCCCTATATTCAAGTCAGGTAAATACTACTCCTAACTTGGTTCTCCTCTTTATTCCCCGGACACTAACCTGCACATGGCAGAACTGCATCAACTAAACGTTCCCTGAATTTAACAAAACTAACGTTTTCACAAGTAGCCAAAAAAGCTCAAGTTCTATGAAAGGGGGGGGGGGAGAATGAGGGCTCAAGCCAGCAGTGTTGGCGGTTGTGATGACTGGTGTTCTCCAAATTTCCACTTAAAGATGATGACAGAATCAAGCTATGCTGCAGTCAATGAATTATTTATTTGCGCACAAATCACTCTGTTAGTGGAAATCTTTCATGACTTGAGATCTAAGATACACTCGCTGCCCTACACTTACCACATGTTTGCTTTCATCATTACTACACAGAGTAATGACAAAGGTAATGGCAGTCACAGGATCATAGGATGCTCGTAAACTAACTTAATCCAGAATAGCTCTTCAGAGCTAAAACGCACCACTATGGTCGGGAAGAACAGTGGATTATACCAAACCGGTCAAATCATTGCTACCATCAAACTTAAAAACCTAGGCTTTTCTGGGTGTTAGATACATCACCAACTGAAAGAATAAATTCATTCAAGTATCTGGTATATACGTCTTTATTTTGGTGCTTAATATCCCCCCCATTTCCCTGAACCAGACTGTCAAGTGACATACGTCACAGAAACAGAAAAGTATGCATCTGTGCACCACCTAGGGCTGCGAGGGTCAAACTGCCCCTTCGCTGTGCCACTTGAGCAAGTCATGAAGGGCAGGGGTCATGCTCCTCAGAAGGAAAAGGCAGCTCTGCCCCTGTCTGTCTTGGCTGAAAGAGACACTCAAGCTCATAAGAATACCGAAAAGTAACATGTTCCCACGGAGGTGAATTCTTGTGGAATCTTGGCAAGGGTTAGGGATGAAAGAAAAACCTGACCCCTTCCTAAACCTTTGGGAATACTTAATGAGCTGAAAGAACAGCAAGAGGAAGAAGATGCAACTCTTCCTGTGCGTTCTTACTTTTAACGATGAAGCCTCATGAAAAACGAAAAGAATAAAATACACGGCATTTTGTCTGTTATTATCTCAAATACATAAAATCAAGTTGATCATGCCACTACCCAACCTGGCATCTCTCTTCACTTTCCTTTTACGTGAAAAGTCATTATTTTAACTCGGGGTTCAAAGCCTCCTGCTCCCACCTCCAGAGCATACGCATGAAAATGAGCACTTTGGAAAACACACAGAGTGAGTGAGGTGTGGGGGGGGGGGAAAGGAGAGGGAGAAGTCTCCATCCAATCAGGATTCTCTCACTGCTTCCTATATACTTTTCTTCCAATTGTCTGTCGCCTGTCAGTCCTTTGTACTGCCCAGTTATTCCAACTCAGGTCCCCAACAACTGCCCTTCCCCCACTTCACAAAGAAGTTAGATGACAAGGCCCACTAGGTACAGCTGGCACCCTTTTCAGTGAAGGACAATCCTGGGCACGGCGCCCTGGGACACACAGGATACAGCAACAGTTATCAGGGGTGGTGAGCTGTACTAGTGTAAAAAGAACCTGAAGGAAGTAAGTAGGGCCTAAGGTAGCCACTGAGGTCCGGGCAATCAAAACCTGGGGTGTGAGGAACTGAGAAGGAAAGTCAGGTGAGAAAGATGTCCCTGAGCCTAGGAAGCAGAACTTCACTTAAGCCAGCTAGGCAGGGCCTTTGTCTGTGATATGAGAGCGGGAGGAGACAGTAAGGACAATGCCACTAGGTGACAGCCCTTGAGTGACTTAATGTGAGCACATCCTAAGTCCCCAATGACTGCTTCACCCTCTTACCCTGCCCTGCTCTGCTCCTACCAGGGAACACAACTCACAGGAGCCTCTTAAAGGGCCCTCTACTCAAAAACACTCAGCACCTCCCCACCCGGTGCTCCAGGAAGCATCTAGGCCTTCACTCTGCAGTCAGTGCCAGTGCTGCAGGGCCATCTTGGCTCGACTTTTTACCTCTAAACCTCCCAGTATCCTACATGTTCATTGGTTCGCTGGTCCCATGTCATTTTGTCTCATGAATCTTTTCACAGGTAATTGTTTTTGTTGCCATGGTATTTGTTTTACACTGAGCAATTGTATTTTACATTTCAAGAAGGTATTAGACCCAAAGACAGAATAACTAAAGGAAGGAGAAAACCTAGGGTGGAGTTCCATAGAGCAGTCATTCAGAACGGAAGTTATGGAATGCCACATGGATTTTATACTTCACTATCGAATATATTCATATATACTTAAACATATAGTCTTTGGGTTTGGTTTTCTTGATGCATGATTCTTCTTACTTGCTCCCTTTTTATAATAAACTTTCAAATGAAAACATTAAAAAGGGCACTAAAAGCTTGGAAATTTGTCCTTACTGACCCTGGTGCAGATATTTAGTAAGATTCAGACCTACTGATCCATATCACTAATGTCATGGAGTCATTATCTATGCATCAATTTCTCAGACTCTAACTTGAATTTTGAAAGGAAACTCACAGATATTTTAATGAAATTCAACAAGTAGTTATGGGATGTCAGCTATTTTGCTCAAGCCTTTTTCTTTTCCCCCAGGCTGAGAAAGATATGGATAAAATAAAGATCTATTGTTGCTCTCGAGTGGGGCCTTTAGATGCACAGCACAACAAACATACAGTTCACATAAATTACTTCACCATAAGTCGTGTGTGTACATGCTACCGAGCCCGCACACACACGCGCGCACACACATGCACACACACACACGCGCACACACACACACACACACAAGAAAAAAGGTCAAGAAGTTCCATAAGAGGAATAGAAAGGCTGAGTGGATTCTGAGACCAGATAAGATAAAACAGAAAGACCAGTAACTCTAAAATGAAGATGTTCGCCAGATTATGACATCAGCAAAGTTCAGCAATCTTTAGTGTCAACAACAGACAGAGCAGATAGTGCAGCAGGGAAAGTTAACTTATCATTTGGGAATTCACGAATAAGAAATCACCGTGGCATTACGTTCAAACATAAATTGAGAACTTCATGGAGTTGGTTCGGTCCATTACCCACTTTAAGAATTTATAAGAAGCGCTGAAACTGACCAAGGAGCCTGGATCCAAGAACTCATTTTGAATTGGGTAGAGCATTGCTTGACGATGACGAGAGTCTCAGGTTGGGGAGAATGACTGGGTAAACCTTACAGTGTCTTTCATTAGATCACACCTGTCAGGGGTCGGAAAACTGCACATTCAGATGCCATGTTGGTGTTCGATCTACTGGGCTGGCTGGAGAATCCCTAACATCTGATAATTCTCATAATTTCAATATGTCTTCTCTTTCCTTATATGAATCATACTAAACAGAGTGTACTGACCATATCCGCAAAGCTCCAATATTTGGATGATGCCCTTACGGTGACTGTGACATGCGCTGACATTATGTATATCAGGGTTGTGTTTTGTCTCTGTGATTAATTCACTGGGGCTGTGGCTTTGCCTAAGCCACTATCTATAGCACCCAGCTCTCTAGTCATAGCCTTCATTTCCTCGCACACAAACTAAAGCATATGGAGCTGTTTTCGTCCAGGCGATAACACAGGTGAACACTGTTTGCAAATGATGAACTATGACACTGGGTGCTAACACACACAGAAACAAGGCACACAGAACCTCAGTTTCACAGCAGAGGTCCGGGAAGTAACTGATGAGAAGTTCCCCACACAGCCATCATACAGTACAAACCAAAGGAAAGAGGCAGAAATAACTCTACAGAAGAGAACACTGTTAAATCCAAGAGCAGCCTTCCATCGTGGTATTGAACAGTTATAGAAAAGACACGGGCTGAAATGTGTGTTGCTCGTATGACTGTCTTAATGAATGCTGATTGACTAAATAGGTTGACTAAATTGATTTCATGAATGAATGAAATGTTTGGCCAAGCGAAACGCTTGAAGAATTCAGGGAAATACTTTTTCAAAAATGGAACCACATAGCTCATAAAATCGAGTAGTAACTCATGGACTCTATATGGGTCTATTATAATGATAAAACAAAGTGAGGTCACTAGAAGTCATGTACTGATGCTCTTAAAAACTGATAGTCTAGTTTCTCTTGTCAATACTCAAACGTGTATGATACCCTCTTCAGTTATAATAAAAAAGAAAGGATTTACAATGAAATGGCTTCCATGCATGTGAAAATCTACAAAAGTGCCCTGTTACAAAAGGAAACAGTTCGTCAGCTATACCCTGACAAGACAGGAGCTAATTGCCTACAACGACAGGAAAAGTCACAGTAAGCCCGGCAGGTTTGATGGACACCATCTGAGCAGCTGAAAAGTGTCCAAATACAAGAAAGTGTTTTCTTTTATTTCTCCTGAATTTTTCAAAATCAGAAGGAGAATAAAAAAAAATGTATATGGGCATATCAAAAGAGAAGGTAGCTATGAAAGGTTGAACAATGGGTCTGAGGAAATCACAAAATATAGCAATTTTGACATACATCAGAAATAGGAATTTTGTACTTCTTAAGACTTCAGCAATTTATGATTCTAAATATTAATAACTATAGTAGTTATATAATTCTGGGCAAGCTAACTACTATTTTGAAATCCAACATTCCCAATAAATATGGATTCTTAATTCTTACTTCCTAAATAAATAAATTCCTAAATAAATCTACCCGTTCAATGAAGGACACTTCTACCTGAGAACATAGATCAGAACCCATGGTTACAGACCCAGGTTTTAGCTAGACATATAATGTTAAGATTGGTCAAAAGCATTACCACCTTGAAGGAAAACAGCAATGTATAAAAACCAACATTATTATAAAGATAAAATAATTCACATTTCTTATTCCTGACAGGAATTACCATAAAATGAATATCCTAATGGGTGCAGACTTTCCTTCTTTGCAGTATCTTTCTATATGCCACAAATTTGTGATGGGGAATACTCTATTATTTAGAGGAAAATCCCTTGAGTGAGAGGACATGGCCAAATTTACAACTAAAGTCTATGAGAAGTCATTGACCAGATTGTCTGTCCACATTATGAGAAAAACGTAGAGCAGGAAACCCTTCCTAAAACAGCATCTGGATGAACTGAGAAAACAGGCCATCTCTGTGAGGTAGGTCCATGCTGATAGGCTAAAGAACCACCAGGCATGGAGTGGACAGAATGTAGCTCCTATATAGTCCAAACAGTTCCTGTTCAACTGTTAGCACTAACTACTGTCTTCATGATCATCAATAGTCACTGGCTCCTACTTCTTGTCAACCATATGTTTTATCTTTGGAGAATGTTATGGATTAAGTAGTACACTTATGTAACACAAAACAAAAAGAATTTTCAAGGAGCTAACGTCCAAGAGGTCCAGGGTTCAAGCAGCAAGGCTATGTCCACTTTCAGTCTCTTTGACATACATTGCACGTCACAAGTTGAATTTGTGGCACAAAGCACTGTGGCACACACATTGGGAGGAAGTACAAGAGCCAAGCCTGTGAGTAATATTGAAGTTGATGGTTTGGGGTATTAATTTTTATCTTCTGACATACACAGTAACTACTAAACACTATCAAAAGCTTTGCTTTTGAAACTTTTTAAACTTCTCTCTTCCTGATGAGAGTTTCATCTGACTACCTGATATCTCTGGAAGTATCCAAAACTGTCCCCAAATGGCCTATGTGTGCATAACAATGAGAACTGGTAGTCACAAATGAGTTTTGAATACTGAACCTTACAAGGCAGGAGGAAAAAGATTCCCTGTGTTGTAATATGAGCGGCGGGGCTGCGTCCCCGGCACCCAGCTGCCCACATGGCTAGCTTATGCCCCGAAATAATTACACGGAAACTGTATTTTTTTGATCGCTGCCTGGCCCATTAGTTCCAGCCTCTTATTGGCTAGCTCTTACATATTGATCTAACCCATTTCTAATATTCTGTGTAGTACCACGAGCTGGCTTACCAGGGAAGATCTTAACCTGCGTCTGTCTGGAGTGGGAGAATCATGGCGACTCCCTGACTCGGTTTCTTTCTCCCAGCATTCTGTCTGTTTACTCCACCCACCTAAGGGCTGTCCTATAAATGGGCCAAGGCAGTTTTTTTATTAAATGAAAGTAATTCCTCCATCATCCCTGCAGTTTTTAGACCCAAAGTTTCTCCTCTCCTGAATGCCCAGAGGCTACACAAAGGAAGCAAGATCTAAGGCTGAGGCCTCAAGGCAAATCACCTCAGATAAGGCAGCTGCTGGTAGCCAGTCCAGACAATATTATCAGTGAGAAAATACCTAAACAATGGCACCTTCAGGGACTCACAGCTAAACAAACATAGGTGTTTGGTTTTGTTTGAAACCGCCTCCCCGAGTAATTAGACACTTCCTTCTCTTATTCATCAACACTCACTGGATTTTGAAATGGCTCTTGTTCATTTGAAGAGGAATTAAACAGCAAGGTATACAATTTTAGCATCATGGAAAACGTGTAAGACTTCAGTAATTCTAATCTTATGACCTAAATTAGGAAAACAGTTTCCCCCAAAATTCTCTATTACTATACAAGGGGTTAATTAAAGCATGAGTTTGCCTGTGTTAAAAAAAAATTACCAAGCCCTAAAATCAGAATCATCTAGACTTTCTGATGCCAAAAATCTGTTTGAGAGAGCAGGCTTTACTACGCTGACATTTTAAGAGTAGCCAAAGTCCTGTTCCCACTAAATTCTGGCAGTCCCTAGCGATCTGGGAACAACCCAAACTCCTCCTGGTTCTCAATTTTCTGTCTCAGGAGCCTCCAGTGCTATCTAGCAGCACATGAAGGTCAACTGAGCAAGTCCTGACTTACATGTCTGATCATGTCACACACAAACTGAAATTTCCACAGCATCAGAATGGCTTAATTCGGCAAGATGTGGGATTTCTTTAAAAGCTCATTGTATCTTAGATGTAAGTTCAGTAAGATGCAGTTATACACATGCACACCACACACACACACACTCACACACGGATTTTCCCCAAAGCAAAACACGATATTCACATATTGATCCAAGATTACAAGAAAATTACCAATAAAATAAAAGGGGTTTAGTAGACTCTGGAGTTAGCATGTGCAAGGGGCACAGGTTCAATCCTCTGCATCTAACATAATGCAATAAAATATAACAGAATGATTGATAAAAGGAGCAATTTGAAATAGTAAATTTTTCCAGTGTTCAAACAAAATCAGAGAACAAAGACAACAGAGATGACTCAGTGGGTAAGAGTACTTGCTCAGTAAGCGTGAGAGTCTACGTTCAGATCATAGCACCCAGGTAAAAAAGTCAGGCATAGCCTTATATTTGCTTATAACTCTAGTGTTGAAGAGGACGAGCAAGGAGGGCTTCAGAAGCTTGTCGGCTCCCAGTCTAGTCAGTGAGAGGCCCCTCTCAAATGATTAAGGCAGAGAGGCATAGAGCAGAATATATTGACATCCTCACCTAGGTTTTGTATACACAGGCCCATGTACCTGCATACACATGCACACCACCACACATACATATGCACATACACCCTACACACATACATCACCCATGCACATACACCACACACACATTATACATATGCACTCATCCACCCCACATCACACACACACACACACACACAGACATATACATATACCAAACACATCAAACACACAATTTTAAACCTGAAATAATTCTTAAAGCTGAAGGACAGATTTACAAACACATTCACTGAAGTCACAGCTCCAACATCTAGCACTGATTTTGAGGGCTTCGAACTATTCCTGTCAAAATCTCACTTAACGCCCACTTAACATCACCCTTTGCTAGCTGAAGTGAAACCACAGAAAGCGTGTACATTCACTTACCTATTGGCTGACTGTTGAGAGAAGGTTCCAATCAAATCAATTCACTTAATCTTTCCAGTAGATCTGATTATCATTGTCTTTGACAAAACTCACAGACTTCACCTAAGGAAAACACAAAGAGAAGAGTACTTCAATGGGGAGGGAGCTGGATGCTCTCTGTAACTTAACGATACAAAATTCACATCGAGACTAGAAATACGTCTTTTCTGGTACCGTGCGACAGAGTAACAAAAGTATTTGGTAACTGGATTAAATTTTATAATTGGGACAAAATGAATGTTTAAGCATAGAGAGATTAAAGTCACAGAAGGAGATGAAAGAGTTTATTTCCAACCCCCATAGGCACATGGGAACAACCGACCACATGATTCAAGGACGTTAAAAATCACATGCAAGCAAGCATGGAGATTGTTCTAGAATAACCCCCATTGATTACTGTAATTGGCTGACACAACAAAGATGTAGGTGGTGCTTCACCAAAGCCATTAAATCTTAGCTCCATCAATTTCTGCTGAGGAACAGACACTACCACCTAGATGGTGACTTATTCGTAAGAGCCATCAACCCGTCTGGAAAAGAATTCAGTAGGATGGGTTTCCAGACCATTCCGAGCATGCTGTCTTGTTTCCCCCAGACAGGTGTTCACAGCAGTGAAGCCCCATCGACAGCTGATTACAAATATAACCAGCACATTCCACTCGTCTTGCCAGCACAATGCCCGTCCTGAGGTCCAGAAATCAAATTACTGTCTCAGTTATGGGAGCAGTTCCAAGAGAAAGCGAGCAATAGCTCACCTGGAGAGAAACTAAAATAGACGCCGGAGGATGGATGGGGCACGAGCGCAGATGACAGAAACTTACACAGCTCCCAGGGAATCCTGAATCGGGTGGCACTGGGGTAGATTCAGTATTTCCAAACAAGCCAGAATTTTGAAGTCACAGAACATAAACACAACCCCATCCTAGTCAAAGTTCAAGCCTATATTCCAAAGCCATAATATAACCATGGTTTTTATTGCACAGTTTGGATTATGAGACAGCCACTTCTCCAGTCTTGCTCCACAAGCTAGTGAAATCAATCAGTGTTTAGAAGAAACCAGCATGAAATAGATTCGCCATCCACTTCTAGTTTTAGAAGATTTTCACTCCAAGAAAGATTGCTGATAATGAGTAATAAAAATAACAATAGCCACATCCAAGAAGAGCCTATAGTAGTCAAAGGAATATGCATGAACTTTCAAAAAAATCTACGCCAAGATTCTGGCCTCATAGCTGTTCACTGAGTGGTATTCAGGAAACTCACTTGGGCATAGACTCAAGAGACTTCTTCATTAGCAAAGATAAACAGTCATTATCCTTGCAGAGTTCCTGCCATTAGGATGACAAGACAAATGTCATGTGCTTTGCTTATTAACTTATCCATCCATTTATTTCTGTGGTGTTGGGAATATTACTCAAGGCCTTGCACTTGTAAACTAAGATCTTAACCACTGCCCTGCGCCCCCCCCCCAGTTCATCCTGTGTAAGTGTGCGTGCATGCGCACGTCTCCATTTCTCTGTGTGTGCTGGTGTTTTGTGGGTCTGCATCTGTCTGTGTGTGTGTTAATTTTGTTGGATCAATAAATAAATCATCATCCGATGAAGTGCAAGATGGCACAACACAAACACTGTCTTTGAACACCTAAAGCTGAGAAAATATCTATCTTTACTTTTTTGTTGTTATCCAAGCATTTTGAAGGCTTTCAAGTGACAATGGTACCTAGGTTCGTGGCACAATTTGTGAATACAGGTTAGGTTGGGCAAATGTAGAGGTTGGCGCATGCTTCTTTCAGTTGGTCGCTCTCTAGACTAGACTAGGACTCATCTCCTCATGAAGATCCCTTCTTCCTACACAATTTCTTTTCATTGTATTTGCCTATGTGTCATGTATGCACATGTATTTATGGTACCAGTGTCTTCCTTCTGGGCGCCACTGTATATTTTGGAACAGGGACTCTTGCTACACCCGGGAACTCACCCACTGGCTAGCCTGACTGGTAGCAAGCCCCCCCTCCCCCCGAAGATCTCCGTTTCTCCTTCCTGACCCTGGGACTGCAGATGTGCTCAGCCACACCTGGTTTTGCGTGTGTGTATAGGAGCCTGGGAATCTGAAGTCAGGTCCTCGTGCTTCTGCACCCAGTACTCTACCCACTGAGCCATCTCTCCAGCCCACAAGATTGACAGTTATTTAATTTTTTCTTAATTTGTACAACGTGAAACTGACATAGACAAACATTGAAATCTAACATCCCTTTCCAGTCTTGCTCTCTTCTTACATAGAATATGGTTTCCTTAAAGTATATAATTTTTGCCTCCTAAAAGGTCTAAAATTTTTAAATACAACCAGTCAGGCCCATCTGTTATCAGGCTCGTATGCTAAAAGCCTTTTCACCTACACAGCTACAAGCATCTTGTCTCTATCTGTTGTTGGGGAGGAGCAGTGATTTCAGATGACTTAAGGACATGTTCAGTACCTGCAAAGTGCCTCAAAGCCGACAATGCTGGGCTTGCGTGGCTGGGGCTAGATGGATGGCTTTCCCTGCTCATACCCAGGGCCCAAGCTCCGCAAGCTCATGGGATACTCCCTGGGGCAGGGTAGTGGTTGTCTGCTGAAGTAGCTCCCAACAGCTGGAGTAACCACCAGTCACCCTGTCCTTCCACACCTGGGCTAGCATTGAGCAATCTTCCAACACTCTCCTTTCACTGGCAATGAAACCGAGTCTCAGAAGGTCAGTACCTCCCAGGGTCTGCAGCCAGAAACGGATTTCCTGGTTTCTTTTATACCGTGTCCCCTTTCAAATTGAGGCATCTCATCTTAGAAAAAGCTGACTGAGCATTAACTCTGTTAAAATTGTTTCTTGGTTTAGGATACAACAGAAAGGTAGACAGAAACGAGTACAGAGAGAGACCGGACGCCAAACACGGCAAACTTCAGACCATTCCATCACCTAAAAGCCTGGTTAGCACAACTACCCTGCTTAGTTACTTATATTAGCTTTCCTTAGAACTAAATAACAAAACTGTAAATATTTGAACCAGACAGACAGTCCTATTCTATTACACAAACTCAATACGAGTACTGGCATTTACACAGATGCCCTTGTTCTGCATAAGCACTCTTGATTTTTTTTACTTACTATTCTGTAAACAATTCTTTATTTCCATATATTCGAGCTGCTCATCTTTCCTAGCCGTGTCCTAGTCCACAGAGTCTGCATGAAGTCACTTCTTACATTAGTCTTGTCCCATATGGGGAAAGACTTCACATGCTTTCATGGGTATCACGGGAAATACAATTTTCCTTAAAATATTATCAGAAAAAAAATTATTAAGTCGAAAGGCAGGAATATTTTATGAACTCATATTTAATCCATACCAAAGGATTTATAATTTCTTATAAAGCAACCAACAATAAATAGGTATCCTACATTTAGCAAATGTTCTAACTTTGTACTTGACACATAAAAGAGGTTTATTCAATGCAAGTTGTACCTCAGTTTCTTTTTATTATTATTTTAATGGAGACAGCAGTTCTTGTACTGCTTAAAATAATTTGTCTTTTATCTTTAATGAAAAAATTAAATAATCATATAACTTGACCATGTTTAGGTCCTGACTTTACTTTTACAGTTAAATGGCCTTTTATGTAGTGTGTGAGTGTGTGTGTGTGTGTATGTATGTATGTGTGTGCGTGTGTGCATGCGTGTGAATTGTATTATACCAGAGCTGCAGTTATAGGCGGTTGTGAGCCAACTGCTATGGGTGCTGGGAACTGACCCCAGGCCCTCTACAACAACAGCCAGCACCATCTTCTCAGCCCCTGGTTGCTGGATTATTTTGTATCTTTATCTGGAGTCTATGGAGTCAGTTTCTCACTTCCTATTTTTATTATCTCAATCCACACATTGAAGATGGAACGCTGGTTCAAACTGTAACATTATGTGATTGGCACTGAACTATTGATTCTGTGTTGTTGCATGAACACGGCATGCACATTTTGGGCTGCTTCAGGTACTTCTGCGTGTGGTGTGTCTGAGTCTGTAGAAGGACAACCTTTGCTCCTTGTTATTCTTGTCCTAACAAGCTTGGATACACCTGTGTGCTTGCACCGTTCTCAGCTGCTTTACTCCAGGTTATGCAGCCTTCAGTCCCTGTATTCTTTACATTTCCCTCTTTTCAATCATACTCAAAAACTTCCATTTGGATTGTGGTTAAAATTGCACTTATCATAAATGCAATATTTAGGTGTGATTAATGGAAACGTCATTTTAGGACTTCAGTTTTCCTGTTTCCATGTTAAGCAAGTCCACTGTAATATAAATTATCTCTGTGTGGATGACACTCTGACTTTCACATCCCATAAATGTTCACATTCTGGTAGCCTCCCCTTCCCCCTTTCCCGTTCTTATTTTACTTGCTAAAAATACATCATGCCTATCCAGCAACTAATTGTGCTAATTCCTTTTAAGTCTTCCAGAATAATATCCCCTGTATGTGGTTAAACAGTAATTAAGTAGACGATAAGTATATAAGTATATAAGTCCTATCTTAAATAAACAGGCTTAATTTTTTTTTTTGACAAAACTGAGATCAAACTATACATAAACACTACCACATCCACAAAGTACCCCCATCAGCCATTTATTCCCCCATCTGAAGAACCCTTGAGCTCATTTAAAACAAAAATGAATGCCTCGGACAGCCCAGTGCCAAGAACCTTCCTCCCTCCCCATTCTCCAATGTCTCCAGCCTCTTCTGTCATCTAGGCTTGGATTCAAAGACAGGGTAAAACAGAGTGCAAGAGACATGGAGACATAATAACATACCGGGCCTCCGTGACACAGGTAGAGGCAAGAGGATCAGGCATTCAAGGTCAGCCTCAGTTGCATTGCAAGTTTGAGACCAATCTGAGCTACATAAGACCTCTTATAATAACATATTTTGAACTTATTTTTTTTTGGACTGAAAACAGTCTACATTTTGTTGTGCATGCTAATTAAAACCATATGTCATCGCCCTTGATTTAATGGATACTCAATAGGTAATGGAAAGCAATGTTACATTTCAGATAGTGTAAGTGGTCCGTATATCTAGACGCTGTGTTGATGGGCAAGAGAAAGCCAACACACACAAATGAAAGGAGGAAGCATCTTGACTGTCCATGTGAGAATCCTCAGGACCAAGGCTGGTTCTGTGTTTACTTTAGAAGCCACACCGTGTGTTCAGTGGTGTGGAAGTACAAGAGCCATTTCTCTGCTCTCCCGGAGAAAGACAATGCATAGAGAAAGTGGTAGATATTTCATCTGAACCATAGTTCCTCAAAGACTGCAAGATGTCTACAGATTTTCTTCCCTGGAGTTCAAAATAGCAAGCTGAGTGGGCGTGAGCAGTTCAAGGAGAAAGAAAGAGGGGGAGAGGAGGGCAGGAGGGCGAGGAGAGAACTAGTAAAAAGAGGAGGAGGAGCTATGGAAAGTAAGTAATCAAACTGTCTGCTCCTTGCTGAGACATCTACAAGAGGCCATCTGAAGAGCTGTGTATGATTTGCATGAAACGATAGTTTGAGCCAGTATCCAAATACAGATTATGACTTCACACAGAATCTCTTGTTCATATACTATGTGTGTACATGTATAAGTGTATGTATGGCGGTAGGAAGGGAGAGAGAGAGCACACACACAAAGACTGGCCCTGGGTGTCTTCCTCAATAGCTCTCCTTTATTTGGGGGGACAGCATATCTCGGAACATGGAGCCTCTTACTTTGCTAGACAGGCTGGTCACTTAGCCCCAGAGATCCTTTTGTCTCTACCTCACCCAATCTTATTTTTTTTTTTTTACATGGGTGCTGGGTACCAGAACTCATCCTCATTCTTGCAAGGCTGGTGCTTTACAGATCTCGCCAGTCCGAAGTGGGACCAGTCATACTTAAAGACTAAAGCCAGCATCACCATCACAGGAAAGGCCAGCAGCGCTCCGCGATAGCCAGACACCTTTCTAAATCACAACAGCGCCTCTGCAGAGAGCTGAAGATGGTGTGGTCTTGGTAGTGCTTTTTAAAACTTTAACAGACACATGGGCAACAGGAGAGTTTGTTAAATTACAATGCCGGTTCTAGATTCTGTAAGTCTAAGGTGAAACTAAAAAATGAACCATGTGCTAGTATGAGGGCTGCAGTTTGAGCAGTAAGATTTTAACTAATAGTCAGCCAGTTAAGTGTCTACCTTTCTGCTAGCCACTGCTGGAAGTGATAACGTCTATGACATAAGACCTGAGCAGCAACAACACACACACACACACCACAGGCATGCAGGGAGGAGAGAGGGCATGCATACATTGTTTCTTAAGAGTGGTGCTGCAGTTGGAGAGAGGGTTACATGGTTAAGAACTTCTAAAGGACCTGGATTCAATTCCCAGCATCCACATGACAGATCACAATTGTTTGCAACTCCAGTTCAGGAGACTCAATGCTCATGAAAAAAAAAAAATAAATAAATAAATAAATAAATAAATAAATAAATAAATAAATAAATAAAAATAAATAAAAAATAAAAAGAAATAAATGTTTAGAAAAATAAGTAAGTGCTCAATGCTAAAAGGCACAGTGAAGATCCTAAAACTAATAATTGCTGAGAGCAGGGAGCATTCCATATAGTCGACAGCAGTTACCAAATATGCTGAAGGTACAGGCCCCAGGGTGGAATGGGAAGTAGACAGGAAAAAGAGACGGACCCCCAAAGCGAGCAAGAAAGTAGAGTTCAGACAATTACAGTGCACCTGCTTTGAGGTCAAAGATCTCATCGCTAGAGACTTCCAGCAAGAATCCACTTTGAACCTAGGGAAGAGAGACCGCAACTCAAGCATTTTCAGGTCTGAGAGCTATAATCCTACCCAAGGATGGAGAGGACTGGATAGCTTGCCTTCGCCCCATGCAAATTTGCTCCACTAGCAACAACAACAGTGTTAGGAATGACATTTTGGGTGTAAGCCTGGGAGCACAAAATTATCATTTTGGTATACATATTTATGCACATGTATGTCTCTGGTTAACATTCGTCGTTAATAAACAGCTCCAACAGCATTAGGCCACAACTTTCTAGCATAACTGATGATTTTCTGTTAGTGTTTGAATATTACTTTTATTGCAAAAAAAAAAAAAAGTAAATGCTTCCTATACAGTACTTTGGGACGGCACATACCCACACAACACCCTCAGCTACAGCATCTTCTTCCTGTCCTCCCACCCTGGCTGACAACAGGAAGAAACATTCCCAGAAACAGAATGAAATCATTCATGAATTATACCTTTTTTTTTCTTTAACCTCCTCTGAAACATTTTCCTGTGGGCCCACATAATGTTGTATGTAGTGCACAAAGTAGTCGATAGAAAAGCAAGAATGAACCGAAAAGATCTCTATCAAAGCCGAAATTCCATCAAGAGGCCACTGTGAAGACGCTGACATGGGACTGTAGGGATGTAACTGCCACCGGCGAGCGCAGGAGAAGCACGTGGAAAAGAATCAGGACAGGGTTTTTTTTTTTTTTAAATTTAAGCTCAGATAAAATTATCTTTGAGCTTTTTTCTGTACCCATTCTTAAATCATTTTATCAATGAGACTGAGAAGCCTGAGAGGTGATCCCAATTTCCCTGATAACATGTGTCACCCCAGTTGGGACAATCCCCTAAATTTTAGTAACATTATTTTTGCACTAGAAAGACTTCAGCACAAGGAGATGTGGGAAGGGGTCAGAGTAGAATCTTGCATTCTTCATCACTGAAGGCCAGGCTAATGAGCTGCTTGGAGACATAGAACATCTTTCTTCCCCACCTAGAACAACTTCTATAGTACATTCTGATTATGTTGTAGCTGATCCCAAGCTGGTTGGTCCAGTATGAAATACACTGAAATGTTTCCTTGGAGACGAAAGTGCCTCTAGATTTCAAGGGCAGCCACCCTAGGCAGATGAGCTATAAATCTTGGCGGCTTCCTGGAGGAGGAAGACAACTAAGAGAAAGAGAGGAAGCAATGGCATTTGAGTTCAGCTGACATGGTCAGCCATGGAGGTCAGACCCATGTGCCAAAAGCAGCCTGGGGATGGCAGTGTCGTGAGCATCTGCCAAACGCTTGTTCTCCCCTATCAACTACAGAATGCTGGGACTCAGGGAAGGAAAAATATGTTATCTCATTTAAGGATATAATTCCTCCTGCATTTTTATTTTTGGTTCTTTTTTTCCCTCATATGAAAACATTAAAGCTGTTTATTTTCCCTTTAAAAAAAAGAATCAGGACAGGGCACCGTTCTTAGGCCAGGTTAACGACCTTACCACTCTGCTTCCATTGGCCATAGAACATACTCCATCCCCTTGTTAAAGCACTGGAGACAAACTGGGATGCTCCTGCCGCGTTTCACAGTAATGTCAACTGGTCTGATGCATTCATCGAAAGAATTAAAACAAACCAAACCAAAAAAATGCAAAGTGGGTACCTTTTGGGGGGCCTTGCCAAGGTATGCCACTAAGCAAACATGCCCCATGCAACAGAGTTAATGCAAGAGGTTTATTGGGGGAGGAGGAAGGGAGGAAGTGAATGAGGGAATGGCCATCTAGAAGTGGGGACATGAGAGAGGTGAGCGACAGACAGAGAGAACAGGCCAGGAAAGAGGTAAGAGAGAAGCAAGCAAAGGCCACTGTGACTGACAGGCACTTTTAAAAGGTGCACCTGTCACACCTGATGGTGGAAAGGCACCTGGAGGCAGGCCGTGATGTCACTGCCTAGGTGTTGAATCAGGCTGCTGCTGATGCAGGAACAACGAACATTAACTATCTCTGGGACTTGCTTTTCCTACCAAACCTCTGTCACTTCAAGACTTCGAGGCTTGAACACTGTAAGACACCTGTAATCATAACTCTTCTACTAGGTAGAGCCCTGGAACTCCGCTTCCTCCAGTGTATTACGGCCCATCCCAGACCTGGACATGCAAGCCCTCACGAACAAGGAGAAAATGCCGTCAGCATAAGAAATCTAAATCAAGTCTAACTTATGAACAGCTTCAGAACATGAAATACAATACGAATAAGATGCCCTGATGAAACTACAAAGCCTGCCTTCCCCCAAATCTCTCTACTCAGAACCCTTCCTGGTACCCTCCCCTGAGTCATGGGACCAAGTCAACTACAACTATTTCATTTCTCCAAACCCACGACAGCAAAAGAGCTCCAAAATTTCACTGAACAAAAACAAACAAAACAAAGTAAGTTTTTGTGGGGAAAAAAAAAATGAGGAAAACAAAAGCGACCATGAAATCTTGGGACGTTATCCACTCCCACATAAAGAAGTAAACAGCTGTCCCTGAAAAGAAGATGGGTTTTGCTAGAGCAGCATGGAGAAACTCCTCTTGGTGGGAAATCTAGTGAGATACACAGCAAATGACTCTTAGGATATAAATCAGGACAAGACAGATCTCTTGGTTTTCTGAGGCAATTTCTGTTGGAAATGAATTGGCCTTCTGAACACAGACGACCGGTGATAAGTCTCCCTCACCAGACAACCATAAGGAGTGCATAGCTCTGGGCTAGTTATGAAACCCAGGACCATTTTATACTCCTTGGAGCCATCACTGCAATCCTCTGTGTTCACGGGTCTACCTGCTTTTAGAACCGCCAAGGGGGAATCACCAGAAGTCACAGACTTAGATCTGCAGCAGCACAGCTTCTAACTACACCCCTAGAATTGCAGTTCACACAGGGTTCAGCTGAGAAAGACTTCCCCTGCCAGAAGTGATGTCTTCAGGAATCCAACTGCTAGGCTTAGACTAAATGAAGGTCAGTGCAGCCCCCAGAGGAAGCTGTTCAACTAGCTGGGTTGGTTCTCCCAGGGAGCCAGGCCTAGAAAACCCTTCAGACTAACAATGGACCTGGCAGAGAGAGCAGCTGTCTTCCCCCACACAGAAGGGCTGGCCCTCCTCTCAAAGGACAGGCAGAGTGCAAACCTGTCTCCAGCAGACACCGGAAGAAGGCACAGCAGAGCAGTCAGGGACAGCCACTTGTGGCTGACACAAAGACAGACTCAGCCTCAGGACTAAGGCTGTGGAAATGTATATTGCAGACAGGACATCCCTCCTGGCACTCGGTGAGTGAAGCCCAGGCTACAGCAACAACAACCTGGGCAGAGGACAGCCTGCACCACACATCAAAGCCAGAGGCGCTGGGAGGCTGTCCAAAGACTCTGGGAGCAGCTGGGGAGTGCACTGCCAGGGACAATAAGGAAAGGGACCTGGTGGAATCTATGAATTCCCAGCACTGGGGAGGTCTTCTCAGAGATCCTGCCCTCTCCTGTCAGAGCTGCGATTTAATCTCTTTGAAGAAATAAAAAAAGGGAAAGAATATACATTCTTCAACATTCCTGTCTGAAAGACGGACACCACAATACAAGCTGAATGCATGCTGGTCCCCATAGCCTGCAGCCAAAATCCAAAACAATAGAGCTGAGTGAGATGTAGAGCTCGCGTGCACACCTTCATTTTCAGTGAAGGGAGTGATCTCTAACATTTAAATGCAAACATCATGGCTCCATTGTTACACCCTCCCAGAAATTTCCCGCCAATTCTATTTAATTAGAGTCACATTGAATATTAATTACAACCTGACAGCTCTACAGTCTTGCAGGTACAGCAAACAGTCCCCTTGTAGGTAGCAAGGATTTAAGATAAGACTTCAGACTCTGGCTCACAAGAGAAGGTTCTGCTGGAGAGACTTAGCCACTTAAGTCAACAGAAATAGAATCTGCTTCAAACTTGTCTTGGGCTCACATTTTCTTACAGGGAACAAACCAGGGACAGAAACAGACAGAGATCCCTGCCCTGTAGAAAGTCCCTGAAAACAGCTCAGCCTGGGTTGGCAAAGAGTTCCAAGCATAGGCATAAAGATCTGGGTTCTGATGTGAGGCACTCTACATGTATAAAAGCTGGTTTGGGGAGACCTTCTGACCAGCTAGGTTTGCCTAATCAGTGCCCTCGAGGTTCAAAGAGAGACTCAGACTCAAAACAATAAAGCGTTGAGTGAGTGAGGAAACTATCCAAGCACGCTGACCTCTTAGCTTCATTACACACGCATGCACGCACGCACTCCCCCACCCCACCCACACACAGCCTCTAAGTTACAGAAAAGCAAATAAACCTCTTGTGATATGATGTCTGGAGCTGGTTGCCCTTTAAGGTAAAGCAAACAGCAAAGACATGGGACCCCTGCAGCCCTGAAGTGACTGGCTTCCCTGTAAGAAGCCACCCTGCAGGAATGCTCTTTAGAAGGGACAGAGCTTGTCGGGTTTCTTTTCAAAGGAAATGTGTGTGAGTTGAGGTCACTCGGTACTAATCGAGCCTGTACATCATGGCTGTATGGCCAGCAGCACATGCTCCATTAAGCCAGCAGTTTGTCAGAGCTCCGCCTGTCATCCCTAATGGCATGCTGGGGGAGGAATAACTTCCAGCTCTTTGCTAATCCAGTGTGGGGATGCCAAGGTAGAGAGCATGTTTTACTTGATTGCTTAAAAGGAAGGCTTATTTTCAGCTTGTAAATCACCATTCTGGCTCCTTCGCCAGCCCTGATGCCACATTACAATCCTTTCAAAATATCTTTTTCTCATCAATTTTCACTCATTTTGACATAAGCAAACATTTAAAGGAATCCTGGTGAGCCTCCGAAAGATGAAACTACCAGAGGGAAGAAGTTAAAAATAAAACAAAAACAAAACAAAACAAAAAAAAACAAACCAGGAGTTCACAAATATTTAGCATTTAAGGTGGCTGTTGTTGCACCGTCAGTGGGCAGCCAGGACTTAGCAGGACTCTAGAACCCGAGGACACCACACAATTTTAAGTCACACTTCTGAAGAGGACTTTGAAGAAAAACATAATAATAATGGAAATTTTAGAGCTTCTAACTGATATAGGAGGAACCCTAGCTATTTCTGTAATTATTCCCCAGAGACTGGTGCTGACTATTCTAAAAACAGGATGTGTTGTTTGTTGTCCCTCACAAAAGACAACCAGACCAGTATCGGCTTCAAAAACATCCCAACTACAGATCCATGTAAAGTCTAGCAATAGCCAAAGAGCCAAACGGAATTTTTATTCATGTATTTAAATTATTTTCTCAACGTGAGATGACCTCAGGAAGTGTGTTTCTTATTTTTATGAATGCTGAAAGGGAAAGACAGTTACATAACTCGAGTCTGCATCATAGCTCCAAAAATTCCAGCCTACCTAGAGCTGAGTCTTCACAGCTAAGGCTTCGAATTTTTTAAATTAGCTTGGATTAATCTGTAGTAACTAGGCACTTGTTCTGTGTAGCCAGAACAGGCTATGTTCAACCAACCCATTAGGCTTGATGACTTTTAATTTTTTATGAAATCAAAAACATCATTTTAATATCTAACCGCTTAACAGACTTCACTGTCGGATGAAATACAATTTGCTTCCTGTTTCAATCTCTGTAACATTATAACAACTCCAATAGCAATCCTCCCCTAAAGTTACTGTACTGTGAAGAAACCATTGGCACAGAAAGATGAGCCTAATAGCAATGAATTTCAAGACAGTCTCAAATGAGCACAGGCCACACAGAGAGGGAGTCTCACCTCTGTTTGGACTAGGAATGACCTCCCTAAATGACACTGATGTTTTCCCCCCTCTTGTGTCTTCACAAATGGAAATGGCTTACCTGGCCCCCTCCCCACTCCCGACCCACATGAGAATGTAGGATACATAGGAAGTAAGTTATATCCCAGCTTCTCAAGCAGGTGGTTGGATTCTTCCTCCTCCAGCCACTACTTTTACAAATACCTGGGAAAATCAAATAAAAACTGCTTACTGCCACCATCCCATCACGGATGGTGATTAAAACCACCTCAAGCAGCAACTGAGATCCACTCTATGGAGACAAGAGAAGTCTCTTCTCCTCCAGAGTTCTACAGGCTAAATTCAACTAACAAGGCTGGATGATTTCTTTAAATGTAGATAGCACTAGAAAAGGCAGCATTCTGATACTTAACTATTCCAATCTCTCTAAGTGGTTATTTTTGTGGTCTGTTATTCTATTACACACCATGCTGCCACAGCAGAAGGTTGCTAGTGTGGTCTTTAACCTCAAAAATCACATGACTTGAGGAAGTATGGTAAGTGTGGCCCATCAGGTTACAGTAGGGCTCAAGAAAGGGTAGATGCCTGGTGTCAGGGGATGTCTGAGAGGAGGGACTTTTAATACTCATCAGCAGATGGTTGTCAAGGAGACAGGGAGAGCCCCAAATTTGAAGAGGAGATATGTTCAGTCCGGAGACAAACTCAGCTTGAGGTGTCTTCAGGAATATCTTAGATAGAAATGTCCAAGAGGGAACCGTTGCACTTCCAGGTATGGAATGCAGGAAATGTGTGTGCTCACACCCAGCTGTATCCATGAGCCCAGAGTAATGCTCAGGACAGCGTGCCCTGGAAGACAGGGCACTTCGGAAACCGTGGGCAGGAAGAGGCCCAGTGCCTGAAATGTTGAAGTCATAATGAGGGCAGGTGTGTAAAGAGGTTAAAAACAACAGTGTGACCGGCTACCAGGGCACACAGCCACTGAGACAAACAGAGGAAGAGTTAGGCATGAGAGTCAACTGCAAATATGCAACAGCTGAAGTCAGTCACGGACTGAAATGTGTCACTGGGTTTCAAAATTAGGAAGCTGCTGCGATAACAAATTAGGTGGTCAAAATGATGAAGCCATAGAAACAAGTCACGCAGGAGTGGAGAAAGCCTTGGGAGTTGTTGTATCCTTTGCTCTTTTTTTTTCAAGATGGAAGAGATTTCAATATTTTTTTTAGTTTTCCACATTTAGTAAAAGAAAAGACCTGAGGGAGGAAAATAACAACGTCCTAACAAGATTTTACAAGATTAAATTTTGGCCAGAGTGAAGAAATAATTATGACTTGATTGTGTTAAAGTAAAACTTCAAATTCTCAACAATTAGCTAACCACTAATATTGATTTATGGACTCGGGGAGCCTTTAATCAAAGGGATATGCTGTTCTGCCATAAAAGGAATCAGGAAGAAATCAGACAGAACTGTGGAAAGGGTACACAGGAAAGGCTAAGCAGCCGTGTGGCTCCGCCAGAAGAACTTTAAATATCAGCAGCAGCATGAACTCCTACTTTTAAGGCTGTTTTTAAATTAATGCAATAACAACCACTTCCATTGGAAAGTCTAACCAGTGTTTATAATGTTTCAGATAGTATCTGAGACAAAGAAGAGGCCCAAACTGCCTGGCTGAAGGAAATTTTCAAACATGTGTCTCTAAAGGAGGTGAGCCCTGAGCCTGAGTATTGAAGGCACCACTGAAACACTGACATCTGAAGCAACATGAGAGAAGACACTGGTGGGTGCCTCCCATTTTGCACCCAGACAGACTGATGCACTCCATCCTACCATGTTCTCATTCTGAAAGTCATTTCATAACAAGGAAACCATCACATCGAAAACGTTCAGCAAGAAACAGTTCCCACCAAAAGACACAAGCGTTACCGTGTGATGGATTGTTTTGTGTGGATCAAACTGAAAAACCTAGTTTTTAATTCATGGGATGAAACATTCAGGGAAGGGTGTGTGTTCCTCTAGACCTGAGAGCATGACATATGAGGTTGGTGTCTGGGGAGTTTAAAAATAACAGAAGCACTTTCTTATTTCGTTTATAAGTTACGAATTTTCTAAGTACTTTGCTGTTAAGTCTTAAGAGATGTCAGGAAAAATAAAATAAAATGAATACAAAACTAGACCAACAAGAAGGAGCAAGGCCTAAAACACATAAGCCCTGGAAACAGGTTCTGGCTCCTAGCCAAGAGTAGGATCCACTTGACCTTCAGTATGACGCTTTGTATGCAGACTCACACAGACGCTCGAGGCAGTACCCGATTTCTTTATAAGCTATAACAAGTCATCTTGGTAGTCCAGATTCTGTTTAGGCCACTCTAGTTTCTACAAAGTAAATGCTTAAAATCTGATCTTACTATTAGAAATATTTAGTAAAAGACACACCTAGAAATAATAATGAAATTTGAACCATCATCAGAGAAAAATCAAAGCAGCCAGCATCTAGTGATTCCCATGGGCTTTGTTGTGTGTTTCCTCTTAATCTTTTTATGAGACAGGTGAAATTATTTCTTATCACCACCTCCCTGTTGCCCACTCAGGACCTCAGATGTCTTAGGAACTTGTTCATGGCAGCAGAGGAAGTGCTGAAGATGGGTGTTTATGTATTTTTTGTTTACTTTTATTCATTTATTCATGATACAATGTTTATGCGTACTTGCAGGAATCTGCTCTCTTCTACCATATGGATTTCTGGGATTGAAGTCGGGTTGTCAGGCTTGGCTGAAAGCCCCTTTACCCCTCTACCCATCCTAAGGGCTCTGAAGAAGAATCTTTTAATTGTCTGCGATGAACCCACAACTTACAGTCTTGAATGGATAGATCCACAGATTGGGAAGTTAAGAAGATCCTTAGGGCCAAGAAAGACAGAACACCTTGCAGCCACACACACCCCATTTTCAAATTCAAGTCTTAAGGACATCAGTGGCAAAGGGACTCCATGCACCAAGTGTGAAGAGTTAAAGACATGGCATCATTCCTGGCCACTCACGGAGCTGGAGGGACTGCCCTGTGATAAAGGGAGGAGGGAAATTTTGTCACCAGATTCTACACAGGGATGGGTGCTTTTAGACTTAGGGCTAAGTTCAGTACTCCACAGTCAGCAACAAAATCAAAATCTTTCTTACATATCTCAAAACATGGCTTCCCCTCACTCACTGTCTTAATTTAGTCTAGCTCTAAAAAACGTTTCTTAACCTAACGTCAGTTAAAAATCGATGTTTGGAAGATTTTCTGTGCCTGTGTTCCTCTAGATGACATTTGGAGAGTGTGTCATGCTCCTTGTCTCTAGAAATGACAATCTATTCCTGTTGTCCTTGAATAAGAGCCACGCTTTTTTTTTTTTAAAGAAAAATCACTACATGCTGCTCTTTTAAATTTTGCAGTAACTTCATTATTGGGAAATGTCTTTAATTTTTCCAAAGAAAAATAGCATTTACTTTCCTTTTACAAATGTTTCCTGGTAGGTTGCCCACGCTCCAGTGGATGGCCACATACAACTAAGCAACACTAATTGGATACAGTGGACTTTAAGAAAGTAAAGAAGGGCATAAGTTGGGAGGGGGATGTGGTATCGGAGAGGATCAGGAGGGGCCGGAGGGAAGGACTGAAAGGGATATGATCAAGCACCTTGTTTATAGGTATGAAATTCTCCTTGAATAAATAAAAACACCCTTTAAAATATCCATGATGAACGTTTTCTTCCCCTCGTTTATCCAACAATTCATTCAGCAAACAAATGTGTGCTACTGTAAGACTGTCCCCCATGAATCTCTGAATTAGCGGAGGGCAGACATCGAAAAGCAACTGTTACCAGTTAAATCCCTAAGCAGAAGGCACAGGGTGTCTATGAGTCTCTGAGCTTGACAACACTCTAAAAATGGCATGTCCTCCAGAACTCAGGACCCGAAGCTGCGTAATCAGAATTACACTTCATTTCTACAACTAACCCATGTCCCAGCACACCCTGAACCCAACCTCAAAATCATCAGTAAGATGTTCTGGAAGTTTCCACTCTCACATTCTAACTGTGGAAAATTCATCTATTTAAAGTGTCCGTCTATACAGTTTTGACAACTTTGGAGGGGAAGCGGGGAAGTATGAGGATAAAGAGAATCCTTTCCCCTTTGTGATTAGTCCTAAGGTAAAATGACAAATGTTCCTACCCTGACAAACTGGATAAAAGCCTTTGTCATCTGACATACAAACACAGACTCTGGAGTCTGTGCTTCCCTTGTAACTAAACTTTCCTTTAGTCCCACCACAATCCTGCACAGCATGCAGCTCCTGTTTCCTTCCCCTTTAAAACTCACAGGGCCCAGTTAGTTCTTACTGTCTCTGGTGAGCCAGGATGGCAATCCATAGCTGCTATTCCTTTCGTCTCTGGACGCGTGCATTTGGTAAAGACGTCCACAAGGACTCCAAAATATCTCCATGCGTCCTCTAGTCCTCATAAGGGGAGCCGGCTACAGCTGTTTCAATTCGTCAGTTCTCTGAGCTTGGGACTGAGAGGGAAGGTTCTGCCCCATGGGAGTGCGAACTCTGACCTCCCTACCCAGAGCATCTCCCTGTAGTGTTACAGAAGGCCTCGCTTGTAACAGGTGCCAGCTAGGCTAGGACAACCCTTCTCTCATCCGTCTCTGCTCATCTATCTCTCGTCTCCACATCTTATCTGAAAAAAAATCACCTTCCCCAAGTTCACTTTTCCACCTCGTATTTGAAGTCTGGACCATGCTTCCCCTCCAGACTAAAGCCACAAATAGTAGTAGGCACTCCAGGCTACCCTCTAAAGCTTATATAACTGGATTTAGAATTAGCCTAGGGCAATGGAAGAGGAGTGCCACAGAGCCTGCCAACCTTCAGTGGCACATTTTCTTGCCTCATAGCCACACTGAGGACTTGAGTCAATAGCACAGAAAACTGTCTTTCCCTACGCGGGCCACAAAAGACCAGGAAGAACTCAAAGAAATAAACAAAGAAGTAAGAATAGCAAGACCCGTTGTCTAGAGGCAGAGTGACCTGCCGTGGCATTGACGGGAACACTCTCAATGGCTCCTATCTTTGTCAGAGGCAGCAGGGTTGGTACAATTACTGGCAGCAACAGGGGGCAGAAAATGGAAACAGGAGAGAGAGGAGAATTAAGTGAGTCAGAAACAAGGGCCGTCCTTGAGCAGGGAGTCCCGGGAGCTCAGGGCAAGAGGGAGAGGGAATTCCTGCCACAAGTCAGCAGGGGAAATCCCCTGCTTGGGGTTACCACTCACTCTGCCATGGACTAGGGAGACTCACTATTTAGAAATTTAACCCTCTCCGTCCTTACTTTCCTGCTCAGGCCTCTTCAGTTCAGCCTTCGTGTTGTTGATAAAAGGCTGGTTCAGGCTGGCACATATACAGGCCTCCAGTTCCCTAGTAGCCTATGATGGTCTACGCAGCAGAAAGTTGGCCTCCCAAGGGACACGGAGCAAAGGCAAGGGCTACTTCTGACTATTGAAATTGGGAGGAAAGCAGGGCTAGGCTGCTGTCATCCAGTGGGGGGAGGGCAGGGGTGTTGAGAACTATTTCACAGCGTACAAGCCGGTCTCTCCACCACAAAGAGCATCCAAAAGAAAAGCCAACCAAACCCAAAGGACATGAAAATCAAGGCAGCTCAGCTTCTGGATGCTGGCAGGTGGAGTATGCCATCAATCTAGTCTCACTTGGCTCTAAACTGAAGTCTCTTCCAGCAGGTTCTTGGTGCTCTTAGGAGCCGCGAACCCCTGCCACAGCTATTCCTAATCCAGCGTCAAAGGACAAGCAGGAGAAGAGAGCCTGTTCTGGCAGGGCTGGCTTACAGCCAAGAGGTATTAAAGCAAATAATTCTCCCCTGCAAAGGTTTTCCGCATCAGCAATGTCTTGCAGGGCGCAAGTTCCAGGAGGGCCCAGGCCCTAGTCCACTCGGACTGACTGACCCAGGCAGGAAATGTCAGCTGTCTCGGACACCCCTATCTCCAGCTGAGCATCATTTTACCGACAACTTCCTCTCTGAGTCTCACCCATCATCAGGATGGCTTCCTTCTGAGAGCTCAAGGGGCAAGGATGTTGCTACGAAATGGGAGAGAAAAGTGAGGTGGGGAATCCTCTCCAACCTGGGCTCCTACCATCTGGGTATCTGCAGGGCAAGACAGTCACCCGCCTCCTCCACCCCTGCTGGGCCGTGAGCAATCACACCCACTCCCTCCACCCCCAGCAGAGAGTGCGTTATCCCTCCAAGGGAATATTTTCTGAACAAGCTAGACAGGCCGAACTTTCACATCGCTCTGAGGTGTATTAGAAATGCTGACCTTACGAAATCAGAGGTCTCTGTCTGTACAGAAGGAGAGAATTACTCTTTTCACTGCGTCTCCTCAAAAATAAGTCACACGTGGGAGTGGATGGGCGCCACCAAACTGTGCTTAAGGAGTCTGTGGTCAAATGTATACAAAAATTTTGCACTTCTTAACTCTCGAGAGGGAAGTTCAGTAATGATGGAGAGGGACACTTTGATCACTCTAGGCTAAGAAAAATACCATTTTCTTACGTGTTCTCTCAGAGAACTTTGTAAAAAGAATTGTTTTTATTTTTAATTATGTATGTGCGTGTGTGTCTATGGGAGGTTAGTGTGTGTGAGTGCAGGGCCCACAGAGGCCAGAAGAGGGCGCTACGTCCCTGGAACTGAACTAGAGGTGGTTGTAAGCCGCCCTTCAGAGATTCTGGGGATGGAACTCTAGTCCTATGGCAGACGGTCAAGTGCCCCTAAGCCCAGTCATTTCGCCAGCTCTGTGGCCTGAGTTTTTATACTGTGTTCTATTCACAGGTGTAGCTTCACTCAACAGGTAACTATTAAAACGGGGTTGTGGCAAAGGTACTCTGCTGGGACTATGAGAAAGGTTTTTAATTATATTTTAAAATCTGAATATGAAAACGTACAGAAAATGTACCACAGTGGCAGCATGTATAAAGTTAAAGTAACAATAATCCATTCCCCCTGCCATTTCGGCATTACCATTGCCTCAGGGCTTTGTTTTCTAGCAGAAGTACCAGATTTTAACACACATTTGAAATACGAGTCTCAATAAAACATATTTGTTTGCTAGATCTGTTGTTAGCTTTTCCCCCAGCAAGGGCTGATACTTTTAGAACTATCTCTCATCTGTGTCTGAGTGTACTTGACAGCCATCATCTCGTTACCTTTACCACATCCTGGTAAGGGCTAAGTGACATCCATCCACCGTCTTCCCTGCTCACTGAGAAGTCGTGAGGGGTTAAAAAGAAAATGAGACCTTCACACACACACACACACACACAGAGAGAGAGAGAGAGAGAGAGAGAGAGAGAGAGAGAGAGAGAGAGAGAGATTCACTTACTGCTCCTTTGACTACCCAGGACTCTGGCCAAGCTTCCTCCAAGGGAAGGAAAACATCTCCCTGGATCAGAATGAAACAGCCTTGCTGTACAGTACCCTTGTGCTAACTCTAAAAGACAGATGCAAGAGGCTGACTCCTCTCGTTGTAAATAACTCTCCCATGAGTGACGGGCTACAGAAATCAATAACAGGGACGACGATGGCCTTTTTTGGAACTGCCCGGGCAGTCAGCTGGAGAGGGGGCATTGCTAAGCCCAGGCACATTGCCTGGATCAAGCACTCAAAACAAGCTTCGCAAGAGTGATGGGTGAGTAATTTACTTATTAAAGAGACAACTGTAAAGACTGATGCAAACAGACAAGCATAAAGCCTTCACCACACAAACAGAATGCTTGACTTGGCAACCAAAACAGCGAAAGGCCATAAGCAGTGAAATCTCGGCTGTAGTACTTAACTTCCCCAAAATCTAATGCCCCCTTTGCCCCTAAGATGACACAGAGACACAGAGAAACGGTCTGCAAACAGGGCCCTGGTAAAGATGGGCTTCCCACTAGCAGGGAACCCACAGCAGGAAGTGGAGGGGAAGCCTCAGCACCACCCTACCCCGCACCCCATCTGACACTAACCTGCTCTTCCGTGAAAGGCTGCAAAGAAGGTAATGGGGATTTCTCCTTTCGCTTTGGTTCTGAAACCATCTACATGTTTCTCAAGGCCAGAAGTCTAGCCGACCTCTGCCTGCATCGCTTTTTCCCATGGTCATTTTTTTTCCTATATTGGCCACAAATGCAGTGATGAGAGAACCTCTGGGAGACTGAGGATGACAAATGACTCTCGGTGACCCCAATTTTAACTTTCAACTGATCTGACTGCAACCGGACATGGACGCCAACAACAACAAGAAGGCGAAAACGTTATTGCGTGAAGCTTGAACTGATGAGCAAAGCAAGGAAAACGATATACTGTCACCCAGCACTGTACGACGACCTAAAAAATAAAACAAAATGAAATAATGATGATAGAAACTCCATCGCCTCTCCTACAGTCAACCATTCTATGGCTCCCAGGCCTGGTTCATCTACAGCTCCTGGAAATAACTATGTGTTGGTCAAATGTTCCTATTTCATATGTTCTCAGGGGCTTTCAGGACTGGGGCAAATTGTTTTCGAAGCACCATCCGGCCATAATGACCAGGTTACCACTGATAATTAGGCTCGCCTGTCTATAGGTTTGTCAGCTAAAGAAATCCACAGACGCCCGTCATAATGAGCAGAAACCGACCTCTGGCACAGCTGGGCTGACCACATCACATTAGGAAAACAAGCTCTTTGCAATAACCAGTTCTGGGCATCGCTGGTTAAAAAAGACTAGTTTCCTGTTTTTCTCAGACTTCAGAATGTGGGTGTCGCTATTTTTTACCCCACCCACACTTCTTCTCTTTAATTGTTGAAGATTAGATGCTGTAAACACCTAATCATGGGTAGTATATACATATTGAAACCCTGCTTTAATTTCAGGCGAGGTTGGTCCATTCTGAGCCAGGGCCTCACCTTTGCTGAGACAGAACTCAGAGCTTAGGGATGAACTTCCGTGAGCCCCAGCTACCCGAGAAAGCTGCCCTTGGGCCTGGGCCTAAGCTAGGAAGTTGATGCTAGCTCCCTGCTAGGTCCTTGTAACTGATCCCAGCTACAGGTTGGAGAAGAGGACTTGGGGCTTGTTCTTACAGATGAAATTGTACATCAGATTTGCCAAGCAAATCCCACAGTTAGCAGCCTAGTGCCTGTCAAATAAAGTGAACATAAGATCCCAACCTAGCACCTATCTATAACCTCTATAACCACAGAACCATCCTTCTCCCTCACTTTGGCAATGCTATTTTTCTTTCTCTGGGGACTTTCAAAGACATGTCTGCCAAGTACAAAAACAGCATGTCACTTCCTCCCAGGCCCTCTCCAAACTTATCAATGCATGTGCATGTGGGCTTATGGCCATGCATGTACAGCACACATACATGCACACACATCCTTTCAGGCATGAACACACGCATGTGTATGCATACATACTCGTGCAGGCACACACATAGGAGGATGGCAAGGATGATCTATGTCTGAGTCCTGCGGGAGGGGTGTAACACGATCTGTGGATCTCTGGAGCCACCAGCAGCTTAAGCTGAGCCTAGGTCACAGCAAGCGAGAGACGAGTATTTCCCAAGCATTCAGCCTGGCCTCTGGCCTCCGCTCTTATTTGTAACCTGTGTCTCCCCTCCTCGCTCTACGTTCCCACATATCTCTCTGGAAACCCTCATCCTGTGGTTTGTTTGCATCTGCCTTTCTCATGGACCAAGAGCTCTGAGAGGTTGCGTGCTGCTCAACACATCTGGAATGCAACAGGCTCAACACATCTGGAATGTAGCAGGTGCTCAGTAAACACCGGAAGAAACGGGACAGGGAAGTGACTTCTGACTGGCAACTTTGAGGCCAGGAACTACACAGACCCATCAAAAAGAATCTGAAGAGGAAGTAGGAAGACCCTATTAGAAACAGATTTCTCTCTATAATTCCTTAACCAATACTGTGACTTTGGTTCCCTGCAAAAACAGTCTGAGGAGCTTCATTAGCCAAGAATATATGCTCAGCACAAGATACTAAGCTTGTCTAGAGACAGACCAAAGAAATAACTGTTCCTTTTTTTTCAAAAGAAATAATTGCTTAAGAAATAGTTACAAGTAAAATGTTTATCACTGTATTGCTAAACAAGAAGTCGGGGTGTTATTCTTTAAAAGTGACTGAAGACAGAGGTACTATTTTGAGGGATTGGGGAAGAACGAGAACCTGAGCTTGAATCTGCAGAACCTACAGAAAATGCCAGGCACAATGGTTGTTACTCCCGGAAAGTAGAACTGAAGGAAGTTCATTTATGAGTCTAGCCTAATCTATGAACACTGAAGAACACACTAGGGAAACTGAAAACAGTGTTTTTTCTCTTCTAACTTATTTTAAAGGAGAGAGAAAGGGTTCTATCCCTTCAGGCCTCTATTTCTCTAAAATAGATAAGAAAATCCGAGTCATGATCACACTTAAACATACACATGTTGATTCTGTATGGCCCACTCCTGTTAATTACTACCAAGAAGAGAAACACTGAAATGGACCCTTGATGTGGATAAATAAATATACAGTAATTACTGTCTGCTTTGGAGATTTTTTAATTGCCTGTACACATGCTCACAATGCTCTATAACCTACCCATTTCTGTGCCTTCTATCAGTGGGAGGGAAGCAGGCTTTAATCCGTCACAGTTTCTAAAACTCAACTAAGAGAAACAGACGCTGTCGACCACCATTTCAGAGAAGGCTTGGCTGTGCTATCAAGGAAACCGAAACTCACTGAGACTCCTCTTGCCTACATCAGATAACCGGAAAATGCCATGAAGGAACCGCCAATTAGTTACCAATGATGTCAACCAAGGTCAAGTATTTTCAAATGTTCAACCCAACTCCCAGAGGACAGTGACTGGACAGATAATACTTTGTCACTGAGTCTTCCCCGGTCACTACATCGGTTAGAATGGCTTCC
This sequence comes from Chionomys nivalis, assembly GCF_950005125.1. Lineage (NCBI taxonomy): Eukaryota > Metazoa > Chordata > Mammalia > Rodentia > Cricetidae > Chionomys > Chionomys nivalis. Next base: position 25,809,205 of record NC_080087.1, on the reverse strand, counting down.
CGGACTACTCACAAGATTGACTCATAAAGTGCCACTTATGTACATGTGGAAACTTGAGGAAACCAGTTTTTATGCATAAAAGGAGAATACTGTATCCCAGCGAACTAGATATGACACAAAAACACTCCATACACAGGTGGTGGTGGCACACACCTTTAATCCCAGCACTCGGGAGGCAGAGGCAGACAGAATTCTGTGAATTTGAAGCCAGCCTGGTCTCCAGAGCCAGTTCCAGGATAACAGGGGCTACATAGAGAAACACTGTCTCAACATATACTCATAATGCTCTAAAGGAAAAAAATAAATAGCCCAAGATCAGTCAAACAGTATCACTATTACTCATAGGCTTTAAACCACTGCCTTTCGCTAACAGTTGGGTTTTACGTTGCTGGGGCTTTCTGTTATTGTTGCTGTTGTGAATGTGAGGATATGCATGTATGTATCCAAGCCAGAGGTCAACATCATGAGTCATTCCTTGGAAACCATTCCTGCTTTTTTGATTGAGCCTCTCTTTGCGAGTGGGAACTCTCATTTGGCTAGGCTGCTTCACTGGCCAATAAGCCAACAGATTCCAGGGATCCTCCTGTCTCTGGCCTCAACACCAGTATCAGAGGCTCATGCCACCACACCCTGATTTTATGTGGGTGCTGCAGGTCAAACTCGGGTCCCCATGCATACATGGCAGGTACTTTAAATGAGCTATGTCTCCAGATCCTGTTTCTGTTGGGCTCTGGTCTAACATGTAGGCACATTCCTCCTATCCACTGTTTCTAAAATGTAATGAAGATGAAATGTTAATAGTTTGAAAAAAAAGAAACCAGATCTGTCCAAGTCCTCAATGGACTGACTGCCTGTCCCGCTAAACCATGCCGCGTCATCTGAGTTCTACGTTGCCAGCGCCCGCACTTGTGGATTATAAATAGACAGCATTTGGTGTGCGGGGCTTCTGCTTAGGAAAGGATTGCATTTCAAAGAGGGCTCCTAAGGAAGAGGGGGGTACGCAAGCCGACCAGACAGGATGGCAGCATTGCTGGAGACTAGAGTCCCGTCCACCTGAGAGAACAGATGGCCACAATGGACAGCTGCGGAAAGATGGGATGAGATTTGAGCCACCAACAATGAGGACGCAGTACTTGAATTTTCCTATTGAAACTTAAAATCCTTTCTGCCTAAAAAGAATAAAAATAAAAATAGATTCAGAGAGTTAGTGTGAGGGTTAAGACCAGCACTGTCTGTGAAGACCCTGTTATCAGTCATTGTTGCTGCATCTCTGGAAGCCTGCCTTCTCCTTTCGCGCTCCAGCTGTCTTTAAAAGAGCAGGCGGCATGCTAGGCTAAATTATAAAAGATCAGGGAGCAAATGTCACGTATGTGCTGCAGAGGTGAGGGACCAATGCCATCCTCCCTCCGACAGTTTCTACACATGCACTGACTTCTTTAGACTTCTCTTGCTTTTAATTATGTGGATGTGTGTGCATCTGTGCACAAGTGTGCGGGTGCTAGTGCTGGCCGGAGGTGTTGGCTTCTTCCGGAGCAGGAGGCGCTTGCCAAGTGTCCAACTTGGGTGCTGGGAACAGAACTAAGGTCCTTGCACTAGATCTCTGAGCCATCTCTGCAGCCCCAAGGATAACAGATTTAAGAAGCACGAACAACAGATTTGCTACTACACTGAAAGCATGGGCGCATATATGAACATGTATACATGGTAAGTACAGATATGGTTATATTTTTTCTTACATATTTTTCACAGCTCTATCTTATAGCATCAAATATAATGGGAAACTGCTTACAAAAGAATTCTTGTACATTTAAATAAACTCCTCATTATAGTAGTCTGCCTTGGGCTGCTTTAGTAAACATCAAACGTTTCCTCTGTTTTGTCCTGACCATGACACATGAGACTGAATTGTTTTAAAACTTGATGTGTTTTTGGGAACGTCTTCAAATTGCTACTGGCTTTTAAAAGTTATCCCACATTAATAAATATCACCTCCTGAAAACTCAACAGCAGAGAAGGCACAGTATCGCAAGACGCAAGGGCAGAGCCCGGCAAATACCAAGTTATGAACGCAATTACAGACTCGGTTGAGATTTCGGAAGTAATGTGGAAATCAAGTAAGCTTAGAAAGTCTTTCACCAAAAAAGGCTAAATTCAATAGTAACTGTCATGCCAGTTTAAAAAGAAAGAAAAGAAAAATGTAAATTCAAAGTCTCACAGTACAGTGCCTTACAGCCATACTCTGTTATTCACTTTTGCACAGTGGACGAGTCCAAGTCCTTGCCCCGTCTCCATCTCTGAAACAGACTTGAGTCTCATATGGAAGAACACACGGGTCTTCCTGCAAAAGGCTTCACATCCCGGTGACAATTCAAGAAATAGCCACAGTCCACAGGTCCCTCAAACATACCTCCAAACACCCTCATCACTTAAATCTCATCCCAGGGATTTTATGCAGCTTGTCCCAGTGGAGAGAAATGTTTGCCCTGCTACAGAGGAGGGCTGTATCGGGAGGCAATATGTGTGTTAGCAATTTTCAAATTAAACCTGCATGATTTACCTTTGTCCCTTCCTTGGAAAGGGCCACCCAGTAAGCCAGGCCAAAGAAAGGGCTGCGGTTGGGGGCGTTGGGGAGGAGGGGCTGGAGTGGCGGGGCTGGGTGCTCACTCTTCCCTCTTTGCTGGTCTGGCAGAGGGTTTTCCTCTTCTAACCCCCACCCCCATCCATGCATTCTGCAGTCTGGAACCTAACTTAATCGCTCTAACGTTGTTACCTCTGCCTCCAACAGCCTACAGTGGAGCTCAAGGGCCTCGACATCCTTCCTGCCAATTCCAGGAGGAGCTTAGGACTTGGCTCCTTAAACTGTGGGTTGCAACCCCATACTGTGGTGGTGAAAAATTTAGCAACAGAAACAGGTTTCTGAAGGTCCATGACCAAAACTGAATTCAAGAACGAACATGCGGTAGACCCAAGGCGTTTAAGGCCATATTCACTGGTGTGGCGACTCACAGCGTCACCGCAGCCTTGGTCCCAAACACACAGCACACACCCTTTGCACTGGCTCCCCCAAACACACTGGCTCAGATTTGAAACTATTGTCTACTATGAATTTTAATGTATCTTATTTATGCTTTTATAGAAACATGAGTTCGCAAAGAATTTTAACACTTCCTACCATCATTCTTCCGTGTGGAAGTATCTATCTCATCAACATTCCATTGGATTAGATTGCTTTCGAATATTTGATTTTTAAAACTGAGTTTGAGCTTCTGACTTGGGTCAGCAAAAATAATTCTGAATTTTGGCTTGGAGTTAGGATAAAATGTCAAAACATATATTTTTAAGTGGCCCTAAACATTTTATGCGAGGCAATTATACAAATTGGAGTGATCAGCATTGACAGGTTATAAAATTAAAGTATTTATCAACTCTGAAAAACGTAAACTATGTTCTGTATCTGGTAGTATCAAATATTCAGCTAAGATTTAATTACATATATATATGCATACATATATAAACAAATAAGCCCATCCATCTCAATATACAAATTTGTTTTTACCTTTAATAATCCATTTTTAATTTATTAACTTATTGGTTTTGTTTGAATCAGGGTCTCATATAGCCCAGTCTGGCTCATAAACAATATGTAACCCAGATTAGCCTTGAATGCCCAATATTCTAGCCTCCACTTCCCAAGTGTGGGAATTACAGTCATGCAGCCCGCCCCAACAGTGATAATAAAATTACATATATAGTAAATAAATGCTTAACAATAAATTTCTTTATGGTTTATCATCAGTAAAGGTTTAATTTGTGCACCCAATTTGCATGTCTCTATAACTAGGGCTGCAAGTAGAAACTGTTTAGGAAGCCCCGGCCTAGAACACAAATCAGGAGAGCTACTGTTGCCAATGATATAGGTATATAGGTCCTAGTATCACAGCTACTGTTGCCAGTGGTATAAGCATATAGGTCCCAATATCACAGCTACTGTTGCCAATGGTATAAGTATATAGCTCCCAATATCACAGCTAGCCCTTCAGAATGCACTGGGCCAAAGACACTGACAATTAGGTTATGGCTACAGCACTACTACCAACACTCCACTAAGTCACAGGTCAGGTCTATGACTTAACAAAGAGGAATAAAGGCTCCTCAAGAAAAAAGTTTCTAAGCCGAGGCCGTTTACCAGCCTACAGAGGGGCAGGAAAAACATGAAGAGAACGCACATTACAATGACCCCGTTCATTCGGTAAATTTTAAGCAGGCGGTATATATGCATGCGCTATGGCTCGCCTCAATTGAACACCCTGATTCCCCCTCTCTACTGCCCCGTGCTTCGCTTTTTAAAATGGCTTGTTTCAGAAGTGCGGTTCGGTTCAATGTCCCTCAAAGGAAAATAACAACGAAATACCCCGAAGAGAGAAAGGCCACTCTCACGGGTGACGCTCGACAGAGTCCTTCAGTGTGCTCTTCTCGGAGGCCCTAACCCTGTAGGAGTCAACACAACCACCTCTCACACATTGCAGCTACCTCTCAAGTTGTCGGTGCTCACATCATAAACATTATCTAGATCCATCTGTCTGGGGCTTAGAGCACAAAACTGGAATCTTCAAAAATAGATTCCTTCAACAAGCTTGCTCACAGTCCATTTGTGAATTGTGTTCTTGCTGTCATCGAGTTTTCATTGAGCTCAAATTCAGCTGTCTATTTTTATAGACATATATGTAGTGAGGGTGCGAGGTAGGGGTACAGTAATGCATCAGGTATAGTATGAGAAACACTGAAAGTAAGAAAAATCTTAATTTCATTTAAAAACGACCAAAAAAATAGTCATGTCACTAATGAAGCTCAGAAATCATTAAATTGAAATTACCAGAAAAAGGAAAAAAATTAAAGATTTTAAAGATTTACTAACTTCTTTTACTGAGCTCAAAATCCCTATGTAATTAAATGCACATAGACACCTCTAACCATTACATCAGGTGACTGACTTCAGGCATCCTATAACTTATGAGGGCAATTTAATTGCTTTTTTAAGGTGCACATTTAAAGATTCACAAACAGGAATAGCGGAGCCCAGTACGCTGAAAACTGGCAAACAAATGAAATCAAGAAGAAGCTCCATGATGGAGAGAGAGAATAGGGCTTAGACATGGCGGAAGCAGAAAGGCCTTCACAGTCTTCCGTAAATAGGACTCTATTGGGAAGTATGACACACCTCGGGGCGTCTTCAAAACCCTATCCACCCTTACGAGGAGGGGGCAAGGCATTCCTACAGCTACAACTCTGAGCTTTTGCAAGACAATGCCGCCCCCCCCACATACACACACACAACCCACCCTGCAAAGGTGAAGAGCAAACTGATGGGGAAATCAGGCCTTGGTTCAAATCCTTCCTCTGCCCTTGGACTTGCCAACGGTAACCTCTCCAGATTTCCATTCTTCATCTGTAAGAAGAATGTAAGACAAAGAACACATTCACTTTGCCAAGGAGGTGTCAGAAGTTAAATTAGATGGATAGCAGGCATGTTGTAAGTCTGACCTCTGGCTCTGCCCCAAATGAACTGCAGCAAAACCTTGGGTAAGGCATATACACTCCTGGGGACTCGGGACTAAGATGGTAATGATGACAGTAAATACCTCAAAAGCCAGTTGGAGAACTAAATAGCTTCATAGTAGTTAGTCCAATGAATATCTAGACAGCACTCCAGGCTCTAAGTGCTCAAAAGAGGAAACTGGTATAGCCATGAGCGCCCAGGAACTGCTCAGCCATATGTAATTCCTCCTCTCTCTCCCAGTCCCCAGCCACACGGATATTTTCTATCAGTGAGCAGTGCCTGAAACTCTACTTGTGCTATGGGGTCTGCCTGTAAAACGGAGGAAGCACCAATTCCTCCTTCAGCTATTAGTCGTCTGTGTGTATCTCTACATCAGACACACACACACACAAGTACTTAGGCCTGAGAGGCCAACAGTAGTCCACAAAGCAGCAAGTATTTTGTAGTTAATGACATTGAAGAGAATGACTGGGAGGGGGACTGTGCTGGCTAGTCTTAGGTCAGCTTAACACAAGCTAGAGTTATCTGAAAGAAGGAAACCTCCATTGAGAAAATGCCTCCGTAAGATCTAGCTGCCAGGCATTTTCTCAAATAGAGGAGGAATCAGCCTGCTGTCGTAGGTACCACCCTTGGGCTAGTAGTTTTGGATTCTACAAGGAAGCTGGCTGAGCATGCCATGGGAAAGAAAGCAAAACCAGTAAACAGCATCCCTCCATGGCCTCTAAATCAGCTCCTGCCTCCAGGATCCTGCCGTTTGAGTTCCTGTCCTGACTTCCTTCACTGAAGAGCAGCAATGTGGAAGTGTAAACCAAATAAACTCTTTTCTCCTCAACTTGCTTTTTGGTTTCAAAGTGTTTTTTCACAGCAATAGAAACCCTAACTATAAACTGAAGTTTCTGGTCCACCTGGTCTAAGTCTCTGTGTTTCTTTGGAACTGAACGGCTGTGGGACCCAGTGGGACAGAAACTTCCATTTATACCTAATTCAGAGACTAATGCACCAGGCTGTGTCAAGGGCTTTCTTCTCATCATCAAGGCAGCCCTTGGAAAGATTGGATTGAAGCACATAAAGATTTCTCTTAAACCCAACAGTGTTAAGTAAGGAAGAGTAAGTGAGGTGGCTATGTCTCCCTAACTGCTTATAAAATCAATCCCTTTCCCTCGCTGCCTTTATAGAAAAACACATACAAAGCTATGCTGTTGGTGGAGGTTTTCAATTCTCCCCCAAAGGAACCCGGAGAAGAAAGACTAAGGAACAAGATCTAAAGAAAAATTATGTGAATTCCAAGGTGAGGATAATCTGACATTTGCCAAACCTATAACCTATTCTACTAAGGGTGGTCGGGCTGTTTCTACACTAGTATTAGAACATGTGTGTGAGTATAAATATTATACACAAGTATGCTGTCTGTATGGGTTTGTTTATATGAACAGAGTTTGGGCACACATGCATGCACATGCAGAGGTCAAAGGTCAACAGAGGAAGTTCCTCCTCCCTCACTCTCCATCAATTTTTGAGACAGAGTCTTTCAAAGAACCCAGGGCTCATCAGTTTTGCTGGGTGGCTAACAAGTCCTCAGGATTTTCCTGTCTCTGCCTTCTCACAGGCATGTGGCACTTTGCCTGGCTTTGTATGTATGTGGGTGCCAGAAATCTGAATTCAGTAAGGTCCCCATACCCCATGCAAGAGACAGTTTGCCAAGAGCTGCCTCTCAACCCCTAAATATTTCTTATTATTTCTAAATAACCTCTTTTAGAAGCATCACTGCTCGCTCATAACACAGAAGCAAATGTTTCCTCTTTCATAATGATATATTTTCATCTGTCTATTTTTCTATTGATAGACTATTTAAAAATCAAGGTTCACAGACCAATAGCTTTACAGAAAGACTGGTGGCCCAAACCAATCCACACTATACATTCACGAAAAGCCTTGACAATCACAGATAGTCATCCAGTTTTTTACTATGTCTCAGTGGCATTTATCACTGTGACATCCATAACTGCGTATTTGGACAAACTACATGCAGAACAAGCGTCTGGCTTGAGTTGCCTTCTGCAAGCCAGTTGCTATCAGCACAGATTGACGGTGACAGATATGCTCTGAGACACAGAACCTGAACCCACTATCTCTGCCCCTTCCTCCACTCGCTTCTCGGGCGCTCTGGTCAGCAACAGCTGCAGCTGATATGCTAACTTGCTCAAGAAAGTGGCATAAATATAGAGATTAGATGACACGAAGCTGTGAATATTAATCATAGCTCTTCTGATAAAGTCTTCCTGAGCCAGTCAGAAAACTCAAGCAGGATGTATGGTAGCAATCACACAAGCTACCAGTCACTTCGTTCAGTCATTAATGCCTTAATAGACCAGCATGAGACAATTGTGAGATGCTCTAGCCCACTGGCGCTCATCCTCCCTAACGCCGAGACCCTTTAGTGTAATCCCGTATGTTGTGCCGACCCGCAAACAAAAAACTATGTTTGTTGCGACTTCATAACTCTAATTTTCCTACTGTTATGAATCATCATGTAAATATCTAGTAAGCAACCCCCAAAGGGGTCACAACCAACAGACTGAGAATCACTACTCTAAAGTTTTTACAACACTGGAAATTTAGGTAGGATCCCATACGCAAGAGTGTACTAGACGAGATCATATATCATTATTCCACCAAACAAAAGAAGTTTCCAGAAGTTTCTAGGTTGACCATCTATATAACTTCAGGCCCTAAATTTCACGATTTTATACCTGTAACCTGACACAGCTTTAGAACGGAAAGGAAACGAATGCCCATAATTGAAAACCAGAAAGACATCCCTTAGTGATACTGCTGTGTCAGTATTTCCGTTTCGGGGGAGTTACACAACACTCAAACAATAGTCATCCTACTGGCCTCTGGCTCCCGCAGCCTCGCAGACCAGCTGATGACTGATGAAGGGTCAAGAGGGCAGCAGACTTTGGGTGGACAATATTCAATCCTTTATCAAAGATGGCAAGAGGCCATGTGCTTCAATAACGGAACAAATACTTCCTTTTACCATCTAGCCAGTTCCTTCCTCTGATTGGCCAGAGCTTCAGCTCCTGGGTCACAAGTATGAAAGCATGCTTTATCATTAGCAAAATGTGTTTTAAAGAGCAAACAATTCTCGGGCCAAGAGAATTGCCTACCTCCCTCCAAAAGTTAATAACCAGGTGAGTCTACTTGTCACTGTATGCTAAACTGTCTTCCAAAATGTCTAGGAATGAGTTTCTAAAACTCAACCCTTCGGCACACATTCTCACTCATCACGACATGGATCCACCCACTAAGGCAATTAAGTTCTTAGGAGACACACAAAGAATATTCTAATAAGATAAATCTTGCAACATATGGCAAACTGCAATATTATTTGAAATCATTTGAAATTTTAAAGAAAACAAATTATTATCATCAACTCATTCAAATCAAGGGGATCTCTACATTTTGAAAGAGAAGAGACAATATAATCAAAATGTTTGGAACTATGGTTATCTGGAATTCTTTATGGGGATTGGGAGTTGATTACAAAACACTTCTTCTCAATCCAAGTTGGGCTTGTTATAATCTTATGCATTAATAATTGATAGGTGTATCTCTAAGTCTAACATCTCCTTTTGGTGAGCTTGCCAGTGTCTATTCAAATTTGTAGGCTAGCACAGACAGGCAGATTTAAATACAATGTGGAAGATCTGTGTCAGTAGCTCTCAGTCAGCCATGGTTTTTGTCAAATGCTAAGGCACACTTGACAGTGTCTGGAGACACGTCTGATGCTCACTAACAGAGAAGGGCAAGGACTGCTGGCATTTGCTACCTGACTGACAAGGAATGTTAGATGCATCTTACATTGTGCAAGATTGCTCCCCACAACAAAGAAACATCTGGAATCAAATGTCAATCACGCCAAGGTTGAGAAACCCTGCCCCAGATATCTTACTTCAAAAAAGCAAACCATTGGCAGTGTCACACCTTCAGGGAACCTACTACTTCTCTGCAAAAGAAGGCTCATGAAGGCAAGGTTTTTCTTAAAACAACATTACAGCTACTCAAAACTGTATAGAGTAAAAACAAACCCAGTTGTTTGACAAGTGTATACATATCAACGATGCACAAATTTCAGAAAGAAATGACTGCAAAACAATAGGTAGGGGGAAACGATGCATTCAACTGTATTACCAAAGTCAGTTTAACCTTTACCCTTTGACAAGTATGAAATAATGATCCACATTTAAATTTAAAATGAAGTCTTTTAAAAATTCTAAAGTACTATGCTGGATTTTCTCTGATCAGTTTCCTGCATCTTAACACATCTGATTTTTGAATATGCTGTATAAGACAATGCAGTTGTTTGGTTTGGGGGTGGTTGGGGGGTGGCTGCTGTTGTTTCACTGTCTGGGACAGTAACCAAAGTTGTGCACTCAACTCCGGCCCCAGCCTGAAGCACAGTTCCTAATGTTGCTCGCTATTTTCAACATAAAGAACAAAACCAGAAAACCATCTTCCTGCCTCCAGCAATGTAAAACATCCACTTAGCACACAAGTAAAAGACCCAGTTGGGTTGAGCTCGGGCCTCAATGATCTGTACAGTAGTCATTTGCTCACCAACTTCAAGGTCACTGATACCTTTACCCCAGAAAGCCTTGGGTTAGAAAGTGTCTATCTGCAGTCTTTCATAGCACATGTTAAACCACTAAGCACAGGCTCATTATCTTCACAGCAAAAGGAAAAGATTGACAGGGACTAGGGAGATGGTTCAGTCCATAAACTGCTTGCCTTGTAAGCTCAAGGACTCAAGTTCAATCCCTAGGACCCATGGAAAAAGAAAGCCAAGCGTGTGCCTATAAGCCCAGTACAGAGAAGGAACAAGTGATTCCTGAGAGTTGCTGGCCAGGCAGCTTAGTCGATTCGATAAATTCCAGATAAAACTGAGGGACCCTAATTAAAAATCAAAAATAAAAACTTAACAAGGTAGAAAGTACGGGAAAAAGAATACCAGAGGCTCGAGCGCACATAAGCATCTGCACACACAGTGACATGCACACTCACACACAAACATGCCTGAATACACACACACACATCAGAAAGGAAAAAAAGAACACTGACAGTTTGCACCTCAGAACATTGATCTCAAACAGCACTTCACAGAGATTAAACGTAATTTGTCCTAAAAGGTCAGAAGAGTCCCTGACAATCCTCAAACAGTGGTAACCAGGCCAGGCCAAGAATGGCTATGGATTCTGGCTTCATATCTTACAGGAAAAAAGGCCCAAATCCTCACTCGTGCCCACCTTCATCTGCTGAAGCACAAGGTCCCCCACGACTCCTGGAGGATCCTGCACCAAGACTGCCACATGGCAGAGCAGGATCTGTGAACTGGAGTGAAGGGAACAGTGGCCTGAATCCAGGAGCTCTCCCTCCCTAGCTTTCCTGTACCGTGCACAGACCCCCGGCCTGTGAGCCAGTCACTAAGAAGTTCTGGTACACCATCTTGTATCTGAAAAGTAAGGGTTGTCATGACGAGTCAATAAAATAGATGTAGCCCAAAGCATCAGTTGGGTTTTGTTGTGGTTTTTTGTTTTGTTTTTGGCTTTTGTCCTCAGGAGGTTATGCTAAGGCTCACCCTTCTTTCTCTAACTTTCCATAAGACCTTCCTTCTCATCAATCTTCTTGCCCCAACTTTCCTCTCAAAGACCAGATTCCCACCAGGGCATGGACACACCTGCAATCCTAGCACTTGATACCATGGGAGCGTGAGGAAGAGGAGATCAAGGTCATCCGCAGCTACAGGATGAGGGTAGCCTTGACTACATCAGATCTTGTTTCAAAAGAAAAGAACAGAGAAAGAGAAACAGGCAAATAAACTATTCAGTAAAGTCTGTACTAGACCGAAGCACAGTGCTGTAAACACTACAGTAGCAAAGAACATCATGCCCACTTGCCACCGACATTGAGTACCCAGCACCTCAAGTGTTACAACAGCCCTCACATAGACCAACCATCTGATCCTGGAGTTTAAAATCTGAGCACAGAGAGATTTCACAAATTTTCCCAGTTGTCCCTTGGTTCTAAGGGGACTGAGATGATGACCATGGCATTAAATCCCAGAGCTTACACACTTCATCACCATGAGGAACACCCCATTTTAAAAATAAACGTTACCTCTAAAGCCAAACAGAAATCAGTGTCAAGGGAGCCTTCCAATGAGCAGAGACCAAGTACACACGCGCACATGCCACACTCATCATCCTCTACCTCCATCACCTGTGGCGCCCCACCTTTTCCCTATCAGGACACTGTTAGCACCAGGGAAATGATTCGCTTGCTGACGCAGCCTTCCTCATGTTCAAGAAGAAAGCGCCCCCTCCATTGGACATATATTCACAGCCATCACAGACGAGGCAGAGGTGAATAGCGGATGTGTTTGTTATGATGACACAGAGCAGTAGGTGAAAACAGGGCTAACAATGGCCGTCGGAAAACTCGTTTGTTCCTGATCACTCCCAGCTCGCACAGAGTCTTTGAACACCCTATCCCAGACCCACAAGGTAGAAAGAGACAACTAACTCTGGCACATTATCCTCTGACTCCCCCAAACACACATGAACACACTAACTACACACACACATACACACACATGCACACAATTTATTAAATAAAAATATAATTAAAGATAGCAATGAATAAGGACCTTAGTTTCTTGTTTTATAGCTCAAAATGCAATTTTGTATATTGTGAAAGACCAGAAAACATATATTTTATAATTCCAAGCTATTTTGCAAATATTTCTTTTAAGGAAGACAATGGGATGAAATGACAGCTTCTACACAAATACTATCTGCATTTTCGTGTTACAAATCAAATCCTAAAAATCTCCGTAAAGAACATTTTTAAAAATCAATCACTAAAATACATACTTATAAAAGCACGAGACATATGCTCCTATTAACACCCTATTTGGCCCTCATCCATATTTATCACTCATCTCCCCATCTCTACCGGCTGGCCCTTGCAGCCAGCCATGGCGCCTCTCTTTGCCTGTGTCTACTAGACACAGAAGAACTTTGCATACAGTTGAAACTCAGGCAAAGTACTGACTGGTTAGCAGATAGAAATTATGCTCTTAGACCATTAGCATATAATAAATTTCAGGGTCTCACTATTCAGCCCTGGCTGGCCTGTAACTTCATATGCAGATCGGACTGGCTTGAACTCTGAGATCTGCCTGCTTCTGCTTCCTGAGTTCTCCAAGGAAAGGCGTGCTGTGCTGTGCACCCCCATGCCAGACCTAAACAAAGGCCTTTTACAGCTAGAAGTGAAAGTACACAAACACGCAACTCTAAACTGAGTTGGGTCGTAACAAAGAACGACCACAGATTCAATGGTGGTGCAACAAAATGCTCCCCCCTGAACTCAACAGTCCCCACATTCAGACCCAGAGTGACTTGCAGGGAGAAGTCCTCAGAAGACTGCTGTATCTCCTGAGTAACTGCCACTGAAGGAGAAAACCCCAGGAAGGGGCTGATTGACTGGCTGGACCAGTGCGTGGGAATCAGCTGATGTCTCCCACGCTACAGGTCATTAAAAATGGGGACACAGTGAAGCCAGGAATAACCTCCCTTATCTGCTGTAGTTTGGGAAGTCATTTCTAACCCAGTGAGTATATAACTTGGGAACAAGTCCGTCTTTAATTATTTACTGATAGCTTAGTAATTAATCTGCTTTTGACCAAGTGTTCCCGAACCAGAGGAACAAGGATGTCCGATGTCTAAGACAATGAGGCTTTGAAAGCACTTCCGTAAAGCAGCAATTTTCTCTGATACTTATGACCGACTCAAAACAAAACAAAGGTTAAGCCAGACAGCAAGAAAAAGGAAAGAGTAGGAGGGAGAGGAAGAGGGAGAAGGAGAAGATGAGGAAGAGGAGGAGAAAGAGGAGAAATAACAGAGCAAAGTGGACAGTGGGAAGTTACATCACTATAAAATAAGAGTTGATGCATCTTTTTCTGCTTGAGTAAACGGCTGGTATTATTACATCTGGTGGGTGAGAAGCCAGTGAGCTTACAAGGAAGATAATATCAGAGTCCATCCTCATTTAAATGGCATTCAAATCATTACCTAAAGACAAAAAATGCAAAAGCCCCTACCTGAAGGAAGCTAAGAGATACATAGATATCTCCATGTAGATATCCCCTAGACGGAGAGGCACAGATTAAATGGTTACCACATCTCTTCAATAGGAGTTAATTAGCCTCTTTGTGACCAAGATTGAAGGTTAAGGTAAGATTTCATAACCAGCGGGTTTCTTAGTGATTCCCACTACACAGTTTTCAATGTATTACCCCAGAGTTTCCCACAATTTTAGATTAAGTCCCACTTCCCAATCCACTATCCTGTATCCCTAGATTCTTGAGGTCCCCAGTCCCAATGTAAACAGGTGTTAATTCTCTAGGGGGCTTTAACAAGGTTATAAGAGCAACCATAGGACCTACACACTAAGAAATGTCCCTTAGTTCCATAAAAAAAAAAGGTCTCTTTCACAGAAAGAAATTACGGTGGCAATACAACACATGTGTTTTCATATAGCAGGGACCCGGCAGAGGACACCACATGGGAACACAGAGTAGATTTCCCTGCCAGCAATACCTGGCAGTGAACCTAACACGTACTCCACAAGTTGCCATGCTAATTCATGGAACCTTCTGGAAATCCTTCACATCAATCCTCTTCAATTTTTGTAATGTCATTTACTTCAAATCCAAGCAAGATAGATACAGCAATAAGTATCTCCTTCACCCCTGTTTTTCTAAAATAAATGGATGCCCTCGAAAAATGGTGAGGCGGAGGATGTGGCTGTAATGGAACACTGATCTGGTGTGCACAAGACGCTGGGTTGATTCACAGGACCTCTAAAGCAGGAGAAAACAGAGTTACACGAAACAGCGCATTCCGGGGTAGGCTATTATTTACAACGACTGTAACTGGGTACCTTTGGTGCTATCAAATGTTTTTCTTTCTTACATCTGCTTGAAATATTTGAAGAGTTATCTTTGGGAAAAGAAGTATATGGTTACTCCCATCTCAAAGTAAGCATTTTCCAGCCATTCTGGAAGGGGAGAACTATGCCATTTAAGGGTCAGATTTCATAGCACTGGATTCCCGTAACTGATCAAACAAGCCTGCGACTCCTCAACTCTTGCTCTTCCTATCCAGGCCCAGAGAGACTTTCAGAAAAGTTTCTAAAGGACAACAATAAATCACCACCCACATAAAATGCGTACACGCGGTGTCTTCCACTTCCTGAATGTTTCAGCGCTGACCAGGAACTCTCCTAAGGGTTGAAGAGGAACGAACAGCATCCTTCTGAATCAGAGTTCTGGGGGCCTGCCCAACATCAAAGAGAAAACACAGCTCAGTCTCTCAGGGAGCCCCAAGCAGAGCCCAGGACCTCAGCTGGGAAGTGGAGGACACACTGTACTTACGTCTTCCCACTACACATGGCTCCCCTGCACTCAGCCACTCGCTATTAAAAGCAGCAAGCTGTTCTGAAGATAAGCAGGAAGAGGATATTCAAAGCGTGTAGGCAGGGTATTTTCATAGAGCTTCTCCGCATTCCAAATACCTGAACAGAATGAACCAAATTAAAAAACCCAACTCGAGCTTTGACCCAAGTTAATTGGAGAAACAATGCCTGTCTCCCTCTCCACTCTCCACAAACACATCTCGAATGAAAACAAATATCTGTAGCAAAAGCTCTCATAGATTCAGTTACATATTATTTTTAAAAGGTTTTTGTAATTGTATCGCTTTTTAAAATGTATATGAATATTTTGCTTGCATGAAAGTTAGTGTACCACATGCATGTCTCGTGTCTACAGAGGTCAAAAGAGGACAGTGGATCCTCTGGAATTGGAGTTATAGACCATTGTGTGCCATATGTGGGTGCTGGGAATCGAGCCTGGATCCTCTGTAAGAGCAACAAGATCTCTTAACCCCTGAGTCAACTCTCCAGCCACTCACCTACAAATCTTTATAAAACACTGTATCATAATCTACCTAAATTTCCATTCTCAGATTTTTTTCTCCAGTTCAGGCTTCTTAAATATACACCTATTTTGATTGCTGTTTGTGAAGTTTGTTCCATATCAATAACTACATAGGCAAATGGTCTTGGGATTTTGAAATTCATATTCTAGGTGAAAGCATGGGCTTGTCATCAAATTGGAAAGCAAACACAGTGTCCTGATGCTGACACCCTTGGAGCATGGACTTCTGAAAGGGGTAGGGCTACAGCCCCATGCATTAACGCATCTCAGGGTTGACTAAAACAAGAGCAGATCACAGGAGAAAAGGAGAAACTGAGCAAACTGGTGCTGGTCTATATTTCTAGCTCTCTGGAGACTGAGGCAGGAGGATGAAAAGTTTGAGGTCAGTCCGACTAACTAAATAGTAAGGTGGAAAGGGAGAGAAAAACAGCTGGGGAATGCAGCCAACAGGAGAGAAAAGGAAGGACACTCAGGAAGGGAGAGCCACAGGCCTGCAAACCTGAATAAACATGGTCCATTTAGAGGGAACTATGGCCAACTGGACAAGTCAGGAACTTGGAAATGAGGTAAGTATTAAAATTGAGAAGGCAGGGCCGATCTGGGGTCACTGAGTTAACCTGTCTACACTTTTGTCTTAGATAAGCAGAGCGGGCACAAGAAGGTGAATGAGTCAACAAGAACCCCTAAGTACCCACTCCCCACAATGCTCTTGGCTGAGTCCTGAGATACGGGCGATAATCACACCATGTCAGGAACATGAGGAGCTCATACTGCGAAGACACACACACACAAGAACACATCTGGTCATCCCTATAAAGAAACGAATGAGATAGAGGATGAACCAAATGGTGGGAATGCAATGTAGTTCTGCCACTATGGAAATCAGTATAAAGGTCCTCAAAAAAATCCGAAAATGGACCTGCCTGGCCCATCTGTACCCTTCCTAAGTATTTACACAAACGAATCCATGGTGACATAACAGAGATGCTTGCACATCAGTGTTTACTGCTGTGCTGGTCACAATAGCTAAGCTAAGGAACCAACCTTGGTAGACAACAACAGAGGACGGGATTGTGAAAATGTGCACAGCAAAATGTCTCTCAGCCACACATAAAGAACAAAGCCACTTGCAGAAAAATGGACAACTGTGTTAAGCGAATTTAGCAATTTAGCCAATCTCAGAAAAAAATACCAGATTTCCCTCACATGTAATTTCTAGATTATAAATAGATACACAAGATCATATATGCACACACACGGACATATATACACATGTATGACATAAAAGCAGACGTGAAACTGTGCAGGCAAACAAATGTCACAACAGGAACTCAAGGTAGAATATATATCAAGATGAAAAGCCCTCACGGAACGCTGTGCACAATGGCTAAACACAGGGAAAAACTTTAAGGGTGAACTGAGGACATAGGCGTCTGCTCAAGCTTGAGTCACAAGCGACCTGTATAAAATGGCATTCGAGACTTTAAAAAGGAGACGTCGTACCTGAGCGGATGAAAGTGAAGAGCGTTGCATCAAAGAAAAACAGTTCACTGCAAAGACCAAAGCAGAAACAAACTTAGCAAACTTAGGAACAGAAAGAAGTCATACTGTGAGAGCCTAACAGGGTAAGAGGCAGTAAAAGGATGGTCCCTGAGAAACACAGATCCATAGCCGTGGGGAAGAGTCCGGATTTTATTCAAAGGGTAAACATAGTCTATTGGGGGACTTTTAGCAGAAGAAAAAAATAATTGTTATCAATGCTTTCCCAGGTTACTTCAGGGAATATAGTCAAGAAAGACAGTTAACACCTTCTGGAACAGACTATGCCTCTAAACGGCGGCTTTGACAGAAGCTGTAGCAGAAGAAACTGAAAAGCTCCACCATGCTGCATATCTTTTGGAGAATGATACAGAAAGATTTACCTTGGGTTATAGGAAAGGCGTAGACTCAAGAATGAATTCTCAGCTTGGAGACAGCTCTGATAATAAAGTGCTTGTCTTTTATATGAAGAACCAAGCCTGACCCCAGAACTCACATAAAAAGGCCAGAGCAGGTTGAGAACTCACAAGAAAATTTATTCATAGAGATAAAACTTTAACAGTTAGCCACCTGATGATACTTGAAACCACATGTTTACTTGGCATCTGCTCGGACAGTTGGTCAAACAAGGGGACGGAACCCTAGGAGACTGCAGTGCTTAGGGCAAGGTAGAAAGGAGAACAAGGAGGTGGGTGGAAGAAAAGACTCATAAATGTCACAGAAGCTAAGAGAACGGAGTGCTTATCATGGTGGTCAGCTACTCCAAATGTGTAGAGTTGAAAGGAGAAAGCAATGGCCCTAACTTTGGTCAAGATGGATGGCGAGTGAGAAACTGGTGACAGCAATGCCATGCAAATGGGAGGCATTTAGAAGAATAAGAAGCCATGGGTTTCTGCGTTCCACCTCCTGCGCCGCTTTTAATTCTAAGTTGCCCCCTACACCGTGAACAATAAATGCCCCCTCAATAATTCTGTGTGAGAAAGACAAATGCAAGTAGAGAGTTGCAAAATTGATCAAACAGTAGTGAACAAAATCAATTTGAGCTAGAAGAAGGGTAGGTAAGAGTCCAGGTACAAGAGAGTGAGGCCGAATTGGGACAAGAATGATGAAGAGGACACCAAAAGTCTCTGAAGAAGCACCAGGCCAGAGAAAGTAGGAATGGTTTCAAATACCTGAAGCCACCCAGAAAGTGATGGGGGAGAGCGGCAAAATAGAAAGACTAGGCACTTCTGAAGGATTCTATCTTGGGCCATGCCACATGAGGTCTCTTTTCAAGAAGGCACAGTGTTATCCACCAAAGTGTCCACTTGGTCTCTTGTTCTCCACTGTCATACGTTTTGAGCAGGCTTCTATTAATAATGTCCTACTCATCTTTCAACTTACGGTGCCATGTCTGCAAGAACAAGCGCAAAAGGCATACGTCTATTCTTCTATACAAAGTGTCTGCTTTATTCCATTAATAATGTCATCCATTAGTATTAATACTAATTAATAATAATTTATCCGCTGGGCCTCGGATTATTAAATTATCGTGACTACCTAGATCAATATTTCTAATATCATTCTGGTGAATTTTTTCAGTTACCTACAAGTTACTTGATGTACGGCTAAAATGTTCAAAATTTAAATCCCACTTCAGGAACATTTCCACTCAGTAGTATTTGGAATTGACACGATACTGCCTCCCTAAAATGCCTTGCTACCACATAAAACGTGTATCTCCTTTCAAAGAATTGGGACTCATGATACCTTTTGGTACATCAGAGAAAATAAAGAGGAAAAGATCGAGTTTGATAGTAGAGACTCTTGGAACCAATCTCCCTATATTTATGGAGCCTTCAATTCCCGCACTTGAAAGCATAAGAAATATTAAGAAAGCTGTTCCTAGCCGGGCAGTGGTGGCGCACGCCTTTAATCCCAGCACTCGGGAGGCAGAGGCAGGCGGATCTCTGTGAGTTCGAGACCAGCCTGGAGTACAAGAGCTAGTTCCGGGACAGGCTCCAAAACCACAGAGAAACTCTGTCTCAAAAAAACAAAAAAAAAAAAGAAAGAAAGAAAGAAAGCTGTTCCTTAGCCTCCTGGAGACCTGTGCAACTGTCCCAGGTGAAAAGCATCATCCCAATGGGACAGAAAGGTGTAAGAATGACAGCATGGGTCTATAAACGTATGAAGACTCTCTACCTCAGCTCTTGTCATTGTAAAGAGGTGCCTCTTGGTCACGGAAACCCGCCCACCACCAATAGATGTGAACCATGTATCCAAACCAATGCCAAGATCCGGGGGCGGGAAAATTATTGCAGGTGAAGGCAGTGCAGCCCTCTTGAAGTATGTCATGTAATTCTCATGCACATATTCACTTCACTAGAAGAAATTCTTGATACTCCAATTAATTGTCAGACTTTTTTTTATCATTTGAACTTCTGAGGCAGTAAATTGCCTCCAAAGAAACCCTGTCAAAATCCGAACGACTTTAGCTTCCGTGCAATGAGAAGATGATCGAATGTCTGGTAGAAACAGGGCATGTTGTAAGATGATGTTAACACAGATGCATCGATCATTGCACTGCAAACCAATGTTCCTGACTCTAACGTGTGTTTCAAAGCATGGCTCTACACCCTTCCACATGCAACACTTCCCCAAACAACCTCTGTCTGAGTACCTTGTGTAGAATGTCCATTAATAGCACAACTGAGCATACATTCTGAAACCACTATTGAGACCTATAGTTCCTCTAGATGCAACGCCTGATTCCCTGGCGTACCTCCCTGAAGAGTTTAGAGAGTGATCCTAGTCATAGCTATAACCCATCCAAACACCAATGCGGGGACAGGCAAAAAGCACTCCCCATGTTCCAAACGAGGCCAGCAGACACTGAGGATGACATCAGGGAAGTACACAGTGGTTTCTGTGCCTCCCCAGAAGTCCTGGCAGGAAACAGGCTTTTCCCAATCTAGGAGAAAATCAGATGGGGAATATGTCTCCGCTGACAGCCCAAGAGGGCAACTTCTAAGCAGTGTCAGCAAGGGGACCACAGGGACACAGGAAGCCTTCCCTGCAGGGCTGCTGGAACCCAAAACGCCACATCTCAGCATCCTAACTCAGAAAGTCTAGGCTCCGAAGGGAGACAGGGCTTCCAGAAAAGCTGAGTTCACGATGCGACAAACACCTTAAACTTTACCTCAGAAGACCTGACATCTATTATTGGCTCTGCCTCTCCTGCACAGTGAGGCACTAGCTAGGTAGGTTATTTAACTTATTTAACTTATCTGATCCTCAATTACAGCAGCTATAAAGTGAGAGGAGAGAGCAATATCTGTCCCATCTACCAGATGGTCTCTGTAAGGATTTAGCAAGATTCTTTTTCTTTCTTTCTTTCTTTCTTTCTTTCTTTCTTTCTTTCTTTCTTTTTTTTTTTTTTTTTTTGGTTTTTCTGTGGTTTTGGAGCCTGTCCTGGAACTAGCTCTTGTAGACCAGGCTGGTCTCGAACTCACAGAGATCCGCCTGCCTCTGCCTCCCGTGTGCTGGGATTAAAGGCGTGCGCCACCACCGCCCGGCTAGCAAAATTCTTCATTGAAAGTGTTTGACAAAATCTAAAGGCCTCTGAAAGTTTTGACTTCTAAATCTTTATGAAGAAGAAGAATGCCTTTCATTTACAGGCAACAAGTAGCTAGAGAAGGCTATGAACCTTCACATTCATCTACTTGAAATTTTATTTCAAGATGATCCTTGCAATGGATTCAGGAACAGCCTGATTTGAATCAATTGAAATATCCAGTAGATTTTTTTTTTCATGAAAGAAGATGGATACCCAGCATAAGAGATAGGAATAAATTAGAGATATATACTTCATAAGCTGCTGCCAGAAAGCCCCTCATCACCTGACCTCTGGAGGCCTCCTCTGAGAGTCCACATTTAACCCCATTGTCTTCTCGCACCGTCTTCTCCTCTGTCTCAGACTCAAAAGTCAGCCTGCTAACATTAGACTCCTCGCCACCCTCCTCACAGTCTCTTTCCTCTCCTGCTGAACTCTCAGCTCTTGCCCACCATCCTGGACTGACTTTGGCTATCTCTGCATGGCTGTCGTGGCTGAACACCTCAGAGCACCCTCCTCGGAATTTCACAATCTTGCTTCTCTACGTGACACTCCTATGCTCCTCTCCAAACTAGGCCAGCCACGTATCCTTTCTGTTTTCCCGGGTTATGTTGTAATCGGAGCATGGGCCTTGATCCTTGACTTCCAATGAACTCTGAGAGCAGCGACTATGTCTGGGTCACTGTTCTATCCAGGGATTAGCACAGAGTACCACCAGTGTAGTGTGACTGCCTAAGCCTGAAAGGATTTGAGGACTCTGAAAACCACCCATCCTATTACTGCCTTCTCCTTGGCTTCCACCCCTCCCCGGCCTCTTTGTAGTCTACTTTCCTTCCCAGTCTTAGGATGGGACATTTCCCAGAATTCCAAGCTCAGCTTTCCTATTCCTTTAGCACTTTCCAACAGAGATGAGTTCCCACCAACAAACAAGAGGAGAATGTCGGAAAGTTTCTGTTCAGTATTCACAGGTACCCAAGTCCAGCTCCCCACAACCAGAATAGAGTCCCAGAGCTTGCACCAGGCTCTGAGAGGTGAGGCTTTACCCTGGTCCCCAAAAAGAGACTGCAGAGAAGGAACAAAGATCAGAGAGGAATTCAAGCATCCCAGTGGGGACAGCGGAGCCTCAAATGGGACGATCAGGCAAGCCTTTGCCACCAGAGACAGTCACCAATGTGTCCTACATTGGTGACAAAGAGGCCTCTCTTCTAGGAAGCATGACCGGCCTTTAAAGGCACAGGTTCTCCAGGGCCTGGGTGCTTTACAGCGGTAAAGATGCCCTGTTCTCTCCCTTGGAGGCAGGCTTTCCACGGAAAAGAGAAAGCTTTGCTTCAGCTATTCATTTCAAATGGGAAAAGCTGGTCTGCACTGGCAAGATCTTGCCCCCAATTCCTCACATGGCTCTCATGCATTGACTAAATCTTTACACATGTAAGTTACTAGGTCCTCCTTCAAGTCTTCCCTTAGTCGAAAGTCAAGGCAAAGCTCCAATACCATCCCGTGCCCATATCCCCATCTGGACAGAGAAGTCCTTGTTCCACAACCACTTGAGAATTCCATTCTCCTTCATTTCTTGAACTTGACTTTGGGTCCCAGACATCTGTTTCGCTCAAGGGTGAGATGCTCACCCTTTTTTCCCTCTGTTAGACTGAAGTTTCTTAAGGGCAGATGTTTTGCCTTGTGTCTTGTACTTGTGAAACACTCAGATCCTTTCTCGCAGCTCACACTATTATGATCCGAGCCTTTCATAATTTGTTTCTCCAGGAAGAAGATAAATTCTTTACTGGAATAGGCCGTGTGACCTTACGAATTACCTACCTCTCCACTCACATAAACTAATCTAAATAACACAGGAAGAAACCAGTTGGGGATCTGGCCTTAGCTACTTCACACAGGAGTCAGGCTATGGTTTTATAGGAAATGAGACATTTGTGGGCAATCCGTTATTTAAATATCTATAAATCTCCATGGGAGGAAATTTTAATCAGTTAAGGAAAACAAAGGCCTAGAAAGGGCAAGTTTTGCATAGCATAGCATTCTATAGTAAGTGAACTGCAAAGTGAAGGAAGCCACTTGGTCTGAGATGGGGCAGGAATCCCCTCCACAGAGGGTGACAGGTGACTCCTTGCAGCTGTCTTAACTTTTTTAAGGCAAGTGAGTAGAGTCATCAAACTTCAGTGGACTTAGAAGAATGTCCTTGGTGGAATTCCCTGAACGCCAGCACCCGCTCTAGAACCCTACTTTCAAATCTCAGAACACTTAGATCCCAGGGTTTTTTTTTTCAGCTCCATGCAATTCCTCTTTCTACAATTGAAGAAGAAAAAAAAAAGAGTACAAAATAATATTTCCAGTAAGAGTGTACTGGTGTACTTGCCCCATCTACTCCACCTGCCTCCTGTCTCCCCTCACTCACCTCCTAATCCTCTCTGTCCTGTGAAAATATTTCTCCAAAGCCATCACTGGGCAGGAGTTCCAAACCCCGCCCCGGCTTAAATGATGACATCTTGCTGTAGAAATCTAAGTACTTCCTGGTCTATCCAAACATCAGTCACTGGGGGCCTCTGCCAATCCTTGTCATAGGGTGATTAAGACAATGCACTCAGGGTCACAGACACAGCCTCAACCAAATACCAGCTCCTTACCCTTATCAGGGCCACAGGAGGAGTCTGCCCACTCTTGGTGACATCAGACACATAAGGTGAGAGGTTTTCATTTCCTCAACCCTCACAGATAAGATCTTATGAGTGGGCCTGCTCCTAAACCATGGTCGACAGAATGGGCAATTTCCAATAGAGTCCATCTGTCTACAGTGCCTCCTGGGTCTCATCTGTGCAATGACTTGATGTGAAGAGCCAGGAATCCTAAATCACCAAGGAGAACTCACAAAGCAGAAGCATCATATACCAAACAAAATATAAGTCCCCCCCTCCCGCCCACATGAGCTCCATCGTAAGTCAGCCTTCCGATTTGTCTGGCACCTCTGTTTCCTGACACAGGCATTGCTTTAACTGTAGGTGCCTCTGAGGGGTTTCTGTTTATCCAAATACAATGCAAGAGTCAAGTGCCCTTGTTTAGGAAAGTTGCTATATGACCTCCATGTTGAAGGCTGTTATTGGTGTCCTCATGGTTCTGTACAAACAACATGAATCTTAGTCAGTGGATTGCTTCTGGGGATGAGGGGCTAGCAGCTGAACACAGAACCTCCAGGTGTTCTTCCCCTGAGCTCCTCCTCCAGCAAGAAGCACACATTAACCAGGAACCCCCATCAGGGGCTCTGACCCAAGCTGATATAACCTTATACCCAGACTGATCATCTACAAGCAATAAAAGTATCTCCATAGAAACCAAGTATACAATGACATCCACTTTAACAGAAAGGCCACTTGCAGCCAAGATCTTGCTCAAACTCAGGCTTGCACATCAAATGCATATCATTATGTCTTACACCTTTAGAGTTTCACAATACTGAAGATTACAGAAATAAACATACATAGAGAGAGAAAGGCAGGGGGAGACAGATTTGCATATATAGTTACAAAATTGCCAAAGCGGATTCTATACTAAACTCTGCCAAAAAGAGAACAATTACTCTTACCCATCAGCATGTGGCCTCAAAATTACATTCTCTTCTCCAAACCGAGGCAGTCATCAGATCACCAAAATGAGGCGATCCTGCCTAAACTCACACAGCTCTTACGGAATAAGCACAATGCAGTCAAGGGACAAGCAGCTATTTCTCTCCCACACAAATTACAATCTTCAGTGAAATATATATTTTTAATGAAGAATACATAATCCTCCTACGTGTTTGGTTCTGCCCTCGCACTCCTCCACATGAAAGACTACATGCATTTTAAAGAAAGGGCGAACTGGATACCTCCTCATAACATCCCCATAACCCAGAGTGGTGGAGAGTGTAAGTGTCTCAGCTAAGCCCCCAAATGTTTCTTTGCACGTACTGCCCCTCTTCAGCAAGCAAACTGAGCTGCCAGTGTTTCTGAGGGGATACTAAAATGAAATCAACAAACAATGGGTCTCACCCATGCTTTAATGATCTCCTTCTAAACAGATGCGGTAGGAAAAAGCTTAATTCATTATATTCCCACTGACTCAAAAGGCATAGCTCCGAATTTCAATCTCTCACAAATTTCAAGTGATAAATTGCTTGCTGTGAGTCATGCTGCTTATCCAAGGAGCAAGTTTTCTAAAGGCAAGAAAAGTGTTTTTGTAGGTGAGGTTTGCAGTGGCACTCATTTCTCTCCCTTTCTCCTTCAGTCATTTGAATTGTAAATGTCGCAAACTGAAACAATATGACTTGACAGGTGATAGATTTTTACCATGAGGAGAGCGCTCCTTTGAAAGGAAGCCACAAAAATAGTTACAAAATGTCCCATGCCCATTTCGTGGAGCAGAATGAAGCAAAAGCGCTGTGAACGCAAGGAGTCCAGGATGGTTTCTTCACCCCACACAGCTTTTTCAGGGTACCAGAGTCTGGGATTATCTCCTAATTTGGTTCCAAGGAGGCAAACCATCAAGAAAGTTGTTGCAGTAATACTGGTAATGCTACATTAAGAGAAAATGCCCTTATTTGGGAGTGGGAGGATAATAAAACTGGTAAGCAAAATCAGTAATTTCTTTTCATGATGAAAGTCATCCTAAAAAAAACAGAAAACTAATTCTACCTAAATGAGTAAATGTTATAATTGCATTACAGTGAAAGGAGTGTTTTAATTTTGCCTGTCATTTAAAGAAACCAAACTAATGACTAGAAAAATCACCATACACAGAGAGCCCCTGACTCACATGTGACCCCCACCCACCTGCTTAAGCCCCGCCTCCCTTCACTCCACAGGAAGTCAGTCATTGCTTCTGCAAACAAGTAGCACAGGAGGAAATGATCAGGAGAGCAAGATAAGCTAGAGAGGAGCAAAGAAGCGGTGGGAGGCAGATGGACAGACAGACAGACAGACAGACAGACAGGCAGAGGAAACACTTGGGAGACAGCAGCACATATAGTTGCTTAGATGCTGGGACCAATCTCTCTGTAGTCATCTTACACATGTGTGAAAGGAAAACAAAGTGGGAAAGGAAGAAAATGAAAAAAAAATTCTTGTGTGTTAGTTATAATTCATTTCCATACATAGACACACATGCACAGTTCGTTCCGTAGCTTGTCAAAATAAGATGCAGGTAAAAAAAAAATAGCGCCAGATGGATAGCCAAATACCGTCAGACTAAACACAACACAAAATTCCCATCACTGTGCTGTGCCTCCTGGACATCTTAAATTTTAAAGCCTCTGTTCTTATTCATGATAAAAAAAAAAAAATCCAATTGTTCATGGATAAATCGGGTCGATTTGAAAAGCAACCCCTTAACTAATTTAAAAGAACCCCATGCTGCTCTAAGATCCACCCCAGAGTTAACCACCCGCTGCCCACAGCAAGGTTCTAACTATCTACTTTCTCAGGTCCCGGAAATGCACCTTTCCCCACAGGCAGCCACGGAGGAGGGCTTAGGGACTAGCTGAGCCAGGGCTGCTGCAGTCCACAAAAGGAATTCCCCTCCCTTCCCCTCTTTCTCCCTCCCCTTTCTTCTCTTGTCCCTCCCCCGTCAGCACTGGTGAATGATACCCCTCACTACCTGCCTTGATCAACACCGTGAGCCCCTGTCTTCAGGCATGCAGGGAATTTAACAGCCTGGAAATTCTTGTTGTCCATTCGTGGAGGTCACAGATAAAGCTAAACAAGAGCCGTGGTTCCCATCAATCATAAGTCACTCGCTGATAGAATGTATGGAAGGAGACCTGATGTAAGCGAGTCACCGGAGAAAATACCCACTGATGACGCATATCCAGGCATAAAAATAGTCACAGGGCCCTCAAAGGGATTATTCAACAGCCTACATTTAGACTTTCTTACAACAGACCTGAAGTCAATGTGCCAGAGTAAGTGGTTGAGTTTAAGTTCAACAGACACAACCAGGAGTGCTTGCTTTAAAAAAGCTCCCACCGTAACAGGCTGCTTAGTAAATTTTAGCATAACTTTAAAAGAAACAAACCAGTACCAGCCAGCTAGCTCATAAACAGCCTTCAAAGGACAACTCCTGCTTAGAGCACACCCCAAAACACTCGTCTCAAGTAGTCCAGAGATACATGGTCTTGGCTGCTTTCTAAATCAATGTTAGGAAAATAATACAAACTGCCAGTTGGGCATCTTTTGTCTGTTGAAAACATGTTTTTAAGAAGCACAAAGCCTAATTACAAGGTCCACCGAAGAAACTGACACTTTGCCCACTGTCTTTGCGGTTATGATTTTTTTCAGAAGTGGTTGGATCATTTATAGAAATAATTACGGTGTGTGTTACATACACCTGCTACATGTGGAATATTACATGTTAATTAAGATTAATAATGCATAAGCACTATCATCGTTCAACAAATGGGTGCACAAATGAAGTAAGATATGCAACTATCTTAACTGAGCAAGCGACGAGATATTAATGGAGACTGAAAGCCTGGATGGTTAGGTTGTTTTTTTTTTAATTATTATTTTATGAGGAGGAAAATAACTTTTTACATTTGTCACAATTTTAATAATTTTCAAGTCATCTGTTCTTTTCCCCTCCTACTCAAACATATGCACAGCTTGCTACCAGGCAGAACGGGTCCTTCACAGAATTTACAGATCAGCAAAGGCTGGATTTGGGCATATTTTCTAGTTAAATATCTAAAAATGTTCCCGTTCAAGTTTCCTCTAAGCAAATGATCCACCATAGTGAACAATGGAGGAAGCTGTCTAAGACAGAGCTTAAAATTCAGCTTCAGGATTTGAACACCTTGCCTGCTTTCTCTGCCCGCCTTGCTAGCCTTAATTAACAATGCTTTCCTAATCATGGACACATTTCCGTTGCTACCATGCAAATTATCAGCCGCAGAATATGGGTCTGGGATGCAGTCCATCTCTGGTACCCAAAGTTACTGACTCTCCTGCCCACGCAACCAGCAAAAAGCTCTTAGCAACAAGGCTGTAACTTTGACAGCGTATTCTGGGCTTTTATTTAGAAGAGTCTGACTTCTCAAATGGGCCAAGGCAGTTTCTTTATTAAATGAAAGTAACTCCTCCATCATGAAAGAGCTAAAATGACATCTTCCTCTACGGGTAAGTTCTCTACCACTTTCCTCAAGTATGATAACAGGGCTATAAATACAGGTGAAAATTATTTTTAGTTCAAAGACCTCACAGAGGGCTCGAATTTCTCTCCTATGCATACGTGTCAACAGCATGTGGCCTACTTTACAGAACCTAAATGGAAATGTTCACTGGTGCCCCAGTCGAGGATCTGTAAGTGGTGTTGAAGAAACAGGCCTGCACTTCCATCATTCCATTCATCCACACTGGTGTTCGCGAGCATACAGCTCACACGTTAGCAATGTATAGGATGTGAGGCCAAGGGGCAAACTGTTCAGGGCGGGTCTCATTTCACAAAATTTCAGTGTCTGGTTTTATCTGGAGATAAGTGTATATGTGTGTGTGTGTGTGTGTGCCTGTGTGTGTGTATATATATACACAAACAGATACATATATAATATACAACAAAGAAAATTTAAGAAACAGAAAAAATAATCAAAAAATAATCAGTTGATAGTCTTCCTTATCAAAATGTGAATGTTCCTTAAATTAATGACTCAGAAGCCGAAATGATTTCACTAATTTTACATAGCTCTTGCCTTTTAAATAGCTCAGAGCAAGCCAAAGTGCCCAGAAATCACCAGGTGCCACTGGACTTCACACACCTGACAGCCTCTGGTCATGCTGGTCTATGCCTGGACAGGTCTAGCAAAGTCAAGTCCTTTGCAAGCCCTTTTTCCAATCACACAGACATGGCAACTGTCAATACAGGGAACAAGACTGTGTCCCATAAATTGGCTCCTTCATCATTCCTGGTTTTAATAATTCCATATCCAATATTAAATTTGCTATCAGCAAAACATTTTTATATCTCCCTGTGAGAAAAGGAACTTGCTTACTTTAAATCAGAAACTACACTATCATGATGAGTTTTATATTTCAATTTGCGACATCACTTCCTGCATTAGGTACGACAATTAAGAACTTAAAGAAAACACCACCCGGGCTAGAGAGATGAATTGGTGGTTAAGAACACCAGTTGCTCTTCCAGATGACCCAAATTTGATTCCCAGAACCCATATGGTGGCTCACAACTGTCCATAACTCCAGTTCCAAGGGAACTGGTACCCTTTTCTGGCCTCCAAGGGTACCAGAAATTCAAGTGATACACAGGCTTACATGTAGGCAAAACACTCTTGCACATAAAATCAATCAATCAATCTTCATCTGGGCTTGGTGGTATACACATTTAATCCCAGTACTCGGGGGCAGAGGCAGGAGGTTCTCTGTGAGTTCATGGCTAGGCCAACCTCGTCTACACAATGATCTCCAGGCCAGCCTGGTCTACATACCAAGCTCCAAGCCAGCGAGGGATATAGAGTAAGACTCTGTTTCAATGTAAAAATAAGTTAATATATAAATAAATAATAAAAATAAATAAATCTTAAAAGCAAACATAGCTTGAATGTTTTAAATGTCAATGTACAATCAATAAAGCGATCGATTTCATCTTTTGACACATAACCAAAATCACGAACTCTCTAACCTAAGATCAGGTTATTTAGCTGCCTGTACTGAACTGGAGGCATGGAGGGAGACATAAGCCAGCATAGCATAAAAGTAATACAAGATAGGAGAATAAATCCCTTGTTAGCATTAGACCCTCCAGAAGCCATGTTTAAGTTCCTCCTGGAATGGTTAGCCTTGCTGGGGTTGGTTGGTGCTTAGGATATTAGCAGAACGTAGTTCTGGTTGTCTCTGTAGAGGTGTTTCCAGAGAGAGTTAGCTGGTGGGAGGGGTCCGCCTTGATGGTGAGTGATGTCATCTAGCAAACTGAGGGTTCATATGGAACAGATGAGATGACCTGGTAGGATTTATTCCCCCCCGCCCACTTCCTAGTCGCCATGACGTCAGTGACATTAAGATGCCACACCACACCCTCTGTGTCACGATGAATTAAAACCTCTCTAATTGAGAAAGAAAGAAATCCCTCCTCCTTGAGAATATTACTCTGGATATTTATCACCACAAAAAAAAGGCTACAATAATCCTCTATATTACTCATGAAAAACCACACCAGGAAGTCTTTTTTACACATGTTAAATATATCAAAAGTGGGAAAATACATTCCAGTTCAATATATTATGCTTAACAGAGGATGGTGAAATATCAATTTGTACTGTAGGGTTAGCTGCCCGTCAGTCTCAGGAGCTTAGTGAGATTTTTGTTTTCAAATATTTTTTTTTATTGTAGCTTTGAAAAGTTTCAGTATTTACTAGCTGTTTTTCCTAATGTGGCAAATAGGATCACTTATTGAATTTAATTAAGTTACTATCTTCTTTTTCAACCTGAATTGTACCTAGAAAAGCGTGTACGCACGTGAACGTGCGCACGCGTGAGCACACACTTCACCACGTATCTCACTTCCTGTGATAAAACCAAACACTCATATACCAAAGGTGAACAATGAGAGTTACCGTCATCCCAGCCTTAACCCTCAGCTCCCACACGTAATCACCACACCAGTCAATTTTATCAAGTTCCCTTTAGTCTGTCTTCTCTCTAACTCCACTGCGGCGACCTCAGTTTTAGCTCTCACTGTTTCTCTTTGGGTAAGCATACTACTCATCCCTAAGTCCTCCCAAACTGCACCGTACAGAAATGAACAGAACCAAGGTTGGGTTTAATGAATCACAAATCTGTCTACGGCATGACTTCCACTAAAATCTCAAAGCGGCCACAGATAGCTCAGCAGATAAAGACGCTTGCCAGCACCCCTGAGGGCCTGCGTTCAAACTCTAGAACATACATGGTGGAAGGGAAGAGCAGACTCGTGAAAGCCGTCTGAGGCTACAGAACACGCACACACACAGATACACACATGTACACACATGCACGCGCACACACACACAATGGAAACTATTTTGTAAAAACCTTTCCACGGCTCTGGGTTGTGGCACATGTAGTCTTGTACCAGGACTCGATTCTGCTGTTGTAATTATTAACTCTTCTGCCTAAACAGCCTGTTTGCTTTTGAACTTCCTGATATCAAAGGCGACTGTACTCATTAGTTCCCCTCCAGCTCCCAGCAGAGTGCAAGCGATGTAGATTGAACGATAGCGCTCTGCACTGACGTTATCACTCTTCCTATGGTCTCAGAGCAAACTAGTACACTGGGTATCCTGGCTGGCTTCGTGGCCAACTTGACACAAGATAGAGTTATTGAGAAGAATGGACCGTAATTGAGAAAATGCCTCAGTGAGACTTTACTGCAGGCAAGCGACAGGACATTTTCTTAATTAGCGGTTCATGTAGGAGGGGCCACCCATAAGCAAGTGGTCCTAAGATGTATAAGAAAACCAGCTGAGCAAACAATTAAGCAGCAGTCGTCCATGGTCCTGCTGCAGTTTCTGCCTCCAGGTTCCCGTCTCTCGTTCCTGCCTTGGCTTCCTTTGACGAATTGTGATGTATAAAAGAAATAAACCCTTTCCTGCCAAAGTTGCCTTTAGTTATGGGTTATGGGGGTTCTATGACAGCAACAGAAAGCTAACCATGACATTATGCAATGATGTAACATCTGAGACTCTGTGGTCTCATTTTACAAAGAAGGGTGAGGTTAAACTGAGATTGCTAAAGCTTGCCCTGCTGTAGCATCAGGCACCTATGGAGAATTCACTCAGCACAGTGAAGAGATGACCATGTTTACACTATAAACATGCAGCAGAAGAATTCCCTTTATCTTCTTCTTCTTCTTCTTCTTCTTCTTCTTCTTCTTCTTCTTCTTCTTCTTCTTCTTCTTCTTCTTCTTCTTCTTCTTCCTCCTCCTCCTCTTCCTCTTCCTCTTCTTCCTCCTCCTCCTCCTCCTTCTCCTCCTCCTCTTTTTTCTTCTCTTCCTCCTCCTCCTTCTCCAAAACAGGGTCTCCTGGCTGTTCTGGATTTCACTATACGAACCTCGTTGGCTTTGAACTCACAGAGAATTGACTGTCTCTGCTTCCTCAGCGCTGGGATATTAAAGGCGTGCCTCATGGTTGCACAGCAACAGAAGAATCCTTACTTTCCATGTGCAAATAGACACATTTATCAGGCATCAGCCTGACCAGCACACGTCTGTACACTGGTGCCATCCAATATACTTGAAACAGAGCTCAGCATGACTAGAAATCTGATTTGTACATTCTAAATAAATTAGATCCACACAGTTCATGGCTACCACCCTGACACAAGTGGGGCCCCATTGCGTACCCAGCCTTCTCCCTGTTCACCAAATCAGTCACGATGACAAGCATTCCAGTGTCAGTGGTCCTTAGGGTGTGGATCTTCACTTGCCTGGTCAATGTTGCCCATTCTGCTAAAGAAATCAGACTGTGGAACTGTAGCCTTTGCTCCCTGGGCAAATTTACGCTTTTTTGTTTGTTTGTTTGCTTTTGGTTTTCAAAACAGGATTTCTCTGTAGCTTTGGAGCCTGTCCTGGAAATAGCTCTTGTAGACCAGACTGGCCTCGAACTCAGAGAGATCTGCCTGCCTCTGCCTCCTGAGCGCTGGGATTAAAGGCGTGCACCACCACCACCCAGCCGCAAATTTACTCTTAAAGGGGCAGAAAGTACTCTGTGCAGCTTCAGAGGATCACGTGACAGTCTCAGTGCATCACTTTCCAATAAACTCTAAACACTGTATATTACAGAACTACTGTATGGTGACTACATATTAACATACTTGCCCTGCCGACTGTCTAAGGCTGCAAACTCACTAAGGGTCTTGTCCCCTTGCACAATGGAGTGCCATGTTGGAAGTGAAGGACTGGACATATGAGGAAGGTAAACCAGCCAGCATGACGTGGAGCCACAGACGACAGCAGCGAGCACACAGAAATCGGGAGGAAACCTCAGCTCTGAGGTTCCCGTCTCAGCTCCGCTTTCTGTAGGAAAGTAACATTTGACCTCCCATCTGTCAGGTACCACTACTTTAATTACAGCTTCTGAGTCTTCTCTAATAACGATCAAGTGAAATAAAGCAGGCATATAAAGATTAATGCAAATGGTATAACTGAGAGTCATAAAAATAATGTTTAACTCTCCAGCCCGTGTTATTATAGAGAACAATGCGCTACAAATAGAACATCATGCATATGTCTTGCCAGTCTGAGTGCATGTCTGTAGGGAAGACTCGAGCTTGAAATAATTACAAGGATGGTTAAACTTCTATGTGTAAACTCCATTAAAAATGGGTCTATTATAGTCATCACCTGCAGGGCACAGCCTTCAGTCTTTGCCACCAAGGGGAGACAATGTTTAAGTCAGCTCTTACGTGTATGAACTATCTCCTTAATTACACCAGAGGTACTATATGGACAAGGAATGCCAGCACTAGGCAGCATCTGAACAGTAGTTACAGTTCATTTTTCTTCTACGACTTTCAATCATGGATTACTTCCCACTGGATCCACAGCATCAGCATCAGGACAACTCCAAGAGGGGCTGAGATTTTCAGGACAGTGCATTCATAGAGTCAGTCAACAAAGACAGCGGCTCAACTGCCCTCAGCTGCTCTTCTCTATATTCCAGAAACTTCGGAGGGTTTCTTGTTTCTAAAAGAGAACCTCAGTTTCATTTACGTGCTCCCCTTAAAATTTTAGCCAAGTATTAGAGGTGATACCACATGCTATACCATCACATACATGTGAGCATATGTATAAGTACTAATACATTCAATTAGAGGCTTTTGAAAGTATTCTCACCCACGCTCACTTAGCAAATCTTTGTGAGACCTTATAAAGCCGTGTGCCATGCAGTACAATTCCCATTTATAGGTAAGAGTTGGGGCTTGAAGGGATCCTGACTGAATCTGACTATATTTTCCTGACAGAGAGGAGTGATGTGTGTAATTGAACTGCGTGTGTAGATCTACTTCTAACCAGCTGGGTGACTTCCCATAAGTCACCCATCCTCTCTGGGCCTCACCCTCCTTCTACATAAGAGGAAAGACAGGGTGACTCACAGATGCCACCTACCAGTTAAAATTCCATCCTTCACAACTAGCTCTCAGGCATCATCCTCGAGACGAGGCCCCAGACGGTAGACACCTAGCTGGGTCTATGTTTCATGCCGTGCATGGTATCGTCTCTTATGGTCTCTCCCTTGCTGTTCCACAGCTAAAAAACTGGACCTAATTTAAGGAGTTCAGTCTGGTTTTTGTTTGTTTGTTTGATCTTTATGGAGCATCAGATCCTACTTATTCTTGGATCCCACAGCTATGCCCAGTCCAGAAAACCAAGCCTCTACAGAAAGGCCATCAGGAGTAGGCATGTGCAGACAGGTTCTGGGGTGTAGGGACAAGAGTGTGTCCTGGCATGACATTTTTTCCCTATTCGACCACATTTTCACCTGGGGCAGAAGTGTGCTTGTATTGATGGGATTCAATCTTTTTCCATTTCTGTTTTCAAGGAAATAATACAAAACCCAAGATTATAGCAAAGAGTGGTTCATTCCCTCAGGTCCTAGAACAGGGCTCCAGTGAACTTAAAGCAACGTAAGGAACCCACTCAGAAAATCTTCCACACCAAAGGAGGAGTCACGCGCAGAGGAAAACAAGTCCCCTTGAGGGTCCACAAAAGATGGGGACATCTGAACACACACCAATGCACGGCACTTCCTCTGTTGCAGCAGAGAATGCTCTCCCTGCACCCCTACAGTGGAAGCTGGACAGAAGCAACCTGACCGCCTGAAGTCTCTGGGGCCTGGCAGTAACCTGAGCTGCTCTGGGTTATTTTTTACTGATGGCTTGCGGTTCTTAAAGGGACTGTGTTCTAAGTATACATATCTGGACAAGGGATGCTAAATAATGACAAGACAGACGTGATAAGCCTCTCTTCATTACAGGCAGTGCATAGAAACGAAAGAGCCGCTCCAAAGTGAATACCCTAATGTCCTCTCAAAGGGGTCAGTCCTACATCTTGTGGGGAAGCTTCCCATTTAAATTGTGAAAGTGTTAAATGATCAAGAATCCTACTGGCTTAAAATGTAAACAGATGGCAGGCTATGCCCAAGGCTTCATCCTCAGTGCAAGCCAACTACTTAAACAGGAGTAAGGAACAGAGATTAGAATTGGAGACAGTGCCAGGATTGGCTCTACAGTTTTTAGAAGAAGTATAATTATTACATTGTACAAAAAGCGTAGTTCAGTGGGAGTTCACAACATGCTCAAAAGTTCCATGGCACGGCTGTTATAGACACGAACTCACAGCAGCCGTAGCTACCTACACAAGACCTACCCAAGATCAAGTCAGTTAAAAATTCCAGCATGGAATAAGGCGGGGCTTCCAAGGCTTCACCCCTACCTGGGGAGCTGGACTGGTTTGGTTTTGGCGGGGGAGGGGGGGGTAGTAAGTTGCTTTGTTTTATTTTGTCAAGTTGACACAGACTAAAGTTACCTGGTACAAAGAGATTCCCTCCATAAGGTTGCTCTGTGAAAATGGGATGTATGTATGTTGAGGAGGTGCTAATCTTCTTAATTGATAGTTGATGTGAAAAAGCCCAGCCCACTGTGGTGGTGCTACCCCTGGGCACTTGGGCCTGGCTTGTAGAGGAAATCAAGTTGAGCAAAGCCATCAGCAAGGTCCTCCAAGCTCCCTACTTCATTCCTTCTGAGTTCCTTGAGTTCCTGCCCTGACTTCCCTCAGAGATGAACTGTGACTCATAGCGTAAGAAGAAAAACCTTTTCCTCCCCAAGTTGGCTTCAGACACTGTCTTTGTCACAAGCTAGCTAGGACAGGAGCTGTTGGCAGGTAACAACTGTTGGAGGAGGGAGAGTCACTATTCTTTAGGAGGTGGCCGTCCTGATACACTGCCCCTGCCTCCAGTGATTAGCGCCACACTTGTGCACATTTGAACAACACAAACTGGGCTTTATAGTTGGTTGATTTGTTTGTTTGTTTGCTTGTTTAGGGTCTATTAAGTTGGGAGGGAGAATCATTGGAAGGGCTGGAGAGAGGGAGGGTGGATATGATTAAGATACCTTGTACACATGCATGAAATGTCCGAAGAATAAATTTAAAATATATTTGGAAAAGAAAAAAGTTGGGTAACCGATGGTGCTGATTCCAACAGCAAATACCCATTGGAAAAAAAAACGATTCCCACGAGAGAGTCAGTCCTGTTACCTTCCTCCCCACACTGCTCTACTAACCTGGGAGGAGCAGGAATAATCCAGGAATGAGGGAAATGAGATCAAGTCATCAATGCTAAAGATTGTAAACCTGCTGGTGACCTTGCCCAAGCTGGCACTACAGACTGAATTTCAGTGGGAATCACTGGGTACACCAAAGGGCATCCGCTACTTTCAGAGATCCAATGAGATCAACACACGTGTAATGTTTTGGAATGGATCCTGGCGTGAAGCCTCCCCATCAGTGAAGTGTTGTTGGTATCTGGGCTCTCCATATTCCTACTCAGCAGGTGTGTGATTCGATTTGCCTTGAAATCTGACAATGTGTAATCAGAAGACAACAGCTACTTGTCAGGGAACTTGACAGTGTTGACTCTAACACTCAGAACTTGGTCAGGCGAGTGACTGACTCCCCTTTGGAGCTGAGAGAACTGCTGGTAAGTTGTGTCTAGAAAAGGATGGGATCTTGACTGGAGTCTGACTTCCAAGTCTCAGCTGCCAATTCCCTCCTCTCGATTGGGGACTAAATGAAGAAAAGCCTTGAAGACTTCACAATGGTCCCCAGGCCCCATTCTGTTCCACACCAGTTAACTGTGCCCTCAGCTCTTCCCATTAACCTTTCCCACCTCTATTCTACCTTGCAGCCATATTTTTTTTTCTTTTGAACTAATCTCTGCAGGAAGTTAACCATCCATTATCAGACTAGAGGTTACTCTACAGAGAATAAGGTCCCCTGTAATCCTCTTAAAATTACATTCTTATAAGTATTCATTGTTGAGCCATCAATCTTCAGCAACGCAAACAGAAGAGCACATAAATCGTGCCAAACCACACAGGTGCACCGCATCTTATGGTTCATAAAGCATCTTTACAAGTATTTGTTGATTTAACCGTCCTGACAACTCAGCAAGATGGTACTGAGCTTGTCACTCAAGTGAGGAAACCAGCTACATGTAAGATCAGGCGCATACAATTCAAAGAGTCAGTACTATCCTAGGGTCATCCTTGAATGTCAGATATTCTGATAGCGTACCGATCTGCCCCCATCCATTTTATTACCTGGAGCTCTGGACAATGCAGCAGATCGTTCTGGTGTCCTATGCTAAGCCCAGTAATGTCAAGATGAGGTGTGATCCCAGCCTCCCCTGTCCTTAATGTCACTATCGTTCACTTGTGATGAGAATCTACTTTCAATTAACTTCTCAGCTGTTTCTCAGCATAGACCAAGTATTATCCAAAGAAAACAGACCAATAGGAAAAGAACCCAAAGCTTGAGCACTCGGAGAGTAGAAGCCACGTCTCAGGCATGATCTTATGACACAGAGCACATTTTATGCACTGAGGAAGAAATGACCTGTGATTTTTAACTGAATAAAGCTCAAGAGAACTGTAACTTAACTGTATTGAAACTTAACAAAATTATATATATTCTTTAATGCCTATTTGAAATTGTATGTGCCTTTAACAGAGGATATGACAACACAAGCTATATTTAAGAATAATATTTAGTGAGTATCCACAGTGTTGTTTGAACTATTCCAAGTATTTTACCCTTACTAGTCTATCTCAGGAGTAATTCTCTTCTAGGAGATAAGATTGGCTCCAGCTAGCTTTGCCCAGGGTATCGCTGGTGAGTAGTGGGGTGGTATTCTGAGCGCAAGATGGTGGCATTCAGAGTAGAAGTCTGTAACCATTCTACAACCCGTCCCCATTGCCTGAATATCAGACATTGCCCTCAGACCTCACTAAATAGTCACAATTACCTCAGCAACAGGCTTGACCTTGTAGAAATTGAAGGTGGCCTGGACCACTGACAATTCAATATTCTAGAGTATCTAAAACAATCTAGTTTAATTACTTACACCTATCTTATTCCATGACCAAAAGAATAACATGGAGCACATTTTAAAAGTTGTAGGAAAAAAATAAAATTTGAAGTTTACATTTTGATTTCAATAATTATATTTTGACTTTGTAGCCAATTTGCCTTGCCATGAACAGTACTTTATTTTCTTTCCCCCTGTACAATCTTAAGCCTTCATAGTATTTTTCATTTGTTGGCCTAAATTCATCTTGAGTCCAGCCCGCGTCCACTGAAATTTCTCCTCTGCGACGAAGAACAGTGAAGGGAGAGTTCTAAGGTCTTAAATTCCTAACTCTCTTATTACCTTCCCCAATCTTATTTTCTCACCCTTTATCTTTTTTCACTTTCCTTTCTTGTTCTTTAATTTGTTCCTTGGCCAAAATGAAAACAATTGGCTACCAGTACCCAATCCTATAGCTTTCTTTCAAAACATCATACCCCACAGTTGGCTTCTCAAAGTTGTGTCTAGACAAGCCTACATCATCTGCAGGGCCAAGCACCAAGCCTGTCGGACAGTTTTGACCATAAGTGTACTAACATGACTAACACAACTCCACAGTTGGCTTCTCAAAGTTGTATCTAGGACAAGCCTACAGCATCTGCAGGGCCAAACCCAAGTCTATGTTTTTCAGACAGTTTTGACCATAAGTGTACTAACATGATTTCTGTCTCCAAGCTGGGAGCACAGTGGCCATTCCAGGAGTCTGCTCAACTGGTTGTCACATTTTCCTTTAAAAGGCTCAACTTTCCCTCTCAGTTGTCCACGCGTAACAATAGGTTCACATCAATAGGTGTTTCCTGGCTCCCCGCTCTTCCACTGTCCAGCCTCTCACCCCTCCTACACACAGCTAGTCATTCAAAATCACAACCTTCAGGAGGGCATAGGGCACAGCTGCTATTATATGATAATCCCAGTTCTTGGCAGATCCTCAATATTATTTCTCTTGTTCAATATTGATGCTCCCAAAAGAAGGAAAGACCAATAGGAAAAGTGACAAATACTTCAACGGGCTCATTATAAAATAGAACAGCCAATAGCAAAACAATGTGAGAAAAGGAGTCAACTTCATAAACCAGCAGAAAAGAGAAAATCTCCAGGACCACACCAAGGCATGATTGTCAGATGGGCAGAAGCGCAACATCAGAGTGGTTCATTTGGATCGCGCATGCCCTGCTGGAAGGAGAATAAACTGGCACAGCCCTTTTTAAAGATAAGTGGAAGATGCTACTACAATTGATACACACAAGTTCTTGATGCAGTAACTCCACCTCCTAGGTTACACCATACAGACATGCCTTAGATTGTTCACAGAAGTATCATTCCTCGTGCAAAGAACCCGAATTCATGGATAGTAAAATGGCTCAATTGCATTCATTCAAAGAAACTTAACTCTGTCATGAGAATAAATGGCTGGTACACAAAATAAAAATTCATCTCAGCTGGGCAGTAGTGGTGCATGCCTTTAATCCCAGCACTCGGGACGCAGAGGCAGGCAGATCTCTGTGAGTTAGAGGCCAGTCTGGTCTACAAGAGTTAGTTCCAGAACAGGTTCCAAAGCTACAGAGAAACCCTGTCTCGAAGAGAGAGAGAGAGAGAGAGAGAGAGAGAGAGAGAGAATTCATCTCATTAACATATATTGAGGGAAATAAGCCACACACACACACACACACACACACAGAGACACACACACACAAAAGCAGAGCATCTAATCTCATAGTTATAAATCACAAAAATAAGCAAAACTAGGGGAGGCAGTGTAAAAAAAATCAGGATTTAACTACTTTTGGGTTCTACAGAGACTAAAAGGGGCAGGAAAGTGCCCTCAAAATATTGAGTACATTCTAGATTTAGGTAGATCTGATGCTCAACTTGTAAAACATTTCACATTCCTTTCTGCCCATGTTTTATTACACACACACACACACACACACACACACACCACTAGATTTGTTTTGTCCAGGTCCTTTCTTAGAAATTCCTTGGTTTCCATCCCTCTCTTGTGCGGCAGACACCAAGACCCTTGGGCCAAAGGCTAAGTCTCTGTCTTCTTAGACATACATGCTCTCAATACTGCTGAGTGAATGAGTCTAGCGGGGGCGTGCCCCTGGCCAGTTCTGTTCGCTTTCATTCCCTTGACTGTGAAGTCTGTGTTTTCAACCTCTCTGCTGGCCTCTCGGGCTTGCAATGAACCTGAAGACACCGTGGTAATAACAATCTGCTCTTGGAGGAAGAACTGGTTTTGTGTCCAGAAATCAGTGTCGACTGTCGCTTTTACCTCTCCTAAGCAGCCTGAAAGTCAATGTCACCCCCACTTTGCAGAACAGGAAACCGAGGGTGCTAGAAGCAAAGGAACAGACGCACCAGCACCCCAGTAAGCAGTTGGGGAAGTAAAGTAGAAAATCAGGTCATTTGGTTACAAAGCCACGCCGTTCCAGACTGTAAGACCACAGATTCAGCAAACGTCCAATGTGGGTCACTGCTTTCCTCAAAGGCCTGTCTGTCCTCCTCATCTTGAACGGTCTCACCACTGCACTACCCTGTCACCCAAGCCGTAGTGCTGGGGACCACCCCCTCTCTCATGTTCTTCACACGGACTTGGTTACTCAGTGCTGCTTCCCGAGGGTGACAGTCCTCTCTGTATACATCACTCTCCACACCACAGCATTCGTCCAGGCCTCAAGTCTTATCTTCTTTGGAGGAAGACTGTCATGGCCTGCATGCTGTGTCTCCCAAATCCAAATTCAGATGCTACCGAATTCCTCTAACTTGTGTTCTCATGATGTTGCCTTACGAAGTCTACATAAAATCTTAATCTGAGCACGTCTCTCTTCCTTACCTACAGGATGGAGGTCACATCCATCGTTATGGCAAACCCTGATGGGCAGAGTCATAGCCAAGCTCTTCCTCAAGATTCTCCCCTTGTGGCGCCATTCCTTCTCCATCCACCCAGCGAGTTAACCACGTGTACATGCTGCTCGCCCTGGGCAGTGCCTTGCTGTTTCCCTGTCTCTGTGTTCTACACGCCACCTTCCTGTACCTCTAGAATGCCCTTCTCTTGCTAGCTATCAAATTTCCACCCATCCTGCAAAATGCAAACCAGGCATTTATGTCCCTGTCAAAGCCTTCAAGCAAAGCTAGGGTATTACCTTTATGGCACGGCTAGGTTTAGTGGATGCTTTGAACTTCACATAGCCTGCTTCATATTGTACTGTGGGTTGTTGTTGTTGCTGTTGTGTTTTGTTTATTTCATTTTGTAGTGCGCAGTTCTCACTTACAGTACATTATTTCAAGGCAGGTATATATTTTGTCTTTTTTATGTGTGTTGACCGGCACAAAACAGTTAACCAAAAATACCTTAACAAATGAATTAAGAAATGAAACCAGTTATATGTGTATAAGTAGCCTGCTGCAGAAATTTTCTTTTTTATTTATCCTTAGTTATTTGTATATGTGTTGTATGTGTATACATGTTCATGTATGTGTGTACATGTGTGTACACACACGGAGAAGACATAAGTTGATGTTAGGTATCTTCCTCTATTGTTCTCCAATTACTTCTTGAGGCAGGGTCTCTCGTTGAACCCAGCGCTCACAATTCAGCAAGACTAGTTGGCTAGGGAACTTCAGGGATATTCCTGCCTTCACCTCCCCTGTACTGGGATTACAGGTATATGCCACCATGCCTGCCTTTTCCTTCTTCTTTCCATATGCACGTACAAGGATCTTCACATTGTCACTCTCTTTCAGCCTCACCTCAGCTCTTTCTACCCCTGGAACCATAGATGATTCCGGCCAGAGATTAAAGTTGAGGGATGAAAAGAGTGAAGATCCACTGGAGGCTGGGAGCGGTGATACATACTTCTAGCACCTGCGATGCTGAGGCAGGAGGATTTCAAATTCCAGTCCAAATTGAGTTAAATAGCATAACTGTCTTACCAAAAAGGGAAAAAAAATCTGTATAGGATAGGGTATTGTTTTTTATTGCTAACATATGAACCCAGTGGAGATGACAATCAACATTCAAGTTCAAGTTTTCCACAGAACAGGAGTAGTCTGAGACTTGTCGCAGATTATTCTCACGGCAACTACAAGAGCAGAATATTCCTCCTCTATCTCCTGGATTGGGGAAAGTAGGACAAAGGTTGCTCCACCGGAACACAGACAGGGGAGGTGTCATCTATCCTGATGAAAAAGGAAGCAAAGGGCAGCTGGAACTTCTGGGGATGGGTGTGGCTGTGAGACCCACTGAGAGGAGAATTGACGTGAGTTACTTGCCAGGCCAG
Organism: Chionomys nivalis; assembly: GCF_950005125.1. Taxonomy (NCBI): domain Eukaryota; kingdom Metazoa; phylum Chordata; class Mammalia; order Rodentia; family Cricetidae; genus Chionomys; species Chionomys nivalis. The sequence continues at coordinate 25,767,022 of NC_080087.1, read as the reverse complement.
GAGAGCACGGGCAGAACTTCTTACTCCATGAGCACTTGCTCTGCCCTTTCCCACAAAGGAGAAAACCAAACTCAGCGGTCAGCAGCCCCTCTGTGTATAAAGTTACCATTTAGCAGTGCTCTCTAGAAAGAGGCTGGAAATCAGCAACCAAATTCCCCACCCCCACAGACACCCAGAGTAGCAACATCCTTGCTGATGTTGCTATAGTGAAGAAGTGCAGCACTCTTGCAGTAACCATCCTGAGCTTCCTCTCCTTGTCCCCTTAAAGGGAAAGAGAAGAGGCAAAGGATATTGACCCGGCTTGCAAGGGGAAATGACCCCTGTGGGCATCTGTGGTCTCTTATCAGACCTGATCACGAAGTACGCGCATGCGCACACACACAATATGTGAGCAGGACTCAGAGTGCTCCACTTCCTCCCCCACAAACTTCCCCCCAGCACCATGTTATAAATGCATTGGCGTACACATCCCCTCTGAGAGACTAGAGGCTGCCATACACCTAAACCTCTGCAGTGTAGATGGATGGATGGATCATCCGCCATTCTACGTCTTAGCAGAGGTCAGCATCACTGTGAGTAGTGACTGCACTTGCACTTCGGATTTGCTCTTGACTTCATGTTTCTTAACCTCGCACCATCAGCACCACAAAAGCAGCTGGTGAACTGATTCTCGCTTTTCTAGCATCCATATGTCATTTCGCGAGCACATACATGATACATGAGCGTTCCTGCACCTTCTGGTAGAAGGTGTTTATGACCTCATAACATCCAGGGAAGTTTGCGAGAAACGTAAAATATAAATAAACCCATATTTAATAAGGGCGCTGAGATTCATAACGAACATCTTATAGTCAGTAAGTGTAATCTCTGGCACGATAAACCTAAATATTATTTGTATTGCGATAATTACTTTTTGAATAGGTTTCAAGAATCAAAATCATGTCTAGAATCCATTTTCAAATATATATTTGTCTGCAAATTCTTTTTGGACCTGGTTTCAAAGCTCAGCGATTATCCTGCTGTTTGGGCACTAAGTAGCAGAATCTGAAAAAGAAATGGTGTGATTTCCTTGCAGAAACAGCATCTCTGCCACCACCCTTCCCCCCATTCTAGACTTCGCATCTCGGCTTCTGCTAAAACAAGCGCAAAGGAGTTAAAGAGAGTTTGGGTTTCCTACCTGGACATCTGCTTCTGGTCCTAATCACACCTCCTCATAATCGTGACTCTCAATTTCTCAGGTAAATTCACCAGTCTGCTGACAAGAAGTTTCGTATTATAACTTCTCCTTCCAGAGTACACACATTAAAATGTGACTATAAAAATGGCTGAATAAAAAGAAATCTCCAGGTTTGAATAATGCGAGGAAAGACATATAGAGAAAGGAGAAGCAGGATGTAGCTAACACCTGCTATGCCAGGCTCCGTGAAGGTCCCCGGTGCTCAATGAAAAAAAAACAGCATTTACTTCACTTCATAGGACAATCTATGACAACAGGCATGGGGCTGCGCACCTTTCCCCAGCACTTAAAAGTCAGAGGCAGAAGGATCTCTGTGAGTTCAAGGCCAGTCTGGACTACGTACAGAGTTCCAGGCCAGCCAAACAGTGAAACCTTGTGTGAAAGGGGAAAGAGAGAGAGACAGAGAGAAAGAGAGAGAGAGAGAGAGAGAGAGAGAGAGAGAGAGAGAGAGAGAGAGAAGGAGGAGGAGGAGGAGGAGGCGGAGGAGGAGGAGGAGGCGGAGGAGGAGGCGGAGGAGGAGGAGGAGGCGGAGGAGGAGGAGGAGGAGGAGGAGGAGGAGGAGGAGAAAGAAACAGAAGGAGAGATGGACAGAAAAGGAAATACTTATTGTAAGATAAATGGCAATGGCATTGAATGATAACCCAAAGAATAAAATAGACATCTATGAGTCCAAAGTGAAATCAATTAACCAATAAAATGTGTTGATAAATGCCCCACCCTCACCCCTGCACACACTTCTTTGAGAGAGAAAGCATAAGTTTTGCCCAATTAAGAAGAGGCTGGGAGGGGAAAAAAAGTAGTAACTTTACAGTGGAAAAACCTGGCAGCCTCTATCTCAACCAAGTTGGTCAAGGCTGATGTCATCAGAGGGCAGGCATGATAATGTCACATCCCCCTAACGAAATATAATATCCTATACCCAAACTTATAACTTCAGTCTACAAACCACAAAAGAGTCAATCCTATATGAACCAAGTGGGGGGCATCATGGTATATAGTGTGCTATCATATGCCACACTGTAAACAGGCAAACCAAATTCTTTAACTATTAATCCACATCAAAATCAACAAGACTCACTCTCTTTATTTTCTTTCTTTTCTTCTTTCTGTTTGTAGGTAGTGTATAAATGTGTATGTGTACATGTGTGTGCTCACCCATGCACCTGTGGAAGTCAGAAATCCATATCAGGTATAACCCCCCCCTTGTGTGCTCTCTCTCTCTCCCTCCCTCCCTCCTTCCCTCCCTCCCTCTCCACTTAAACTTGTCCAAAACAGAGTCTTTTGATAAATCTTGAGCTCACTGTTTTAGCTAGAATGGCAGGCCAGGGAGCCTCAGGGATCCATCTGCCCCCACTCTCCTACATCTGGGGTTACAGGTGTATGCTTCTATACTCAGCGGTTACATCAATGCTAGAGATTTGAACTCATGACCTCATGTTTGTGCAGTCATCACTTTACTCACTGAACAACTCCCCAACCTCAGACCAGCCTTTTCCCATGATGATTTGGTGGCTTTGGGCTTTTGTTTTCATAGTAACTTTTCTTCTTTGATCTGAATACCTCCAAAACACTCAAGAAGGACATCTTCCACTGTTGTACACCAGTTTTTTTTTCTCACCCCCAGCAGTGTCTATTTTCCTAACTACTAGCTACCATGCACCTAGAACTGATGAATCTGGCATCTACTTAAACAGACCCACTCTATTTCAATGGCTCCACCCTGCCAGCAACTCAGTGGTTCAAGATCTTCTGAGCAACGTAGCTAGAACCCCATGATATTTGAAAGCATTCATTCCCATCTTTGGCCTGAGTGACACACACAAAGTGCACAGCACAGGTGGCGGAGTGGTGAATAAATACCAAATATGCGTGATCAAACAGGACACTGGCAATGACAGCAGGAAAGGTAGCATGTGCAATTGCTGAGCAACTGAACTTCCGCGGGACTTCTAATGATCCCTTCATGAGAGCAGTAAAGAATCGGGTCTTTCCCCAACGTTTCTCTTTTATAATAAATAAGTTGAAGGACTGTGCAATATATCACCCAGACATTTAAGATGTTGGATATTAACCATCATACCCCAACACATTAAGAACACTTCAACAATAATGTAAAAATCAACTTCTTTCGGGCCAGAGAGCATACTTTCTACAAATCCACCCTTGCCATTTAATAAGTGTAGGCATTAGGCCACTGCTTCTGCCCTATTCCATTAATAAAGACAACATTCACAGGCTTAAGAGCTTTCGTGCCAAGAGGGTTTCAAGAAACCTGAAGCATAAATTCCAGGGCACGGTGTCAACAAAGAAACTCCATAAAATCATGAGTCCCCTCCCCACCAGAACTGGGGGGTCCAGGAGCTCCCAGCATTCACCCACTGACTTTGATAACTGATTTCAAAACTCCCTAGAAGGTGGAGAAGCACTGTAGTGGAAACTCTTTTGAACTCAGTTTTACTTTTAAAAGTTCTCTGATTTTTAATGTCTTCACAGAGTCTACCATGCTGCCCTCCCATAGATTCTTTATTGTTTTTTTTTTGGGGGGGGGGTCCGAGACAGGGTTTCTCTGTGGTTTTGGAGCCTATCCTGGAACTAGCGCTTGTAGACCAGGCTGGTTTCGAACTCACAGAGATCCGCCTGCCTCCGCCTCCCGAGTGCTGGGATTAAAGGTGTGCACCACCACCGCCCGGCTTTCTCTCCACTTTTCCTTACTGAAATGAAACAAAGTAGGAAACGCCAACGCTAATGCACATCACGCTAACACTAACGCACATCACAGCAGCAATCTGCAGTCTGGAAAGAGTATCCCATAGCAAGTGGCCCAATGTCATCAGCCCATTTGCTATATGTGTAAGGAAGCAGAGAGAATGCCTGCATGCTGCTGCACAATGAGAAGAAGGGCGAACTCACTCACTGAGAACTACAAAACAAATACGAAAGGTTTCATCAGGATGAATGAGACTTGAAATTCTAGAAGCTTTTAGACTCACAAACTCTACTCTTGTATCTGGAAATCAAGTAGTATTTGATGAGTAGCCCCAAATATCAGGGAAAATGAAATCAATGAAATGGGGACATACATGCTCACTTCTGCTTTTCATGTTTTGAACTAATCACTGTCAATGTATTCACCCATCTCCTTTAGAGTTGTTTTCAGAAAACCCAGGAACTACCATTTGGGGAAAATTGGCTGAGAAAAAGATTTCAGTGTCATATACACTTTCCTTTATAACATGTATTTCCTTAGAAATGTGAACAATGCAACATATAACTTTAAAAAACTAACTATATAAATAAAGCATATGAGAAACACAGAAGACTAATGTGATTTTCATTCCACACATTATTACACACACACACACACACAAATAATTTCTTATCAGTATGTTAGAGCAGAAACCATAACTTGATATGGATTTCAGCTCTCATATTCTTTCCAAATGAAAATAAGAAAACCCAACTGAGTGCATGGCCAGCATCTAATAAGCAGGCCTTTCTTACCCAAAAGAAAAAGAACTGGAGAATTCAGAACTTCAATCTTGAGCTCCCTCTACTAAGTAAGCATCAACTACACCCATAACACTCTGTGGGAGAGGTTTACTAGCTCCATCCCCAAAATCTGCTCCGCTTACATGTTTCAGACATGCTCTCTGACACCCTCGTGCTGTGTGCTAAGTAACCATAGGCAACCCACGCTTTCGAATCTATGGATCTGGGTTAACAGTGGGCTGTGTGTCACAAGCACTGTTAGCAGGACTCCTTTCCTTCATGACTATTAAAAATCAATTAAGCTGGGTAGTGCTCCATTGTGTAAATGGACCACATTTTCCTTATCCATTCTTCAGTCAAGGGGCATTTAGGTTGTTTCCAGGTTGAGCACATGTCCTTGTGGCACGATTGAACATTTTTTGGATATATACCCAAAAGTGTTATTGCTGAGTCTTAAAGGTTTTCCTCAATTTTCTGAGAAATCACCATACTTTGCAGGCAAATGGATGAAGCTAGAAAACATCATATTGAGTGAGGTAACCCAGACCCAGAAAGACAATTACCATAGGTACTCACTCATAAGTGTCTTTTAGATATAAAGCAAAGAAAACCAGCCTACAAATCACAATCCCAGAGAACCTAGACAACAATGAGGACCCTAAGAGAGACATACATGGATCTAATCTACATGGGAAGTAGAAAAAGACAAGATCTCCTGAGTAAATTGGGAGCATGGGGACCATGGAAGAGGGTTGAAGGGGAGGAGGTAGGCAGGGAGGGGAGCAGAGAAAAATGTAGAGCTCAATAAAATCAATAAAAAAAATAGAAAAAATCAATAAGCTATACATTCTCAATAACCTTGTAGATGGTTTTCTTGTTTGCTTATAATATTCTTAATACAGATCATCCTTCAAAATGAATTAAAGAAAAGCAATCTTCCATTATTTTCAAAATGTTAGTTCTCCTATAGAAAGACTGGAGGGTATATTGAATTCTCATCATTAAGTCAGAGTTGAGAAACAAAATGTTCAGCTATCAATAAACTGTATTTATCAGATGACAGGTTATTTTAACAAGATTGTTTAAAAGTCAATTGAACCAATTAAAAACAAACACTGGAGTGCACTATAAATTCCAGAAGCACTTCCCATTTACGTAATAAGTCTAAACCTCAGAAGTAGTATAGTAAATGCTTACCAGCACATGTAAAAGTAATCCCCAAACACGGGTTGCTTTTAAGCACTAAATTAATACAAAATGTATATTTTCTAATTTACCAGTTAAATACACCGTAGTTAGAAATGGAGATCTATTGTTTGTCTTTTTGAGGCATGATCTCTCTCTATAGCTCAGACTGGTCAGAAATTCGCCCTTTAGAGTACTGACTACAGCATGCACCCCCACACCTAATGCAAAAACTTCTTGAATAGAGTTTTCAACTACTATCCAAACTCTCGGTCAATAACTCTACATTTTATCTGTAAATATATGATTGATTAGCATCTTAGATAGTAACATCATGATGCTTTTCCAATGAACAGAATGGGCATTCTGTGATTCTGACAGAAGACCAAGTATCCACTTAAATATTAACAACCAGGAACCCATACTGCTGTTAGGACTTTTCACAGAACACTGGAAACACTTATGAGAAGCTAGCCTCAAACAAATTACTCAGATACCAAGCCAACACTCCCAAAACCTGTGAGTAACAGAAAAAATAATAACTAAATACATCATACCAATAGTAGAACTGAGTTCAAAATTAACAATTATTATTTATGGGCCAGCAAAAGTGCTTAGAGACTAACATACTGTCACCTGAGTTTGATCCCCAGACCCATGAAAGAGGAGAAGACAGCCAATTCCTACAAGTTGTCAAGTGGTCCTCTGATCGTCACGTGTGTATTATAATATGTGCGTGTGCACATCCATGTGCGTGCACACAAACACACAGAATCAGTAAACTGGTGCAATGAAAATAATTTAAAGAACATCTGGCATAAACAGAGTTCAAAGAGACCTCTTTGGAATTAACTGAGAATTAAATGAATTAGAAAACAAATATGACTGGTAAAGGAAAGTCACCAGGACTAATAAAGTCACCAGGACTAGTAAAGGAAAGTCACCAGAACTAATAAAGTCACCAGGACTAGTAAAGGAAAGTTACCAGGACTAGTAAAGAAAGTCATCAGGACTAGTAAATAAAAGTCACCAGGACTAGTAAAGTCACCATGACTAGTAAAAGAAAGTCACCAGGACTAGTAAAGAAAAGTTACCAGCTTTTTTTAAAATCTGAAGAACAACGATGAGGTGAATTTTTTTACTCTGGTACAATTTTGATAAAAATGGGAAAAATACTTGTAAATAATACTGGGATTGTGTATAATTAAACAAATGTTCATAGTATTTCACAAACAGACTTTTGAGAGAAGTAAAATAGTCAGAAAAGAGAATTTTTTGAAAACTTTGAACATTGTAGTCAAATTTGTGTGACCATTAAAACTAAAATATGGAAATCAGCAAAAAAATTAAATGTTTTCAACAAGACTGAAACTAAGGATTATAGGTACCTATTTCAAATATACATATGTAAGCAAAGTGAGCATATAGAAGGAAATTGTTTTAAATCAAATTGCTACAAGGCAGATGTTTTCTGTATCCCTTAATACTGCTAGTGAGATAAGTTATAAACTTGACAAGAACAACTGACCTACAGGAATCTGATAGGTACAAAAACAAAACAAAACAAAACAAAAAAAAAAAACTCCCAAGCAGATCAACGTGTAAATTCCATAAACCTGTGACTATTCCATCAGTGAGACCATTTCTCTAAACCTATGAACAAAACTCAGATCCACCTGACATGAGACCGAGTACCGAGTGTTCCACAGCACAGTCATCTTCTCAGTCGTTCACCCGCACCCAGGTTTTTAAAGTTGGTAGAAGAATGTGATGTTAAAGACTGTTCACTTTATCCCCTAATTTCGCCATATTCATTACTTCCATGGGAGGTCATATACGCCACCAAATCACACTGTTTGAATACAAACAGCTCTCAACTTACAAACACCTGACAAAATCCAAAAATAAAACCAGCTGCCACTAACACCAGCAGAGGCCTTGCTATTCCCCCTGGGTAATCAGCTGTCATGTAGAAATTGCAAAGCGGTTGACAGAAGAAAGACAGAAGCAAGAAAAGCAGGACCCAGTGATAGCACCACACGGAAGAGGTGGCTCACCTCAGTAGTATGTGATAACCCATGACTGGGTGGACGGACGGACGGACGGATGGACATCCATGTTCATCTTCAGAATTCCATCCTTGTTACTTGGCCTTATCCTGCTCTGGTACAATGTTAACAAACCCCCTTCTTGGGCTCCTGATCCATGAACTGGAACTAAAATTAACTACAAGCCAAAAGTAAAAAACTGTGATCAACACAGGAGAGAACCGAGCCCAGGACCAATCCACAAACAGATGTTTGGGTGGAGAGCAGATGACAGTGACAGGCATACAAGGAAAACGTTGGGAGTTGGAACCTTTACTTAATATCTTAATTATTGGGTTTTTTTTTTTTTTTTTTTTTTTTTTTTTGGTTTTTTGAGACAAGGTTTCTCTGCGGCTTTGGAACCTGTCCTGGAACTCGCTCTGTAGACCAGGCTGGTCTCGAACTCACAGAGATCTGCCTACCTCTGCCTCCCGAGTATAATATTTTAATTATTATACAAGAAAGCAGAGAAATGAGGCCTCTGTGGGAGGTATACACAAAAGATACAGACTAAGGTGAAAGTTGATGCTAGGCCTGGTTTGGCATGGGTCTTGCATCCTCCCCAAGAGCGCCAGTTCGATGTGTTACTCAGGCTTTATTTGGAAGGCCGTAAAGAACCATTTCGAACCTATCTGAAGCCTAGTTGCATCTCAATTCATTTTACCCTGGTTACTGCTAGTTTACCCTGACTCTCCCAAAACACTTTGTCACTCTGTCATTTAAAATATCACCCTCAGCTTTCTCTTCCCAAGGAAACCCCATCCTAGCAGCACAAAGTTCAGAGGCACTAAGGCTATTTTAGTTCAATGACCTTGACAGAAGATCCATCAGTATATTCAGTTGTCCAGCCTATCCTATCAACGATTCCCTGGGCAAACCCCTGCCCATGTCATTCGGAAGCACAATGCTGCTCACTACAGAGACCATCATTCACAGGGAAGGGCATGTGAGTGGCGCTCTGAAAACTTCAACACTACCCAGGTTTTGCTCAGCCCTGTAAGGTGATCCTAAATTTTGTCTGTAACATTCTGTCTTCCAGGAATGCCATCTTCCAGGTCCATTTTTCCTTAAAAAGATGGGAAGCATATTTCAAGGCCTCTATCTTCCAGAGACGCTCGCCTGCTTCCTTCCTGCAATGGGTCTTGATCTTCCTCTATAATTTGCCCTTCTTTCCTGCCTCCCATTCTGTCTCTCAGCGTACTGAGTTCCTGTGTGGATGCATCACTGACACTTGCTTGCATACTCCCTGCCGACCCAAACAACACAAAAGCCGCTGCCCTTCCTGCATCATGCCTAGCCCATTGCAGGAATCAGACCAGGTATTTAAGTTGTTCTTAGCCGTGGCTGTGGTTTCTAGTCAGAAAGGGAAAGAAATGATGGAAGAAAGAGGCAAGTTTGAACATGTAGCTTTGTATAAAATGCAATACAACAAAGTGAGACCGAGAGCTGGTTAACTGGGTCCTTCCTCCCCAGCGAATTGATTCAAGTCTAATTGGCAGAATGTTACTGGAAGGAAAAAGGCTCTGCCTATTTCAGGTTTTCACTGGGACCTAATGTATGCCTACAGTAAAAGACTTCTCACCTCTTCCTTCCTCTCTCTGACTAAAATAAATTCTGAGTTCTACAGCCACTTGACAACAGAATTCTGCAGCGAGGTGGAGAGGAACTCAAAGCAACTTAGCCAATTTTACACAATATTAGAAGCGATTTTTCCGTCGGGTGCCGTGGCACACACCTGTAGCCCCAGTTACTCAAGTGGCTGAGACAGCTTGAGACAGCGGATCGCTTGAGCCTAAGGGTTCAAGCCCAGCCTCGGTTTTCTTTGCTGTGTGGGGCTTATGTATGGGCTGGCACTAGTGCACATTTTTGTAATTAGTATGTATGCTAAAATATCTACTTCTAATAGATGTACGATTCCCCAGGGAAATCATTATAATCTATTAAAGGATAATTAGCCACATAAAATATGATCCAACATTAGCTATGTAAAAAGAGACCTCTTCAGATCTATATGCAACAAAAAAACTGTCTGAACATTATTGACGACTTTAAAATAAGCTGTTTGTGTGAGGTAAGAACGCTGCATATTGAATAATGAATCAAAATTCTTGAGTGTCAGAACTACATACATGGGGATTTGCAATCCAAAAACATACATCTTATGTATTTTAAGGTGATTTAAACATGGAAATGGCAGGTGAGAGGAGAGTACCACTAACGAGCAAATAAGAGTGAAACAGGTACCAAACATGTACAGACTGAAGTATCCGAGACTGTATGGACTAAAATAGGCAAAGTATTTGCCCATCTTTTCAGCCGGCGATGCCTTCAGTTCTGCACACAGATGACCATCTCAAGCTCATGGATTTGTGTGCTTGTCCAGCTGTTCATTTCAAGCTACTCTAAGATTCCTGCAGAGCAGCTCCCAAGAGTCAGACCTCTCATCGAGCTCTGCAAATGCAGCCTCCGATGGAGCCACAGATCACTGCTAGCTCCTGGGGCCAATGCAAGGGCACCTCCGTGCTCTTGCTGGTCCCTTCATCCTTGGTCGCTCCACCTAGTCTACATTCTGCCTTCTAAATGCCTTTTTTTCTGGTTTCTTGATGTCTTCTGTCTGACTTCGAGTTTTTACTGTCTGACTGTCGGTGGTTACTTTTGCAACCAATGTACCACCTGCTTCCAGTGGCACTCTTCCTATGTGCTTTCCAGACACTTCCCTAATTGTCTCTGGAGGGTCAGATTGCGAAGCCTGTAATAACTGATCCTGGAGAAACAAACTGAGTGAAGGCTCGGGTGCTGCTTTAGACCACTGTGGCTTGAGAAACCGTCCATGCTCCTCCCGCCCTTTCGGATACGATAGTCTAGTGTTCAGCTGAAACTAGCCGACATGATAATGATTTAAACAGATGATTTGTTTGGGGCTTTTTTTTTTTTTTTTTTTTTTTTTGAGATAGGGTATCCCAGCCTGGTCTCAAACTCCCTATACAGTTAAAAACTGGCCTTGAACTTTTGATCCTCCTGCCTCTACCTCCCTGGTGCTGAAATCAAAGGCATGCAGCACCGTGTCCAGATAAACAAATGTTTCTCCTACAAAATCCTCCACCTCATTCTCTTTTCTCCCAGAATAAGAAGAAGAATAGCACCCCCAAGATCTCACATTCTTTAACAGCAACACTCCTTACCACCAAAAGTCATTCCCAGGTAGAGGCTAGAAGTGGTATCGCAATATACAGATCAAATATACTATTTCTCAGAGAGCGGCAGTCAGAGCAGCTGTATGCATACTGCCTGGTTCACTCCTTAAAATTCAGGCGTCTTGCACCCATCTCAAATCCACTCAATCACCTGTGTTATTGAACCTTCAGATCTAAATCCTAGAAGCACCCCTAGAGACTGTTGGGCATAACACAATTGGAAATCGCTGCTTTAAACGGCCATCCAGAGCTTATGAAAGACACCGGTCTAAGCCCTGAAATTCCCATGACCTCTACTTAACTATCACAGTGCAGCCTTCGTGGAAGGCCACTCTCTGCACGCCACTGGATAAAATTAATTCTAGAAAGCTCAAGAAAATAAAGATCAAAGTCAGCCTCCGCCCCGGGAGCTTCCATTATAATGAGTGCAAAACAAAGCACAGACATAAGAGGGAAAAAAAACTTTAAAGCATCTAGAAGCAACATTGCAGAGTATTCCAGGGCATGGTTGGCTACATCCACTCTGGGGGAGTGGGCACAGCCAAAACTTGGCAGAGTACTGTGAGGACCCAGAAAGGAAGTTTCTCAGGCAAAGCTGGCACAGAATGTGAAGAGGGAGACTTTCAAGCGGGTCTGGAAGGGATGTGGAGATTGCCAGACGACACTGAAGATCGAGGAGAAAATATGTATAGCCATGTGTCTTGGTACCATAGTCAACACAAGGAGAAAAAGAAGTGTACTTCAGGATTGTAAAAAATCTAAGATACTGGCTTAGACAGAGCACCCTAAAAAGAAGCTTTACAAATATACATTATCTTTTGAGGCAGACAGGTAGCACTGTGACCCCCCTAGTCTACAGCACAGAAACTAAGGACCACTTGAACTCTTAAGTGAGTGTGTCAGTCATTGTAGGTCAGGGATGAAAACTACCTAGAATGAACTCTTTTCCCAGCCTGATATTTTCCCCAGTAGGAGACTTAATAGTCATTTTTATTCCTTCCAAAGGATAAATCACCCAAAGCCATCCTCTTTCTCCCTTTCTCCATATTAAAAGGCCAAAGGAGAAAGAAAGAGTGTGTGAAAGTGTGCATCCACACCCACACACCCACGAGTCAGCTTGCCCATCTGTGTGTGTACGTGGATGTTTGCGTGTATGAACTGTGTGCTGGTACAAAGGCAGACGATGTCCCTAACAAACTACACATCATAGCTTACTGCACTTTTCATATTTGTTTGTATGAGCGCTTCCGTGCTAGCATTTGTAAAAAAACTATATTAGAAAGTAAAAGCCAATCAAAATCTCTATGACTTCTGATCAAGAGAATTATCCAAATCCATAACACTGGCTTAGTCCTTTGCATATTTTTTCATCTGGCGATGCCGTCCAATATGATAGCCACTAATGCCGTGGGACTTCATATTTTAAACTTTAAACAGCACCGGATAAAATGTAAAGTGTGGTTCCTTAACTGCGATAATAATCATGTTTCAAAGCCCTAAGGAGGGCCAGTGGCTCTCATCTCAGGCAGAGCAGATATAGGATATGTCCATCATCACAGAGAGCTGTTTGAAGAGCAATTCTGTGAAGTGGCTTTTATTCTAGAAGTACAACTCCAGGTCCAAATATAAACAATTATTTTTGCTTCTATCTAAGGATGCACTTTGCTCCCTTCCAATACATCTCCCCCAAGCTGCTCTAAGAAAAGCATGTCTTTTACTCAGCAACTCTTTAGTCCCTGTATATCATAGCAGTTCTCTGTGTTGCCATTTTCCTCTTCAGCCCATAGGAATGAGCATGGCTCTTCCCTGCTGTAATAGTTCTGGAAGGCCAGGGAGGCATCCCGAGACACTGAGTTCTATGGTATGGAGTCAATAATTATGAGTCAGAGCCCATTCTGGGAACAACCTACAAAATAAAAATATAGATGCAAAGGAAATATTTCCTAAATTTTAGACATTGTCACATGATATAATCATTCACAAAGACCATATTCAAGACAGTGAGGCTGTTACCTCTTTCTCTCTGTCTCTGTCTCTCTCTCTCTCACACACACACACATACACACACACCACACACACACAAATTCTCATGTTTTTAATAATACCTCACTTGCTTTCCTTTGCTGTTATAAACATTCTGACCAAATGACAATTTGGGGAGGAAAATGTTTATGTCAGCTTAGACTTCTACAACCCAGTCTATCATTAAGGGAAGCCCAGGCAAGGACTCCAGCAGGAACTGAGTCAGGAACTGAAACAGACCACGGAGGAAGGTTGCTTACTGGCTCACTTCCTCTGGGTCCTTCAACTACTTTTCTTAGAGCCTGAGCCCACAGGCCTACAGAGGGCACCACCCATAGGGCTCTGGGCCTCCAACAATAGTGATTCGGAAACCATCCCACAGACAAGCCCTAGGCCATTGTGACAGAGAGAATTCCTCAACTGAAGCTTCCTCTTCCCAAGGGACTCTAGTTTGTCATGCTGATGAAAACCAAAGCGAAACAAGTCAGGTTACGGTTTGGGCTGGGCTGTGTTCATACCTATCCTGGGCCACAAGAAGCCCCAACGTTGCAGACTAGAGACACTTAGGTGGCATGGTAAAGTCTGTTATACAAGACAACTTCCTAGGTGAGTTTCCACGTTTAAGAAAGAAGAAATCAAGTCATTTCAGAAGCAAGAATGAAAAGGTACTTAGTACATGGCATCCAGAAAAGTACTGTCCTCTTATTCATGATACAGCATTGGTCTCTTTCCCTGCAGGGTGGGCAGAACCAGTGTTCATGGTGCCCTATGGGACTTGATTTCTTAGCTTAGGGCCAGTTTTCGTTCTGATTCTTCATCAGACAGTTACATCATCTTCAAACCTCAAGTCTGAGGACCCAGAACACAAGACTTTCACTCCAAGAGCTGCCTGTAGACCACGGAAAGAGAAACTTCCCTTTGTAACATCAGTTGGATAGATCCAAAGCACCTGAAATATGAGCAATTATCTGATTTTCAAAGCCGGCAAGGGGAAAACCCCACATCAAGAGCTGCGGGATGGAAAGTATTAAAACGGAAGAGTAAGCTAATCCACAGTAACTCACTCCTGACTGTCTATTCAGCCCGGCAGAGCACACTTTCCCGTGCTGAGCTGTGCACACGGGCAGTTTCCCACAAGCCTCGGAAGCTCGCAATACCGACAGAGTCACCTTAGCAATACCTACAGGGTCATCTAAGACCAGAGGGACGGGAGCTGCACAGGAAACGAAACCAAAGCAGCACAGTGACAACAATTCTGATGACAACTGGGAGATTGGAGATAAAGATTAGGGTGTGGGGGACCAAGTGCAACCTCCAGAGGAAGTGAAACCTAGAACGGGGCTGAAGGCACTTCATTTTCCACAAGAAGTCACCCACTCTTGTCCCATCCCCACCTACACCTGCACCTCTTGCCTTACTCACAGGTCTTCTTCACTGTGGTCACCACTGGTGGCTCCAAGGACCCAGCAAAGGTCCTCAGCAGCCTCACTCACCTGTGCGATTCCCCGCCTGCACACAGCACCTGCACTGTACCCTGAAAGTCAGATTCGAGCCTTTGAATGCTATCTCGCCTTCAATAGTTAAGATTTATTTTTTTGAAATTAAAATATAGCCACATCATTTCCTCCCTTCTCTTTCCTCCCTCCGACTCCTCCCATGCTCTGGTCCCTCTCAGGTTTATTTTTCTTTGTAACCGTCACGTATCTACAAGCATAAACACACAAATACAACCTGCTCAGTCCATTTTGGGTTCTTCGTATGTATATGATTCCAGGGCTGGCCAAGTGATACTGGATAACCAGTCACAGGGCTCACCCCTGAAGAAGGCTACTTCCCCCACTCCCAGCACACTCCCTGGCTGCCTGTAGCCCCCATGTCTGCTTCTCTACTGGTGTTGGCTTGTTCAGGTCGTGTTTAGGAAGCCGTGCATTGAGAGATCATGGGTGAAGCTTTCCTGTCACATCTGCGAAATCTCCTAGCACATTTGGGGGTCCTCTGGCTCTTATACTTATAGGAACCACAGAAACCAGGATAGTAACAAGAGTCTATGGAGCGTGTGTGTGGCGGAATGTTAACTGAGAAGTTGAAGGGAAGTCATACAGAAAGAGAAAGGATGAAAAAATGACACCAAGCATGTTTGAAAACATGTTATTTTTTTTTTTACTAAAATGACACATAAGATGTATAAAAGAGGTGTGTGTGTGTGTCTGTGTGACTTAAATGAAGTTACACCTCTTACGCTGACAATACTCCCACCAAGGGAGTTACTATCTAACAAAAAACCCAATGTCTGGTGTGAAACTTCTTTTTGTATCAGTACCTATTTCTAAAAGGCTCCTAGAACTGCTCAATGTTTGCCGTCACAGCGCACAGGGGTGTGGAACAGAGGGTTAAGCATTGGGTTCTGGTGTAGTTCCTCGGATGAAAATCTGGACTCTACTGTGGATGGATGTGGACACTCCACAGCCTGCCTAGATTCCTTAAGCCTCCAGTTTTTCATCTGTTCGTTATGATTTTACACCATCGAACACAGGCTGCCCACCTATTCCAAGACAGAAGCATTTTTCTATATGTTAAATTTCCAAAATCAACATGAATCTTACTATCAATGGCTTCTTCCAACTAATCACAAGGCTTGTACTTCCTCATTAAAGCAAATAACACCTTTGGTGGTACTTTAGTCTATATGAGATATGGTAGAAACTACATCCTAAGGTTTTAGTAAAGATTAAATTTGTAAACGTAGGTAACATATTTAGATTGGTCATCCTTGAATAAGCTGATCAGTTATTACTAATTATTATTATAATTAAACTAATGATTGTGAACATGGACACAATCATAAGAGATAATCCTCATATTTTTGCTCATAAATTGTGCATGAAAATGATCGCTGACATAGGGTACTGTGGTAGTATATTCTTATAGCCCTCGTTACCCTTGAGGCCATAGAAGGAAGTTCACAAAAGCCCATGAGTGTGAGATCAGCCTGGAAAACTCTGCAAGACTTAGTCTCAGATAAAAATTAATTAATTAATTGATTAATAAATTAAAAAAACGTAGTGGGTGCAGAGATGAATGTCAGGAAGCCGAACATCAGGGCTCCCCAGCACCAGGCACACTGCCTGCTACATAAGAAGGTTCCAGAAGCTTACTGAAGACTGGATGAATACTCTCCTTTCCCCAGACCCTTTCTACCTCCACTGCCCAGAAATTTAATTCCTAATCCGCATCCACCAAGGCTCAATTTGAATTTCACCCTCTTGTGAAGGATGAGGAAGAGGGAAAGGAGGGAGGGTGAAGAGGAGGAGGAGGAAGAAAAAAGGAAGGGCAAATTTTCATTTTATTCTCCTCCCATTTTGTCCTCTTCCTATTGCTATACATTAAGCTCCATCTGAACCTTAATGGGCCGGATAATGCTGTCTAGAATGGAACTGTGTCTCTATTGAAGCTACATGCCACAGAAGGCCTTACATAAGAAGAAATCCTCGCACAGCTTAGAGTCCTCTTTATGTACTTATATATTACACACACACACACACACACACACACACACACACACACACACACAGAGAGAGAGGTCTTGAGCGCAGACCTCCCCAGAATATAACCTTATTTAGAAAACAAGTCATTGCAAATGTCATTAGTGAAGATGATGTCATATTGGAGTGAGGTTGCCCATT
Organism: Chionomys nivalis; assembly: GCF_950005125.1. NCBI lineage: Eukaryota > Metazoa > Chordata > Mammalia > Rodentia > Cricetidae > Chionomys > Chionomys nivalis. The sequence goes on along the minus strand of NC_080087.1, from coordinate 25,750,125 downwards.
AATCCAACATGCCTGGTGTCCTTAGAAGACAGACACACAGAGAGAATGTTATGTGAAGACAGGGGCAGAAATGAGAGTGATGACACGCCAGAACATGCCCATGATCGCCAGCTGTCACCAGGAGCTGGAACTGAAAGCTCATGACCAGTGTCTTCCTCCAAGTCTTCAGAAGGCGATAGACCTGCTGACAGCCGGACTTCATATATTCAGACCACAGAAGTAGCCTGTGGGAACCTATTGTTCCGACCTCCTTGTGTGTGATACTAGAGCCCAGCAGTCTTAGTAAGCAAGCGCATATTTTAGCCACTTACACACTGCCATGGTGGCTCCCCTGCACGGCTCTTTTCTAGACAGTATTGCCTTATTTGTCTTGTGGCCTCACCTCACATCCAACCTCCAAGCCAGAACGCTTCAGGGCCAGCCCCACACCCTTTCTTATGCCTCTTGCATTCCCATTGGCCACCATCAAGGGGCTGGTGGCGCCCACATTTCAGTCTCAACCCTTTCTTTCTTCTGGACCTACAGATCCAGCCTGGTCATTTGACACTGGATGATGTGCCGACTCTGTCATTCAAAGCCACCTTAAATCCAGCAAAACCAAAGCCAGAAGCCTGTTATGCTTTGCCTTCAATGAGCCCTATCTCAGTGAATGGCACCTCTACCCCTTCCAATGCAACAGTGACATGCCTATAGTACGCTCGGGGTAATTTCTCTCTGTTTCCAGCCCACTATCAAGTCCTAGAAGATTCTCCTTTGAGAAGTCACTCTAACTTCTCCTGTCTCTCCACCTTCCTCTACCCTCCTCCTCTACCACTCTAGTTAGGTGATCACAGTAGGTTAATCCAGTGTTGTAATCCAGTCTATATTCAGTACAAAAACATCCCTCATGCCATACACAAAGAAAATTTCAAAATGTAAATAAGATATTTTCCTGCCCATTTAGACAACTTCTATGACTTTCCATTTATTTTAGGGCAAAGACCAAAATTCTAACATAGGTTTACAAGGTATGGTGGTTTAAAAGAAAATGACCCCCAAAGGGAGTGGCACTATTAGGAGGTGTGGCCTTGCCGGAGTAGTTGTAGTCTTGGTGGAAGTGTATCACTGTGGAGCCAGGTTTTGAGGTCTTATATAAGCTCAAGCCAGACCCAGCAAGACAGGTCACTTCCTGTTGCCTGCAAGCCATGATGTAGGGCACTGGGCTACTTCTCCAGCACCATGTCTGCCTTTCACCAGTAAGCCACACCACGATGACAATGGACGAAACTTCTGAACATGGGAGCCACCTCGATGAAATGGTTTTCGTTTATGAGAGCTGCCATGGTCACGGCGTCTCTTCACAGCGTTAGAAACCCGAACTAAGACAGAAGGCCAGGATAGAACCAATGTAACCAACTTCGCCAGCTTTCCCTCCCTGGTTCCGGATGCTCTGACCATAGCCATGTTTCCGCGTGCCTTTTACCTGTAATTCCATCCACCACAGAGCCGCTGGGCAAGCATTTCCTTCAAGCTGCTGCAACCTCATTGGCCTGAGGTCTCTGTCCTAACACAGTATTCACTGCATGCCTGGGCTTCAGCATGACTTGTACTAGCTGAGATGTGTGTCCCCAGCATGTGTTAAAACCAGAACCAGACTTACCCTGTCCTACTACAAACTCAACTCTTAAATCAGTGCTTGGCACAGAAATGATGCTCGGAAAACACTTGTAAATAAGTTGAGGAAGAGTAAATGAATGTGTTGAAAGGAGACACTGTGTTCTCATCGTCTCCATTGTAATGCAAATTCCCCTTTTAGAAAGATGGATATAGCATGCTTTTAATTTTCCAGGGAGCCCCTACCATAGCACAACGAATATACAATAACTGTTGTTTGCAGTAGTTTTATGTTATTTCACTAGATTCAAGTGTCTTCTCCAATGCAGTTTTGATAATAATTATACAGCCATCAACAGTTCAGGACAGCTTCAGCTTTAACAGCAGCGAGCGGTGTCCCGGCACTCAGACATTCTGTATCCTCTTTGCAACTCTGCAGGCCTGCGGCTCATTCAGAATTGTCTCATGCCCATGAGGTCATGCCCAGCTGACCTCTTCAGAACGTGATACCCTGAAGCGCAGCTGTAGAAACAGAAAACTCTCTAACAAGCTTCTTGCTCTCCACTGAACAGCAGAGTGTTCTCTAGAGTTTAAGGAATGAATGCATTCATAATAATCAAAACAAATACAAGAGGAAATGAAGGAAAGAGCCTCAAGTTATATAAATGTATTTTCTTACGTACAAGATACTTCTAAAAATGGGCATAAGGGCTCTAATCATTTAAGGTGATTGCATAAATCAACCCAACTGCAAGTTTCTAATGTCTCAGATTAAAACCAGTCACCGACCACATAAGTGATAACAGTTCACATCTGTGCACTGCTTCATAGAACATAATATCCTACAGATTACTTTTAAGTTTCACTGTAGAGACCAGGCTAGCCTTGAACTCACAGAAACCTACCTGCCTCCGCCGCGAAGGTGTGTCCCACTATACCAGCGACACAGTGGGTATCTTGATCAATCCTAGGTTTTCGTATCCATCCTGTCATTCTAGTAATGACACTTTCAGTGGTTCACAGTGGCTTTCTTAATTCCGGTGTGTATTCAACATACGTTTTATACTCTGTGATAAATAAAACAAACCTCTAAGGGCTGCAAAGACCTATGAGGCAAGTCACCTCAACCTTCTTTTTTAATGAGACAAAAGTCAAAACAAAATGAAAAGGGAATATTAGTAAAGACTTTAAAAACTGCCATTTATGCATGTAAAAATACAAAATCATCTGTATTCTTCCCCCACAAGTTGCCGTTTTCACCAGGTTCAGAGATTTATATATCCTCGTTCTCGATTCACTAGGGTGTTTTAAAAATTAAAAGCTGAATCTTACTTAGATGTCACTTCCCAAGCTCAAAGTTAAACCAGGAAGTACCTACAAATACCTTCATGCAAATCTAGGTCCACAGTCATCTCACACACAGGCTATTTCTGCAGATCAAATTGCTCTTTGTGAAACCCACGCCCTGGTGCGGCAGGCACCATGAACAGCTCCCCATCATGCCAAGGCCCCTTTTTATAAATATTCTCTTATTTTGTACACTGCAAAATAAACTCTATGTTCAAATCCATCGAGCCCCGGAAATGAAGACATAATGCACATTAACTATGTGAGGCTAGTAAAATGACATTTAAAATATTGGTGACTGTAACTTAGTTTTTTTGGTTGAAAATAAACATACCTGACATGACTGTCCTCTGTTCCTTGCACACTTTACCTTACTACTCTCCAATCATCTCAATAAACTGTAAATGAATCTACCATTCCACAGGAATGACTGATGTTTAAGTATAAAGTATCCACGTCCTCAAGGGAGGCAGACAGGTCTGGAATAATCATCTATTCAAATAATGTAACAATAGGTTTAAAAACGGCCTGTTCTGGGTGTCTACACAAAGCTTCCTAAGGACACTGCTAAGACCCAGAACATGAAATAACTTTTTAAAAGTACTCCTTTAACAGAAAATTGGTTCCACAACGTCAAGTTATTGTGTATTGTGAAGACACAACTTTTCCACAAACTTTTCCCATTTTATATAACAGATAGAGATGGTCAGAGTTAGAGCCAGAAAGAAAATCAAGAACATGAAGAATAATGTCCTTTATGCCTATTCAGACACTCATGTGTCACTTAGTTACCTTGGCATCTCCCGTGTCCTGGCTTCCAGAGGTCAAGGCATTAAGGCTGGCATTGGCCCAGCTCTACATCCCAAGCTGACTGGAGCTCACAGTTTGACTTCCTGACAACACCAAGGGTGGTCCACTCTTGTACCATCCAGATGACCAGTTGTAGTGCCAGTACCATCCCCAGCAACTAAGACCCCATGACCAGCACCAAAAGGCATAACTCCCTGACAGTGGCCGGAACACCAGGAAAGCAATTCCAGTGCATCTCACAGGTCAAGCGGTGTTCTTAAAAGAAGTTGGGTTACTTCTTAAGTGATGGGGGAAAATGGGCCTTTTAGAAAAAGAAAATGCACTTTCCTTAACAGGAAGACCATTTGTTTAAACTCGCGTTTCCTACTCTTGTTAAAAACAATATTGCTCAGTATTTCTCTCCCTAGCCCAGATATTCCTTCACCACTGACACCACAGATCCATAGGAAGGCAAGCAATGTCATTACAGAAAAAGAAACCTAGTCTTAAATTCAGACTACCTGAGCTTAAAACTCAGATGCTTAGAATCCACAGGCTGTGTGACCTTGGTTAAGAAACTTAACCTCTCTGTCTATAAGATAAGGAGAGTAACATCCTTCCTCATATGACAAAGAATTTAACATATACAATAACTAAATGTAAGGAAAGATTAATAAACACACCAAGTGCCTAACAATTTTCTTCAGTCCTCATGAATTAAAAATCCCAAGGTGTTCTATCCACAGTGACAATGATGAGTCAGGCACATATGGTCCCATTCATACCAAAACATTACGAGTAAGCAGGGCTATGAACTCATTAGAAACTGGTGGTTGTAGCCTACAATGAAAAAAATTGAGAGGAAAGGACAGTAAAACTTGTTTTGGAAATTCTAGGAGTTTATCCCCTTTCACATACTTCGATGTCTAAATTAAATGTCTCCCTATAGATACCAAGAGCCAGGGCATAAATAAAAATTCGCAATAAACAGGAAATGACAGATTTAAAAAAAAAATCAATGCAAGTCATCTCCCAAATACTGAGTCCTTTTCAATGTTGACATGGGCTTGAACTCTCCATAGTGTCCTTGTTACAGAGGCTTACAGTCTCCGGCAGGGAACTCTCGGTTCTGATGGTTTCTAGAATAAAATTCTTGGCTAACTTTCTAGCTCTCTGAGTCCACATCTTCATGAAATGGCCTCAGCTAGCATCCCCATGTATCATGGTCTGCTACTTGTCCTTTAGACTCAGCTAACGGCCCATACTCCTGTCCTTGCGCCCCACCATGCTATACGGGTGTCCAGGATGCTGCAGCCATTTCATGACACCCCCAGGGAAGGGAGGAGGACTCGTTCTAGGCTCCTTCATCTCCCCCAGCTTCCCTTTACGTTTGCTTTCATTCCATAATATCCTATTCTTGCATGCAAGTCAGTTCATTCACTCAACTGAGATGTAAGATCTCATCTGGGATCCAAAAATACAGTAACTGTCCAGAGGCTATAATCCCAAAACTCCAGAGATGGAAGTTATAGAACCAGGAATTTAACATCAGCATAGGAAGTTTGAAGCCAGCCTCATCTACAATGGAACTCTGTATTTAAAAAAAAAAAAATGCATACACGTTACACAGACACACACACACAGAGAGACACATACAAGTCTTTTTATCTAATTTTTTTAAAATAATAAGATCCGGAGTGGTCTAACCTTTCCTCACCATCACTGGGTGCTTTTGAAAGACCAAGGACTTCAACACACTTACTGCTCAGGAGTCTTGTTTAGGAGTTTACCCAGGTGCCTATGCCACAGATCAGGAAACTGAAGCTAAGAGAAATGACATCACCTGATCAAAAAAACAATGACATCACCTCCCCAAAATCACACAAGGAGAAGCAGCCAGGCAGCATTCAACCAGAAGCAGGTCAGCTTCTCAGCACACAGTCCTGGACAAGCACTCTTTTCCCGCTCTGAATCTGACTAGGCAGTAGTGCTAGCTTTCGGTAAGAATTACGGAATTTAAATCCCTCAAGTATAGATTAGCACAGGAAAGTCCCATCCATGCACAAGCACATAAATACATAGTGTTCTCCAGAAAACAAGCATGTTTCGATTAACATGCTGCCAATATATAACGTGCGGATAGCAACAAATCAGTAACTAGTTGTAAAGGGGCTGATGAGTCTCAATGATCAAGACCACCAGTAGGGAAAAATAGTTCATCACTTAGCAACCATTATAAAATTATCGCTGAGGATAGGAAAGGCAACAAGTTAGTACAGACATGACCACTCCGACTGCTCCACTCCCAGCTCTCTGTCAGCAGTATCCAACCAACAGGCTGTGGTGAGAGCTTCGGGACAGATTTCCTCTCTAAAATTGTGCTTGTTGCCAAGTGGTGGTGACGTATGACTTTTCCCAGCACTTGGGTGGCAGAGTCAAGCGGATCTCTGTGAGTTCGAAGCCAGCCTCGTCTACAGAGAGAGAGTTTCAGGACAGTCAGCGATACACAGAGAAACCCTGTCATGAGAAAAAGGAAATAAAAAAGTAGATTTTGCATATTCAACTTCAGATGCGCTGACACTGAGGAGCCTCACAACACAGATCTCCAATGCCTCCTTTCCAATTCACTGCGCCTCAGCAAAACAGAAGGAGCAAGACCTCACGATCAAAACCAGCGTTTTCAGAATTGACAAGGATTGACATCTACATGTCTGTCTTACAAGCCAGACATTCATTTTGTCACAGACACTGACAGGACACAGACAGACACCGACAGGACACAGACACCGTCAGGACGCAGACACCGACAGGGCATCGAGATCAGCTACATAATGTGCTGAGCCAATACAACACAAACGCACAGAGATCCTTGCTTAAGACTGAAACAGTCAAGGCTAACACAACAGCACTGGATCAAGCTGGGGCCCCTTCCGATTCTGGGGTCCACTGTGATTGTGCAGAGGGCACGCAGGAGAAACCTGCCTTGGGAAGCGCTCTGCTGGGCAGTGGAAGAACCGCCGGCAACATTAATCCAGAAAAACTTGAATGCAGCATCAGCGGCAATCGTGTTAGAGAAGAAAAGTCAAACATGCATTAGGTTTAGAGTCTTCACTTCAGATCTAACATTGAAAAACAGAGCCTAAGGGTTAAATGCTGCTAAATATTCTTCCCATTCAAGGGAATTGCTTGTTACTACCCCGCCCCAATGTCTTCTTTTGTCAATCAATAGAGCAAGGTGATGCAAAAAAAAAAAAAAAAAAAAAAAAAAAATTACTCTCACTCGATGAAAAGCAGTTCGTAAGTGACCAAAACAGTGAACAGAGCGCCGGGCCTGCAGGCTTGCCAAGCATTGTGTATCTTTCAATATTTCAATTTAATAAACATTTATTGTGTGCCTATTATGCTTACATTTCTTTTTCTGAAGCTTCAAGTATTGTCTCATCGCTGCTGAGTTTAACGCACTTGACAAAGAGAATCCTGAAAGCTGGCCAGGAATGTGAACCACATCTGCAGTGTGACCAGGACCTTTTCCTCCAATTGCTCCATTCAGCACCTGTGCGTGGAGCCAGATTTCAGGGCGAGGCGCAGCTCTGGGCACTGGAGCGATGGCAAGGACGGAGCAAACTCAGTCCTTGATTGCACAGTTTGTTCACTGGGAAAGGTTTACAGTAGACAGCAAAGTCTTTGTATAAGTAAATAGAGGTGTTTACATCCATCCCTTAAACTATCTTTAAATAAATCTTTTAAAAGTATTTCAAATTATAGTTCTGAGTTCTACTGCAGGATTAAATTTATTTGAGGGCTTCCCTCCAGGAATCCAACTTCCCAGGCTGAGAGTTGAAAAAGACATTTTTCTACTGGTCTCGTGAGATCTGTAGAGTAGCTCCATGAAGATGCGTGATCTTTCCACAGCAAAGAAAGTATAACCTCCAAACTAGGTGTGTCTAATTCGTGTATGAAGCAAAGTACATGTATTTGAGCCGCCAAAGCAGATCAAGTGTTGAGTTTGGATTAATGTTATAAAATACAAATTTGGTGCCACCCTGAAGTACTTCTCACACAACGGTTTTCCTATGCAACAGTGTGTTGGAAATCTCCTGGTGATTATGAGATTCAATTAATATGTCTGGGATCCTACTTAGCACCCTCCAACAAGACACTGCATAAAAAAAAACTGGGGATTATTGTTAATACAAATCTGGAGTAATTGATCCTTATAAATCTACTACTAAATAAATACTTTCATAATGCTAATGTTATGAAATGGACAATGGATTTGGAAGCAATTAAGTCATAGTGAAGAAACAGAGTAGAGTGGATTCAAACATAATGTGACCCCAAGGAGGAGACTGGTGTGCTTAAGCAGTTTTCATGATGTCCAGTACACCTTCTGCCTAATTTCACGTGACAAAGAAAATCACCTCCCAAAATTAATATTTCACTCACGTAATACTCTTCAATTCCATGAGACATTTTGATTCTCGCCCTTTGGTTTGGTCTTAAATCTGTTTAACAATTAAAAGGGTATCATGGGTGTAGCTCAGCGGTAGTGAGATTGCCGAACATTATTTAGGCTCTGTGTTTGATAAAGACTGCTAGCAAGTCGTAATGATGTCTAGGCAATGAAGTCAGCTCCCCTCAACTACTCCAAGTTTATTTTGCTAAGTAGCCTTCTATCTTCTGTCAATGTTCAAAAGAAAAAAAGCTACACACCCACCCCCCAAAAAGACATAATTACATGATCCACAGGTCTTATTCAAAAATCTACTCAGGTAGCCTGAAAGTCCGTTACTGCATAAATCAGTTGACAGTTCCCCAAGGCCGAGGACATCGTATGCTACTATGCTACACATAATCATTGGGGACGCAAGCACAGGTCAGTGGTAAGCTTTACCAGTAGCTTAACAAGAAGAATAAACAGCGTTCGTGTTCCACAAGACTTTCAGGTTTACAAGAAACTACTACCCAGTATTTTCACCTAACAAAAACTCTTGTCAAGTCTGTGATACAAGAAACCCCGGCAGACCTCCTAGTGAACTTTGGCATTTTGGCTGTGTGGCCAGAAGAACAATCTACCATTACAAAGCCTATTCATGAGTCAAGCACGGAAATTATCACAATGTCTGCTTTAGCTGATGGCTCTTCCCTTTACCGTGCTTGCAAGCACGTGAGACGCAGGCATCCACGGTATGAAATCACAGATCGTGATCTTGATTATCACATAGAAAATGCAATTTTCAAAGATCTTGCCAACATTTCTTATCAAAAAGCCTAGGTTGACTCTGCTTGTTTTCAGTTGTTTTAGGGCTACCAGGGAAATGAAAAGTCAACACGAGTTATCGGCAACTTCAAGATAATAAATCCACGGCTGCTGCCGTCTTGTCCTTAAGTTTGCAAAATGGTTTGTATTTTCAAAAGCAAACTTGACTTAAATAACAGCTTAAATGACTCCTGAGGCCGATTGCTGGCAAGGAGTGTGTCCTGCAGGGTCGCCTGGCGTCATGTTTATGCTCTGTCCTGCCCATGTCAGTATTTCCACAACAAAGTGAAAAGGTGGCCTTTAGAAGGAGGGTTAAAGAGGAGGTTTCCTGTGAGGGCTTTGCAACAGGAGAATCAGCCCAGGCCCTATGAGATCAGCATTATTCAGCACCCAGGGGCTCCTTTCGGGGACCCCTCCGGATGCTCAGGGTCCCCAGGCTGGGCAGTCCGCGGCCAGTGCTCACCCCGGCTTTCCGCCCTGCCAGGCCCTGCACCCGGAGCCCTTGCGCAACCGGGGTGCTCGCCCTGGGCCCCGAAACTAGGTCTCGGCCGGCTGCCAGGAGCAGCGAGCCCCACTTTCTCCCGGCAGGAAGGGGGGAGGCGGAGAGCATTTCCTGTTGTGCACTGACAGCAGCGGAGACGTCATCGCAGTCAGCTACTTCGGGTGGCCGCCCGGGGGCCAAAGTTCAGCCGCGAGCAGGGCGGGGACGCGCAGGCGGGGGCGCGCGCCAAGGCTCCCGCCGCATCCCCGGGTGTGGGATCTACTTTCCAGGTCCCGGCCACTTGACACCCTGCCCTCTACAGTGGCTCTCTACTGCCGGGGCCATTTCCCCCAGAAAGAGGCAAGCATCTTCAGGGCCCCCAAGAACCACTTTCCAGGCTCAGTCCTGATTCAGTTTCCCTGACAGGACTCTCCATTGGGAATCTTTCCTAAAGCATCAAAAGTGGAAATTACTTAAGTTGCCTGCTTTCTCCCATACCCCCCACACCCCTTCAGTCCCACTTTCTATCTCAATATGGATTCCTTAAGCAACTGTCACATGGCAGAAGAGAAGACATATTTCGAAACCGCATACCGCCAATGAAGTCAAAGATAAGAAGAAATGCTGTTTTCCATTGAACAACATGAAAACATTCACTTATTAAGGTTTTAATGCTCTTAACTCATTTTTTAAAAAGTCTCCTAAGATCTGTTCAATCTTATATTTATCCTGGATAATAGCAAGAAAATACTTGACCAAAATATTTTAAAGGACAAATGCCTGGTTCATAGCTCTTACGCCACTGACTTGATTACCTTTATCCTTAAGTTCTAGCCTTCTATTTAGTTTGAAGTCCTAACCATGATAACCCTAGCTAATTCTACAAGTCAGTGGGTTAAGGTTAATAGTGGTTAAAAATAAGACCATAAGGTATTGTATAATCATTATGAAACAAAAACTGAAATAGTTTCATTTCAGTTTGTTAATGAGATAGACTGTTAATTACAAGAAAAACGATGCCTTCTGTTCTCATGGTGAGCCGGTATGATATGCATTAACCACCGTCTCTAAAGTTTCAACTACACCGTGTATCACAGGATAAAACACGAGATATTTACGGCTTTATACCATATAAACCATGACCTTCAGTAATGGCAATTTCTCAATATAAGTCCTTGGATGATAATACATCTTCCTCATTGGTACAATATTGAGGGGAGAGGCAGGACACACACAGGAAAGGTATACGAGAATTCTCCAGTCTTCTCAATTTGCTGAGACCCTAAAACTGATCTCAAGACACATATTTTAACATATTTAAGATTCTATTATATGATAGCATTACTTAAATGTAAACTTACTTGTAACCTAGGGAAATAGGAAAAAATGAAGAATTGATACAGAAAGCAACATTTTACCACTTCTGTAATGTTCACCATCTAGGCCTATTTCTTAATAAAGAAGTCTGTTGTTTTTTATTTGTTTGTTTGTTTCTTTCTTTCTTTCTTTGTGACCAATTTTTTAGCTAGATAACCTTAAACTTCTGATCCTCTTGCCGCTATCTTTTTAGTGCTGAGATTACAGATATGCACCACAGTAGTGCTGGGCTCAAAGCAGGAAAACACTGGGCTATGTGTCCAATCCAAGAGCCCTCATTTTTAAAAGGTGACTATTTTTTATGCTAAAGGTCATAAATCTGTAATCTGATAAATGTCAATTGTCATTCCAGTCCTTACTAAGACAATATTGAAGGGAATCTAGGACGCCATTATAGTGACCCAAATCAATGTGTCTTTATTTACTTATTTATTTATTTTGACAGGGTTTCTCTGTGTAATATCCCTAGCTGTCCCAGAACTAGCTCTTGTAGACCAGACTGGCCTCGAACTGACAGTGATACTCCTGCCTCTGACTCTCGAGTGCTGGGATTAAAGGCATGCGCTACCACCACCCGGCTGTCAACGTGTCTTTACTCTCTTGTCTTTTTACCTTAACACCCAAAGAACAAAATCAGCGTAATGTATAATCAGTTTAAACCTACACAATATTAAAATATTCCATTTATGGCAGGCGTCGGTGGCCTACACACCTTTAATCCCAGCACTCAGAATACAGAGGCAGGCAGATCTCTGTGTGTTTGAGGCCAGTCTGGTCTACAAAGTGAGTTCCAGAATAGCTAGAGCTGTTACACAGAGAAACCCTGTCTCGGGAGGAAAAAGAAGAAAGAAAGAAAAAATCTATTTACTTCACACATATTTATACTGTCATCCGGAAATAAGCTCTGAGTACTTAAATGTGCACTCTGTCCGAGTCGACAGACTTGTGAAGACCTGAGTTCTGCTGCTATCAATGCTCCTGACAAGGAGCACTGCATCCTTGTTCCTCCGGATGCCTCCACTGCTCCACCTCAGGGAGGAGGGAGGCAATGCCCCCTGTGAGAGCCCCGGGAGGATCTAATAAATGATGGCTCCAAATGCCTCATTTCCTCAGCATGGACACAGCAACTAAAAAAAAAATTCATTTTATTTATGTGTGTGTGTGTGTGTGTGTGTGTGTGTGTGTGTGTGTGTGTGTGTGAGAGAGAGAGAGAGGGGGGGGAGGGAGGGAGAGAGGGAGGGAGGGAGGGAAGGAGGGAGGGAGAAAGAGAGAACAAACTTTTAAATAACTATGAACTTCCCAACAGTGTCAAAGCATCTCGATTGTAAAGGAGATTCCAATGTGTCCAATCCTGGAAGACCTTCCGTGCTTTGTCTTTCTCCTGAGGGACTCCTCACCAGCTAGTTACATTGTGTGTCCCTATCTCAATCACTGCTTTATTCAGTAAGTCTACACTAACCATTGCTTTATGAGAGCATATTCTTACTTACTCTTTCAAATGATGTCACTGGTATATAATTAACATACCATAAACTACAAGTGACTGTCCAAATACTGTCTAGGCTCAGTAAAGATTTTATTTAAACCTCATGCCATCCGGTTTATATTTCATTGTTGATGATGACACTTGGAAAGAACAAAGCGGATGGTTAAAAATCCTCCTATTTTATAATCCTAATTACAGGCTAAATGAAATTAATACTGCTACAAATTTAGCACAGACTAAAGATATAAAAACAAGTATAGCAGCAATAGAATACATCAACTTGTGAATAAACATATAATTGAAAATACAGACCATAATATTAAACTATGAGTTCTTCAGGTTCTCGAAGCTTTTTCATTATGTAAAAATGAACGAATGAATGAGAGTCTAAAAAGTAATTTACAGTGTTACTTATATAACACTTTATCATTATGTATATATGGTCATGTATATACGTGTGTGTGTGTGTGTGTGTGTGTTGTCTATGGCTCACTGGGTAGCAATTCAAACAGAAGAACCTGTAACTTAGACAGTCCCAAGAACTACAAGTGGTCCAAGGAGCACTTGCCTCTCCCTTCAGTGATGGCAGGATAAGATGCCATCACCATGCTCTCAGAACTTACATCTCTAGGAAGCTGTTACTGTGTTTTCAGACACACACACACACACACACACACACACTGGTGAAACACTTAGAAAGCATACCAGTGTGTGACAGCACACCTCCTTTGTCAGCAACCAGCTCCATTTCATATTTCAGAACAGCATGTTTTTATATTTTATAAATTTTAGTAAAATTTAAATTATAATAGTGCTTGAACATTAGAGTCCTCACATGTACTCAATGACATCTGAAAAGTAACGACACACACACTATTTGCGTTTACACTAACCCCACATAAAGTACATTTCTCCAAAAATTTAAAACACAAAGAAAGTTAATCATAATCATTAAGAGATCCAAAATCAAAATACCTATTCAGTAAATGAGAACTCTTATTTTAGTAATATGTAATCATTAACTCTATTGTAAGGCTAATCTATCACCTTTCTATATAGATTTGCTTGTTTTATGACATACATTCTGCTTAAATATTGACTTCCCTGGCTATTCACTTTATAGATTAATAAGCAATCTAATCAGGTGAATTAAAGCTTCCTTTCCTGTAGACACTACAGGCAGTGGAGAGTTCAATAGGAATATTTTTCAAGGCTGTTGCAAAAATGCAAAAATAGGTGAGTATTATACTGTACTATCCAGAGGTTGCACAGCTAAGGCACATGCATGGAAATACCTCTAATATTCTGTACCCTCGTTTTTAATGAGTAAAGATATTGCAGAAAACATTAGTTTATTCTATCTTAAAGTGATAATAATTTAAACTAAGCATGTCATTATTACTCCCCAAAGGTAGGAAGTGTAAAGGGGTAGGCCTAAATGGCACTCGAGTGGATAGCAATGGATTCACTGGCCACGCATTGGCTTCACTCTGCCTTTGAGACTGAGGTCATTATCTGAGACATCACCACTTGTAAGACAGGTAGTACAGAAGAATTAACAGTAAGACTGTGCAGAACCAATGTCTTTACATGTCATGCTATTTACAAATACAACTGAATTTCTTGCATAGGAACTTCCAAATCTATTTCTTTCCCCTATTTGGTTCACCTTTTTTCAACTGTATTTGCAAAATTATGAGGCTCAACCTCTCACCGTGGTACAGCGCATCTCTCGCTGCCTACGGTTTTGGGTACCTAAACGCAAGTCCTTAAGAAAATTGTCTTCCAGTGTCTGTTTTCAGCTGGCACACTCCTCCTAGGCATTTCAAGCTGTCTTCAAAGCAGAGGCCTTTCTGTACGCGCTGCAGACACTTCCCTGCACTGTGGTGCTCATGCCTGTCAAAGTCAGGCCTCTCTCAAGCATCCCTTCTTCCGAGAAACCTCTCCCGCATCCCCTGCATCCCCTGCATCCCCCGGCATCCTCCGCATCCTCCGCCAAGGGTTATTTTGCACCTTTTTAATGTATCGTCTCAGCCTCTCTGGTGGTACTTCACCTGTCTCTTTTAAAAATAGCTTGCTTTCCACAGTTCTTTTCAGAAGCACGTTAGATTATACAGGTTTTGATGACAGCAGTGAAACATTCTATTTTCTACCAGCTTGTATTTATATTGCATTTTATTTTCTCTTATATATAATACCAGAATCTTGTTATTACACTTGCCAAAATGTGCTCGAACTGTATGATTCTACAAGGTAACTCTGCACTAGATAAGCTATCTACAAAATGTCAACTAGCATGGCTAGGCCCCTTTCTATAAAATATTTTTAAACTAACTAGATCATCTTATAAACTTTAGAACTAAAGAGTAAATAGATTTAAGCAACTTAGTTTTGAGGTCTGATTTAAAAAAAGTTTCAAACATAAATATCCAATCCTGGACAAAATGATATACACCCAATCCCGTATAAAATAATAAAAATGAAAATATCCTATGAGATTTAGTTGAAAGGGACTATGAATAGTTAGACTGAGAAAAAAGAGTAAACAAAGTGAACACTATTATCATCTAAATAACTGTAGGAATGTTTGCCAGACAATGGGGAAATTTATTCTGCACTACTGCTGAGAACTACGCAGAAGTAGGCAGGGCCTCCCAAAGAAAATGGTGTTTAAGTAGAGACTGAATGCAGCAGTCCAGAGTAAACTGTCTTGAATTCTTTCTTCCATAGCTGGGGATTAAATAATGGCTTATCTATTTCCTAGAATCACACAAGAGACTTCACATTGCAAAGTGCCCCATCACCAGCTGACAGATCAATACATCGGATCTTATACTTAAGGTATTGATCAGCATCATTTTAGACCCTTGAATGGGCTAAGTCACCACAACCATACTTCCTACACAATGTACCACAGGGAAAGAAGAAAAACATCTTATGAGATGTTCTGCTGCCCCTAAAGGTGCAGCTGGCTCATACACAAAGTCTAGGGCACTAGGAACAAAAGCACAGGAACTAACTTCCATGGGCTAAAACACCAAGCCATAGGCATATTCCAGAAGACACTATGTCTCAGCCTTCTCCCTTCTTCCATCTCATTTTCCAGGGGCACTCACATGTCAAATACAAGTAACAGTCGTTCCCTTTATGCTGTGGCATGGCATCTTGTGAAAACTTTGTAAGAAACGTAAACCAACCCAGTTGGCTCAAAGGCAATCACAAGTGTTAAGATACACAGGGAAATACTGTTTTTATGTCTATAAAATGCCATATAATCCTAGTCAACTTCAAAACCACAGTAACTATTATTAGTTTTGAAATGTCCTCTGTTTGTCTTTAACTGTCCCCTCTGGTATCAACCATAAGAATGAAAAAAGGGTGGTCAGGGCAGTTTCTTCATGAAATAAATTCATGGGATCATCTGCTAAGGGGTAAAACTTTTCCAGCTGTTAATGACCACTGTCGGGCTTCATTAGGTTTAACATCAGCAAATTCTTTCCAAACACTGCCAAAACACAACTAATGACTTAACAGATTTGGAATTTGTCCATTACAAAAAAAAATCTGGCATCCACATTTCATGTTCAATTATTTGTTACATTCAATACTGATGAGTGCTGTGTTTTTTAAAAGGTCATTTAGAATATTCTGAACCACTTGGCCCATTTTAAAGGCTATACTTGATTAAATTTGGGATCAAGTTCATCATGCATATTACTACGGTCATTTGAAGAAGTAAACAGATTATACATTCAAAAACAATTGCCTTTGGATGAATTTTCCTTCCCTGAGTTTCCCTCATTTTTTTACTTATTTATGGCTTGAATATATATGTAACTAACTTGATATTTTATTAGCCTTGCCTGGTAATGATCTATATCAAGTCAAACCCATCAGGGGACATTATCAGAAGCTAGGGACATTCTGATCATTATCTCTCGGGAAACACATATTCTGTAATAAACTGCAGCAATAACAATCAGCTACCTCCAGAAGGGCCTGCTAACCCTTGTCACAAACATATTGCTGTGTGTTGAGACTTTTTGGTTTTTTTTTTTTTCCTCCAGCAACTGAATTATTCTCAAAAGTCAGTGTTGCTTCGCACTCTAAATATAGTCCCTCTGATTCTCTTGTATTGCCCTGCTCCGTTCCCAGGAGGCAGAGCAGAGCTACCAGCAAAGCTTCGCTTTCACAGATGGAAAAAAAAAAAAAAAAAAAAAAAAAACCAACAAAATGTGATAGAGGTACAGTCACTTGGCCTGAGTCATTTTGAAAATCAATAATGAGGCAAGCAATAAAGTGCTGGGGTCAGAGTGTAGAGACATCCATTCTGGTGGCTCTTCCAGCCCGGTGTGCAGTTTAATGATCACAGCCTCGGAAGAGCAGTGCTGGCATCTGAAATCCTCATTTAATCCCCAAAGTTCTAGACATCAAGAATAAACTTTGTCACATGGCTCAGGACAAGAAAATAAACCGAATGTTTATAACCTTGTGGTTTTCTTGCTTGCTTAAAGGAATGGAGATAATCCCAGATGTTAAAAAGCAAGAGAAGAAAAGCAACCAAGTTTGATCATCGCTCCATGGGCAATTAGAAGCTGAACTCCTCATGACCTGTCTATAAAGTCTTGAGCTGCCCATCAGAACTGACCCAAGGGAGCACTGCACAGTGTCCAAGACAGAATTTCACCACCAGCTTTGCAAGACAGGGCACAGTTTCACTCCAAGTCTGCCCTCCTCTGTTTTTCTGCTTGGCCTCCATGGCGCAAGGGTAAGGGGGGAGAAAAGGAATATACTCCCTCTTTTATTCCATATTTATTCTAGCGGACCCACCAAAAACCAGCACTTCCTCCCAGCCCGACCTGTGAGCAAGGACCCCTTCACACAACCCTCTTCCTTAGAGGCTCTTCAACAGAAGATGGGCAAGGAAAATTAACTTCTCACACAAACGCCCTGTTCAATTACAAAGTCCCTTTCTCAGCCCAAGAGGGTGAAAACATACAGGAGATTTAGATCATGGCTTCAAGAGGTCGTTGTAACTAGAGAACATAGAATAAAACCATAAACAGCAAGATCAACTAGTGGGAAGCATACAGACGGACTGGCCACTGAGACTGAGTCTAATCAAGACTTGGATCCGTTTAAGGTTCCTTCACATGGCTGTATGTGTATCCCACCTCGCAGAGAGATAAAGTTTCTTTCCTAGCCTTCAATGGATGCTTCTGGAGATCCAGCAAATGCACTGTCACACACAGTGGGAGCCAACCTAATCTTCTAGAAATTTTATTCATTGAAATGTTTAAATATAAATTCCAAATATAATCTTTATAACAGCAAACTCACAAATGCATTTTATAATACAATGTGATATGCCATTTACAAAAGAAGGAAATGGTGTTCCATGTCTATGCCAAAGCCTGATAGCACTGAGCGTTAAAAACTATTTGAATTGCACTTTTTTTTAATTTTCTTTTTGCAGTACTAGGGATGAAATCCTGGTTTGGGTGCATATTGTGCTGTACCCTTAACCCTGAAAAAATAGAAATAAATAGTGCTATAATATTTATTTATATATTTACATACATGTCTGTATAAATACATATGTTTAAATCAGTGGGATATTTTAGGAGTGATTGAAGTAATCATTCAATGTTTCTTTAAATCCCATTTAGGCTAAGACACTCATTATATAAGTAGGAATTATCGAACACCTTGAAAAAACATACAGTATAGTAACTGAATTTGCCATAACATTCCTAAATTCCTCTACTAAAATGCATAGTCCCTAAGGATCGGGCCTTCTCTTTTACTATTTTGTTTGCTGGTGATGCCTCTGTATCTAGACCACCACCTTTCCCAGACCACCAACCTTTGCTGAATTAATAAGGAAAACATTTTAAAATCAGCAGTTCCCAAAACTGCCCCAGGAGCGGACCCAAGGCCTCAGGGATGAACACTGCTTCTCCCGGGCTATTGAAACTTAGGCAAAAGTTCAAGTTGGGTAATTCAGGCACCAAAGGCTATTTTTAGCCTGAACCCTTCCCACACCAGAGAATTCAGTTCACTTCACTGGTGCAGCGCGCTGGCTGAGCGGGCTGAGGAATATCCAAGATCGTAATTGGTGTTTCCATTTGTTAACTGCCGAAGCCTTGTGCATTATGACATTGTTTTCTAAACCGTTTCCATCAAGAGTTTAACGGACCATTTGAAAATAGTTCAGGAACATTTTACTGTCACAACAACTTGAGTTCTTTTGTGTTTTCATTCCCATGCAATCCCTTAAAAAGAATCATAGCCGCCGAGCACCATACACGCACTGAGAGCTCACGGGGATCTGAGCACACAGGCCCACAGAAGCTTCACAGTGACCCTCCAATCAATACTCCCTGCTTTCATAACCTCAGAGCTGTCGGGTGAGTTTTCAACCACCTACCCCCCCCACACACACACACACACCCCAGCTGGAATACATCCAGGGCCATTTCACCCTGCTCTGATTTCAAATCCAGGCTCCCAACCCAGAGAATGCCCACTTAAACCCCTGGTAAGTACCCACAGGCTGCTGAGGGAGGCCTGTACTCGGTGGTAAAAATGACTAGCTGGCCTTTATTTTTTTCATTTTTAAATGACTCTTAACATGAACAACTGCACCATAAGTTGACACAGAGCCTCGAGTTCAAATGCTGCTCCACGGGTGACTCAGTTTCTTCACTTGCAAACACAGAGATAATGACATCAAATCTCAAGGGGCAGTGAGCTCCCAAGTGGGAAGTGGTTCCTGCTATGGAGCCTGTCATAGGACCAGAGTTCTTTAAGCCCCCAATCCCTTCCTCTTAACTGATTTGCTTGATTGGCCCTGTGCCAATTTTTTTTAAGTGTTTTGTTCATTGGGTAATACCATGATTACAGAATAAAATGATGTTGCAGCCCCCTGTAACAACGCAGTCGAATTTTAGACTGATAAAATATAAGATGAGAGAGGCTGTAAAAGCCATCTGTTCCCATCTCTTCCGTTTCCAAATGAAGTCCAGAGAGCACGGATGACTAGCTTCTAGGTTGTCACAAAAAGTTCCCTGCAAAGACCAAGCCAAGCCTTCGTCCTCTGCCCCGCACGCCTGCGATCTCTTCCCTGGCTCTTGCCTCCCACTACACAGAGATGGCAACACATGTAATTTTCAGACAATTAAGAGGTATAAAATAACCTCAATTTAATTGCATCCAATTAACAAGGCAAATTAGCGTTTCATATGTACACTATTAAACCAGTTGTCTGGCTTCCAAAAGAAATAAAGCATAGTTTCAAATGAATCTCCCATTTTGGAGTACAAAGCTACTTACAATTTAAATTACCTTCCCAACAATCTTCCTTCTATGGAATTAGACAGAATCTCGATTTTAAAATAAATCTTTTCTGCCGCGATCTAGATAAGAATTCCTGGTGTTATCTTGTAACTATCGATATTTTCTCTCTCCCTGAACACATGTTTTTCTACCATGTTTATATGTTTGAGGGATGGCGTGAATACTTACAGAACCTTAAGTTATGACAAATGAGGGTGAGTCCAAGTTTACCCAAAGCCTGGTTGCCAAAGTCCCAGATTTTCCCTCTACCTTTGACATAAGTGAATCTGCCACAATGCAAATAAGATCTTCTTTCTTTTCAGAGAAAAAGAAACCACCAAGCAAACCTCTATGGAGTCAAGCTTTGCATTTCCAATTCTCCAACACCATCATGACTTAGATACAATAGTTACCAACTAAACACCATGTTCTAATGACTTTCCAACGAATCATCAATCCATTCCTTACACATTTCCACCCCACGGTGTAAACGCCCTGTGATTTAACCATGATCACTGTTACACACTGGTGTTTGATGATCAGCTTCCCTTACGTCACCGTGAATTATTTTTTAGGGTCAAACTTTGTAGAGCAACTTAAAATAGTAGTGATATACCTCACTGACATTGCTGCTCAAACCTGAAATGGCAATGTTTAATCAAATATTTTAATCACTTTATTTACTGTCTGTTAAGATAACATTAGGCTAGAGATTAAAGTCTCATTGTCACACAACAGAGTCTGCCTCCATTCTGAATAGTAGGGCGATCTGACCAACTCCTAACTACCAAGGCCTTTAGAACCTTTCTAAAACCCACACTTCATAGCATGGTTGCTCTGACCCAACCCTCAAGTGCAACCCAGATTCCTCCAGACTACTATGGCCCCAGGGGATAGACAGTCAGCTACCCTCCCAAACTCCCCCTGACTCTTCCCCTCCCTGGTACCACTGCTCTACCCTCCACCCACCCAACACCCTATTACACACACCGCTTATTATATTCAGCTTTCAAAGCGTCCAGTTCCAAATCCCTTTTCCTGTGAAGACCTTCAGTTCTTTCCAGTTTAGGGAGCAGGAAGCTTCTAATTCTACTTTGATTTGGAAGCTTTAACTCTGCTTTATAAGAAGGCTTCTAATAAACCATATGTCTTCTCCAGATTGTGAAACAAGCCTTCAAGTCGGAGATAATTGTCCTGCTGTCTGGTAATGAGTCTGTCGACGGAGTCCAAGCTTGGACAGCCACCTACGTTCTCAATATTATATAAAGACTGAGATTGAGAGTACATTAACAACATGATACACATGAAAAAGAAGGAGGGAGATCTTCAGAAGCCTCTTGTTTCCAGTTCTTTTCCTTCAACGTCATGTTACACCGATCCAAAATCATGTGAAATTGAATCCTGATTTTTGCAGTCATGTAGATAAATTATCTAGAGAATTGTAAGTTTTACCCTGTAGTAGTTATTGAGAAATAATAGGCCCAGCTCATTCAGGGCTTCAAATATCAATTGGTTACTTCACACAAAGACCTTGTTTTAAGAAAAAAAAGAGCTCTCTCTGAATTGGTAGTTATTCATCAATTGGATCAATGATGCAGGTCAGTTCAGTTTACTAGAGCCCCCAAATAAACATTTTTGAAATTTAAATTCCTTATGACTACAAATATGAGCACGCACTGAAGTCAGCTCCTTCAGTGCCATTCCAAACCCCCCAGAGGGTCAGACCAATTGATAATGAAGCTCTGTGAAGGCGAGATCTGTGCCACAGCTCCATCCAGTCCTTGGGAATTTGCTTTCCTATGACAACTATCCTCTAACATGACCAGGAGGAAGGACATCACAGGGCCTGATTTGCCAAGAGCAGGCCTCCTTTATGCCTGATTGGGCAATCACTCATGCGGTCACCTGCCTCCCAGGGCTCACCCTCCTCGTCTGGCCTTATCTTGTCATCACTTCTTTCTTGTTATCAGCCCTCCAGCCCCACTGGCTTGCTTCCAGCTCCTGGACACATGCACGTCTCCCAACCTCAAGAAAATGACACTTCTCTTTCGACACTTTCCTGGTCACTTTGCTCCCGGACCAGGGTAACATAAACTCTATTATGTATTTTCCATAGCAAACTAACACATTATTACACAGATGCATTGAGCACATGGCCAGTGTCTATCTACCCACTCCTTTTCTCATTTGATCCAATCTTTATATCCTTAGTAACTAGCATAAGGGCCAACCCCATCAAAACTACTTACTGAATGACTAGAATATCAGTTGGGATGATAAGACATCTGTGGTGGTATTCAGAAAAGACAGCTAAGATTGTGAGTAGCAAGTTTGAAAAGGCGGGGGTGAAGGGCTGGCTATTCCTGACCCTGAAGTCAACCATCCTGCCACCCAAAAGTGATGCGACTCCTCCTGCTTCCTGTCCAGATTCACCCTCAGGGACCAAAGCATCATTTTCATCCTTTCTTCTCCATGTCTACGAGTTTGCCCTCTGCTTTAAGCTAACAGGAAGTTTAACTGTATGGATTAACTAAGACAATAGATCAACTTGTCGTAGTTGATAACCTCAAATGATGGATTGTGTGAATGTATAAGATTAGCACATCTTTGGTCCAGACCAATAGTAGATGAGACATCAATTCTGGATCAGCCCTAAGGCAACCACGTAGCCAGTAAAGGCCCATGTTATTCTAACACTGGCTCAGAGAAGCCTAAGTCGCACAGAGCAAGAAACACATCCTCTTTCTGTGAAGTTTTGGAGTTGTGCCACAAAAATTAAGTGCTAAAATATTTTTCCAAATGACCTAATGGTGTCTGACACCTTTTTGCAAAATACTGATTTTCAAACTCATTCTTCCAGGTTTTTACCGTAATGAGCACAGAGGGAGCACTGCTCCATTGTGATAGCAGGAACAAATAAAAAAGTAAAACCATTTCTCAGACATTTCCTTCAGACAAGCACAACTATGTTAAAACAAAATCTCCCTATGTCTCAATACTCTGTGTCCACCCCTAGTTTCACAGCAAAGCCCCCACTTAAGTATTTCCTTGGTATCATTGAAGACTTTCAGTGAATAAAGCCAACCCACTTACCCTGGAAGGTTTGAAGCGCCATATGAAACCTGAGCTCCTTAACCTGGGTTAGCAGACTTCCTCTGCTCCACTCTCTGATATCACTCTGAAAGTCACAGCGCTTACATACCAAAGTTTAGCCAAAACATGAGCTCAGTGAATTCACATGAAAGGTCCTAGACAAGAAGTCTACCGCTGAAATATTCAAGGGCAGGCACACACTAGAGCCACTTCTCCACCCCAGGGACGGATGCAAAGGGCTGATGTGCGAGAAGGTGCTCCCTGTGCTGATGTGAACTAAAATGTGAAAACTGTATTTTCAGTCAGTAAGAGAGTTGCAGCCTGACTGCCCCACAGCTGTGTTTCCAGCCGATCTGAGCCACTTTCCTCTTATAATGGTCACCACCGAAGTTTCAATCACTTCACAACTAATACTGGGTTACACTTTCACCAGGCCAAACAACATTTTCTACCAATCTTTTCCTACACGGTACTAAGTTAAGAACTGAAAAGAAACACAAAAAGCAGACTTATTGGTTGTTGTGGCTGAAATGAAGTTTTTTCCACTTAAAAAAAATGACAAATTTATCATTTTACTAGAGGATGCATAAGGCACTCAACCTGGTTTCTGAATAATGTCACACTGCCAAGAGTTCAAGCCGACACATGCACCACTATCCTCCAAGGCACGCCTGGATAAATGTTGTCTTCTGTTTTGTTTCATGGTAACAAGAACATTTGTAAGCACATCCAATAGAAAAGGAGCTGATCAATCAAAACATTCTGCTAGGTAACCTTTCAATGTAGTCAAACAAGACCATTCTCTTATGTGATATGTTACCTATAATAAATTCTTCATATGTTGTGATGTCTTACAAAAATGTCTAGTTTAATACTTTTTAGCCCAACAGCCCCCAAGGATCTAACCAGTTAAAATATAAGCTAAATTCTAAATATGAAATAGCCTTAATATATTACCATTTCCCAACTGTCCCCCCAATCAATTTTCACTGATTTAATCTTAAGTAATTTCATATACAATAAGTTACTGCTAATAAAATCAATTTAAAAAATGCAATCACTGAACACACCACAGTTGCTAATATGAAATTTTGTGTTATACCCCATCTATTTTCAAAGCAGTCAATGATCTCACACAACTTTCAGAAGATGTAGCATTGTGATATCGCATTTTTCTGCACAAGAGAAACATAATGCCTCTTTCAAGCCTAGTGGTCCAAGAGATTATGACACTTGAAGCTCACCGTCATTATGTGGATATTGGCAGCTCTCCCTCCCCTCTCAGAATAAAAATGCGGTTGTAATCTGGTACCATGATTCCTTAGAGCTCCACCAGAATTTTCTCTTAGCAATGAAAAATGATTTCCAGATTACTCAGATGCAAAGCATTCCTGCTTTGATAAACTTCTACAACCAAAAACTCAAACCCAACAGGCTCATTATACAATCCTCTTGGGTAATTTGTAAAATTTTATATTGGTATGCCTATAAGACATATAAACAATCAGGCATTTGCAAACCTTTAACACATTTATAAATAATAATATAAGGACATACTTAAAAAAAAACTTGGTTTGCTCAAGGACAAATATCATCACTGTATCCGTACAGGAAATGTGTCTAATAAAGTTCCATGGCCTTTTTTAGGAGGATAGATCACAGCAAATTTAATTAGTATGAATCTTATTAATATTTCAAATAATTTCTTGGTTTGATCATTCACGCAAAAGAAACAACTGTACTGAAGAGAAAAAAATCAATAGCCCTTGATAAGGGCTCTGAGTTGGCAAAAAAAAAAATAGTCCTCCTGTGAATTACTGAAGTCTAGTTTTTGGAGTGGAAGAAAGTACCAATATAGTTTTTAAATAAATTGGGCTATTTTTAAAATGGCAGAAAAGGAAGGAGGAAAAAAAAATCAGTTCAATTTTTCTAGTATAATGAAAGTACCGGAAGCAAGTCTCTCTGTGTTCGTTTTGGGCCTAAATAACTGCACAGCATAAGGGTTTTGCAATGTCAGTTGCAAAGCTTCCTGTGTGAATTCTAAGCCATTACAGGTGTCCTGGGGTTTCCCGTGTAACCTATTACCTAGAGA
This sequence comes from Chionomys nivalis, assembly GCF_950005125.1. Lineage (NCBI taxonomy): Eukaryota > Metazoa > Chordata > Mammalia > Rodentia > Cricetidae > Chionomys > Chionomys nivalis. The sequence continues at coordinate 25,725,269 of NC_080087.1, read as the reverse complement.
TTCCTCTGCTTGCCTCCGCGCTAGACCCCTCTGCCCCCAGCCCAAGCACATTACTGCGGGTCTCCTCCAAGAGTCTGTATTACGGACCCTCTCTATTCACTGCATCTCTGAGGTGAGAGCGCCCACTTTCCCTTGGCGATGCAAGTCAAAAGCTTTCGCATTCGGAGGACTAGTTCCTGCAGTCCTTTGCACTTAGATGCTTTCAAGTAGGCAGGCCAGGGATGAGCCACTAAAAGAAACCCTCCTTTTCCTCTGTCTCTTCCTCACGGGGAGCCGCATCCCTAAAGCACAACACCCAGAGACCCTTTCCGACCTTCTAGCCCCCACACAGGGTGAGCCTGGAGGGTTAGGGTCTCTTTTGCTCCCGTCCTCTGCTGCACTGGGTCTGTTATGTAAGAGGGACAGGACGCGGGAGGCACATGCGTATAAAGCGCACCGATCTGTGATAACAGCTGGGATGGCAGGGCATATCTGGAGTCGTCCCCCCACCAAATACGACAGACACCACACAGGCACATCACCCTCCACCACACACACACACACAGAGAGACACACACACGCACACACAGAGCTATGTTTTCCTGTCTTAGCCCTACCAGTACCAGACGCACAGAATGGAAAGGAGGGGGACTGGGGGTGAAGGGAGGTGAGAGGTGCGGCAGCAGCAGCACATCTGCTTTGATAGCAGCCAGCAAAGCCGCCGCGGCAGAGAGCCCCTCGTTAACCCCCTTCCTGTGGCTGCACCACGTCATGGAACATTCCCGGAACGGGCCAACGTTCCACCCACTTCAGGGAACAGACATAAAGGCGCAGACCCAGCTCCTCACGGTGCACAGCCCAAACACACATGTTTCTTCCCGATCCCCCAAGCAGAAGCACAAATAAGCATGCAATCCGCCCCCACCCGTCTCCACGCGCCCGCGGCCAGCCGGCGGCGGCTAGAGCCGCTCTGCGGCCGGTGCACCCGCAAGGCGAGGGCGCCTCCGCCTGAACCTTCCATGGAGACAGTCCCCTCCTTCTTCGCTTCCTTCCTTCCTTCTCTCCTTCCTTCCTTCCTCGCTCCAGAGGAGAAAGGAGTCACCGAAATGCCCACAGCCAGTGCCTCCACTGCTTTCGCTCGGCCGCAGGCCGGCGGCCCGGCCCTTGCCGTCCGCCCGCCCGCCTGCCCGCGCCGCCCCCGGCCCCGCACCGCGCCCCCTCCCCCGCTACCTGACAACGGGCCGCCAGCCGCGGCAGCCGCAGCGGTGGCCGGGCGGTGCGCGCCGGTGCACGTCCCTCATTAGTAACCAGGCACATTCCTGCCTCCAGCGCTCCCGCGCGGCCCCCTCCCCCCCCCCCCCCAGGACATTACGCAAAGCAGCCTCCCCTCATCTGCATAGATCCTCGGCCAGGGTATTCCCCGCATTTCCCAATGCGCCCGACCCCCCTCGCCGAGGTCTCCCCCCCATCCCCTCCCCCCCCTCCGACCCTCACCCCTGGGCCACCGGGAAACCGGCCTGGGTCGCGCGCGGCTGAGGGGGCGATGGAGTTGGGCGAAGGCGATTTCAGGGTAAAGTGAAACAAGCTCTATCTCAAGAGCAGGCAGGATAAACCCAGTGCCGAGGCCACTTACCGAGCCGAGGAGGGACCTAGATTCCCGCCGCTCTGCTCTGCCAGCGGCCGGTGCGCCCTCCACGCACCCCCGGGCTGCACCCAGTACCCAAGAGTCGAGGCGTGGAGGGAGGCTGCTACCCAGCCAGGAGACCTTTCAAGTTGCTCGGGCTCCCGGCAAGCTTCAGTGTCCAAGACTCAACTTGGCAAATACTTGTGCCACAGTCACCGAAGATGTCTCTCTCTTTTTCTTTCTTTTTCTTTTTCTTTTTCTTTTTGCAGAGACCCTCCTCCACCGGGGAGAGACAGCGCACGGCGGAGCCCCGCTCTCCAGCTCTCCACCCCCTCACCTCCAGCCCGCCTCCCGCCGGCCGCCAGTCTCCCGGCCGCGAGCCCCTCGGGTGGCTGTCAGCTCTCGGCAGTCCGGGTGACAGCGGCCGAAGGAGGGCGCGACGCGGCGGGCTGAGTGGTGGGGATCCTCGCAGCCGCGGCGGCCGCTCACCTGTAAAGTCACCGCTGCGCAGGAGGAAGAAGAGGAGGGAGAGAAGGGGAGGAAAGCCCCCTGATGCCCTTGTTCTTGCTGCCGCGGCCGCTCCTCACCCAGGCTGAGCGTGTCTGGTGGGGGGGTGTCTGGTAGCATTTCCTTAAGGACAGAGGGAGGGCGGGCGCGGAGGGAGGGAGGAGGGAGGGAGGCGATCCCCACCGCCAGCCCTGGCTCCTCTAGCCTTTATTTATATATTTATTTATTTTCGGACACTGTAAGGAGATGGAGCCAGGGCCGGAACCGAAGCCGCCAGAAAAGGGCTTGAGCCGCGGGACCCGGGCCGCAGTTTGTCGGCTTGTCGGCGTGCGGGAGCCGCAGCGGCCGCCTCCCCTCCGGGCTGTGGACGCACCGGGTTATTCCTGGCAGCGCCTCCCCGAACAGAAGTTACTAGGAGGAGTGCGCGGCGAGGGCGGGCGGGGGAGAGGCGCGGGGAGGGAGGGAGGGAGGAAGAGGGAGAGACTCAGCCAGCGACGTCATCGGATCCCCCAGCGCGTCCCTGGGAGGGAGGCTGAACCAGAAAAACCAGTCTGGAGCTGGCCAGTGGGGCGAGGGATGTGCGGTGCGCCCGGCGACCCGGACTGGCCCCGTTGCGGGCGCGCGGGGGAGGAAAGGTCGCCGCTGAGCTCCTCTAGCTAAGAGCCGGGATCTCCCCTGAGAACTGGTATCAGCTTGCCACGCAGAAACACTGGGGCGTCTGGAGCAGTCTGAGAATTTCCTACTAGGGTGTGGAAACCTCCTTCGTGCCCAGCCCCTTCCCACCCCACCCCCCTTCCCACGTACCGGTTCCCTGCCTTCCTAGGAACGGAATTAGGTGATTAGTGTGGTCCACATATTTTGTCCCATCCCTCGTCTCTTCCCCTGCCTCTACTCACGATTTTGTTATCAATCGAGAAAAACAACAACAACAACAAAATTATACTGCGGCCCCTGGAACTCTCAAAGTGTTTTACTGGCATTTCCCGTACCCCGGCAAAAGCACGAAGTTTTCAGGCGCTCGAAATGCCCCATTTGCTTTGCCCGGGGTCACTCCCCAGGGCGCCCCGAGTGCACCCTGCTCAGGAAGCCGCCCGCCCTCGCCGGGGTATTCAAATAGGCTGGGGCAGCGGCGCGGGGAGCAGCTGCCGGTTTCCTGGGGGCGCCGCGCAGGGAAAGGGGGCGAGCTGCTGCCACCTCCAGCTGCGCGCTTCTGTTTCCTTGGTAGGGACTGAAATCACACCCAGCCCTGGGAGAGCTGGGCGGGGCGTCGGGGAGGTGGGGAGGGAATCCCAAGCGAGTAGGGGCCGGGACTCTGGCTTCCTCCCCAACCCGGCAACACCCGGGGGACACCGGGGCTCCCTCGGGCCGTTACCCAGCGTGTGTGGACTCGTGTGCACCCTCGGGGGAGGTCCCCAGGAGGTCGCTGCGCCTGAGCGCAGACACAGGCTTCTGGGCGGCGCCGACGCCCGGAGCGTCTTCTCTGGGTGGGCTAGTCGCAGAGCCCGACCGCGCGCCACCCACCCGGGGCACCCAAGCAGCTTCGCCCAAGCTGTCGGAACCAAGCGTCCCGGGCCGGGCCGGGCCGTAGCACCCTCTCCCCACCCCCTGTCCGTGCCACCGCCCAGCCTGGGGCGGAGTAAACAAGAGACGCACAAGATTTGACCTGGCGCGACCCGGTTTCTGGCCGGGGTTCCCCAGGAGCAGGTGACTCCGTGGGAGGGGTGGAAATTAGCCTCTGGAATTCGGGCCAGAGAGACTAGAACTGTGGTTCTGCTATTAAGGCCAGTATATCACCAACAACTATGGGATATTCTCCGTCTCCAGTCTCAGATTTCGCAGTAACCAAACGTCAAGACATAGAAAAAAAATCGCTAACCTTCTCTTTAAAAGTGAAGGGCCGCCTCTGTAATGAGTTGAAGAATAAAGCCTTTGGTTTCGTTTTGGTTTTGGTTTTCATTTTGACCTATAAACAGAGTATTATGAGAGTCCCTGTGTTGTGACAGCATTACTGTGAAGAGCGACTCTACAAATATGAAATGGTAAATAAAATAAAAATTCTAATCACTTTTTAGAAGAAGAAAATCTGGAGATATGGAATAAGATTTACTATGTTTTTTTTAGATGAGTCTCAATTAAATTCGGGGCCTTCTTCCACTAAACAGCTTCTTCTTTCATTGTACAAGTTCCTTGATATTCCGCCCCTTTTGTCGTAACTGGAAAGCCTTAATAGGAAAAAGAAATATCCCAACCATCATTTTTCTCTTAAATGTCTGTCTTTAAAAATATCCATTTAAAATCCAAGTGTGATCTTCAATTTTTTTTCCACTTTCAAGTCCACCTGCTAAATGTGCCCAGAGCCCGTTTTATTTAATTGCTTAATAGGGAAGATTACTCAGTTTCTCTAAGAATCCAATTTCCCTTCAGCAAACACTGCACAGCAGCTGCCCAAGCACTCAGAAACTGAGTAAACAAAGTAGCAGGCAGCAGTTTGCCTCAGTGGAGTGAATGTTGTTGATAACTTCGTCACTCTTTAAAAGACTAACAAAGTATTCTGAGTCTATTCTGATTGTTACAATACTCAGGTACATGGGTAGTTGAAATAAGTATTTTAAAAAGGAAGGTATTATATAAAAAATTGCGAAAATCTGATCTTACCATCAAAGGATTCCTGAAAAGAATGTCTTTAATCAATATTTGACACTTTTGAGGGTTTTTGTTGTTTGTTTGTTTGATTGGTTGGTTGCTTGGGTTTGATTTGATTTTTGTAAACAAGGTTTGTCTGTGTAGCTGACTAACCAGGAATGCTTTTTGTAGACCAGGCTGGCCTCAAACTCAGAGCTGCCTGTCTCTGCCTCCCAAGGGCTGAATTTAAAGACGTGCCACCCCCACCAGCTAATCTTGGATACTTTTAAAATGATTACTTCGTCTGAAAGTTATCAAGTGTCAAAGACTATAGACTGAACTGAGTTGAATAGATGTCAAAATATATATCAATATGAATATAAGCTAACAGGAGACCCTGTGGGACCAGTGAAAATTAGCCTCAGGAATCCCTAGCCCAAGAAGTAACCATGGCTCTGCTTCTAAGCGAAGTATATCACCTATAGCTATGGGATGTCTACTAGAACAGCATTCATTATCTTCCAATACATCAGTCATTGCTCTCTGTCTAATATACACAAGGCTGGAGTGGTGCAAACCACTAAGCACAGAGAGAGCAAATCACTGCTAGCCATTCCAGAGCCAGATATCCATGAGACTCTAGTAAAAGGCACATTGAGGCTCCCACCTCTTCCCTGAGTAGGTCTCACTGGCATGGCCTGCTGTTTCAGCTTCTATTGGGATGGTTGCAGCACCTTTACCTTCCAGGCAAACTCTCTTATAACCCTTATTGTATATCTATAGCACATGCATGCTGCGCACAGTCAGTGGATGTCTGGTTTCTTAGAAGGATGGACAGGGTAGTCACCGAAAAACTCCTCCTCCAAGGATAAAGCAGGCATTGGATAGAAAACTGCATGCCACCCCGAGAAAAGCCCCAGGGGAAGTGAGGCTTAATAAAGCAGAGTGGACCCAGAGGGAGCACCTTTATGGAGCACCAGAAACCTGGCAGAACTTCCATTCCATCACTCCCTATACCCACCCCCTTGGGATGTCTCAATTTCAAAGGAAAGAAGTTTTCAGCATCTGGATTATGAGATATTAGGAAACTAAAATACTAATGGCTCTGGACACACATTTTTCATCCTGGTGCAAGAAAATGCTTTCATTCAAAACATATTTATTGAGTGTCTGCTATGTACTGAAGACACTTTGGACACATCGGTGAGCAAATGAATTCAACGAGTTTTCTTCTAGGCAGAAGGGGGGAGGGAAAGAATCAGTACATATAATAAATATGAAAATCAAACTGTATAGGACTTCTTCTTCTTCCTCCTCCTCCTCCTTCTTCTCCTTCCTCCTCCTCCTCCTCATCCCCCCTCCTCCCTTCCCTTTCTCCTATTTCTTTTCTTTTCACTCTCCAAATAGGGTTTCTCTGTGTAGTTTGACTGTCCCGGAACTCGCTCTGTAGACCAGGTTGAACCCAGAGAGCCACCTGCCTCTGCTACCCAAGTGCTGTGAACCACCAGCACCCGGCCAAAAACTGCATTTTTAACAGTTATAGCAGCTGATTATTTAATTCATTCTAATGCTTAAGACCTACTTCCACAGAATACAAAGCCTGACCACCAAGAGGACATTGTCCATAAAATGCCTAGAACCTAGCCTCAACTCCAGCAAGTTTTAAGGAAATGGGATATATTAGTTACTCTTTTGCCACTGTAGCAAAGAAGCCACTGAAGCAACATAAGAGTGGAATGATTTGTGTGCATTCACTCATATATGAATCATGGTTGCTTGGCTCCATGTGCCTGGACAGAATGTCATGGCATTAAGAGCATGTGAAGAAAGAGGCTGTTTATCATGTGCTGAACAGGGAGCAGCAGGAGTGTGATGGTTTGAATGAGAATGGTCCCCAGGGGCTCAAATGTTTGAATACTTGGTCCCCAGTTTGTGGAACTGTTTGGGAAGCTTTAGGGGGTGTGACTCCAACCATCTGTCCCCTGGCCTTTACTCTTCCATCATGGACTCTCACCCTCTAGAACTCCTAAGCCCAATTAAACTCTTTCTTGTATAAGTGGCTTCTGTCACAGGGTATTTGCACAAGAACAAAAATGTAACTAAGATAAGAGGAGAGTAATAGGTTTCATGATGTAATCTCCAAAGATCTGATTCCTCCAGCTAGACTCCTGCCTCCTAAGGTAGAACCACATCCATCAAATAGTTCAGCAATCTGCAGAACCAGTCTTCAATAAGTAAGCCCTATAAGGGCACTTCAGATTTAGAAGAGAACATTCCACTCCTGGATCCAAAGGTTTATGATCATTTCCTAATGCAAAATGTTCTTTATTTATCAAAAAAAAAATAATTCCCAAAGTCTCTAGAGGTGGAATATTATTCAAAAGTACAAATTCAATGTCTCCTCTGACACTCATAGCTAACTCTTAGCTGTAATGGCCTCTAAAATGAATAAGAATATACACTTGAAGTTATAGTCAACACTCCCATTCTAAAAAGGAAGAATGGGAGAACAGCAAGAAAGGATCAGACCTAAGCAAGACTGACTCCCAGCAGGACAAACACCATGTCCACACACTGGGGTGTGCTGAATGAACTGAGTTCGAAATGCTTGGGTAACCTTGATTCTCCAGACTTCTAGTTTACAAGCAAATGACCCCTGTCTCAGGATGACTCAACTCCCTGCCTGTTCCCTCCCTTGGTAGATAGTTCATGTCCTTGTCCTCTAATAACTCCCTGGGGTTTCCACATGAGTCTTCACCATCAGAGCTTCATATCGCTGCCCTCGTGGGGGAAGCCCAACACATACTTCTGGCCTCTCAGGCTTTCCTTTGAAGTCAGGGTGGAATCCTCATGATCCCTTAACCCTTTCCTTCTTCCTGTAAGATTGGCAACACATGGATGGACCAAGGTCTGCTGCCAACTCCATCAGTTAAGATCACTTTTGGCCATAGCTGCATTGGCTTTCGAGTATCTGAGAGACTAAACATTATGAAATGGGTCCAGAGGAAACATCTTCATAGCTGGCCCCCACCCTGGCCCTGTTCAAGCACCTCAGAGTTCTCTCTTTACAAGGGAAGATGTTTAAATGAGCTCACTTTTCATATACTTGAGTTAGTCATGGGTGGCATATTCCTGAGATACCTCAAGTCATCTTTTTTCTATTGTCCCCCTTGCTATATGTGTGTGTACACATGTGTATGTGTGTGTGTACATGTGTTTGAGCGTGTGTGTGTGTGTGTTTGTGTGTGTGTGTGTGTAGGCTAGTCTCTTCAGGAACCACATGACCCTTGACTCTAAACTTTATTCTCGCTTTTATTCCAAAACTATGTTTTTTCATCTTTCTACTCTCATTTTTGCTGGCACTTCTCACTATAAACCAGCTAAATGCAGTCAACAATAACCATGTCACAACCTGAGTGCTATGCTGGCTTATAATTTTCTTTATCAGATTAACTAGTTTAGTAATTTTACACTTTGCATCACCTAAAGTCTCTAAGGCATGAATATCAATAAATTGCTTGCCAGAATGTAACACAAATGGTCTCTTTTCAAATCTCCAACTCACTCCACAGTTCTACCTGAGATTAAAAAAAAGCCAACTATACTGACCATGTTTTTACTTGGATTCTGTTCCTCTGAGCCCTCCATCCCATCCCTGAAACACCCTGTTGGTCCTCCTTGCAACATTTTGGGCTTCTTTAACTCACTTTTCCTAATTTCCAATTTCTCCTACAACCCAGTTCCAACGCCTTATGGGCCAAGTGGGTAGGCTTAGCAACAAAGAAATCCCCAATTGTCCACTACAAATTTTCTGTATTAGTTATTTTTCTCATCACTATGATAAAATAATGGACAGAAAAAACTTAATGGCACAGATTTGGAGCTCATGGTTTTAGAGGGTTCAGTCCATGGTCACTTGGCTCCATGTGTTTGAACCCATGTTGAGTCAGAATATGGGGTAAGGTCATTCATCCCATGACAAACACAAAGCAGAACTGAGCCACAATGAGAGGTTAGAACAAGATGTACTTTTCAAGGACATGCCCCCAGTGACCTACTGTCCCCAACCAGTTCCTAACCTACAGCTCCATTACATCTCAATAGAGTGTCACCTCATCACATACACTTGCAGGAGCATCTCATTTTCAAACCGCAACATAGGAATTTCATTGCCTCCTATAGCTGGATGTTGGGAGCTCAGCGAGATCATCAGTGCAAATTGTTTTTCCCCTAGTTAGATCTTTGTCTGTCTCTCAGGAATTTTTTATCTCTCTGTTTCCTTTGTCCTCTAGACAAACATTTGGAAGCATGGCAGTAGCATTCCCAGTTTACCAGTTGACTGTTTTAGTGGTTACAGTGGAAGAAGGTCTTCCCACATAGCTTAGGTAGCTCCAGCCATGTCTTTACACATGAACTAGTCATTAACCTTGGATCGGTGATCTAGTTAATCATGCTTGCACTTGGAAGAGTTGTTGTAGGGAGTTGCGAGCTGCGTTCCTGCCACCCAGCTCCCGGCTGCCTGGGTAGCTTATGCCCCGAAATAACAACACACAAACTGTATTCTTTTAAACACTGCTTGGCCCATTAGCTCTAGCCCTTACTGGCTAATTCTCATATCCTGATCAACCCATCTCTAATAATCTGTGTAGTATCAGTATTACCAGGAAAGATTCAGCATGCCTGACCTGGCAGGTTGCTTCATCCCATCTGTCCCAGCGAGGGGAGGAAATGGCATCTGAGCTCACTTCCTCTTCCTCCCAGCATTCTGTTCTGTTTACTCCACCCACCTATGTTCTAACCTATGAGGCCAAGCAGTTTCTTTATTAATTAACCAATGACCTTCCTCCATCACTTCCCCTTTTTCTGTTTAAACAAAAAGGAAAAGCATTCACTTTAACATAGCAAAATTGCATATAACAAAACAGTTATCAAGCAAGAATTACAGTTACAATATTTACATCTATTTTATCTTTTATCATAAAAAAGGAAAACAACTATAACTATCTATCTATTCTTCAACTCCATCAAAGACTCCAGAAAGATATAATATTACTTAAGTAAATGAGAAGTAAGCAACTTACAAAACTCTAGAAATCACAGAGACATCTCACTGCCTGAACAGTTACCCAAAGTTTCTCTGTACCGTTGGGGCATCCATCTTCGGTCTTCAGGCCTATAGTATCCAGAGACATTTCAATGAAGCAGGAAATTTCAAAGGCAGTTCAGTCACTATCTGCTGTGTCCTGCAGAATGTCTCGCAGACTCTTTCATGAATCAGGAACCCCAAAAGACCATCTCACCTTTAGGCAAGTTCAGTAGTCCTCTCTCTGCGGGTTCTCTGTGTCCAGTTTATACAATAGTCGAGGCAAGAGCAGTTTCTTGCCCAAATGGCTATCAAACTCCATAAGGTGCCTCTTCGATGCCCATCTTCTTTCTTCTTGAAGTAGATTGGTGCTGCCAGGAGCAGACGTGTCTCATTGTCATGAAAAACCCTAAGTTATTAAAACATTTAAAATGCCATATTCTATAATCTTTGAAAGATATGAAGAATGCCTACCTAAAATATATCTATGTACATCTAGAAAATCTTAACTAACATGACCACAAACTTGACTATTATTAATGGTTATCCATTAACAACCTATTTACATTACATTTTTAAATGAACTACACAATCACAATACCTTAATCAAGATCAGAAATACATATACATATAACAAAATTGACCTTAAAATCTATAGCAATGAAAATTATTCATACCCATTTCATCTTCCCCTTTAAATGTAAAAGAACATTTATAAACAGTATTTGGGAATATGGGTGCAGTTATTTCTCTCCAAACTGCTTCCTGCTGAATGGGGGCGCTGTTATTCATGTCTTTATAGGATAACCTGTCTGCTAGGTTCATCTCAGTCGGCAGTTGAGCAAAGTAATTTTTTGAAGGTGTTCACAGCAACCCTTCAGCAGGGCGTGGTCCATCATACCATATTGGGATAGAAACAATACACAGGGTCTCATCCTCTGTGAAAACAAAAGAAACTCCTTTCCAAAGCATCATGTACTTAGATTCAAATTTTAAAGTCAAGGTATTTTGAAAATATCTATGTTGGATTAGTTCAGCAGCATTTATAAACAAATTTCTTTTAACATCTGTTACTCCTTCCTCAGCATTCAAACAATTCAAACAGAGCACAATAGCGTATAGTATCAAGATTCTCATTGTGTTTTCCATCTTTGTGTGGCTTTATTTTAATCTCTATTTCATTTATTTTTACTTTTATTTTTTGCTTTTTGAGACAGGTTCTCTGTATGTCTTTGTCCTGGAATAACTCTGTCAACCAGGCTGTCCTTGAACTCTCAGAGATCCTTCTGTCTCTGCCTTCCAGGTATTGGGATTAAATGCGAGTGCTACCACACCTTGAAGTCACAGAGGTCAATCTCCCTCTGCCTCCCAAGTGTTGGGATTAAAGGTGTGTACTACCACACCCAACTACTTTCTTTCTTTCTTTTTTTTACTTTTAAGAACTTTAACTTTTAGCCTGCATATATTTTTAAAAACACTGTAAATCATTTAAAGGTTTTCTTTGTCTTTGAATCTCTCTTTCCTGGGTAGGATTAAAGCCATGGCTTTGGCAGCTGGATCCAGCCCATTCCTTAGCTTTCCAGTCTCATGGCAGAAGTACTGGCTGTAGCCATTTTTATTGCCACAACTCTATGGCATTTCAGGGTCCCTGCCAGCAAGCAAGCTGCAACAGACAACACTCAAGTCCTCTCTCACTGTAGTTGGCCCTCCTGCCTCAAAGAGTCAGAATTTGCCCTGGCCAAAAGGCCCAGAAAGCCGGCATTTTAAAACAACACAGGTTTTTTTCCTGCTACTGCTGAAAACAAACAAGCATTTAGTCGGCTTTTATCAACACCATTTAAGTGTTTCGTGGCAGGACCTCTTAAGAGCTGCAGGGTTTTGCAGCTAAAGCTGAGTCAGGAAGCCTCTCTTAGATGAGAGAGCTTGCTTGCCTCTAGCAAGCAGAGCAGATCCGAGAAATTGCTGCTACCACGTCGGGCGCCATTCTGTTGTAGGGAGTTGCAAGCTGCGTTCCTGCCACCCAGCTCCCGGCCTCCTGGCTAGCTTATGTCCCGAAATAACAACACACAAACTGCATTCTTTTAAACACTGCTTGGCCCATTAGCTCTAGCCCTTACTGGCTAATTCTCATATCCTGATCAACCCATCTCTAATAATCTGTGTAGCACCAGCATTACCAGGAAAGATTCAGCATGTCTGACCTGGCGGCTTGCTTCATCTCATCTGCCCCAGCGAGGGGAGGAAATGGCATCTGAGCTCACTTCCTCTTCCTCCCAGCATTCTGTTCTGTTTACTCCACCCACCTATGTTCTAACCTATGAGGCCAAGCAGTTTCTTTATTAATTAACCAATGACCTTCCTCCATCAAAGAATGAGAAATCCCTCATGGAGGAAGTATCACACAAAGGAGGAGTCACACAGATTTGTCTACTAAATCTCGAATTCTTCCTTGTTGTATACTTAAATTAAGAAGTTGACCATAATGATGTATCCAATATCGCCAACTGCATAAATTCTGACTGCAGTAATAAATCTTCCTGTAAAATTGAGGAAAAAATGTGTCTGGGGAATAACCTCAGTCGATGAAGTGTTTGCCTTGCAAGTATGAAGATCTGAGTTCACTCCCCACAACCCATACGTCAAAATCTGGCACAATGACATGCACTTGCCACCCCACTGCTAGGGAGGCAGAGACAGGAGGATACCTAGGACTTGCAGGCTGTCTAGACTAGACCACTTGTGAGTTCCAGGCAGGGGAGAAACTGTCTCAAAAATAGGTGGACAGAGCCTGAGGAATTACACCTTAGATTGCCCTCTAGTTTACACGTGTGCACACATGCCCACACATACCCACACATACCCACACATACATGTACACATGATCCCCACTCACACATAAATTATACACATATGTGCTATTTATTCTGACTAATTTAATGCTCTTAAAAATCAGCAACACTAAAAGGATTGTTCTGATGAATAAATGGAATATAAAGGTGGTCTTAGTAAAACTTAGAACTGTCTGTCAATGGATCATCCATTTTCATCTGTTTTAATTGATATGTGAAGAAAAATAAATTAAATCATAATTAGCTTTATGGAGAATACCTAGATCTCGAAGTAAAAGATTTTAAGGGAAAATAGTCTTGTCTTTTAAAATCATCAATAGAACACAGGTCTAAACATCCTAACATAGACCATTGTGTTTATTCAACTAGTAATATCCTTTGCTTGCAAAGTGGAGGGAGGTGATAGTAATGAAGGTCTAATTATCTAGGACAACAGTGTGATTTAAGGTGACATCTGTTAGGATTAAATGATAAGTTGCTTACTCCCATGGCTTCAGAACATAAGCAGAAAGGTGGTGCATGCCTTTAATTCCAACACTTGGAAGGCAGAGGCAGGTGGATCTCTAAGTTTAAGCCCAGCCTGGTATACAAAGAGAGTTCCAGGACAGTCAGGGATACACAGGGAAATCCTGTATTTAAAAAAAAAATAGAAAAAGGAGGGAGAAGGAGAAGGAGGAGAAAAAAGGATAAAAAGGAGGAGGAGGAGAAGAGAAGGAGGAGGAGAAGGAAGAAGAAGAAGAAGAAGAATAAGAAGAAGAAGAAGAAGAAGAAGAAGAAGAAGAAGAAGAAGAAGAAGAAGAAGAAGAAGAAGAAGAAGAAAAGCATATTGACAACTGTGTGTCTTTTACTACTCCAGATTTTCCATAAATGCCCTTCCAAGGCCTGCAACAACATCTCTTGATATGCTTAATCAAAAGTCTGTGCTGCCCCTCGGTTAGGATCTGGACAGCTCCATGGTGAATAAGAGCTTCACATTACACCAGTTTTCATCAAAGTCTGAGAGCCATCCCTTACTCCACTGAATATGATGAAACTGAGCTGGCTGGCCACCAGGAATCCCCTTCGCTCCTTTTGGTCACATTTTCCTGTGTTCTATTTAATTCTTTACAGCCAATTGGTCCCTTTTTGCCTAAAGGATATTTTTGATGTCTCTTTTTTAAAAATTAGGCTTCAGCCGGGCGGTGGTGGCGCACGCCTTTAATCCCAGCACTTGGGAGGCAGAGGCAGGCGGATCTCTGTGAGTTCGAGACCAGCCTGGTCTACAAGAGCTAGTTCCAGGACAGGCTCCAAAACCACAGAGAAACACTGTCTCGAAAAACCAAAAAAAAAAAAAATAAAAAATAAAAAATAAAAAATTAGGCTTCATCTGTACACAAATAATTATATAGGAGGGAAAATGTCTGTTGAAAGAATTAACCCCAGTGTGGAAAGGGTAGAGAGGTCATTCTCCAGTTCCCGTTCAGCTGCTGTGATGAAACAGGTGGGCCAAAATCAACTCAGGGAAGAAAAATTTCCTTCCAGCATACAGTCCATCATGGAGAGATTTCAGGGAAGGAACTCAAGGAAGAACTTGAAGAAACTATGGAAAAAACATTGCTTTTTGGTTTGCTCACTTGCAGGCTTGTCTATAGCTATCTTCCTTACATATCCCAGGACCATTTGCCATGGGATGTTTCCAATCTCAGTGGGCTCGGCCCTTCTGTATCAACAAAATAGTCCTCCAACACATATGACCACAGGCCCATCTGCTCTAGGCGTTCCCTCAGCTGAGACTCCAATCCCAGGTGACTCTAGGTGGCATTTGATAGTTAAAGATAAATAGGACAGGGGCACAAAGGCACGCTGGATGTGGCCACGCAGGGACAGGAAGGCTGAAGCATGAGCTGGTACAAACAGATTCTTATGATGTTCTGATCTCGTTTGACATGGACCCTGCCACGATGTGTGACAGGACACTGAATATTTCACATTTCACAACCCAAGCCGCTGGTGAAACTCGTGTATTACATTCTAGAGATATTGCGTCAGATACCAGCAGGTTTTAGTCTGAGGAAGGCAAATTCCACCACATCTCATTACTTTCTTAAGGACTGAAGAACGAAAGAAAAAAGCAGCAGGAATAAGATTCCATCCAAGGGAGCTCTGCAAGCTACCCAGGGAGAAAACCAGTCAACCCAGCAAGTCCAATCTAGCTGTAATGCCTACAAGTCATAACCATGATCAGCATGGTAAGATGTTTCAAAAGATATGGTGGTGGCATTTATATCCTGGGGGTGACCAAGAGCCGCTGAATTGGAATGTAAGACTTGCTAGATAGAAGGGGATTCATGTCAAGCACTGCAAATTTAGGCAACTGCCCATGACTAGTGAGGTCATGGAACCCAGGTGAGCGCCTCCTAATGCCAATTAGCCAGACCAGTACAGCTCCTAATGGTGTTCTAAATACTTATGCTTGTGTGTATAAACCCACAGAAAAGAGCAGCTCTTACCCTCACCAAGGAAACATCTTTCTTTAGGTGACAGAGATCATTACAGAAATCCATGACTTGTCAAGATGCAGACAATAACTGAGAGTAGGGGCCTGTCCCCCAGTTAACACATTTACAACAGAACCCCCACACCCGAGGCTCAGAGACATTTACAGAAGCAGGGAGCAGAAGACTGAACGAATGAGACAGCCAAGATATCTGCTGTGAGATAATATCTTCTGCACACCTCAGGGAAACTGCACCCATGAGCTCTCAACAACGTGGTTAGTGGAAAAAAAGCAGCAATAATAAAAGTGTAAAAGTAGACACGAAGTGGAGGTGGGAAGGCAGAAAGGGTTGGATCTGAGAGGAGCTGAGAGCAGGAGTGGTGTGAAGGAAGGGGGTGAATATAATCAAAATACATTGGGTGAATTTCTCAAAGAATAAAAAGATTTTTAATTACCGTCAAAACTGCTAGTGCACCACTCTTGAGCATATACCCAAAGGATACTTCATCCTACCACAGGGACCATTGATCCATCATGTTCGTTGATGCTTTATTAATAATAGCCAGAAATTAGAAACAACCTAGGTGTCCCTTAATGGAAAGATATATAAAGAAAATGTAGCATATTTACACAATGGAATATTACTCACCAGTTAAAACACAAAATCCTGAAATTCAGAAAAAAGATGGATAGAAATAGAAAAAGTCATCCTGAGTGAGGAAATGGTTCACCAAAAAGATTGAGAAAGACAAATATGGTATGTATTTGCCTATACGTGGAGATTAACTGTTAAGGCAATGATAGTCAAGCTATAATATGTAGAAGCACAGAGGTCAAGTATAGAGTAGGACTGGAGGGGGCAGATAGATCTCACTAGGAAAGGGAATTAGAATAGATAGTTACGGATGGGTAGAAGTGAAGCTGGGACAGGAAGATCAGGGTAGGTGAAGAGATTGGGGGGGATAAGGGAGAAAATATGGGGAGAGACAGCTAAAATTAAGGGTCATTTTGGAGTAGTATGGACACCTAATACAGCAGAAGCTTCCTAAAATATATACATATATGAAAGCAATTTGAATGAAATCACCAAATAATAAGAGAGACAAAGCCTCTCATCACCAAATGAAGCTTTCAATTCCAGGACTGGATTACATCTAATTGAGTTGTTGGCCAAAAGGGTCCCATGGACTCTCGGGACAACCCAGGCTTGTTGCCCAAACTGTAGGTTGCCTGCTTGCACCACTCACAAGAGGCCGCAATCAGTTCCAGCAGTCAGCCAAAATTACCAAAGATGAAACCAGTTTCAAATCGCTTTCCTTATTCTTTCCTTTTTCTTTTTATCTTACTCGTGAAAGGAGTCCTGGAGGATTCCTACAAAGCTGCTGGTTTTAGGTCTACGTTGGGATCCTGAAAATGTAGGTTCTAACGCCAGTAAAGGAATACCTCAGCAACGGGATACATGACTTTGCTAGTGAGAGTGAGGGCAAGCAAGCAAAAAGCAAAAGCCTTTGTCTTCCCTGTCCTTTTATGTGGGCTGCCACCAGAAGGAGTGGCCCAGATTAGGGTGAGTCTTCCTGTGTCAAATGGTGCAATCAAGACAGGTACTCTCAGATCCTTGGGTTTAGTTGATTCCAGATGTAGTCAAGTCTACAGCCATACAGCCATACGGTCCTGAATGTGCCCAATCTCATCTTACACAGATGTAGTCAAGTTGCCATGCAATATTAGCTATCACAGTTGGTAAGTCCAGTCCTGTAGGATGCCTTTGTTCAGGACCTATGGATGGTGAGTGCAGTAATGAGAATCCAGGCTTCATAGGCAGAAGCAAGGTGGCTGCATTGTCAGTTAAGGATATTTGTCCCAGTTCCGATTCACTCTTTGAACCTCCACTCCTTCATCCAGATGACATGGAGGTTAGGAATCCCCAATTAGGAAATTATAAAATCTGAACTTCTAAGAACAGAAGAAGAGAAGCAGAAAATAATATCCAAGAGAAATGAGAATGTAGGTGAAATAACTTTAATGCCTTCAACATCCTCTAAGCTCTTCTCGAGGCAAAATGTAGATGTCCAGTTTCAAAGAAATTGGTACTTATGGAGTGGATGGAAGTAAGTAAAAGTCTTGGGCCTAAGGCAACATAGAAGGAATTCGATATGTTACATGTTAAGAAATGAGTGTAAGCAAGTTTTCCTGTCCCGACTGCCTGCTCCTAAATAACCAGCAGCTGCTTCCCAAATAACCATTCGGTGTCTTAATGTTAATTGTGGATGCTTGGCCAATAGCTCCGGCTTGCTACTTTCTAAATCTTATGTTTAGATATTTCTTATCTATTTTTCCCATGTGACTCATGGCTTATTACCTCATTTTCTACACATCCTGCTTCCTCAGCAGCTGGTTGATGTCTTCTCTGACTCCCGCCTTCTTCTTCTCAAAGTCCTCTGCTTGATTGTTCTGCCTAATTTTATCCTGCCTTGTTATAAGCCAATCAAATTCCTTATTATAAATAAGAGAATAATATGTATTCTCCCTGTACAGAAGAATTATTCCGCAACAGATGAGAGTTGTTTCTCACGACTAGTCTTGGTGAGGGAATGTGTTTTTCTTTTACCAATTAAGCCTTTTATTTTTACTTACTATTTTGGGATTTATGATAACAATGACTTCATCCACATCTAAGCTGCCTATTGGTCTAATTTCTGATGAAGCAGAAGCTTTTTTGTGTAGCTTTGAACCTTGATTTAAGAGGGAAGACGGTGTCAAATGGTAATCAGTTGCCAGTAAGCATTGTAGCAATGCATGCTCTTGCTAGAAATGGAGTGTCTATTAGGAGAGCAAATTAAAAGCACTGCATCACGCAAAGGGATGCTAGTGCAATTATTATTTTGACCCAGAGGAACATACCCAGCAAAGGGGGTTGTGAAAGTTGTGCAGCTTTAAAGCAACTGAAGAGGGAGAGACACAGTTAGCTATGACAGGGACAAGGGCAATACAACCTGCAGCCATGGGTAAAAGTCTGTGTGCCCATCAAGGTGGATCATGTCCTCAACCTTGCAGAAGCCAGTGTGCCAGAGCCATACATTTTGTATAATAAAGAGAGGAAATCCATGCTCTGTTTAGAAAGATTTCACAAGATTAAAAATGTTTTAAGTAATTTTTAAAACATTTCATACTTGAGTTAAGATTTTATTGCACTTGAAAAATTAACTCACACGGATGAGACTACTCTTGTCTTCACAAAGTAACTGAGTAATAGGATCATTTATTTTATATCTTTTAAAGGAATATTTTCAATAAATAAACAACTTAGTGTGTCATTTCTGCTTGAATTTATTACATATATAAGTGAATATGTCAAAATTTTCATTCCAAAAAAAATAAAATGGTCCATACCCTGCTCATGTCCTCTAATTTTATCTTCTTTCTAGTCTTTTTTCCTCAATGAGACAGTGGAATACTCAACCAGAAGATGTGTTGATGATATCCTTTGTTAAATAAATACTTTGTATTTTTGTTTTGTTTGATACAGGGTCTCACTATGTAACTCCGGCTGTCCCAGAACATATGTCCCAGAACTCACTATGGTGAACAGGTTGGCCTACAACTCAGAACTTACAGAGATCTGCCTAACTCTGACACCCAAGTGCTGAGTTTAAAGGTATGTGAGACTAATATACCAGCTAATACTTTGTATTTTAATCTTCCATTCTTGTCTTTTTTTCCCATGTATGCGTATTCACTGTGGTACTGACCCCTGAAATGTGTGAACATCCCTCTGTTAATAAGACTTTACCTAAGATACAGTTTGAGCCCACTCAAAGCAGACCCACATAAAGGAGCAGTACACATCCTTGGGGAGCCAGCTTGCTTTGTTCTTGATGTTCCATCTTTCCTTAGCCAATGGCTATTTTCCAACACTCAAAGATTCTCTAGAAACCATTTAGAGATGTTGTATCTGGGCATCTAGTTTGAAAAGCTCCCCAAATATCATGTGGGTTGATAATCTCTTGACTAATTGGCAAAAACAGTTTGTAAATGTCCAACTTTGACAAACCATAAATGTATAACTAAATTCATGTCTACATATATGTATAACTAAATTCATGTCTACATATATGCATAACTAAATTCATGTCTACATATATGTATAACTAAATTCATGTCTACATATATGTATAACTAAATTCATGTCTACATATATGTATAACTAAATTCATGTCTACATATATGTATAACTAAATTCATATCTACATATATGTGTTTTCATGTGACCATTACCCTGATGGCAATGATTGAATGTTTTTAACACACCAGACTTTCTCCTAAGCCCTTTCCCCATCAATATACGCCCAAAATAATCTATAATCTAACTTCTACCTCCATAGATTGACTTTTGAGTAAAAAGACATGTATTTACATATTTACAGGTGCCCACGTACTAGGTATTGTTTAGTGGCTAAAGATAAATGGAAAAACAAGGAAGATAAAAGCACTATGGACCATAGGGAAATAAGAGTAAGTAAATCAGCTTCAGAGGGAGAAAAACAAACAAACAGTAAGAACAAAGAAAGTCATCAATAGGCAGTAGATGAGTAGGTGAAACAAGAGCAGCTGTGAGTAGGGGGAGCTGCAGAGTTGACATTTGGCCTGAGAACTGACTGGTGAAGAAAAGGGAGAGAAGCCCTCAGCAAAAGGGAACAGAAAGTGCAAAGGCTCAAGACAGAAACAGCTCAGCACCAGGAGGAACTGAGAGGCCAGTGCGGCTGGGCTTGCTTGGTAGGGAGAGGAAGGAAAGGTCCTGAGAAGCGACCAAGAGAGTAGGCCTGAAGCTAGAGGTGCAATTGTTGGGTAGGCCACTTTCAAAGACTTGGAAAGAAAGACATCACACACACACACACACACACACACAATTAATTACTTTAAAATAAGCTTTTCACAGAAACAACCTTTAGCACTTCAATAAACAGAGGCTGCTGGGTATGGCTTACAACTGGGTGGCAGGTCAGGGAGGGAAGGGTTCCAAAGCAGAAGGCTTTCTGAAAACATAATTATACACACTGCACATAACAAAAGGAAAATGACTCTTCAGGTAGCAAGTCCTCCGGAATGTGGGTGCTATTCTTTGCATTTTTCTAGGGCTAATTAGAGAGAGCTGGGAAACATACAATGCTGCCCACAGCCTTGCCAACCCATTGTGGGCACTTCTAATTTCAGATAAATGAAGCCCTTGGTTACCACCCTCAGCTTGTCTTGGAACAGCCATTGTATTATCAGAATAGATGAGCAAAAATCATAGCCTTCTGAATATCTCTAAAGGGTACCTTTCTCTATGGTCAGGTACAAATACAAATCACGTCACTGTGTTAATAAAACAACTCCCAAATTTACTTTGCTCTTAGAATCTTCCATCTTAAAAACTTAATTTCTTTTATCACACAAAATGTGATAGGTTATTGTACTGTTTGACTTAATTAGAGCATTGACAGTTTCATGAGTATGTCACTATAGATCTCAAATACCTGTATCAGTTTACATCTTTTTAGCAAATACTATGTGTATGTACATTTCTGATCATATGAATGCATGTAAATCAATTTAACAGTTATCGGCTAGAATGTCAACCAACACATTTACAACACAAATAAATTTGATAAAAACTGTTTTATCAAACAGATCATAATGCTTTTCTGGAAAAAAAAACTCAATAAGACAGTGCATGGTTAGAATAGTAACTTCTAGGAGCCAGAGAGGGCTGATTCAAATTAAGAATATCTGCAGGTCTCTCAGAAGACACAGTTGTTTAATTCTTATGTTTAATATCTATGTGACTTCTGTTTCCTCGTCCTTGCAATGGACATAATAAGATCACCATCTCACAAGATTGTTCCAAAGATAATCTGAATTAAGACATGCAGAAGGACTGGGAAGATGATGGCTTGGAGGGGAACATACTTGCTGTGAAGATGTGATGGCTTGAGTTCAATCCATCCCCACCCCCCAAGCCAATTAGAAAGCCAGACGTGGTACCAACTTGTAATCCGAGTGCCGCGAGAAGGAGTCCGGGAGGTTACTAGACCCCAGTGGCCAGCCAGTCCCGCTGAAAACTAAGTTCTCAGTTCATTCTGACACCCTGACTTAGAAAATAAGGTAGTGAAGCAATTGAAAAAGTCCTGCTTTCAACGTCTGGCCTCCACACATGCCCTCTTCCTTACATACATGTACATGCACACATACACCCTACACATATGAAGATAGACACACATACACAAAAGACAAGCAACCTTTCTAGTATAGTGCTGAGCTCATAGGAAGAACTTAATAATTATTGGCATGGCGGTAAAGGTGTGGATGGCTCCTTTTCCACACTGGCTAGTCAGTTTGAGGAAACTGACTATCATTTCTTCCTTTAAGTAAGTTTTTGAGTTACCAAGACTTTATCCTTTGGGGGCTCTTCAAGACTCAACTCTGTCAGTTTTCGTAGCAAAAAAATACATTAAGATTTCCCTTTGCAGAGTGTTTGTTGCACAATTTTTTTGTTTTCCTTTTGATGCTGATATCAATGTAGTAAGAAGCTGGCTGATTTATTTACGGTGACCTTTTCTCTTTCTCTCTTTTTTGATTTTATTTTGAGTTCACATGTGTTCACTTCTATCTAAAATCAAACATGTCCCCCAAATTCTACAAGTGTTACCAAAGCATGTAGGCTTACCTGAAGAGATTTCTGTGATCAAACGTTTGAAGTTACTTTAAATAATGCATGATTTAATCAAGTAGCTCAAACTTGCTAACATTTAATTGGTACGCGGAGAAAAGCTTTGCATTACTCCAAACTGTGATGTGTGTAGGTCATTTTCTTGTTCTCCCTAAGCTTTTAACAAATGCAAAAATGCCACACACAATTAAATAAGCCTGGCAAGCCAAATGAACTGGCGAGTGCATTATAAATAGCAACAAAAATTATACTTCAGATGTTAACTGGTTTGTCCTGACTTAATAACGACTTACATCGTTTGACAGATGAGATAAGACCTTCACCTTTAGCCTTTTCATCCAAATATCTAGTGGTGGAAATGTGTTCTTACCATCCAGTGTCTTGCTTCTGAAGTGCCTGGGTGATCTTTGCCTCCTTTCAAGCAGTCGGGGCTTCTGGGCCAGAAGGGCACTCCCCTTGCTGTCTTGATTGGCAAGAAGAAGGCTAAGAACCGGATGAACCATGAAGACACAGCTCTAGCTCTGCAGAACCTTCTAGATCAAGTTGGACTCATGGTCTTAGTTTGTGCTGCAGACAGATTGCTGCTATAGAAGCGACTTTTTCTTTTGTACTTCCATCCTTGAGGACACAGTCCCTGCACTTTTTAGGAAAGTGTGAATCGCCACGGTTGTTTGGCACTCTTTCCAAGATGACAATGATGTTAAGCACCTTTCGTCTTCAGATACAGTTGAAGAATAAAGCTGAGAGTGGTGTGCAGGGAAGTGGGGAAACAACATGATTCCTGTGGTTCTTTATTGTTTATTGTGTTATGCTAGGCAAAATGAGCCCCCTACACACACACACACACACACACACACACACACACACACTTGTACTATATGAGAGAAGAGAATCAGTAAGTAAATGGACAAAGAGGAAAAAACCAAGGGCCAGCCAGAGCACTGCGGATTACAAATGTAAACAGTTTTCTTGGAAGAAACTGGATGGACGGAGCCTCTCTCCCAAGATTTCATATGTTGAAACCCAAGCCCGGAACTGCTGATGATAGTACTAGATGGTGGAGTCTTGCGGAGATAATAAGACCCGAGTGTGGACTCCTCAGAAATGGGAATATGCTTTTCACAACAGAAGCCTGAGAAAGAACTTGCTGTCTTTCTGCCATGTGAGGACACAAGAAGCTAGCCTTCTGCAACCAAAAGAGGAACCTCACTAGAATCCATCACTACTGGCATCTTGATACTTGATGCCCAACCGCCAGATCTATGAGAAATCAGATGTTTTCTCTTTTATGTCACTTGGCTTCTGGTACTGCCTTACAGGAAGCCAGAACTAGGTCAATCAGTATGATTTTAAAGGTGATATTCAGGAAAAATGTTAGACATAAAATTCAAAAGAGGAGCAAGTAACTCTAGAGTATAAAAGTCTCAGTGGTTTAGTAGATTTTAATGGTACAGGAGCAACAGAGGTCCCAATATCAATGGTCACCTCACTGCTGTATGCATTCATAGAATAATTAAGAATAAACATTTGTTGTAGAATATTGTTTTAAGATGTGTCACATTTGTTTATGCTGTTTGTTTTAATGATGCAAAGTTGTAAAGCATTCTCTTATGTTTCATCTTAACTCTGTAATGCTGTGATTCTTTGCCTGTGTAAAACACTTGATGGTCCTAATAAAGAGCTGAACGGCCAATAGTGAGGCAGGAGCAAGGATAGGAGAAAGGAGCTGGGGCAAAGAGAATAAAGAGAAGGGGAAATTAGGGATCAGAGAAGGAGGAGGAGGAGAGAGAAGGAACAAGAAAAGAAGAGTCAACTGCCCATCTACACAACAAACAAGGGAGTAAGAAAGAAAGAAAAGTTAAATAGAAACAGAGAAATGTAAATACCCAGAGGCAAAAGACAGATGGGATAATTTAAGAAAAGCTAGCTAGAAAGAAAGCAAGCTAAAGCTGGGCATCTATAAGAAATAAGAGATCTCTCTGTGTGTGACATGTTTAGGAGCTGGGGGACAAGGCCCCTGCAAAAGCCAAAAGTGCAAGGGGTAAAAAGCAAACAAGAAATATTTGTCAGTGGGAAGGTGGTCATTCTGCCAATAGGAGACCTGAGGGTTTGAAAGATCACTCAGACTCCAACCAGCTTCACTTCCTTCTTAAATTAATCAATTTATTTTACATCCCCTGACCAGTTTCCCCATCGTCCTCTCCTTTTCTATCAGAAAAGGGAAGGCCTCCCACAGATATAAAAAGCATAGCATATCAAGTTGCAGTAAGACTAAGCACTTTGCTTTGTATTTAGGCTAGGCAAAGCATAGTATGAGGACTAGGGTCCCAAGGCCGGCAAAGGACTCAGAGACAAAGTTTCACTTCTTCATAATTTCCCTCCTTTGGCTGATACTTGTAAGATGACTAAAGACATATGAGTAAACAAGGAAGTACAAATAAATACATTTCAACCGTTGACCTGAACCTAGACAGGCGAGGCCCTATGATGTACAATAGTCTTCTCGCTACACATCTCCACGTCTAGCCATCTGCCAGCTACCTCGTCCCTAATGCAGAAAGCTTGGGAGCAGTTTCTTAGAGTTCATTGGTAAAAGTTTGTAATTTGAAAATGTCCTCCCGTTTTAACAGATCCTGCAAGGGAATAGGTCCACTGTATGAATCACTAGTGGAATTGTGTGTAGCAAGTGCTTGACATGAAGTATTCCAAACAGTCTGGGGCGATGACTCAGTTGGCGAAGTGCTTGTCACACAAGCACGAGAACCCAGGTTTGGATACCCAGCACTCACATGAAAAGCTGGGCTGGCACCAACAGACACTTCTAATCCCAGGGCTAGGGCAGGGCAAGATAACAGGACTCCCTGGGTTTGTTGGTCAGAAAGTCTAGGCAAATTGGGGAGTTTCAGTTTCGGTGAGAGAATTTACCACAAAAACCTAAGATGGAGGGTGCTGGAGAGATGGTTCAGTGGTGGTGAAGATCACTGAGGATCCAGGATCAAGTTCCAACACCCCATGATATCCCACATGATAACTCACAACTGTCTCTCTCTTTCTCTTGGTTTTTGTTTTGTTATCTCTTCTATTTCTGGAAACAGGGTGTAGCCTGTGTAGCCCTGGCTGTCCTAGAATTCACTCCGTAGACCTCAAACTCTGAGATCTACCAGCCTCTCTGCCTCCCTACTGCTAGGATTAAAGGCTTGGGCCACCATAGCCTGGCTCACAAGTGTCTCTAATTCCAGATCCAGGGGATGTGATGCCCTCTTCTGGCCTCCACAGGTACCAGGCACACAAGTGGTGCAGGCAAAACATCCATACACACAAAATGATCATTAGAAAAAAATTTTAAAAAAGAAATTAGGTGAATCAGCAATGAGAAGTCACCTGGGTTGACCTCTGATACACACACACACACACACACACACACACACTCATACTCATGAACACCTACATACAAGAAAGGAAGAAGTAGTACAGATAACTTTATTTTCCTGGAACTAACAAATCTGTGAGATGTGACCAGCTGTGTGTTTAAACATGATTGGTTACATAGGTGTGCAGATGGAGTCAGAGGCAAGCACCCCAAAGTGACGTGGCAGAAAGTGTATTTTGTACTCCTCAGACCTTCAAGTCTAGTTCAGAGTTTATCAGCTTGAGACGAATATGGGTTGGGCAGGGTGAGATGGCTCAACAATCAAGGACATTTGCTGCTCTTCCGGAGGACCCAAGTTCAACTGTCACCATCCACATGGTGGCTCATAACCATCTACAGCTCCAGTTTCAGAGGGTCCAACTGTCTCTTTTGACCTCTATGGGCAAAACACACATGCACATAAAATAAATACAAATTTGTTAAAACAACAAAATATGAATGGTTGGCAGAGCATTTAAAAGAAACTTTAAAACCAGATAAAATTGTAAACACATTTACAAGTGTAAATATCTTATCGTAGTGTTTCAATAAATAGTATGTCTCTGATTGTCACACAAGTTCACACATTCACTACCAGGACAGAGTATCAAATGTTTGTGCAGTGTTTGTGTAAAATACTAGTTAAAATTTATTCCCTTTCAAATAATGTGTCTCATAAAATTATATTCTGCATGTTTTATTTTCAGCCTTTGATCATTTAAAACTCCATTTTATTTGCAAGAAAAATGTCTATAAATGAAATTAACTGAAAAAGGCAAAGAAACAATAATATACAATTGGTACTAAAAGGGAGAAAGATAAATAAAAAACACTAATATGTAAAAACATATAAAAAACACTCAAGTCAACCTCAAGAGCCCTACTCTCCGACGGCAAATGTTGTTAAACATTGGAACATGTCGGCAAATGTTGTTAAACATTGGAACATGTTGCTAAGGGAGATAGGGAATCTCCCTTTCCCAGAAGTCTTTAAAAATAGGCTCACATCTGTTTGGATGGGATCCTGGTGGGAAGATCTGGTTAGGCGTCTCCTTCAGGAACCCTGTCCACTGGGCAGTCTCCCTTCAGACTGTGGACAACACAACTTCAGATCAGCTGGAAAACTGAAGACAGCACTGTCACTGTCTTCCAAAATATTTTCCATCGCTCTTTCTGAAGCTTAGGTAGGTAATGGAATTACTCAGGATATGTGGACAATAATGGACAGCAAAAGCTAAATCTTACCCATTTGCAAAAATTTCCCCAAATATTAAGAAACCAGAAAGGAACCAAGTTTATGTTTTTACAAGAAAGCTGAAAATAAGGCAGTGTAGAGAATCTGTGTGTGTGTGTGTGTGTGTGTGTGTGTTTCTTTTCAATCACTGTTTCATATATCTCAGCTTTGAAGGAAGCTGACCTTCTGATACTCCAGCCTCCACATCCAGCTGGTTGTGTGTGGTGCTGTGGAACCAAACCCAAGGCTCCATGTATCTTAGGAGAGCATCCTATCAACCCCACCCAACCCCAACCCCCTCACTTTGTCCTTCAAGAAGACAGTCTAAAAAATGAAGTCCCAAGCCACTGGGGTTTTATACTAGTGTAGCTT
This sequence comes from Chionomys nivalis, assembly GCF_950005125.1. Taxonomy (NCBI): domain Eukaryota; kingdom Metazoa; phylum Chordata; class Mammalia; order Rodentia; family Cricetidae; genus Chionomys; species Chionomys nivalis. The sequence goes on along the minus strand of NC_080087.1, from coordinate 25,698,405 downwards.
TGAAGGGAAGGAGAAAAAGAAAAAAAACCTAACAAAGTCTGTGGTAGTGAATATCACACTAAATTATGTTTTAATATTCTAGTACCAGAAAATTACAAATTGAGGGGTGAACCATATTTTATTGATTGCTTGATCTGCATTTATAATTTTGTTTTTCATTTTAATTGTAGAGTGTTTATCACATGTCAAGACTATTTTTCTATATTTTTATGCAAAGTATACAAAGAAAAGAGTAACTTAGTCACAGTCTTCTGGTAGAATTTATTTCTCTCTCTTTTTAAAGATGTGTTTCTTCCTTTCGATTTCCAATCTAGTCACAGTTATAGCATTGCATTTTCAGGACTTTTGATAAATGAGGGGAAACCTCTGTCATATGTCTTTCATACATGATCGACCAAGCTGCTGAGATTTCAGGCCACTGCAAAATCCTTTTAGGTGTCCTATTTAGGGCTGAGCATTCCATTGTCTCTTATTTTCTGCACCCTGACTAGTTATGGATCTCTAAGTAACTACCATCTGAAAAAACAAACAAACCAAAGCTTCTCTGATGAGGGCTTTCAGACACGCTAATCAATGGGTGTAGTGGTAAGTCATTATGAATTGGTTTAATACTGCATTTATTTAGCAGGATAATAGTAGTATGCTTTCCCCCAGGCCTATGACGTATTTCTCCAAAGGTTCTTGGTCCCAACATTGGTACAATTATGGGTTGCAATTTGGGGAGTGAGCATAAGGTCAAGGCATAAGTGGTTGATTACTCCAATGACATTCCTGACATATTGCATGACATGTCTTGCCTGTCATTATTGTCACTCACATAGTTCACAACTGAGCAAGAAAATCGGTGATTACTTTTCTCTTCAGCACCTTACAGCATGATACAAGCTAACCAGTAGGGACAAAGCTTTCAGGTGACCACCTGCTAGATTTCCCTGTGTTCTATAACTCAAGTACATTCAAACATAAGATCTTCCCAGCAAGTTCTGTAGGAGAATCAAGGGCACCACCAATAAAGTGTAATGTCTGTGGGCTCGTCTATGGGACCTCATTGGGCAAGAGCTCCAGGAGAGCTGACCCATTTCTGGCATGGGGATTTTTATTTACGAACTTGTGGGGTCCAATTGGGCATCACTGCCTCTTTATAGGGGAACTCCATAAATATTTTCGTATGTGTATATGTATATATTTTAGGAAGCATCAGCAGTAGTAGACTCCATATGAATTTTTAAAATGTTTTTAGAGTTAGTTATCCCTTCCAGTATTCCCTTCCCTACCTTTCCCTTCCTTCCTACTTTTCTTCCCAGTTAACCCTTTCTGGTCCATTACCCCCCCCCAAACCTTTATTCCATTATGTTCTTTCTCTCCTCCCTTGAAATCTCATTCATAGCCTCTTACTAATTCCCTGAATATAAATATTCCAAATAAAACATGCATATCTGAGAATATAAAGTTAACGTTCACAAATGAAAGGAAGCATACGATTTTTGTTTTTTTGTGGATAAAGTTTACCTCATTCAGAATGGTGTTTCCAGATTCATCCTTTAATGTCAAATTTCATAATCTTATTTGTCTTAACAGCTATATGATATTTTAGTGTATTGATACACCATATTTCCATTATCCATTCATCAGTTGGTAGGCATCTAAGCTATTTCCATTTCCCAGGTATTATGAACAAAACAGCAATAAATGTGGATAAGCAGGGATCTCTATATTAGGAGCTAGGGTTCTTCGGATATCCTGACATGACAGACATGACTAGCAACAATCAATAAATAAGATCCCATGGAACTATAAAGCCTCTTTACAACAAAGGACACCATCATTTGAGTGAAGCGGCAGCACACAAACCAGCAACAATTATTTGTGAGCTGCACATATGGTAGAGACTTAGTAACTAGAGTGTGTAAAGAACACAGAAGACTAAGCACCGAGGAAACAAACAACCCAATTAAAAAATGGGGCATGGGACTAGACAGAGAGCCCTTAAATGAAATACACATGGTCAAGGAACATTTTTAAAGGCTTCTCACCCTCAGCTACCACGGAAATGTAGATTAAGTAAGACTGCTTTGAGATGCCATCTTATCCCAATCTGCATGGCTAAGATCACAAATACAAATGACACCCGATGCTGAAATGAATGTAGGGGAAGAGGAAGACTTATTCACGGCCAGTGGGAGTGCAAATTGGTGTAGCCACTAGGAAATCAGTGCGTGGAGGGTTCCTCAAAAATGCTAGAAATAGATTTACCACATGAGTCGGCTCTGTCGCTCCTGGGCATATACTCATAGTAAATTTTCATAAGTGTGACTAATTTAAAGTACTCTCCTCCAGCTGATGATATCAGTCAACCAGTTTTTTGTTGACATTGTTGCTGAATATGCTGTTAGCTTCATTTTTATCTATCAGTGTTAGGATTGTATAGCAAATTCGCGAGAAGTAAAAAAATATTTCTAGTGAGTCCTTGTGATATACTTAAGTGAACAATCTCAGTAAAGAGCATCCAGTACATTAGCTGTTCCTCTCATGAGTTATTATCTGTTCTACAATCTGAAAATGCTTCTGTTATAACGGGCATACTCCTGTCAGAATGATATCTACACAAGTTAGCACAAAGTGTTTCTGGCTGATTCACTTTTTGAATAACATTTTAATACTTTGCTCACTTCTCTTCCATGCATTTGGATTTTAGGATTGTGAATCAGTGTGCAGTTCTAAAGTCTTCAGTTGCATGAGCTAAGCCGTAGCAAACCATGCTGCTAGCTTTAGGTTCTTGAAAACAACATTCTTGCTAGTGTTTTTTAAAAACGAAGCAGAACTTACAGTTAATAAAATGCACACAGTCATAGCGTTCAGCTTGATGGGTTCTGAACAAGACCTTGTAACCATCCCCAAAAGCGAGGTGGCACTGTAAAAAGGTCCGCCTACAGAGCACGTTTCCCCAGACACTTCCATTTGTCCAGTTCCTTCTTCATCTGCCCCACATCCTGAGTGGCCACTTTATTATTTCTGTCACGATAAAACATTTTCCCTATTCTTAGACTTCACATTAGTGGAATTCTGCAGTAAACAATCATTCGTGTGCCCTAGCATGTTTAGAATGATGGGAGGAACAACCGTGTTGCTCTGTATATTGGTCATTCTCTCTGTTTTATTACTAAGTCTAATTGCGTTGTATAAATAGGCTACAATTTGTGTATTCAGTCTTCTATTGATGGGCATTTGTGGTCTTTCTATTTGGAGCTATTATAAACAATACAATTTTGAACATCTTTTGTGTAAACCTTTGTGTGGAGATGTGCATTCATTTCTCTTTGGTAAGTACTTGAAAATATAATTGTTCATCATAGGATAGACACATATTGAAGTTTGTTCAAAGCAAGGTCTTTGCATTTTAATACCCCATCTATAAGTAAAACACAAAACCAAAGCATCAATTCTTGTATAGTACTGAGAGTGGCCAATGAATTAGAGTCCCACAAAAATCATGTTAGGGGCTGGGACTGTAGCCCGGTGATAGGGCACTTGCTTGGTATAGATGGACAATATCCCTTTAATCTCTCTCTCTCTCTCTCTCTCTCCTTTCTGACCTATTCTGAAGTCCTGAAGAATGCCCTACAAGTCCTACTCATCCCTGAATGATGTATGACTGCCTCTTCTCATCCCTTTCCTACAAACCCTTTTTCTAGCCGGCTGCTGTTCTTACCACCTTCACCTGCCCTATCCAGTCCTGAAGCTTGACTCAGTCATTTTCCTCTTTGGAAGACTTTCATACAACCTTCCTCTGACCCCCATCAACCTGAATTCAGTGTTTTGTTTCTGTGTCACCAGAGAAACCTGTGTTTCCCCCTAATATTGTTTGATTATTTGTCTATGTGCTTCACTGGGCTCTCCATAAAATATTTTTATTTTTATGTATACAAGTGCTTTGCATGCATGCCAAGGTCAGAAGAGAGCCTGTATCCCTTAGAAGTGGAGTCCCAAATGGTTCAAAGAAAGCCCACAGCTATGTGGGTGCTGAGACTTGAACCTGAGTCCTCTGCAAGAGCAACAAATGCTCTTAACCACTAAGTCAACAGCCCGCTCTCATTGGACTCTGATACAGGTTTCTCAAAGAATTCTTGGCTTTGAGTAGGTACTTAACAAATGTCAGTCAAATCAAAGAGTGAATACTTGAGAAGATTTGATATCATTGTTAAAGAATAGGAGAAGTTTCTTTTATACTTCGCATTGCTCAGGTGAAAATAGTCTACTGCAAAACCTGTCTGGAGTTCAGGTTCTGGGCTTATGGCCAGGAGGTGGGGTGGGTCTCGTAGTCTATTGACCATGTTTGCAAGCTTGGAATTCAGTGAGAACAGCTGAGGAAAAGATGCCGTTTTCAAAACTAATAGAGAGGCTGAAAGGAGATCAGTGGAGCACAGGGTGACTGCGGAGAGACAGAAGAAGGGAGAACTGTACACACGACTAGCTCAAGGGTTTGGTGCATCTGGTCTCGGAACTTCTAGCTCTTCCTCTCTCTGTACAGCGTGATCTCTGGCTTGCAGCACCCAAAAGCACAAAATCAGGAGCTTTCTAAGGTAAACTTAAAGTTTAGATTCAAAACGGGTACAAACTCAGTTCCATCAGATTCTATTGATTACAGGATCAGCCTGGAGTCAAAGGGAAGAAGCATGACTCCAGCTTTCTGAGAAGCAGGAGAAGATGAGATAACCAAGAATCTATAGTGATATTCAGTGCACCACACTTTCCATGAGTCTTAGCATCCTGTGAGATAAGGAACCTGCTCCCAGATACTGGAAAAGGCCCCAGGTGTTGCTAAATACCCAAGCATATTGTCACCACAGAAATGCTGTGTCTGTGTTACCCAAGACCAGCAGATGAGGCATAAAGCTCATAGTAACATAGTAAGTGGGCAAGGCGGGAAAAAAAAATTGATGCTTCAAATCCACTTACTACTTGTTTTTATAAGTAAAGTTTTATGGGCTGTTATACCTATTCATTCATGTGTCTACTTACATGGCTTCTTTTGTGTTTTAAGTTCACAGTTGACTAGTTTGTGACTAAGACCTTCTGGCTTACAATATCTAAAATATTAACTGTCTGACCTTTTATATTTAAAATTTGCCAACTCCTGGTACGGATTGCATAAGCATTACCAAATGAAAACCACGTTGTTATCAGATTGTTTTCTGCAAGCATTAAGAAAGGTGGGATATTAGCTAGCTGTAAGACAGTTACAAGTGACGAATTACTTTTGTTCTTCATTTTCTCTTATGACCAATGATATTCTGTTTTTTAAAATCCATTTGCCTGTGGATTGACATATTTAAGTTATTTGAATTTTTTGATGATTACAAATGAAACTGCTATGAATATTTGTCTTTGAATGAATACGTATATGCGTTCATACATTTATACATAACACATATATAGATATATATGCGTATATGGATTACGCATATGTAAATACACATGGATATATATCTACTTTTGTAAATGTTTAACTTTTTAAGAACCTAGCAATATGCTTTCCAGACAACTTTACCAGCCCGAATGGGAGTTCACATTCCACACTTGCTACATGATATTCATCTAAACAGCTACGCAGCAGTCACAGGATGGTTTTAACTTGCATTTTTCTAAGGACTAGTGATGCTAGGCATCTTCTCCCAATTCTTTTGTTGTCCATATACTTCTCTGGTAAAGGATCTGTTGAGATCTATTTCCAAGTTAAAAAATATAGTTTTCCTTATTGTTGAGTTTTGAACATTCTCATCTTTTGTCCACTATGTTGAATTTGTTAGCGTGACGTGGTTTGTTTTTATCTGTTCTGAACTATGTTCAGTGATTTTCCTGTTTTGATGGTCACCCTGTACTGTTTGGACACTCCTGATCGTGACTTTATTCTTTCCAAAGCCCTCATGGAAGTTCTAGATCCTTTACATTTCTGTTTGGAATCTGTTACTTTCTACCTCCGCAGCTGGGCCTCTCCTGCTGAGGTTCTCAGTGCCTCAAGAACACTTTGCAGACACAAGTTCATTCCACGTGCCTCGGGGTGCCCTGGAGATCATTGCCACAGCGACTCTTGACTGTGGTGGCCTCAGAGATCAAAAGCAACTTGCCTTCTTTCTACTTGCTTTGTGGCATTAGGATAAGGTAGGACCTAGACAGGTGTTCAGAAGGTCCCAGGAAAGCTAAGTCCTGTTTATCCCTTGTCAACAGACTTAGCTTCTTCTTCTTCTTCTTCTTTTCTTTTCTTCTTCTTCTTCTTCTTCTTCTTCTTCTTCTTCTTCTTCTTCTTCTTCTTCTTCTTCTTCTTCTTCTTCCTCTTCCTCTTCCTCCTCCTCCTCCTCCTCCTCCTCCTCCTCCTCCTCCTCCTCCTTCTTCTTCTTCTTTTTTAATCCACACTTCTACCTTGCTTTTCTCCATAGTCCATCTTTGCTCTTGGGACTGCTGAACTCTAATTTTTAGCTCAGGGCCCTCAGGAAAAGATCTAATCTAAGGTAATACCAGGGATAATTCTAGAAAACAGAATTTTAAAATCAATTTCAATAGTGCATCAGAACTCGTCCATGTACAATAGAGTCTAAAACGCCAGTCAGAGCGTCTCATTCAGATGGAGAGGGAGGACAGGCAATAACAGAGTCCTACATCCACCTCGTAAAACCAACAGCATCCACCTATCTGTGCTACCCCAGCTGCTAAGTATTTAGCCATAGGCAAAACCCTCTTATTGGTTCCCTGACCCATAGGATTAGTGACGTCATAGGAGCAAAAGTCAAGAGGAGATTACTGAGGTTACTCTACCTTCTTTCCCACTGATTAAAGCAGTACCCTGGAGGTTAACGGTGTCTTCAAAGACCGGAAGGACACAGGGGGAATGATTGCTCCCCGATTCCTGTGTAATTCACCTTTGTAACTTCCACAAGATAACAGATGGAAGTAGAACACAGAGGATTTCCGTGAACACCTGGAACCATAACCAAGCGATAGTCTCGATCGTAACCGCCCTGCAGCGACTGATAGCGCTCTTCAAACAGATTATTGTGGCCTCTGACACTTGACATGCAGCTATTGATCTGGTGCATGCCTTCTAAGCTCCATTAGGAAGGATGACTCATGCTGAGTTCACTTGGATCGCTGACCATGCGTTCATTTCACTTGCTTCCGTTTTATCTTTAGCTTTTTCTCTTCATCAGCTTTCATTTTCTCCATCCTTCCATTCCTCTGATCACCCTCCAGGTACTTCCAACTTAGAAAGTTGGCCTATGGCCTAGACCTGGCCAATAAAATCTCATATCTACAGGGATTCAAAGAGAAACAGAAAAATCCAAGTCATGCTCACTGGGGTTATTTCCAATCAATTATCCTACAGTTCTGATCATGGCTGTGAAATAGAAATTTCTTTTTGGTGCTGTTTCTGACTCACTTAGATGTAAGCCAGGAGTTAACTAAAGGCCTTCTTATCCCTTAGGAGAATCTAGCAGAGCCTGTGGTCCAGCCAAAGAGAGCAGAGCCTTGCACACAGAGTGACTGAATCTCAGTGACGCGGTTTAGAGGACGGATCAGCTCCCCTGGTCTCAGATTCCTAACCTAAGTGCAGTCCTTCCTGTGCCTTCATTTTTTACCACTTTAGGTTCAGTGTCCTTAATTTTCATAAGTTCTATGATTTTTTAATTGGGTTTTTACTATTTTCCCTATTTTTAAAGGAAGACAAAAGAACTAGGTTAAACTGGGCTTAGAGAGTTTACGCAGCTTACTATATAGACATAGCTTTTCTACTTTGCCTCTCTGTTGTTGTATTAAAATACTGGCTAGAAACAACATGGGGAGGAAAGGGTTTATTTGGCTTCCACATTCACGTTATAGGACCTGACTGAGGGAAGCCAAGGCAGGAAGCTGCTGACCGGCTTACTCCTCATTTCTTGCTCAGCCTGCTTCTTATACCGCCCAGGATCATCCACCCAGGGGTGACACAGCTCAAAGTGAGCTCAGTCCTCCCACATCAGCCATTAATAATAATTTTTCAAAAAGAGGTCTACGGACGTGCCCGCAGGACAACATATTAGAAGCAATTCTTCAATGAAGAGTCTTTCTTGCCAGCTGACTTGAGCTTGTGTCAAATTGACAAAAGTTCCCGGAGCTTACTTCCCTCTTAGTTTGACAGATAAGGTAAGGAAGGAAGAAAAAATTACAATATACAGCCCTTTAGTTATATTTCATTTAATTAGGGTTCTTAAGTTTTAAAGCACTGTTCTTTTTAAGTAAGACTCACAAAAAGAATTTTTTTCAGGGTAGAAAATTAAAGCACTGTATCCAGAACATTCAGCCCTCCCAGGATTTATTGGCAGCTGTTTTGTAGATTTTATTATTATAAATATGAGTGACTAAGGCATTCTCAAGAAACAAATAGTAGATTTAAGTGCCTTATGAACCAAAGGATGAAGGACCCAGCTTCTGTTCTGTGTTTGAAAGGCAGTTTTTCTATACTTGAGCCCAGGACTGCTCTAAAATCAATAGAGAAGCCTCGTGATACTCAAATGTGTGTTACTTATGAAATCTAGTGGTTTTGGAAAAAAATACATGTATGTACTGTATACTTCAAAATAACTAAATAACAGTATTCTTAGTGGGAAAAAAATCCCATTTTTTTTCCTGGAACTGTGAACGGAAAATTCAAGTGCATACATTCTGTTTTGAGGACCTGTAATCTTAGACCATGGAAGAGTTCCCCTTTCCAAGGAATGTTTCTCTGTGTGCTTTCTAAACCTCCTGACTCTGTGTAAAACTTCAGCACATCCTGAGAAGCGTAGCAGAAACAGCGGTTTTGCCACTTTTCATGCCTGATGCTGACTTCTTTTGTTTTTAACCAATCCTGTTTGCTTCATTTGAATTTGCAGTAACTGTCCGAGCAAAACAGTTAAATTGGTCTTAGTGGCTCAAGCCTGAAATACCAGCTACTTGGGAAGCAGAGGCAGGAGGAGTTCAAGTCCAAGGCCTGCCTTGGCTACTGTGTGAGTTCAAATCTAACCTGAACAATTTAATGAGACACTGTCTCAAAACTGTAAAAACAGTCTTGGGGGGTGGGTGGGTGGCTATCTTTAGTGGCAGAACATTTGCTTAGAATTTGGAGGCCCAGGGTTAATTCCCTGCACTGTGAAAGGAAAAACCAATAAATGAAAATAAAACATAGAAAGTCTCCAGGGTGATAAGGATTTTTCCCTTTTGTTTCTTTTATTATTTAAAATTACAATGTAATTGCATCATTTCTCCCTTCCATCCTTCCCGCCAAATTCTCTCATTTAACCTTCTTGACTTTCTTTCAAATTTATGACTACACACACACACACATACACACTTCCAAATACACAGGTACAACCTTCGCAGCCTGGGCAATGTCACCTGTATGTATGTTTTCAGGGCTGATCATTTGGTACCGGATACCAACTGGTGCCCCCTTCCTTGCAGAAGACAATCTCTCTCACTCCAGCCTTCATTAGCTGCCTGTAGTTTTTTGTGTGTTGGGGCCTCCTGGGCTCCCCTGTCTCCCTTTGCATCCATGTTAGCATGCCTATTGTTATTGTCCTTGTTCAACTCTTGATTAAGCAGTCATGTTGGTGAGACTTCAAGGGTGTAGCTTTTGACACTACTAGGAGACACAATCTCACTGAAAACTCCCTTTTTTTTCTGGCTCTTAGACTCTTCCCCATCTTCTGCCATGTTCCCTGAGCCTTAGGCACAGGACTTGTAATATAGATGTATCAGTTGGGACCGGGCTCCACAAATCTGCATTTTGATAGCTTGTCGTTTTCTATAATGGTATCTAATATGAAGAGGTGTTCCTTCATGCAGGCTAAGGACTGCACGTGTCTGTGGACACAAGGATAAATAATATTCAAAGAAACATGGAGATGAACTTTGCTTTAGATCCAGCTGAAGGCACTACATAAGCATGTGTCCATCCAATTCTTCAGGATGCCAATGCTCTACTGCATTCTTTTAAAGACAGTAGTGGGGCTGGGCGTGTAACTCAGTTGCACAAAGTCCTGGGTTCAACCCAAACAACAGCAACAAACAACAACAACAAAAACAGGGCATGGTGGGACACACCTGTTATCCCAGCACTCTAGAAGCAGAGGCAAAAGAATCAGAAGTTCAAGGTTATCCTCGGCTACCTTGTAAGTTCTAAGTCAGCCTGAGCTACGTGAGACCCTATCCTTCTACCCCAAAATATGACAGAAAGCAATAGTTGATCATGTTAATGAAATACCATAACAGTCTATGTGATGCTCATCATGACAAGATTATCTACCAATTGCCAGCCTCCCCCTCTCCATATCTCTGAAGGACAGCTTATGTGACCATGTGGCCCAAGCAGGGCCACATATAAGATATAGAAAGTTGTGACCCTGACTGAGTAGGTCACAGTGAGAAGGTGACACTGACGTACAACAGAGGAATCATCTATGTCTCTAAGCCTCCGTTTCTTTCGCTGTAATAGACGCAGTAATGCCTCTCCCATAGAGATTTGTGAAGATCTGAGAGTTCAATGTTATTTTAGCCTTTATCTGTTGGTTGTTTAGTCAGCATTTAAAAACGGTGTTGCCTCTTCCATGGGGTTGGAGAGATGGCTCAGTGCTTAAGGACCCTTTCAGAGAACCTGAGCTCAGTTTCCAGCACCCACATAGGTGGCTCCCTACTGCCTATAACTCCAGTTTTGAGGGATCTGATGCCTCTTCCAGCCTCTGGAGACACCTATGATAGTCACTCACACAGACACATAAATAAAACATAAATAAAAACAAAAAACCTTAAAACCCTAGAATTCCCCAGTTCTTAACCACCCCCTTTCATGATAATTATGGAAATATATTCAGAATCCAAAAACTACTACAGCTATGGCCACAGAAACAAGCAAACAAACTCAGAGGAAAACTGAAGTCAAATTGCCATTGTTTATTCAAATGAAAGAATCAAGTGTGATGAAAAAATCCCTGTCCAATAACTGAAGGTGTTAGAAGTGATTTCCATGGCAAAATGCCTGAAACTTCATTGCTCGTGTTATGCCCAGATCGCGGAGTCCCCCAAAAACCAACAAGGAGACTGAGTCCTGTATGCAAAGGCAAAGAACCTTTATTCAAGTTTGAACTGGACTCTCTGTGTGTCCACCATATTGGCATGATCAGAGAGCCCTTAGTTAAGTTGGGGTGGGTTTTTTTGTTTTTTGTTTGTTTGTTTGTTTTGTTTTTTATCACAGTGGAGATTGGGTTGAGGGATTTAGAAGGTTCAGGACTCCTGTGTAGTAGGGAGCTGCGGGCCTGCTTTTCGTCCTGCCCGGCTCCTGCACGGCTAGCTTTAGACCAGAAATAACAGCACACAGATTGTATTATTTTAAACACTGCTTGGCCCATTTCTATTCATGTGTGTAGCACCTTGAGGTGCGCTTACCAGGAAGATTCTAGCCTACGTCCATCCTGGGTCGGAGCTTCATCGCGTCTGGCTGGGAGAGGGGAGCATGGTGTCTGTCTCTGAGAGGAGCTGCCCTGCATCTGAGCTCACTTCCTCTTTCTCCCAGCATTCTATTCTGTTTACTCCACCCACCTAAAGGCTAGCCAATCAAATGGGCCAAGGCAGTTTCTTTATTAGCCAATGACCTTCCTCCATCACTCCTGACTGCCTGACATTTGTCTGGGGGTGTCCTAGTGAAAAGGGGATGGGTGTGCGCTGGGTTAAGGGACATCAAATGATCCTATCTACAATGGTTGGAACGTTAGGTATTTCCTTTGGAACATTAGGGACTTTACCCTTGGATGGTCCATTCCTGAGTGGTGCCTGGGTGGTCTTTGTTGAGTCTGCCATATCTGGGCCCTATACTCTGCTACCACGATTTGTTTAAAATATTTTTTAAAGATTTATTTATCTAATTTATCCCTATGTGTGTTTTCCTTGTGTGTGCCTGGTGTCTATGAAGGTCAGAAGAGGGACTTGAATCCCCTAGAAGTGGAGTTATGGACAGTTGTAACTGTCATGCGTATTCTAGGAACTGAACCCATGTCCTCTGCACGAGCAATAAGTACTAAGTGCTCTTAGCTTATAAACCATCTCTCCAGCCCCTGCCATGTTTCGTGTGGTGTTTTAAGAACACTGGATTCTCTTTATCTTTATTTTCACCTCAGCCCAGCATCTTCGGGTGGGATCAGTTCCTTCTTGCTTCTACCCTTGTGGTTTCCTTCCTGAGCCCTTGAAGATGCCAGATAAACCAACACAAGGATGATTACTGCACCAGCCAACCATAGGAGAATCAAGTCATGAAATGAGAAAATACAAACCTAAGATGTAATTGCCCTTCAGCATTTTGCCTCAATTCTTGGCTATCATCCTAATTCTCTTTGATGTGGGAGTGATTTCTTTCTAATCTGTTGCTTTCATTGGCTAATTAATAAAGAAACTGCCTAGGTCCATTTGATAGGCCAACCTTTAGGTGGGTGGAGTAAACAGAACAGAATGCTGGGAGAAAGAAGCTGAGTCAGTCAGTCGCCATGATTCTCCCACTCCAGACAGATGCAGGTTAAGATCTTTCCTGGTAAGCCAGCTCGTGGTGTTACACAGAATATTAGAAATGGGTTAGATCAATATGTAAGAGCTAGCCAATAAGAGGCTGGAACTAATGGGCCAAGCAGTGTTCAAAAGAATACAGTTTCCGTGTAATTATTTCGGGGCATAAGCTAGCCATGCGGGTGGTTGGGTGCTGGGGATACAGCTCCACCACTCCACCAACATCTCTTTACCCTTTTCCTTACGTCTTTGTATTTCAAGCAAGTTAATTCATATTCATTTACAATTAGTGAAATCCCAAGGGATTTATTTTGGGGCCTGGGCCTCACAAAATTTGAGGATGGCATTTTTATGAGCCATGTGCCTGTTTTCACTCCTTCACTTTCAATTTTACCTCTCCTGATCATTACAGTTCCTAGACTTTACCCTCATTTCTACAGAAGGGTCATTGCTAAGAGATTAGCAATCACTCCTGGCTGCCATTGTAGGTAGACTCAACCAAAAACACAGATATGTTCACAGGGCTTGGGAGGGAAGTGCTTGCAGGATCCTGCAGATAGATCTAAACTCCGGAGGACATGGTCTTTCATTCATTCATGTGAGTATACACATACATGTGCATATACACACGCAACAGGAAATGGCACTTCTCAGTCATTAATGAGCAAACACAATCTACACAGGATGCTTGTTTGTTCTAGTGTTAACATAGAAAGATTGCAGATGCTACTGTGGCCTATTGACCCTAAGTGTCCAACAATGAGTGGAGAAACTGGAAGGATCTACAAATCAAGGTTCTCAGCCTTTGACCGGCTGCTGTACACATGACTTCTTAGAGTTTGTTTTGGAAGAACAAGCTCTCTGTGTCACTTCTATTATTTTAGTCAAATATGTGAGGCAGGAGTGACTCTTTCCGGGGAAAGATGAGCGAATCGCTGCAATCTATCATGGTTGTTAACTTGTGTAGGTAAACAAGTGAATAAATACTTTTTTGCTAGAATGAGATAGTCCTATTCATGGTTTGATATTTGCATTTTTTTTTTTTTTACCTCATAAGCCTCAGGAACCAAGTTTTATAAGAATCCAGAATCACACATTTCATCATCTGGAGAAAGATATGAAAAGAAAAATATATTGTAATTTCCAGAACTGTAAGCGAGTAGGGTACTACTAAACTATATGAGGCTAGCCTTGAAGATGGGTTAGCTCTCTGAAGCATGGATAACTCACTTCTGCCTTTAATGACTACCAGCAGAATTCACAAGTGACAATCACTTCATCCTTTGCATGGGTCAGCTTTCCATCACTGAGACAAGGCAGCTAAGGTAGCAAAGTTTAGTATGGCTCATGGCTTCAGAGATTTGCATCTATGGTAATTTTGTGTTGCTGCTTTGGGCTTACAAAAATATGCTACAGCAAGAAGGAGAGAGAAGACGCAAGAAAAAGAGAGAGAGGATAAAGAGATGGAGATAGGGTAGAGAGAGTTGGAGTTAACTTTGCCCTTTAAGGGTTTATCTCCAGTGACCTAACTTCCACCTTCTCACTAGGGCTCACCTCTGCAAGCCCCTTCCACCTCCCAGTAGAGGCATAGGCTGGTATTCAAGACTCTTTGGGGGGGGGGGGTACTCAATGTATTCTTGTCTCACATATTTTAGACTTTTGTTTAGTATTTGCATTATGTAGTTGTCAGACAAAGCAACCCAAGGCAGGTTGACTAGATAGCCCCAAGGAGTTTTTAGTCCAGGGAGACTCTTTACACCCAACTCAACCATACAAGTGCTAGATTTGTGTCTACATGCAAATCAGACAGAGTCTGACAGTCTCTAGAGTTGGTTTCATTGGAGCTCACACCCAGTATTTTTATGATTTTCCCATGATCTATATACAGGCTCTTCTTATTGAAGGCTCTGAACTTAGCCTTTGTTCTATATCTGGTCTGGGAGACCCTTCCTCAATATATTTCCTCTCTACTTGCTCAGAGTCTGAATAATGAGGGAAGCCCCACTACCTAGAGTCGGTGCGGAGCTAGCATATTCAAGAACAGCCAAGGATGAGACTAGCTAGAAATTGATGAATTGAGTAGAGAAATTGCCTCTGGCGTGAATAATAGTTTGACCCCTGTTTTGGTGCACAGTGGAAAAAATTATAGGCATCAGGAAAGCAATGGGCCAACTATCAACAAAGGGAGCTGTTTTATTCTTGCAAAGGTTATGATTCATGCACAGATGGATTTAGAAACCTTTTTCCAACATGAGTGTAGGGAACAGACACTCATGTATTTGTGCGTTGAGTGTTAATCACTAGAAATTTAAGGATCCCAGCAGAACGATTCTCATATTTTAAAAGACACTCACTTGGAGTATCCACTTGGAGAAACCCTTTAAAGATACTAATTTCTTTTTTAGAGGTTTTTAAAGGGAGACTTTGTACACCCAACTCAATGTAGGTTAAGCAGAAATCCTGGAATCATTTATCTTTATTATTAACGAGAGCTCCCACTAAGTCAGGTGACAAACAGATCAGTTGTGTATGTATATTCTAGCTCACAGAAGAACAAGAATTCAAATAACATTTAGTATAAGTTTAACAAGATGTTTGTGGAGTCTATATAAAGGAAACCATAATTTTTTTTAAAAAAAACTGAAATGTCAATGTTTTCTATAACTCAAATCTCATTTTAGCAACAAATACAATTAGTTGTTTTCCTTAAAATGACAGGCTTGGTTTCAGACATCTAAGTGTGTATGTCTGCCCCAAATTATCAAAATTCATCAGTTGTTCTTTCAAGCAAAAATACCGTGCCCCATAAAATTTGGACTTGTTCGGCCTACAATTCAAAAATTCTTGCAAGTATTTCCTCAAGATAACAATCCTTCATTATGCAACACAAGCATTTTGTGCATAGTTTCCATTAAAAAAAGACACATTAAATATTAAATAGGGCTGCAGTGGTTAGTGCACTGGCTGTTCTTTAAGAGGAAACACCCCCATGGTGGCTCACAACTGTCTGTAACTCCAGTTCTGGGAAATCAGTCACCCTCTTCTGACTTTTTTGTTTGTTTGTTTGTTTGTTTTTATTATTTTGGATTTTTCGAGACAGGGTTTCTCCATAGCTTTTTGGTTCCTGTCCTGGAAGTAGCTCTTGTAGACCAGGCTGGCCTCGAACTCATAGAGATCCGCCTGCCTCTGCCTCCCGAGTGCTGGGATTAAAGGCGTGCGCCACCACCGCCCGGCTTTTCTTTAATTTTTTAGTTTTCTTTTTATTTATTCTGTCTTTCACATTACGCCTTCCAATCCCACCCATCTCCCTCCATCCAAATAAAACTTAAGAAAAAAAAAAGGAAGAAGGGGAAAATCTCATTCCGGAAGCTGCAGTGTGACACAGTGAGTCATGCAGTAAACACCTTTTCCCATGCATTTTTACAATCAGGGGTTCATTGCAAAGAACCACTGGTCTGGTTTGAGGAACCTGGTATCTGCTACACCACTGACTCTGGGCCCTCACCGGGACTCTTCTCAGACATCCTGGTGCTGCCCTATGTCGTAGAGATTCTGCAGTTCTTGGTCTGAAGGACCCCACTACCACATCTCTCCCCTGCCCATTGCACCACAAGACAGATGAGTAGTGGTGACAGTTCCCCTGAGCTCACAGCCTTAAGCTGGCTCACCCACACCTCCACCAATAGGGCTGGCTCCATTGTACTGCCCAGGCAAAGTGCGGGGCCTGCTCTTCTGTGTGTTGCATCTGGGAAACCATAAATTTTAATCAGCGTTTATGTAAAGGCTAAACTGTTGTTTTCTTCTTCAGTTGCTGCTTCCTTATAAATCATGGCTATCCTAGTCAGCAACTGCAACCTCGCTGCTACCAGTTCAGCCTCAGAGCCACAGCCTGAGGAAATTCTGTTCCCTCAGGTATCAACTCCTTCCACAGCTACACCAGGAACTTATATAAATCTCTGTCTCTCTCAAGAGCTTGAGATTCAAAGGTTGAGGTAGAATTCTGCAAGGCAAAGGCATCATCCCACGGTAAAGGCTGTCACATCACTACATCCTATCACGATGGGAAGGAGTGAGCAAGTGAGTCTCTCCTCCCCCCAAACCACCAAAGTCCCATTTTCACACCCTCATCTCCAAAGAACTTTATATGAATTTGGGAATTATAATTCCAGTGCATGAGCTTCTGCACACATCTCCAAACATGGTATAGAGTTGTAATTTAATCTCCTCTAGGAGAGGAACAAGATGCATCCATGCATCTCATTGAAATATATTTTAAGAGTGAGAGTCGGTTGGCCAGTGCAGTCCGGGAGATCTCACGTGTTAAGGCGAGCACAGGCTGCTTTGTAAAACGTCATCTCCAAAGCAAATAAATGGCTTGTTAATAGCGAAATATGGCATCTCTTGCAGTCTATAGTCATTGCTTTGTTGGTGTGTTGTTAATCGCTACGGGGAGAAACAACCACCAGGAAATAACCACACTTATTCAGGAAGACTGTGTGACACTATATGACTAGAGATTGAGTGTGATTCCTCACTGGTGATCTTAATCCTCAGTCTACACTCAGAAGCCTTCTGTGTTGGCGAAGGAAAACCGATGGGAAGGAGTGAGCAAGTGAGTCTCTCCTCCCCCCAAACCACCAAAGTCCCATTTTCACACCCTCATCTCCAAAGAACTTTATATGAATTTGGGAATTATAATTCCAGTGCATGAGCTTCTGCACACATCTCCAAACATGGTATAGAGTTGTAATTTAATCTCCTCTAGGAGAGGAACAAGATGCATCCATGCATCTCATTCAAATATATTACTTACGATGCCAAAAAGAGTTTGGGAACTGTATATCGGTTCACAGGGAACTACTTAAATACACACTGGGAAAATCATGCTACATGTGCACAGTGGGATACTCTGAAGGACTGAAAGCAATTTTTGTGGCCCAAATCATTAGTCGCTAAGGAAATGCAAATCAAAATGACAATTTGATACCCTTCAATACCCTCCAGGGTACCTATAATAACAGAGCAAGTGGAAAAGGGAAAAACTGGAAACACAAATCATGCAGCTACCATGGAACTGTTTTGATACTCTTCCAAAAGCTCAGCAGAGCTGTCAAGTGAACTTGCAATTCCACTATTAGGCTTATGAAAGCATCTGGGCGCATGAAAGTGTACACGTGTGTCTGTAACAGTACCATTCATGTAGCCGAAAGAGGAAGTGGTAAAAATACCCACCAACTAATAAATAGATATTAATTGGGTTATACTAGTATGATAGGACATTATTCAGCTACACAAAGGGAATGGAAATATTTTTAAAAATTACAGTTGGAATGGAAACTGAGGATATTGAACTAAAATTTAAAAAAATGTGTCAAGTACCAGAAGTCACATGTTATACGATGTCATGAAAACCTACCACACATAAAATGTATATACACTTGGGTTTGTAGTGGTGCTCTGTGACCATTGGCAATCCTTGACATTCTATCGTAATCCTTGGTCTACCCTGGCAATCCTTGGCATCCCCTAGCCGTCCTTGGCATGCCCAGGCTTGTGGCTGAATTACTCCAGTCCTGCATCTGTTCACCTCAGCCGTTCTTCTCTGTATCATCTCGTCTCTCATATGCTACTGATACAGGCCCAGTATGATCAAGAATTCTCTCTCTTATTGTCTTTAATCTAACCTGAAGATTTTTTTTTTCTGGATAGTTGCACTCAGGCCTCCAGTGGACATGTTTGGTAGCATACCATCCATTATGCTATAGACCCACACTCAAATCTTTTAACAGATAGGTTTGGTAGGTATGAACTCAAAAGGTGATTATTTCACATGCTTTACTATATTTTAAAATGATCAATTATTATTTTCCTCAGAGCAAACAGGAAATACATTGTTTCTAACTAGTTTACTCAGAGGTTAAATAAAATGGCATTTTCAAACACTCTTGGTAAAACATCCTTTGATGCAGTCTTTCAGGGCTATTTGGCAATTTAATTATGAAAATATTTTTATCCTTACACAAAGGTGCATACTTGATAGTACCTTATTGTAGCATAGTTTGTGATGGCAAAAATGAGAAAAATAATTATTCCTGAGATCTTTTTGTCCCTTGACAGTTTCCTCATAGACCTAGCATGAAAACAGACATAAGTCTATATGCTGCAAGCACTGAGAAGAAGGAAGGAACCCGTTTGTTGAAGATCAGTGATGATAAAAAGTCATAATACATTCATTGCAAGACCAATGCGAAAAGCTAAAAACAATACATGTAATATGATGTCTTTTAAATGAATGTTTTTATGCACACAAGGAAAAAGACCAAAGCAAACGGACATAAACAGTAATTAATTTCGAGCGATGGGATTAAAGAATCTTCTTGGTTTTTTTTGTTTTGTTTTGTTTTTGTTTGCAGTTCTACACTGTAGGACCATTTTACAACGAACATCTATTATTTCTATTATAAAAGGGAAAACAACGAATTTTTGTTAAAGAAGAGAGAGAAAGAGAATGAAAAATCCCACAGAGAGTGGCATTGTTCCAGACTGGGTCTTGGGCCAAGATTCCGGCTCTGCTGCACAGCGGTGGACAGGACCTCCCTCAGCTGGAGTCTGTGAATAGCTTGATTGACATTCTCTGCCCAAACTGAGCTTTCATGAATCTGGCATAGCTCAGTTGGGAACCCCCTCGAAATTTCCATGAAGGGGCCTCTTAGCTGTGTGTGTGGTTCTGACCATTTCTTCATTTTCTGTTCAGCCACGGAGCCAAGAATGCTCTTGCTATGGAATCAAGCTCCACTCTTTCCGCTGCTTCCTGGCTCTATGACCTTCCATAGGATCCCTACGTCAGGGCCAGTTTCTGAGAGATGAGGTTCAGAGGCACATTACATTTCTCCAGCAACACTGCAACGTCATCCATCCCTATAAACATCAAACTAAACCCCTATCACGTCTATGCCTCTTCCCGCATTCCCTGCTTGTCAATTGCCAGCGGCCCTCAATGGGTGCTTTGTCACCCCTTTGTGACATTTTAGAAATTAGCAGAGGATGAGGGCAGTTTATCACGATAAGAGACTACTGGCTTTGACTGCATCCCTATCCTGGGTCCAGCAATGCAGGAGTGCCGAAATGCACAAGAAAGGTTTAGGCAATAGAACAACAACAAACTGTTTTGCATCCCATCTAACTTTTTGATATTCCGGAGGTGATTTGTGTCCGTTAAAAAGGTGTTCATATTATTGGAGCCTAGATGAGGCTTCCAATTTCACACAGCAACACCGTCTCTTACAAACTCCCCATTCCAGACTGTACTTTATCACCTCTGATGCAGTTTTCAATCCCAGACGACTGCAGGTTAGACAGGTCTTCCATCTGCCTTTGCCATGGCTAAAAGCTGACTTAGATAATAGATGTGACTCGTTCCCTCTACTGTCGTGTCCTCTAGAATGCTAATTCCTATGCTTTTACATTATGAAACTCTTGCTAGTCTGCTGGAAATCATTTTCACCTTATTTCTTGTTTTAGTTTGTTTATGCATTGTATTGGTTTTTTAAAAAACGATGTGTAGGTTGATTGTATTAACCATCTTTTGTTTTCTTTCAGGCTTATAAAAGAAGTATGTTATAAATTATTTGTGATCATATAGAGGGTATGGCAGGTTGATAAAGAGTCTAGGAAATCATAAATATTTTCACTTGTAGCAAAAATTCTGGAAGGGACACGTCTCGTGTTGTCACGTGGCTTCAACAATTACATGCTTTCTCTTGCACACTAGTGAGACCGGCAAAAGTGCAAGTTCTTCACTATCCCTCTTGCTTTAGCATGGAGAATAACAGCCAACATTAGTTCCTCTAGAACCAGAGCCAGGAAGGCAACAAGGTCCAGGATAACTCCTATGAAGAAGGGGCTTTTCTCTAGTAAGAGAAATCAAATAATCTGGCTGTCCTTTTCAGTTCATCAAACCAGGAGGGAAAGAATGTATCATATGCCTGGAGGAGTGGTAAGAAAGAATCTAGAGATGTAAGGACACTAAGGACACTAAGGGCAGACATTGTTGGTAGCTGGCTGACAGCAGAGTGAGCTGGTCATGTGTGGGGAGAAAGCGTGGGAGCCCTTTGGCCACAGCACTGCATTGTTATGTTGGTGGGGCTAGGAGATCTGTATGCTTGTAGTGAACGCTGAATATTTGTTATGTGGTTTCTTAAAGGAATCACCCAGGCTCTGAGAGATAAGAAATAAGACAGGGACTTCCCCTGGTTTCTGTGCTAATGGGCAAGAAGACAAAGGAGGAGGGCACTGGTCATCACCCCTAAGTAAATAATTTCTATTTTTCAATACTTTCAGCACTTCTATTTTTGTGCTTATCAAATGCTGTTGGAAAATCTCCGTTCACAGATTCACAAAAATACCCCCTAAAGAGAAGCTGACAGCACCATCTTCCAGAACAATCACAGTGAAGAAGTGATTGTTTAGACCTCCTGATGGGCAAGGAGGGCTA
This sequence comes from Chionomys nivalis, assembly GCF_950005125.1. Classification (NCBI taxonomy): domain Eukaryota; kingdom Metazoa; phylum Chordata; class Mammalia; order Rodentia; family Cricetidae; genus Chionomys; species Chionomys nivalis. Next base: position 25,677,353 of record NC_080087.1, on the reverse strand, counting down.
TAGGGAGCTTGCAGGAGTAAAAGAGCAACTGTGTAAGCAACAAAGGACAGAGTGGATCATATGAAAATATTCATTCTGGTTCAGTTTATTTCAAATCAAAGCAGTTTTGAAAGCAAGACTTGTTTGAGGTGATGTGTAAAAATGGATGAACAGTTACCCAAGAATAATGCCTTGCTTCGTTACAGGGAGGAAGGATCCCTGACAAGAATAATAAAAGTAATTCTAAAGGAGGAAGTTAGAATGAAATAAGAAGATATTCTATACAGGTAAGTGAAAATTTATCAAGACTGAAAATCCTACAACCGGATTGCATCAGGTGTTCTCCAGAAACCTAATCTACTTTGAGGTAGAAGGTTATGAGTATCTGCCATGTCACCAGATATGTTATATACATGTCCATGTGTGCACATGTCCACATGTGTGAACACACATGTGTGCACAAGCACACACACAAACATGCATCAACGAACAGTGCATGCATTTACATGCGAAATATTCATATATAACTGATAAGGATAGATAAATATAGGTATTCATTCCTTTGTATGAAATTGTCTTTCTGATTATATTAGTTTCTTTTCTGATGCTGTGAAAAATAGCAAGGCAACATATAGAAGAAAGAATGTATTTGGGCTTATGGCTTTATAGGGATAAGAGTCCATCACCATGGGTAAAAGAGTTTAGCCAAGTCTCTGATTTCATCCTGCCTAGTTGGGGAGGGGTGGAGCTCCCAGAAGAAATGAGGTCTAAGTTGAGAGTCAGAGTATGGGTTGGCATTATCTGGGCACTAGGAGTGATGGAAGAGTTTGTGTAGCACATCCTGCAGAGGCAACAACAACCACTAGAAAGGTTTCAAAAGAGTCCAGTCTCTTCTCACATGTAGAATAAGTCAGAGCGAGAAGACAAGTAGAGCGAAGCCCACAGAGGCCAGATCCCGCCAAGGTCCTTTAAGGCTGTGGTTCTCATTTATTTATTTATTTATTTATTTATTTATTTATTTATTTATGTATTTATTAAAGATTTCTGTCTCTTCCCCGCCACCGCCTCCCATATCCCTCCCCCTCAAAAAAAGTCCAGGACCAGATGGTTTTAATGCGGAATTCTACCAGAACTTCCAAGAAGAGCTAATACCTATACTCCTTAAGGTATTTCACAATATAGAAACAGAAGAGTCATTGCCAAATTCCTTTTATGAAGCTACAGTCACCCTGATACCAAAACCTCACAAAGACTTAACCAAGAAAGAGAATTACAGGCCAATCTCACTCATGAACATTGACGCAAAAATTCTCAATAAAATACTGGCAAACCGAATCCAAGAACACATTAGAAAAATTATCCATTATGATCAAGTAGGCTTCATCCCAGAGATGCAGGGCTGGTTCAACATACGCAAATCTATCAATGTAATCCACCATAAAAATAAACTGAAAGAATAAAACCATAAGGCAGTGGTTCTCAACCTTCCCATTGCTGTGACCCTTCAATACAGTTGCGCATGTTGTGGCAACCCCCAACCATAAAATTATTCCATCGCTATTTTGTAACAGCAATTTTTCTACTGTTATGAATAGCAATGTAAATAGCTGATATGCGACCCCTGTGAAAGGTTCGTTTGACCCCCAAAAGGCTAATGACCCACAGGCTTAGAACTGTGGCTTTAAGGGTTTGCACATCACAATGAAGTGAGGGAAGAAGGGAGCAACACGAGCTCTTCAGCCCGGATATGCCACAGTGTGCACCTATACCTATGGGAGACACAACTTTTCACCCTACAGGAGAGGCAACTTTTTGACATTAGGACACAATACTGTGATCCACAAAGTTTACATATGAGAACCGTACAAGCGAGGTACCAAAAAATGCAAAAAAAAAAAACCAAAAAACCTCATAATGCTTTAAGTAAGTTTATGATTTTGTGTTAGGTTGATTTGTAGCTATTTTTGGTGGCATGTGGTCTTTTCACAGTGAGTAAGAAATGCCGGCCTATTATGAATAATGCTGTTATGAACACAGTTGAGCAAGTGTCCTTGTGATTGGCATACATGCCTGATCTTATTGTAGCATATTATATATGCTACCATGTTTGGTTGATGTCCCTGGGAGGCCTGCTCTTTTCTGAGGGGACATGAAGGGACATTGATCTGCTGGAGAGGGGAGGTGGGGGGAAGAAACAGGGGAGAGTGGAGTGAGGGGGAACTGTGGCCGGGACATAATATATAAGAGGAGAATTTAAAAAAAAAGGAAGAAAAGAAATGCCTGCGAGGAGACTAAATTGAACATATTACTTCAATATATTCACCTTGCCAGCTTTCACAAGTGGCCCATTGCCCTTTCCTCCTTCCTGATTCCCAGATGTTAACTGGTCAAGGTGAATCTGATATATCATTCCACTTCAAGCAATTCAGATAGCATGTGAGAAAAGAAGGAAAGAAGTGTCGTAGATGAGAAAGTGAGAAGATTGTAAGTCGTAAATACTCTTGAAACAGTGAGAAAATGATTAAGTGCAAGGTAAGAGACAAGCTTCTCTGACACTCTCAGAGCATGAATGAATCTTGTACCAATATTGTGGTTACCAAATGATCAAAAATCAAAGCAGGAAGAAATCATATTTTTAGAAGAAGGATTAAAGAAGCCATGTGTTTTGAGCCTCTGTCTTGCTTTGTAGCACTAGCTTGCTGAACTCACTGATAGAGGCAACCCTTTGCCTTCTGCCTTCCAAGGGTCGAGATTAGAAGCATGCATCATCGTGTCTCGCATAGTCTCCTATGCATTTTATTGCTCCATGGTCTCTTGAGTGTCCTTCTCTTTCAGTAGCCACAGAGCACCACATGCATGCCTCTCTCCCATCACATTCATCTGTGGAAGCTAGGCTGCTCTCTCTGTCACCAGGCCAGCAAGACCTCACTTTACCTTCCTGGAAAGATGAGCTTTTGTACACCTGAACTGGTTGGCCGGCTCTTGAGCTTGAATCCCTTCTGTTGTGTATATCATTATTTCCATAGACAAGGTCTTGCATTGATCCAGCACTGTGTCCACAATTCCTAAATCACGGAATGCTTTATATTTATGCCATCTTTATTCTCTCTGTTTTCAATTTATATCTTAAATTTCTTCCAACCTTGTCTCTTAGGCTTAGTTTATTGAACACCAGCCAATCATGATAGGAAGAGGCTCACATATGCTATTCTGTGACTATTGAAGAGAAAGGACAGTCGAGAGACTGTAGGACAATGTGATACATAAGAGGAGATGCTAGGATTGATGGAACATGCCACTAATCTCAGCCCTTGCGAGGCAAAGGTGGGAGGATTGTTACAATCAGTGATTTCAGGAAAGCCAGGGTTACATAGCAAGGCCTAAGGTCCAGATACAAGAAAAAAGACAAAAGTATTCCTTAATGCGTAATACTAAAAGCTAGATGAACATGAACCAGTTAGCATTGTTCTAAGGCAGAAATTTGGGGATCTTGGCACACCAAAGCAAATACCAGCATGTGTGCTTCTAAAGGTCTCTCTTAAGTTACCAGCACTGGTCATATGTACACAGAAAAGACAGCGTGGGGTAGATTAGACGAGTTTGGAAAGTAACTGGGAGAAGCATGGCTTAGAGTAGTTGACTTTGGGGCTGTTATAAAACATACCAAGAAAGCCGAGTTACTGTCACTTGGCCAGGACCTGGTTTATCTTGCTTATATGAAGTAATAGCTTACAATCTTAATGTTTTTAAATAGCACTAAGCAAATATCTGATTTTTAAGAAAAATGAGTGAGTCATTTACAGACAGGCACATGGGTGACTTGAAGTAAATCACTACTCTGAGCCACAAATAAATCTGTATTCTCTACTTTCTCTTTTATGGCTTCCAGCGAGGTTACACATGCTCCCCCACCTCTCACTGTTGACCAGAAAGAGTCTCAAGTAATGGCCCCATTACCACGCAGAATTCTTTTCTATTTAGACAGAAGCATGCATCATTACAGAAGGCTACACAAAGAATAAACACAAAGTAGTCTACTGGCTGGGGCGAATGGAAACCCGATTTCACTGCTAGCTTGAAGAAGCAGAAACAAACAACTGAAAAGTGGGTTTCTGAACAATGTAGAAATATTGAAAATGGCATGTAGGATTTTATTACAGCTGTCATTACCTGGTAACCAAGGGAGGGGAAAGATTAGAAGGGCCAATAGGAACTTGCAAGAGGAAGACCCTATTAAAAATGAGTTAGGTAAATGCATCTTTGGAAAAAAAAAAAAGAAAAGAAAAGAAAAGAAAAAAAAATGAGTTAGGCAAAGCTAGAGTTTAGGGGAGTTTTCAAGTACCTGAAACAAAAACAATCAAAACAAAAAAGCAAAGAACTAACTCTAAAAGGGTTTTAGAAAGAGACACCATTTGAAACTAGGTCACCTATGAAAGTGAGAGGTATGTATGAGAAATTTTATCCCACTGATTAACAGCTAAGTGCAATGAGTAATTGCGTTAACATGAGTATGCGTGAGGGAAATTTGGACAAACAGGATATGGTAGTCAGCTGCCTGTTACTACAGCACAATATTCGATATAATGCATTTACAGTGGGAAAGGCCTTGTTCTGAAACATGACTGGGGGTTACAGTCCATGACCCAGTGGTCCCCAGTGTTCTTTGGAGACAGTACATCATGGCAGAAACATGTATCCAAGTGAAACTGCTCAATCTAATAATCCAAGAGAAAAGGAAATAGAAAGAGAGCCGGGTCCACAGTTCCCTTCTATCTTCTATAGCATGCCCCACATGACCCTTGAGCTTCCCGATAAACTCCACTTTCTAAGGTTTTACCACCTCTCTAGACCACCATCTGGGGACTTGCCTTTAACACACAGGCCTTTGCGGACACTCAACAGCCAAGATTTAGCACAGTACCACTAGACCTTTTTTGTTGTTGTTTGTTTGTTTTTGTTTTGTTTTGTTTTTGGTGTTTCGAGACTGGGTTTCTCTGTAGCTTTGGAGCCTGTCCTGAAACTAGCTCTTGTAGACCAGGTTGGCCCCTAGCTCATAGAGATCCACCTGTCTCTGCCTTCTGAGTGCTAGGATTAAAGGTGTGTGCCACTACTGCTCAGAACTTGGTTTTAATGAGAAGAAATCATTCTTAATCTCAAATGAATATACAATTAGGGGAGAGTAGAGAATGAGCAAAAATTTCAAGAGAAGCCAAAGGGATGAAGAAATTATAAAGAGATGATGGGAGGGAGGTAGGAAGAAAACAAGAAATACATTTGAACCTCTGAAACTGCTGAAGAACATTAATGAAGGATAAACTCAATTTCAAAAACCACAAGTAAATGCCAGAAGTCTCCTGGTGGTTGAACTCTTCCTACTTTAAAAGCTTCATATATGCGTATAATGAATCTTAATCCTCACCTCCTATTACCGTGTCTTCTCCCTTTCTCCCTCTAAACCTCTTCTCAACAAGTCCCCATTTTTACTTTCATGTCTCTTTTTGTCTGTGTGACCCTCTGCGTTTAAGTAGAATTTCATTCAATGACATTGTTTTCTGATGAATGGGAAACTTGTCAGTTGTCTACACCACTGAAAGTGAACTCCTACCCCAGTCTTTATTAACTATCAAGAGCCCCTTGGGGAGGTGTGGGTCCTCATGAGCCATTCTCCCTTCTATGATTTAAGCAGGCACAGTTGAAGTCAGAACATGCTTGCATCATGGACAGACAACATCAGTTAATGAAACCATGCCTGCGTCAACCACATTATGAACAGACAACACCAGTTATGGGAACATGACTGCATCAACCATGTCATGGATAGACATCAGTTAGTAAGAACATGACTGCCTCAACCATGTCATGAACAGACGACATCAGTCAGTGAGAACATGCCTAAATCAACTTTGTCATGGACAGACATCAGTTAGTAAGAACATGACTGCATCAACCATGTCATGAACAGACGACATCAGTCAATGAGAACATGTCTGAATCAACCTTGTCATGAACAGATGACATCAGCTAGCAGCACTCCTTTTCAAACTCTATCATAATCTTTCTACCTTTTCTTCCGTGGTATTGCATGAGCCTTCATGGAAGAGGGGGTCTGTGTGTGAAATGATGTCACATTTAAGACTGCACACTCCACAGCCATGTATTCTCTTCACTTAGACCTTTGTGGGTCTCTGTATGAATCTTCATCTGCTGCAAAAGGAATTTTCTGTGATGAGGACTAAGAAATGCATACATAATTCATGGTATAAAGACAAGTGTTTCAAAGGCAATTTGATACCATGTCCATTTAACAAAACAATGATGCTAGGTTCTCCTCTGGGGATGATGGACCTCCAGCCACAGGTTCTTGGCAAAGCTCTGAGTACCAGGTATGAGTTCTCTCCTGTGGAGCCTTGAACTCAATCAGGAGGTGGTTGGTACCACCACCCTAACAGTCATGCCATTGTTGACCAGAAGGCATGCCTTGCCAGGCAAAGGTGGGAAAGGAGACTACTGGAGGAAAACAGTAAGTGTGGAGATGCATGGGAGAGTAGGGAAAAGAGAGAGAGAGAGATTTGTAGAATAACCCAGACTAAAGGTATATGATTAAAATGTGTTACTTTTTATTGTTTCATAAAGCATGAGTTATAGATCCTTCAAATTCCCTTTTTTGTAGTGTGCTGTAAAAGGGGTGACGCTTCTTAGCCTAATATGCCCTTGTTATGTCAGCCCTTGTCTCTGTCTATGTAAAGAACAATGAAGAGGAGGAAGAAAAAGGATCCCAGGGCAGGGGGCGTGACAGGAAAGAGCACCAAGTAATGGGAGCAAGGAGAAAAGACGTGCAAGAGGGAAATAAATGTTTATCTCTCAATACGAACCAGACACTATAAATATATTATGTCATTCGACCTTTAGCATCTCCCCGAGGGACAAAAAGTACAGTGAAGAGACAGGGGATGAAGCGACTTTCCCAAGAGCACAAAGCAACCCTGAAGCCGAGGCCAGATTCAGGATCTCCTGCCCCAGTGTTCTCACTAGGAGAAGATGATTCCATTTCCATGGTAGAAGAAACATTGGAGAAAAATTGAATATGACTCATTAAATAGAGAAAACATTCTCGAATGTGGTATTAAAAACATTACACCAAGCCACCAACACTCAAATTTAAAGGTGTCATTGTGGTGTTACGAGAATATTAAGGATAGGATAATAGGAAAAGCTAACTTTTGCACATTGAATGGAGGGGAGAGTCTTTTATAGTCAACTGAGTCATAATCTGAGAACTGTACATAACGAAGAGGGTGTCATCTTTCCTCTGGCATACAAGTATTGCCAGATTGTGGAAGTAGTTCAAACAGTGTATGGAGACCCCTCCGGAGAGGGCTCATCACCTCTCCCTTCCCCAGCTCCTTCTCCCAGCCAGCCCTCTTGCAGCCACTCTGATTTAGGGAAATAAAAACGGCAGGAAATTCAGCATTTGTTCTTGGCAGCAAATCCTTTCTCTTCAAGCCCCCGCCCCTCCCCCTGGTCCCATTTCCTATTCTATCTGTAGCTCGTGTCCTACACTAGAGCCTCCGAGTCACAGAGCTATTCACTATCAGGGTCTAAGTAGCTCCTTTGTGATGCTTTCCTTCAAGGCCATGGTCTTTAATCCATATAGGACAAATAGATGGGTAAAAAAGAAAACTGCATCTCCCCTGGCCAAAACATTTCTGAAATTGTTTATTTCGTGAGAAATGCATGACAGATGGCGTGAGTGGTGCCGAGGCACTCGGAGCGGAGCGAAGTTTCCTACTGTTCTGTCAGATGTTTCCACTCTCTGTTCCATCCATTAAATGCTGACTTATTTTTCTTCCCCTAACTTCAATTTGGCTGTTTAAAAAAAAAATAATGCTTTCGGTATTCCTTTAGGATTTTATGTTCCTGCTTGAAACCTCGATGTGAAATGTCACCTTTACACAACATAGAATTAGTGACCGAAGCATCTGATGGTAACTGTCGCAGCATATAGAATATGATGTGGAGGGCTCAGAAGGCAATGGGTTACCGGCGGTTGAACAAATCATTAAATTTAATGGGTAGATTGGTACATAAGTCATTATAAATTTACTTAGTATTGAGATTCAAGATATCTGATTGTATCAGTCAAGGCTTGCATCATGGGTTTGTGACACGATTCGTGCATTATCTTCAGGATGACTCTATGAATACTTTCCTCTTAGCTGTGTTCTCCCCTTTATGACCAAGAATGGATAAATACATAAGATGAAAGCATGTGCGCATGCGTGTGTGTGCATGAATCCACACATGGCACAAGTGTGTGCATGTATCCACACATGGCACATGTGTATGTGTTTGCATGCATATATCATGTATCCGGTCATGCAAATTTCAACACGATATTGATGAAATATGCTCCCAAATGCACCCTACTGACTCCTACATGGCCCACATATGTCACGCTTCTTGCATAGTTCTCTTTTCATATCTTTTTGTCTGCCTCCCCTTTATGAGTCTCCCGGGTGACACTTTGGGAAAGGAGCAATGGCTTCTAGGAGAGAACCTGTGGAAGTCTAGAGGGTGATGTTTCAAATGGGCATTCCAGACAAGTATCATGTTTTTATCATTCTCACTGAGTCAGATCCTTTGGAGAAGGAGTGACTTCGGGTGCTGATCTGTGATAACGATTTATACCCCCATCGAGAAACAAGCGTTAAGAATGTTATCCAAACAAAAGACCCTCATTAAGGGAGACATTTTCTTTGCCACAAAACTTTCTTTGCTTAACATTAAAGGAATATTTTCAAGGTTCCTCTGGAAATAAATGAAATCTACTTGGCAATATCCTCAAAATGGAAAGTACTGAGGCTTCCTTTGCCAGCTCTCCGTGCACAGTTGACCAAAGCAGAGAAAAAGGAAAAAGAACCCCAAACTCATCGGCTTTGATTGCCTGACGGAACAGCAAATCAACTTAGAGGATTATTACTTTATTTTTATAGGAGATATTTGCCAAGTAGATTGCCATCTGTAATTGTTTTTTTTAAACACAGCATTCAGTAACATAGTTGGCAAAAACTCTGGCGTCGATAGAGTCCTAATGGTGATGAGAAAGTGAAGAGAAACTGAGATATTGAAATCTGGGTTATCTGAAGCAGCTTTGTGTATGTGTGTGTGTGTGTGCGTGCGCGCGCACGCACACATGTGTGTGCATGCGTGCATGCATATGTCCAAAAATAATTGTGCTGCATAACTTTTCCTTTAGGATTTCTTTGTAGTCCGAATTAAAATCTGTGGCATGTTTGAAATGATACTCAAACTTTTTAGAATGACGTGTGTCTGTGTGGGCGTGGGAGTGGTACTGTGTACACACAGGTACATTTACTTGCCCCTGTATGGCACATGTGGAGGCTAAAAGTTGACATCAGATGGCTTCATCTTGACACTTTACCTTATTTTTTGAAAATGGGGTCTCCCACTGAACCTAGAGCTCACTATTTTGTCTAGACTGGATGGCCAGCAAGCCCCCGGTGTCTGCCTGTCCTGTCACACAGAGTTGTGGTTACTGAAACACACTGTCATACTTTTCCCAGGTTCTCATGCACATGTAGTAGGCATGTTACCCATTGAGTCAGCTGCTCAGACCTCTAGTGGAACTTTTAACATTCATTACAGGAGTAATGAAAAGGGGTTTGGGAAACGAGAGGATTCCAAGGACCAATTTGAGGGCATTGTGTTCGGCTACCAGTTCAGTACAGAAACCTGAGGCACGTTATCTCAACTGTGCAGCGTGTGCCAAACTCCTAGCGGAAGAGGTAGCTGTTTTCTTTCCTGAAGCTAGCTCATTGCCTCTATGTGTTCATTTCAGAAATATGCACCTACCCCTTGTTTGCCGGTGTTCACAAAGTTCACACTAGCCTGGACAAGCAATTCTATTACCAATAGCAACACTAGAGCTACAAGCAAGCATTTCCGGGATTCTGATCCTTTTGTCACAACATGACGGTTTATATAAAATTCTGTTGGGACTGAACATTCTCTCGGGAAGGAGGAAAGGTAGGATGGTGATTATTCGTTAAGATGGATTCTTGTCAGATATGTTAATTAGTGTTATGGTTTGTCTCCTCCATTCCATTTTCCGTTCCAACCAGATGTTTAGGCCAGGTTGTGAAGAGTCAATAAACTTAAGTGTCTCCCATTGGATCATGGTGCCATTGTCCTTAGACTGGAACACACACATCCTCCCAGGAAAGGCAAAGCCTTCTGCAAGCTGGCTTCTGCCTTGCTGAGTCAGCTCTGTTAGACCCCTCGTTATACTCTAACCATGCTGGTCCTTTCCTCTGTCTTTAGTCATTTTGTTTTATCTGATATTTGCTCTTGCTGCATAATCCACTAGGAAGCACTCACATTGATCTTCATGCCTCAGTTCAAATGCTACCAGAGTGGCTTTCCCTTGCCTTCTCAGTGGCCCCAGCTATTAACTGTATTTATGCTTTTCTGAATTTTTTTCTTTCTGCTCACGATTCATTTTCTTTCTCCTGTTGCTAAAATGGAAAAAGTGGGGGAGGGGGTGCAACTGTTGTACTTTTCCTTTGCTCTCGTTTTGTACCCAACATACAGTGGGAGAGTGTTGGAAACCTGTCAGATAAATCAATAAAAAGTGGATGTATAGCTACTGTGCTCCCCAAACACAATTTTGTATCCAGTTTCAACTATCCTCTATCAACAACCCAAATTTCAGTGATCCATACAGAAATATTAAATGGAACCTTCCAGAAATGAATGAATTGTGTAGTTTAGATGATCTGAGAGAGAAAAGGTAGACTGGGGAGAACTCCATAGAGCAAGCATAGTTTATTTGAATTGCATGTCCATCATCTTAAAGATAGAAGATATTTTAAGAGGAACATTTTCAAAAGCCAAGCCATACAGCTTTCACTCACCAGAACATGTCAAACTACTCTTTTTTCTTCAAATGAGCAAGGTGTAGAGCCATTCCACTGTTAGAGCGTGGGAGGCAACCCCAATATCTAAGATCATGAAGATCTTATGTGGACTACACACTTAATCTAGTTGCACCAAGAACCATCTTACTTAGTCTACCAGATCCTTCTTCTTCCTCCATTTGTGATGGTCAATACTGCTTTCATTCAGCAGTTTGCTTCGAGGATATTCTGACTTCATCTTAACACAATAAAATGAATGCCATGTAAGGGGCTGGAGAGATGCTTTAATGGTTAAAAGCATGTACTGTTACTCTTTTATAGGAACCAGCACCCATTCTCCCCCCCCCCCCCGTGTGTGTGTGCGTGCATGCATATGCCCGAATAAAAATAAAATAAATGTTGTTATCGGAGAATAGAATTTTTCCTACAATATATTCTGATCATGGTTCCCCTCGCTCAGTTTCCCAAGATCCTCCTCACCTTCGCACCCTTGCCATCCACACTCTTTCTTTTTCTACCATCAGATATCAAACAGGCCTCTAAAAATAGGAAAATAAGATGAAAGCTATTAAGAATAGGAAAAACAAACAAATAGTAAGTTACAGTGGGTTTTTTGTTTGTTTTATTTTTAATGTATCACCATTTAAGGGGAGGTCTTCTCTCACATGACCTCATGAACACCTTGCTGGAGGAGTTTCTTAGGAGGTCCTCCTCCTTCCGCCTTGACAAACAGACAGTGCTACAGAATTTGTGGTCCAGAGTTGCTGCTTTAGAGGCCCCTGGTTTTGTACTGAAGATTGGACCACAATTAATATAATCCCTTTTATCAGTTCTTTTTGTTCCCAATATTAACTTGAATACTGAATTTCTTTGAGGATGTAATGAAGTCAATGCTTAGAATAAAGGAAGAATGAATAAATATTAGATACTATCCTCTGTAAGCCTCATCTGAAGAAGAGAAACTGTCTTATTTCTTCCAGGTCCCTTCACAACCCAGTAACTTCTACCTGTCACCCTGGACTCTCTTATGAAAACATGACCAAGCCATACATACTCCTTTTAGCCTCACTTTGAGACCTGTATGGTATTGTCTGCCTTAACAGTGTAAAAATGCGCTACTTTGTGTTAGGGATGTCGTAAAGGGTTTTCCGTGCATACGTTCTACAAGCAGTAACCAAATTTCAACTGTGCTAACTCTTTTGCTCACGGGTATATGAGCGAATTTGCGTTAGTGGTCATGATGCTCTCACACACGGGTCCTTCTTTCACAAGAAGTGGACCTCCTGCCCACGCTCACCCAAACTCTGTCCTTAGCTTGCTTCTATTTATTCTTCCGTCTTGTGGAAGTAAACCCAGCATAAGGTGAATAGATGTCTATCCCACATCTCCACATGGAAAGTTCACACAACAGAAAGGAATATTGTCGGTACCATTGTACAAGTCAAAACACAGCTGCTTTTGCACCCTGGGTACAGACTGAACCTGATTCGGAGAACTTCTCCCAAGCTGATCCTGCCTCCCTGCCTTAGCTGAGGCGCTGAGGCAGCTGATGGCTGCGGAGGGAGGCCACTAGTGGATTTCCCCATACCCCAAGTCACAGGCATGATGGCGGCGCTAACTGGATTCAGTGAATTAAAATAGATAAATAACTATCAAAGGAAGATATGAAGTTGGGAGGGAGATGTTTAGGGGCATCATGGGAAAAGCTGGCGATGAAGAGCGAAGGGCAGTTATCAATAAGATACAGTAGATTCAAGCAGAAAAATGTCAAAGAAGCAATAAACTTTAAAGTCTGTTTTCTGCATTCACTGACCTTAGCAGCTAATATATAGTCACTGAACCCTTTTATACAGGTATTAATTTTATTTATTATTATTATTACTATTATTTGGAGACTGTGTGTACATGGCACATGCGTGAAGGTCAGAAGACAACTTTGTGGAGTCAGTTCTCTCTGTCTATCTTTGTTTGGATTTGGGGAAAGGAATTTAGTTCAGCAGTGTGTGTAGCCAGTGCCTTTATCCACTGACCCATCTCACTGGCCCACCATTTTTGTATTTTAAGAGACGTGGGAATGGTTTGGTGTAAAAGACATAGAAACCCCATCACTTATTCCTGTATAAGCACATCCATGACCATGCTTTCTTTCTTCCATCCAACCATGTAAAACCTGTTTCCTTATAAACATGTCATAGTTTCTCCTGAAGAATCAGTTTTCCAGGGTGTCATTCTGCTCTAACCTTCCTATTTGTCTGGTATGTTCTTTCTTTAGTATACGGGACCTTGCATAGACACTATTATGTATAGGTCAACAGTGATTTTTCAATTGAGTTTTGAGCCTTTCTTGGCTTCCTAAGAATGTCTTTTATTACCCTTCTACCTGGTAATTTTATACTTCAAGCTCTGGGAAGCTTATGGAAGAAAAGCCTAGGAATAAGAATAAGATAAGAAAATACTGCTTTAAAAGTAAGTGTTTTCAAAGCAAAACTAGCTTTAATTTCTGAAGCCATTTCTCATTTTAAAATTAACTTAAAATCGATAAACACTGCATACCTTTATCATGTTCATATGATACTTTGAAAGTACTTTTTCTTTTTCTTTTTTTGGTTTTTCGAGATTAGTACTTTTTCTTTGTTTTCTGTTTGTTTGTTTGTTTGTTTTTCAAGACAGGGTTTTCTGTAGCTTTGGAGCCTGTCCTGGAACTAGCTCTTTCAGACCAGGCTGACTTCGAACTCACAGAGACACACCTGCCGTGCCTCCCGAGTGCTGGGATTAAAGGCCTGAACCATGACTGCCCAGATGAATGATACTTTTATGTTGCAGAAGGACTGGACGGAGTGAATTGACTTCTGCATTATTTCTCATACTGCTTCTACAACAAGAAGACTTAATATCTACTTTCTTAATGAGTTTTAGGAATGACATACTGCTACAAACTCTAGCCAATATTTTGTGTAATATATTCTTTGAATGTACTTTTCCTAACTGCAGTTTTGTATTCCTTGGTCAGCATCTACTCATTTCCTCTCTCCCAGACACATGGAACCTGGTAACCAGTATTATATTTTCTGTTTAATTGTTTTCCTTTCTTTAAAAAGTTCCTCCTGCTCACAATGAACTATGACTTTATACATTATGAATCATAAGACTTGCGAAGCATTTTATTCAGTGACTGTATTATATTTGTACAAACATTATATAATACTTACATAAATAATACACTGTTGAGACATGAAGCAGTTTATTAATAGGATTAACATTAATAGCTTTATGATTTAATCTGTATGTACTTGCACAATAGGTGGAATATGCATATAATAAAATTCAAAAGGTTTTTGTGACATATTGCTATATAGCCTCAGAAAATTTGCACAAGAGTGTGCATGTGTGCATATGCACACACACACACACACACACACAGAGCCCTGTTTTCCTATTTGTTGAAGTCACTGGAATTACATCAGACCACAGGTAAAAGAAAACTTGGCCATAGACAATTTTAAAAGCATGAGGTCTGTCTCAGGTTACAACAAGGCCAGGGCCACTAACCAGCTTCTTGGATGGTTACTCAATGGTCTCTTCAGAAAGTCAGTTTTCTCACATTTGGCTATTACGTTCTGTGTTATAAATGACTGTTTCCATTAGGTTATTATGCTCTGATCACTGGTTCAAAGCAGGAGAAAGTCTCCAAAGTTAGAAAACTTTTGTATAAAAAAATGTTACCCAAGGTATCTCCCTGCATTCCCAACTAGCTCTTTCTTACTACATGAAGGCTGGGGGGTGATTATTCCAGTCTCCTTTAGGCTTCAGAAGGGAGATTCAGGGTGAGAAAAGTTTTGAATATTTACTTGTATGTCACACCTTTGGCTATGTCTAGCCCCATGTATTTAGATTGGAAGAAGTTATTTTTGACCTTTCTGGAAGGATAGATGTTCTATCAATGTCTTAGGGCTCCTCTGTGATGGCTAGTTCTTGATTTAATAATCTATTCACATCTGTAAGATCTCAGGAACTCTTGCTTTATGCTTTGGGCTACAGCCTAATACATGCTCTTTATTTTCTTGCACAAATTGTTTCAAGTTTGGCCATTCAAGGTCTGTGTGTTGTCCTCTGTGTCTTTTTTACAAACTCTAATCTTTATTACGTTTACTTGGTGTGTCCTTATTTTGTGACACAGTAAGATGTTCCAGGGCTGTTATTTTTACCTCCCACCTTTGTCCGAGAGTAAGACCTTTCACCAGGAAGTGGTGGCGGTGGTGGTTTCTTTTAAATCAGAGAATAATAGTACAAATGATGGTTTCCATGAGAAAACCATCTTTTAATAACACTGTATCATTTAATCAGATACATATTTTCTTCCATTTTAATCCAAGTCTTACTGCAACTAGAATGTATAAAAACTTCATATACATATGCAAAATATCTGAACTCAAGGCTGCTCTTTGTGTCTTAGATTCACTAAGACAAATAATGTTTTTCTTAAGCATATAGTTGAATTTTTTTAAAAAAGAAATAGGAGCAGGGTGGTTCACAGAGTTTATTTTTAAAAAATAGAAATTGCTCTGTTATACCAAATGAACATATAAAAACATCACATTGTTAAACTAAAGTAGCCATTCCAACATTTGCCAAGTCCTAAACTCTGCATGTGTCAATGAAATCATAAACCAATGGTTCTCAACCTCTGGGTGACGACCACTTTGGGGGTTGAATGACCCTTTCGTGGGGGTCATGCAAGACCATCGACAAACACAGATATTGTCAACATAATTCATAACAATAGCAGAATTATAGTTTTGAAGTAGCAATGAATTAATTTTATGGTTGGGGTCACCACAACATGAGGAACTGTATTAAAGGGTCACAGCTTTAGGAGAGTTGATAATCACTGACCTTTAGCATAGGCACTCTGAAAAGTATTTTCTTAATGTGCAGAATGGAAAACTTAACCTCTGTGAACCATAAAGGAAGATTCAGCTTGCCCCAAACCACTTTATTCTAATTTATCTTCCTCTAGTAAACAGCCTCAAGAATAAGATTCAGAAACATGAATTTTGTATAGAAAAGTATAAGTTCAGCTGAATGTCTGAGGCACTGTGCAATTCCAGTTCTGATGTCAGTCAGAGAACATTGCAGGTATTGGATGCAAAGACTATAAGAGGCAGAGGATCTGGAGCTTTGCCACGAGTTCATGTCTCCTAGTAATGTCAGAAGCTATAGCCATAAAGTCTCACCAATATGACTTCTTACACAATAGTTAAACAAGAACAACAGCAGATATGCCAAAGGGGACAGCAGAGTCTTGTGAATGACAGATAACCAAGAATTGCTGAGAATGGAGAAAGAGTCTGCTGCAAAGACAAGTACACGAATTAGTTATCCAGTATTGAATGGTTAGCTCTGAAAATTATTACAGACTGAATATGCTATATTTAGGAATACATATATTATACATATATACATACATGCATGTAATGACAATTAATGAAAAAAGAGGCAATAGATTTGAAAGAACAAAGATATGTATACACGCACATGCACAAAGATTTGGAGAGAAGAAACAGAAGGGAGAAATTTATAATTACATCATAACCTTATAAAGAAAAAACAAAAAGAACAAATTTGAGAAGTGGGAAGAATTATACTTAGGCTTGTGCAGGCATTCTAAAAATTGTGCAGTGATGGAAACCATTCGAAGCTGAGCTAAATAAAGAACAAAGATCTAATGTAGTGAGGTGTGGTGGTTTGAATATAAATGGCCCCCATAGTCTCACAGATTTGAATGTTTGGTCATTAGATATTGTCACTATTAGCATGTATAGGTCCTTGTTGGGGTAGATATGGCCTTGCTGCAAGTATGTCACTGGAGGTGGGCTTTAAGGTTTCAAATGTTCAAGCCAGCCCCAGTTTCTCTCTCTTCCTGCTGCCTGCCAATTCAGATGTAGACTCTTGACTCCTTCTCCATCACCATGTCTGCCTGCATGCTGATTTGCTTCCCACCATGACCATAATGGACTAAACCTCTGAATCTGTAATCCAGTCCCAATTAAATGTTTTCCTTTGTGAGAGTTGCCACAGTCATGGTGTCTCTTCACAACAATATAACACAGACTAAGACACAGGGAATGCATCAATTACTTTGATAATAAAGCCAAAGATCTGGGGAGATGGTTCAGTGAGTGAAAACCACCTGTGACCAAACCTGATGACCTACAGTTCCTGGGATGCACTTGGTGAAGACGGGAACCCAACTCTTTCAAGTTGTCATCTGACTTCTATAAACATGCTATGGCACATGTATTCCCTCACACATAGATAAATAAATAAATGTAATAAAAAATTAAAAATAGCAAATCCGCACGTAAAACCAACTTTGTTATACACCATGTAAATAAGATATCCTGTCCAGATAGTAGATTTCTGAAATTGAGAGTTATCAATAAAAATTAGGTAAAGAATAACTATAAAGTGTTAATAAAGCTCAATTAAGAAATAAAATTAATATAAGAAAAACTAGACATGATGCATCAGCAAAGTCATATATAAAATTGTAATATAGATTTTTAGAAACGGATTTGCTTATCTCCAATCTGATTTTGGCAGTTGGGGAAAAATATACTTGTACAGGGTTTTGTTTTATTAGTTGCTTTAAAAAATTTTTTTTCAACAGAAGGACTTACTCTGTAGCCGAGGCTGGCCTGAAATTCACTCTGTCGCCCATATCTAGGTTTGAATTTGCAACAATCATCCTGCCTCATTTTCATAAGTTCTATGGCCACAGGTGTGAGATATGATATCCAGCTTCAGGCTTTTTTTTTGTTTGTTTGTTTGTTTTTTTTGTTTTTTTTTGTTTTTTTTTTGTTTTGTTTTGTTTTTTTTTACTTATTTATTTATTTTTATTCTTTTTTAATTAAAATTTCCACCTGCTCCCCATATCCCATTTCCCTCCCCTCCTCCCAAATATTGCCCTCCCCCCACTTCCCTCCCCCTATCCCCACTCCTCTTCTCCTCCCCCCACTCCATTCCCCCTCCCTCTCGATACTGAAGAGCAGTCCAAATTCCCTGCCCTGCGGGAAGACCAAGGTCCTTCTATCTACGTCCAGAAAGGTGAGCGTCCAAACAGGCTAAGCTCCCACAAAGCCAGTTCATGTATTAGGATCGAAACCTAGTGCCATTGTCCTTGGCTTCTCATCAGTCTTCATTGACCGCCATGCTCAGAGAGTCCGGAATCAACCCATGCTTATTCAGTCCCAGACCAGCTGGCCTTGGTGGGCTCCCAATAAATCAGTTCCACTGTCACAGTGGGTGGGTGCATCCCTCGTGGTCCTGATTTTTTGCTCATGTTCTCCCTCCTTCTGCTCCTCATTTGGACCTTAAGAGCTCAGACCGTTGCTCCAAATTGAGACTCTGTCTCTACCTCGATCCATCGCCAGATGAAGGTTCTAAGGTGATATGCAAGATATTCATCAGTATAGGATAGGGTCATTTCAGGTTCCCTCTCCTTAGTTGCCCAAGGTACCAGCTGGGGACATATTCCTGGACACCTGCGAACCCCTCAAGAGTCAAGTCTCTTGCCAACCCTAAGATGGCTCCCTTAGATAGGATATATACTTCGCTGCTCCCGTATCCATCCTTCCTATATCCCAACCATCCCAATCCTCCGAGCTCCTCCCATCCTCCCCTTCTCATATTTCTCATCCCATTTCCCCTTTGCCCCATGCCACCTCACCCGCAAGTTCCCAGTTTTTGCCCTGGAATCTTGTCTACTTCCCCCTCTCCATGCGGATGACTATATGATTTTCTTTGGGTTCACTTTCTTATTTAGCTTCTATAGGATCACACATTATATGCTTAATGTCTTTTATTTTATGGCTAGAAACCGATTATGAGTGAGTACATCCCATGTTCCTCTTTTTGAGTCTGGGATACCTCACTCAGGATAGTGTTTTCTATTTCCATCCATTTGCACGCAAAATTCGAGAAGTCATTGTTTTTTACTGCTGAGTAGTACTCTAATATGTATATATTCCACACTTTCTTCATCCATTCCTCTATTGAAGGGCATCTAGGTTGTTTCCAGGTTTTGGCTATTACAAACAATGCTGCTATGAACATAGTTGAACAGATACTTTTGTCATTTGATGTGGCATCTCTTGGGTATATTTCCAATAGTGGTATTACTGGATCTTGGGGTAGGTTGATCCCAAATTTCCTGAGAAATCGCCACACTGATTTCCAAAGTGGTTGCACAAGTTTGCATTCCCACCAGCAATGAATGAGTGTGCCTCTTTCTCCACAACCTCTCCAGCAAAGGCTATCATTGGTGTTCTTGATTTTAGCCATTCTGACAGGTGTAAGATGGTATCTCAAAGTTGTTTTAATTTGCATTTCCCTTATCGCTAAGGAGGTTGAGCATGACCTTAGGTGTCTTTTGGCCATTTGAATTTCTTCTGTTGAGAATTCTCTGTTCAGATCAGTGCCCCATTTTTTTATTGGGTTCATTAGCATTTTAAAGTTTAGTTTCTTGAGTTCTTTATATATTTTGGTGATCAGACCTTTGTCTGTTGCAGGGTTGGTGAAGATCTTCTCCCAGTCAGTGGGTTGCCTTTTTGTCTTAGTGACAGTGTCCTTTGCTTTACAGAAGCTACTCAGTTTCAGGAGGTCCCATTTATTCAATGTTGCCCTTAATGTCTGTGCTGCTGGGGATAAACCTAGGAAGTGATCTCCTGTACCCATATGTTGTAGAGTACTTCCAACTTTTTCTTCTATCAGGTTCAGTGTGTTCAGACTAATATTGAGGTCTTTAATCCATTTGGACTTGAGTTTTGTGCATGGTGATAGATATGGATCTATTTTCATTCTTCTACACGTTGACAACCAGTTCTGCCAGCACCATTTGTTGAAGATGCTCTCTTTTTTCCATTGAATACTTTTAGCTCCTTTATCAAAAATTAGGTGTTCATAAGTTTGTGGGTTAAAATCAGGGTCTTCTACTCGGTTCCATTGGTCGACTTCTCTGTTTTTATGCCAATACCAAACTGTTTTCAATACTGAGGCTCTGTAATAGAGTTTGAGGTCAGGGATGGTAATGCCTCCAGATGATCCTTTATTATATAAGATTGTTTTGGCTATCCTGGGTTTTTTGTTTCTCCATATAAAGTTGATTATTGTCCTCTCAAGATCTGTGAAGAATTTTGCTGGGATTTTAATGGGGATTGCATTGAATCTATAAATTGCCCTTGGTAGAATTGCCATTTTTACTATGTTGATCCTCCCTATCCAAGAGCAAGGGAGATCCTTCCATTTTCTGGTATCCTCCTCAATTTCTTTCTTCATTGACTTAAAGTTCTTGTCAAATAGATCCTTTACTTCCTTGGTTAGGGTTACCCCAAGATATTTTATGCTATTTGTGGCTATCGTGAAGGGTGATGCTTCTCTGATTTCCATCTCTGCTTCCTTATCCTTTGTGTATAGGAGGGCAACTGATTTTTTGGAATTGATCTTGTATCCTGCAACGCTACTAAAGGTGTTTATCAGCTGAAGGAGTTCTTTGCTGGAGTTTTTGGGGTCGCTTATGTACACTATCATATCGTCTGCAAATAATGAAAGTTTAACTTCTTCCTTTCCGATTTGAATCCCTTTGATCCCCTTATGTTGTCTTATTGCTATTGCTAGAATTTCAAGCACTATATTAAAGAGGTATGGAGAGAGTGGACAACCTTGTCGTGTTCCTGATTTTAATGGAATAGCTTTGAGTTTCTCTCCATTTAATTTGATGTTAGCTGATGGCTTGCTATAAATAGCTTTTATTATAGTTAGGAACGACCCTTGTATTCCTAATCTCTCTAAGACCTTTATCATAAAGGGATGTTGAATTTTGTCAAATGCTTTTTCAGCATCTAATGAAATGATCATATGTTTTTTTTCTTTCAGTTTATTTATATGATGGATTACATTTATAGATTTTCGTATGTTGAACCAGCCCTGCATCTCTGGGATGAAGCCTACTTGATCATAATGGATAATTTTTCTGATGTGTTCTTGGATTCGGTTTGCCAGTATTTTATTGAGTATTTTTGCGTCGATGTTCATGAGTGAGATTGGCCTGTAGTTCTCTTTCTTGGTTGTGTCTTTGTGTGGTTTTGGTATCAGAGTAACTTCAGCTTCATAAAAGGAATTTGGCAATGACTTCTCTGTTTCAATATTGTGAAATACATTAAGGAGTATAGGTATTAAGTCTTCTTGGAAGTTCTGGTAGAATTCTGCATTGAAGCCATCTGGACCTGGGCTTTTTTTGGTGGGGAGGTTTTTTATAACAACTTCTAATTCTTCGCGACTAACAGGTCTATTTAGATTGTTCACCTGGTCCTGGTTTAACTTTGGTATATGGTACTTATCTAAAAAAGTGTCCATTTCTATAACATTTTCCAATTTTGTGGCATACAGATTTTTGTAGTAAGATCTAATGATTCTCTGAATTTCCTCTGAGTCTGTGGTTATGTCTCCCTTTTCGTTTCTGATTTTGTTAATTTGCGTATTCTCTCTCCGCCGTTTGATTAGTTTGGATAGGGGTTTATCAATCTTATTGATTTTCTCCATGAACCAGCTTTTTGTTTCATTGATTCTTTGGATTGTTTTCTGTGTTTCTATCTTGTTGATTTCAGCCCTCAATTTGATTATTTCCAGTCTTCTACTTCTCCTAGGTGAGTCTGCTTCTTTTTTTTCTAAAGCTTTCAGGTGGGCTATTAAGTCTCCAATGTGTGTTTTCTCCGTTTTCTTTAAGTGGGCACTTAATGCTATGAACTTTCCTCTTAGCACTGCTTTCATAGTGTCCCATAGGTTTGAGTATGTTGAGTCTTCGTTTTCATTGAATTCAAGAAAGACTTTAATTTCTTTCTTTATTTCTTCCTTGATCCAGGTGAGGTTCAGTAGTTGACTGTCCAGTTTCCATGAGTTCATAGGCTTTCTGGGGATAGCATTGTTGTTGAATTCTAACTTTAATCCATGGTGATCCGATAAGACACAGGTGGTTACCAATATTTTTTTGTAACTGTGTAAGTTTGCTTTGTTACCGAGTATGTGGTCTATTTTCGAGAAGGTTCCATGAGCTGCAGAGAAGAAGGTATATTCTTTCCTATTTGGGTGGAATGTTCTATAGATGTCTGTTAAGTCCATTTGGTTCATTACCTCCCTTAATCCTCTTATTTCTCTGTTAGGTTTCTGTTTGATTGACCTGTCCATTGGTGAGAGAGGAGTGTTGAAATCTCCTACTATTAGTGTGTGTGGTTTGATGACTGCCTTGAGTTTTAGTAACGTTTCTTTTACATAAGTGGGTGCTTTTATATTAGGGGCATATATATTCAGGATTGAGATTTCATCCTGGTGAATTGTTCCTGTTATGAGTAAAAAATGTCCATCTCCATCTCTTTTGATTGATTTTAGTTTGAAGTCAACTTTCTTAGAAATTAGTATGGCCACACCTGCTTGTTTCTTAGGTCCGTTTGCTTGATAAACCTTTTCCCAGCCCTTTACTCTGAGTAGATGTCTGTCTTTGTGGTTGAGGTGTGTTTCTTGTAAGCAGCAGAATGTTGGATCCTGTTTTCGTATCCAATCTCTTAGCCTGTGCCTCTTTATAGGTGAGTTGAGTCCATTGATATTAAGTGATATTAATGACCAGTGGTTGTTAACTCCGGTCATTTTTCCTTTCTTTCTTTCTTTCCTTTGGTAGTAGAGTTTGTGTGTTTCCCTTCTTCAAGTTGTGCTGGTGAAGGGTCTTTAGATGTCTGAGTTATTGTGGGCATTGTTGGACTCCTTGGTTTGTGATTTTCCTTCAATTACTTTCTGAAGGGCTGGATTTGTGGCTACGTATTGTTTAAATTTGTTTTTATCCTGGAAAACTTTGTTTTCTCCATTTATAGTGAACGAAAGCTTGGCTGGGTATAGTAGTCTGGGCTTGCATCCATGGTCTCGTAGTTTCTGCAGTATATCTATCCAGGACCTTCTGGCTTTCATGGTTTCCATAGAGAAATCAGGTGTAAGTCTGATAGGTTTACCTTTATAGGTAACTTGACCTTTTTCCTTTGCAGCTCTTAATATTCTTTCTTTATTCTGTATGTTTTGTGTTTTGATTATTATATGACGAGGAGATGTTTTTTTTTGATCCAGTCGATTTGGTGTTCTGTATGCTTCTTGGACCTTCAAAGGAATATCTTTCTTAAGGTTGGGAAAGTTTTCTTCTATAATTTTATTAAATATATTTTCTGGACCATTGAGCTGTACTTCTTCTCCTTCTTCTATCCCTATTATTCTTAGGTTTGGTCTTTTTATTGTGTCCCAGATTTCCTGAATGTTTTGTGATGAGAATTTGTTGGTTATGCTGTTTTCTTTGATGAGAGTGTTTATTTTCTCTATGGTATCTTCAGTGTCTGAGATTCTTTCTTCTATCTCTTGTAATCTGTTGGTGGTACTTGTCTCTGTAGTTCCTGTTCCTTTATTCAAATTTTCCATCTCCATCCTTCCCTCGGTTTGTGTTTTCTTTATTACTTCCACTTCGTTCTTCAAGTCTTGAACCGTTTCCCTTACCTGTTTGATTACTTTTTCTTGTTTCTCTTGGTTTTCTTGGGTATCTTTGAGATATTTATTCATTTCCTCTACCTTTTTGTTTGTAATCTCTAATTGGTTGTGGCAGTTTTTCACCTCCTGTTTAAGGTCCTCTATTATTTTCATAAAATTCACTTTTGAGTCGAATTCTTCTAATTCTTCTGTATTAGGGTTTAGACTTCTCATTTCGGGATTCCTGGATCCTGGTGATGTCACGTTGCCTTTCAAGTTGTTGGGGGAATTCTTGCATTGGCGCCTGCCCATCTTTTCCTTCAAATGGAGCCAGGAGAGGCCTGATGTCTTGGACCAGTCTTTGCTGTGACTAACTCTCTAGGTGTATCTCCTCAGTGTAGGGGCAGGAACCGTTCGCTTCCAGGTGAACTCCTCAACACCAAAACATGGATGCGTGGTATTCCAATGACCCGCGTAAAGAAGGCCGAATGCAAGGGGTCGGGCGGGGTCCAGTAGAACACAGGCGACACTGCAGTACAAGCTGGAGGTGCCTGCGCTCCCTTTCGGGGGTTGCTGAGGCCTGCCCGCTGCTCTGGTTGGGTAGCCTTAGTGTAGGGGCGTTTGTGCTCTCTACCGGGACCGTCCGCCCCAGGATAGCACACACTCACCCATCCCGATGAAACTTCTTGGCACCTACACAGGAACTCCTGGATGCCCCAATGAGCCAGGGACTAAGGGAAGTAGGGCGCAGGCAGAGCAGGTCCAGCAGATCACAGCAGAGACTGCAGCCCCAGCAGCAGGGGCCCGCTTTCCCTGGCGGGGACCTTGAGGCCTGCCCTCTAGTCAAGAACTCACTGCTCTGGGTTGGTAGCCTTAGTGAAATGGCAGGAAACTGTTCCACAGCTAAGGACCTTGCAGACAAGGCAGGTTTGGGGGTGGGGGTGGGGGCGGGTGTGTAGGAGAGCAAGCCCTGCAGCAGGAGCTGGGGGAGGGGTGTTTGTGCTCTCTACCGGGACAGTCCGCCCCAGGATAGCACACACTCACCCGTCCCGATGAAACTTCTCGGCACCTACACAGGAACTCCTGGATGCCCCAATGAGCCAGGGACTAAGGGAAGTAGGGCGCAGGCAGAGCAGGTCCAGCAGATCACAGCAGAGACTGCAGCCCCAGCAGCAGGGGCCCGCTTTCCCTGGCGGGGACCTTGAGGCCTGCCCTCTAGTCAAGAACTCACTGCTCTGGGTTGGTAGCCTTAGTGAAATGGCAGGAAACTGTTCCACAGCTAAGGACCTTGCAGACAAGGCAGGTTTGGGGATGGGGGTGGGGGCGGGTGTGTAGGAGAGCAAGCCCTGCAGCAGGAGCTGGGGGAGGGGTGTTTGTGCTCTCTACCGGGACAGTCCGCCCCAGGATAGCACACACTCACCCGTCCCGATGAAACTTCTCGGCACCTACACAGGAACTCCTGGATGCCCCAATGAGCCAGGGACCGTCCCGATGAAACTTCTCGGCACCTACACAGGAACTCCTGGATCGCTTTTTTGTTTTTTGAGTAAAAAATTGTGTAAGTGAGGAAAAATTTAATTTTATACAGACAATGATTTTTCTAGATGTTTTTATTTTATTTTAAAATTTATATTCTAAAAGTTTTATGTTCAATTAAAAAAATGAAATTAATGGTTTACCTTGACCAAAATTAATAGCCATGGCTTCTATAGGCTTAAACATTCATATCTATTTTTGAATATAGCATGGAATTTAACATGTATTTAAAAACACAAAGCAGTCTCTAAATGTTCTTAAGATTTCTTTCATTCAAAGACCAAGCTATTCATTGTAGAGCATTTGGGGTGGAGAATGTGGAGAGCTCATGGGGAGACCCAGCAGGGAGAGCAGACCCAGGCCCCAGAAGCAGGGTGCAGCCTTCCCTCTAATAAAGTTGGTTGCAGTTCAAATGCCCACCCCCTGAGCTAAACTCTTGAGTATTGACCCCAACAAACTTTACTACCCTATATCCTGTGTGTCAAGAACAATGGTGAATCCTGAATGCAACTTCATCTTTTATAAATGGGTCTGCTAGCAAGTGTTTCAAAATGGCTCTTGATGCATGACTTTTTCAGTAGCTTAAGGTCTCCTAGCATGAGACCCAGGAGTCAACAGAAAAGCAACATCTTAGCTGGAGGAATGATGTGGGACTCCCCTCTGTATGCTGTGAATACCATTGGATAATGAACAAACTGTTTTAGGCATGCACAGGGAATAGACATAGGTGGGGAAAACTAAATGGCATGCTGGGAGAAAGGAGGCAGAGTCGGCGAGAAGCCATATATCCCCACCAGAGCTCGATGGAACTTTAGCCAGTAAGCCATAGCCATGTGGTGATACACAGATTAATAGAAATAGGTTAAATTAAGATGTAAGAGTTAGCCAATAAGAAGTTAGAGCTAATGGGCCAAACACTGTTTTAAATAATATAGTTTCTGTGTGATTATTTCAGTTCTGGTTGGCCAGGATGAACAAGCAGTCTAATGCAACAAATTGGTGTCATCGTGGCCAGCTAAAATCCACATAAAACCTGAGAGGACTTGGAAAGGAATTCTAGACACTAAAAAACAGAGTTTAGCCAAATTTATTTTCCCAAATGGGCTTTGCTGTCTGGCAATATGCTGTGTCTCCTTTAAGAGAGGTTTTCCTGATTCAGTGGTAGCAGGAAAAAAGCTGTAATTTTGAAATGCTGGCTTTCTGGGCAGTGCTGCCAGCACGAACTCTGACTCTTTCTTTAGGTCTGGCTATGGAACACTTGAATGGGGTTTGTGGGCCTAGGTGCTTGTATGCCTGCTTGGGAAAGTAGCTGAAACCATACCCACAGCTCAGTGCCCTCTGCCTGGTCAGGAGGCAGATCAGGACTTCTAGGAGTGTACAGGCAGGAGACCATGGCATTGGATAAATGTACATAGGTTTGGGAGAAAGAAGAAAAAGAGTACAGAGAGTTATAAAAGAAGTAAATGATTTTTTTAAAAAAAATAAAGCAAAGTCTTTAAAGAGACAGAGTACAGACAGTCATAGATTAAAGGAGTAAAGATAATAAAGTAAATATTAAACTTGTATAAAAAACAACAGAGTAAAAATGAGCTACATAAAGATGAAAAATTCACAGAGAGTCTGGATTATGTATATTATTATGTTTTCTTTGAATTTTTTGACTGTGAAGGAGCTAAGTACAAAAAGACATTTTATTGTATGGGCTACTAAGCTAAACCAACATATATATTTTAAGGGTATATTGATTTCAAAATATGGATCTAAGGATATGTTGCTTTGGAAAAGAGGTTCTTATTTTGTTTCCACAGAGGATGAGAACCTGTGGATTGCTTCCAGACTAATATGGTTTGATGGACCAAGATGCCTGAAAGGGTGCCATGAATAACCCCCCCAAATTACTTCACCCTACTGCTGACTGAGATGAACCTAGGACACAGGATGCACCATGAAAGACCTGGTTAACAGCACCCCCAATCAGCAGGAAGTAGTCTAGAGAACTTTGTTCAAATTCCCAAATATTGTTTATAAATGTTTCCTCATATTTAAAGGGAGATATGCTATAGAGATTTGCATGGATATGGGTCTTGGTTTATTGATACAAATTTAAGGTCAATTTTGTTATATTGTGTGTTTATGTGTGTTTGTATGTATATATATATATATGTATGTATTTCTGCTCTTGATTAATGTATTGTGATTGTGAAGCTCAATTAAAAATGTAATGTAAAATTAAGAAATATAGGTAAATAGAGAGCCATCTATAATAGTCAAGCTTGTAGTCTTGTTAGATTTTCTATATGTACAGAGATGTATTTCAGTTAGATAGATATTCTTCAAATCTTTCAGAGACCTTTAGAATATGGCATTTAAAATGTTTTAAGAACTTAGGATTTTTCATGACAGTGAGACCAATTACTTCAAGAGAAAGTTGTGCATTGAAGAAATTCCTTATGTGGTTGGTTAGCCATTTGGGCAAGAAACCATTCTTGTCTAGACTGCTTGATGAACTGGACTTACAGGACACACATACAGATGACTGCTGAAGCTGCCTAAAGAAGGCAAAATAGTTCTTCGGAGTTCCTGCTTCATGAAAAAATCTGCCAGACCTTATGCAGGACACAAAAGAAAGTTACTGACAAACTGTCAATATAGACAGAATTGTCTTTGGAATTTCATGCTTCATGGAAAAGTCTGCCAGATACTATGAGCCAGTAGGCTGAAGATGGATGTCCCAACAGTACAGAAGAACTTTGTGTGACTATCCCGGCAGCAAGAAGTCTCCGTCAATTCTAGAGTTTTGAAGTTGCTTACAATACACTTCCTGTTTACTTAAGTAATATTATATCCTTCTGAAGTCTTTGATGGAGTTGAAGAATAGATGGTGATAGTTATAGTTTTCCTTAGTAATGATAAAAGATAAAGTAGATATAAATATTGTAACTGTAATTCTTCCTTGATACCTGTTTTGTTATATATAATTTTACTATGTTAAAGTTAAAACCTCCCTTTTTATTTAAACAGAAAAGGGGAGGTGATGTGGGATTATCCTCTTTATGCTGTGAATACCATTGGTTATTAAAGAAACTGTGTTGGGTCTGAACAAGGAATAGAAGTAGGCGGGGAAAACCAAATGTCATGCTGGGAGAAAGGAGGCATAGTCAGGGAGAAGCCATGTAGCACCACAAAGGCCAAACGGAACTATAGCTGGTAAGTCATAGCCATGTGGTGATATACAGATTAATAGAAATGGGTTAAATTAAGATGTAAGAGTTAGCCAATAAGCAGTTAGAGCTAATGGACTAGGGAGTGTTTTAAATAATATAGTTTCTGTGTGATTATTTTGGTTCTGGGTGGCCAGGACGAACAAGCAGCCTAATACAACAAGGAAAAGGATTTTAAGGGCAGAGTCTGTTTATTGGAGATTTGCCTGAAAGAAAAATAAACTCCCTCTTTTCCAAAGGGAGAAAGTTAGCTTATCTAACAAACATCCTTAACTAGATTAAAGCAGAAAACAGCACTCTAGAACCAGAGCTATCTACTAAGCATAGAAATAGGGAAAGATCACCTTGTGAAATCCGGTACTGAAGACAGGTGTGACTATGATGTAAGCATAGGAGTCAAAGGTCAGTGAGAGACTTTTATCATGAAACAAAGGAAAAGCAAAGGTCCTGAGTCTCAGAGATGATGTTGGAATAAGGCACCACGGAATGCTCATTTTGGCAACAGCTCAGTTATCTCAGCAGGAGCCTCTAGTATGAGGTCAGCTTCTCAAAGATCGGTGCCAGATACCAAGGCTTCTGCCTGCAGGAGTCTGCTGCTTAAATATAGCCTGAATCTGGAGAGCAATCATTCTTGAATAGGAGATCATGAGGCCCAACTGTGAAACTAGGAATTGCAGAGTCTCAAGTAAGGAAAGTGTGGATTAAATTAAATGCCAACTGGCTTCTGAGACAGGAAGAAGGCTTCAGTAATGACTAAGAATATTCAAATAAAACTGGGATTATAAGACATCAATATCAGGTCATTAGTTGTTAGAAATGTACCATAGGGGGACAAGATGTTAACAACAGGTGGCACTGGACAGACTATAGCACTGTGTATGCGTGTGTGCATGTACGTGTGTGTGTGTGTGTGTGTGTGTGTGTGTGTGTGTGCAGGCCAGAAGACAAATTCAGGTATTATTTCTTAAGTGCCATTCACCACCAGCTGGACCTACACAGGCTGGCCAGTGAACCCTGGGATTTACCTGTTTCTGACTCCCCTGCACTGGGATTACAAGCATGTAGAAGTGTGCGTGACTTTTTAAATGTGGGTTCTGGAGCTCAGACTCAGGTCCTCATGTTCAGGCAGTATGTTGGTCAGTTTGGATCTACTTGCCACACACTAGAGTTACTTTAGAAGAAGGAACCATAATTGAGGGAGACCTTCATCAAATAAGCCTGTGGACATGTCAGGGAGGCATTTTCTTAATAAATGACTTGTGTAGGAGTACTCAGTCTATTGTAAGTGGTGCCACCTCTGACAAAGGGCTCCTGGTTTGTAAAGAGAGCCTGCTGAGCAGGCCATGGGGAGCAAGCCAGTAAGCAGTGTTCCTCCATGGTTCCTTCCTTTTGTTCAGTTTCTGCCTCCAGGTTCCTTCCTTGGCTTTGGATGCTTTTCTCTCTGCTTAGCAGCTGCACATGAATCTACTGACATTTTTACATAATTTATTTTATATTTTTAAAAAGAAAACAAGCTATCTTTTGTCATTATACATACCAATCCCAGTTTCCACTCCCTCCCCTCCTCTCATTTCCTCCATCACCCCACACTTGACCTCCCATCCACTCCTCAGAGAGTATAAGGCACATTGCTTTGGGGAAGGTCCAAGGCTTTCCTTACTTTATTAAGACTGAGTAATATCCATCCAAAGAGAATAGGTTCCCCAAAAGCCAGTACAAGCAGTAGGGTTAAATCTTGGTGCCACTGCCAGTGGTCCTTGTTACTTAGCTTCTCTAGGATCATGAACTATAGACTCAATATCCTTTGCTTTATAGCTAGTATTTACTTATTAGTGAATACATATCGTGTTCATCTTTTTGAGTCTGGGTTACCTCACTCATGAACATACATGTTAAAATACTCAATAAAATACCAGCAAATGGAATCCAAGAACATCAAAAAAAATCATTCACCATGATCAAGTTGACTTCATCCCAGAGATGCAGAGATGGTTCAACATACAAAAAAAAAAAAATCTATCAATGTAATCCACCATATAAATAAACTGAAAGAAAAAAACCATATGATCATCTCATTAGATGCTGAAAAAGCATTTGACAAAGTCAAACACCTCTTCATGATAAAGGTCTTGGAGAGATCAGGAATACAAAGAACGTATCTAAATATAATAAAAGCTATATAGAGCAAGCCGACAGCCAACATCAAATTAAATGGCAAGAAACTCAAAGTGATTCCACTAAAATCAGGAACAAGACAAGGCTGTTTACTCTCTCCATATTTATTCAATATAGTTCTTGAGGTTCTAGTTAGAGCAATAAGACAACAAAAGGAGATCAAGGGGATTCAAGTTGGAAAGGAAGAAGTCAAACTTTTGCTATTTACAGATG
The DNA here is from genome assembly GCF_950005125.1 of Chionomys nivalis. Taxonomy (NCBI): domain Eukaryota; kingdom Metazoa; phylum Chordata; class Mammalia; order Rodentia; family Cricetidae; genus Chionomys; species Chionomys nivalis. Next base: position 25,646,740 of record NC_080087.1, on the reverse strand, counting down.
ATATGATAGTATACAAAAGTATACATAGGTATACAAAAACTCTACTAGGGAATTCCTACAGCTGATAAATACCTTCAGTAATGTGGCAGGATACAAGATCAACTCAAAAAAATTCAGTAGCCCAATTCCTAAATATAACACCAGTAACACAAACACTAGAACAACAATAAATAAATGCGACCTCCTGGAACTGGGAAGCTTCTCTAAGGCAAAGGACACAGTCAATGAGACAAAAAGGCAGCCTATTGAATGAGAAAAGATCTTTACCAACCCCACATCAGACAGAAGACTGATCTACAAACTAAAGAACTCAAGAAATTAGACATCAAAATTCCAAATAACCCAATTAAAAATGGGTACAGAACTAAAGAGAGAATTCTTAACAGAAGAATCTCAAATGGCCAAAGACACTTAAGGAAATATTCAACATCCTTAGCCATCAGGGAATGCAAGTCAAAATGACTCTTAGATACCATCTTGCACCAGTCAGAATGGCTAAGATCAAAATACCAACAATAGCTTATGCTGGAGAGGAATGGAGTAAGGGGAACTTTTTTCTATGATTTTGTTGAATATATTTTCTGTGCCTTTGAGCTGGACTTCTTCTTCTATTCCTATTATTCTTAGGTTTGGTCTTTTCATGGTGTACCAGATTTCCTGGATATTTTGTGCTAAGAATTTGTTGGATTTAATGTTTTCTTTCACCAATGAATCTATTTCCTTCAATGAATCTATATCTTCAATACCTGAGATTCTCTCTTCCATCTCTTGTATTCTGTAGGTTATCTTACCTTTGTAGTTCCTATTTATTTATCCAGATTTTCCGTATCCAGTATTCATCCTGTTTGTATTTTCTTTATTGCCTCTATTTCAGTCTTCAAGTCTTTAACTTTTTTCTTGATTGTTTTTTCTTGGCTTCTTTGGGTTTCTTTGAGAGATTTATTGATTTCTTCCAATTTTGTTTATTCTTTCCTCCATATCTTTAAGGGAATTTTAAATTTCCTCTATAAATGTGTCCATCATCCTCATAAAGTTACATTTAAAATTATTTCCTTCTGTTTCTTCTGGGTTAGGATGATCATGTCTTCCTGTTGTATGACCACTGGGTTCTGGTGTTACCATGTTGCTTTTTAGGTTGTTGGATGAATTCTTACATTGACTCCTACCCATTTCTTCTTTCAATTGGTGCTGGCAGTGTCTTTGCTTCTTGGTCCTATCCTTCAGTGACTGTCTGTGTCTTCGTGAACTCTTCTCAGTCTGCTCTGTACGGTCACTGTCTATATCTCAGGGAGCCACTAAGGTCTCTCTTGGCCCTCTATCTTGGTCTGTTCTCTTAGTCAGCTGTCTTGGTTCACTTTCTTGGTCCACTTTATATAGTTTCAGCTTGTGTTTCTGAGTTTCTCTCTTGGTCCTCTCTGTATAGTAGTAGGCTGTATTTCAGAGTTCCACTGAGGTTATGGGGGGTGCATAGAAAGGTTTAGGGATGGAGTGGAACTTGTAACTTTCAGGGTCTGATGAATCTATTGATATTTTAATTATTTTCCTTCACCCCATGGCCTCTCAGTCAGTGTTCCTCCAGCCACTCAGGGCGTGGTCTGATGGAGCTTCTGATGTGTAGGTTTAAATTAAATCTCTATCTTTCTATTTATCAATAAGTCTCAGAAGTCAAAGGTTGGAGTGAAAACCTTCCAGCTCAGAGAGGCTGAATAGCAAATAGCTGACCTTGCTTTTTGGCCAGAGACTCTGCAAGAGAGATGTCTCATCTCTTATCCCAGAACCAAGAGAGCTCAATCTCTAGTGCCTGCCTTTTCCTATTGTGTGCCTTATCTATCCAATTTGCTGGATTCTCTATGGCCAATTAATGTCAACTAGTCACTGGCTCCACCCCACAATTCAAAGTATAACTTTATTTGGCAGTTTCAGGAGTGCCAGAGTGTGAGCAAAATATCCCACAACAGGTTTTTTTTACTGGTGAAATATTATCCATACTGCAAATAAAATCCTTTCCTCCCCAGGTTTGTTTTGGTCAGTGTTTTACCTCAGCAATAGAGAGTCAAAATAGGATAAGAGGCAAGCACTCTACTGTCTTGAATTATTTCCCCAATCCCATCAAGCATTTTTTAATCTTTAAATCTTAATTTGATTTCTCTTTTGTACTACTTTTCCAGCATTTCCTATTTATTTTATTTAAAGATGATTCTTGTATTTTTTAAGAATATTACAATCTTTTTTTATTTATATAGCTATGCTTGTTCCCACTCCCTTCCTTCCTCCTACCTTACCCTTCCTTCACCCCTTCCCCCCATCCACTCCTCAGAAAGATAAGGCTTCCCATAAGGCATCAACAAAGTCTGATATTTCACTTTGAGGCAAGACCAAGGCTCTTCCCCCTATATCTAGGCTGAGCTAGTTCTCCCTTCAAAGAGAATGGGCTCCTCGAAACCAGTTCAAGCTCTAAGGATAAATCCTGGTCCCACTGACAAAGACCCCACAGACTACCCAAGCCTCACAACTGTCCCCCAAACTCAGTGGGTCTAGTTTGATCCTATGTAGATCTCCCCCTCCGCTATCTGTCCAGCATCAGTGAGCTCTCACTAGCTCAGGCCAGCTGTTTCTGTGGGTATCCCCATCATGGTCTTGACCCCTTTGCTTATATTATTACTCCTCTCTCTCTTGGACTAGTCTCTGGCAGCTCAACCCAGTGCTTCACTGTAGATCTCGATATTTTGCTAGTGATATGGCACTTATGTATATATTTGTAATATATCATGGGTAAAAACTGCCTGCTGTTGTGATGAGACAAGAAGAATTGAACCCAGAGTTTTGTGCATGCTAGAAAATACCACTGCCCAAAGCTGGCCTATTTGCTTGGATGCTCATCTTAGTCTGTTCAGATTATTGTAATGGAAAGATCATAAACCGAGTGACTTGTAAACAGCGGGATCTAATTGTTTACCCTTAAAGAGCTGAGAAGGGTAAGATCAATTACCATTGTCCCCTCTGATTCAGAGGGCGTCTTTTCATTGAGCTTTCCCTAATGAAAGGAGTGATGGGTCTGTCCCATACATGAGGACACCACCCTAATGACTCAGTCACCTCTTAAAGGCTCTACTTCCTAACATCATAACACTGGGATTTAGGTGTTAACCTAAGAGCCTGGAAGAAGGGACACAAGTATCTAGGTCACAGCATACTCTTGTTTCAGGAACAATATACTTTTTTTACTTTCAATATAATAGTATTAACTATTAAAAAAAACCTTTAGGATGTGTACTGGCTAATTTTATGTTAACTTGACACAAGCTAGTTATCAGAGGAACCTAAACTGAGAAAATGCCTCTATAAGATCCAACAGTAAGGCATTTTCTTCATTAGTGATTTATGGGGAAGGGCCAGGGCATGGTGGGTGGTGCACCTCTGGGCTGGTGTTTCTGGGTTCTATAAGAAAGCAGGCTAAGCAAGCCAGTAAGCAGCACCTCTTCTTCTGTGGATTCTGCATTATCTTCTTTTCTCTAGGGTCCAGCCCTGTCTGAGTTCCTGTCCTCCTTCAAGGATGAACTACAGTGTGGATGTGTAAGCCAAATAAATCCTTTCCTCCCCAGGTTTCATTTGGTCATGGTATTTCATCATAGCAACAGTAACTCTAACTAAGACAATGTAGGAAGGCAGAGTTAGAAAATGGAAATTCTAAAAATAAAGCTTATGGTCACTGAAAAGATAATGTTTCCCCTCACTTCTGTCTTTCTTCTCTCTGGTTCACTTCTTCCCCATCCTGTCATTCCTTCTCTTCACCATTCCAACCTTCTCTCTTTTTCGGGTGTTCTTACAATACTATTTTTATTTTTTTCAGTGACAATTTTTACATGTCCTTGATGTATATTGGCCATATAGTCTTTTTTTTTTTTTTTTGAGGTTGGGCGTGTGTGTGCTATGTCACCCAGCCAACAACGGCAAGTGCCAGAGTTTCTGTCTATGAAGCTCACACAGGCATTGTGCATCTCTTTTTGCAGAGACAGATGTTTGAAAACTCAGAAGGAAACCAAGGAGGTTGTCCCAAGGAAGTAAAAGACCAGGCGTTGGTGAAAATGGAGCCCAGGGTGGGGGACATGGGAGCGATTGTGGAGTCCTTGGCATCTACCTGGGGATCGACCCCATTCACAGACTCTGCTTCCTTCTGTTTGTCCCACATTGTCAGAGTCTGGTAGCTCTGTAGACAGAGTGTGGCCCCTGCCTCCACACTTTGGATAGAAGTTTGCCCCTCACGTGTTCTCACAGGTGGGGTTTGATTGGCACATCTGTCCCACTTTGAAGGCCAACAGGGTCTCGCTAGGTGGCTCAGGCTAGCCATGAACTTACTGCATGAACTTGGCTGACCTCAAATTAGTGACAGTTGTCTGCCTTAGACTCCCATGTGCTAGGCTTGCAGACATTCCTGGTTTTTCATTATTTTTATTTTAATAGTTTGGATTAGTTGTGCTCTTCCTTTGTATTCTGATATTATTTATCAATTCCTTGTGGCATGGATATGTGTAGGTTTATCTTATTTCATTGTGTTGAAATTTCTATTCAGCAGCTATGATCACTTTATAACTCTTCTTCTTTAATGATCAGCTAGTTCAAGTCCAGCTTCTGATAAGGAAATTGTGGGTCCAAGTATTGAGAGACTGCCCAAGTCGAACTATGCATTTGCATGTCTTAATCAATAACAAACTGGGCCAAGCAGATCCAGTGACCTGTTCCCAGCCAAGTGGACATTTTATGGTACAGTGTTGCCCTCACTCTATAAAAAGTGCTGTGTTTGTAGAGTTACTCTGATTCCCCTTCCTATAAGGAGAAGGCTAGTTTGTGCTGTTTGCCTGGACTTTATCATCCATTGTCCCAGCAGGATGTTGTGACTCCTTTTACAGCTTTGCTTTATAACTTCTTTAAAAGGAAATGCTGAACAAAATTCATGACTCTTCTACTTAGATAAAAGATCAGTCAGTTAATAATTTATTAAAAAAACAAATTTGACTACCATATGGATTTTGCCCTATCAAATTCCATTTTCCAACTACATATATGCTCTAAAATTTTAAGAGTAAACAGCAGTGATTTTAAAATTGTCTCTGCAAAGAGCTATGAAGGAAAGGAAATCTGTCCGCCTTGAAGGTGACACTAGAAAGATCTACCCTCATGCTCACAGAGAGACATACTTTCTTCCTTAGCTAATGTGGTTGGTCTCTTCCCAGCAACCTTCTATTGAGGACACTTTTGGTTCTATTGTGAGTGCTTGATGTTCCAAGAGAACCACCCAAGTTTATTCTAATATTCTTTCTTTTCTGTCCAAGTTGATGTTCTGCCACATTACAGCTGTGTTCCTGTGTTTTTAGATGCCTCTACCATCATTTTCTCCTTCCTATGCCATCAATCCCAGTTGACAGCTGGTTTTATCCATCAGCCTCTAGCGTCATCTCACACAGCCTTTTGTGACAACTACTGGAACCATCATGGTTCGTGGAACAATAAAAATTTAGACAAGACTGAAAACTATTTGATAAGGTAGAGGATTTCTAGGCATGCGTTTCTAATTTTTTTGGTCAGGGTCTCTACTTTGCCATGGCTCTTGAGTCTGTTTTGTGACTTGACTCTCTGATGCCACACACCAGATGCAAGATTCAGAGTCTCTATGAAGCAGATCCTATTCTGAGACATAAAGCTAATCCAGGTCTTTTTTTCTTCTTTTAGGTGAGATTTTATATATGATCCGGTGACTAGTAATTTTTATAAATGTCTTGTGCATTGCCTGGAGTGCTCTTTGTAGATTCTCAAGCGATTTTTTAACTGAGTTATTAAAGTCTTTTATAGCTTTATTTTGTTTAGGTGACAAGTTCTGGAGAGATGCTTTGGTGGGTCATATAATAACCCCTTGGAGATCTGTATCCTGACCCTTTGAACCTGAGCATGTGGTAAATTACATGGGAAAGGAGAATTAAGATTAGTAGTCAGTCTGCTTTAAAACAGGGAGTTCACCCCAGATTAGCCATCAGGACCTAATAGCTTCACTCTCGTTATCCCATGGATGAGTATGTATTCTTGTTCTCAGTGCCAACTTATTGATGATAATGCTGCTTTCACAATCCCATTAGCGACTGTCCTGTAAATTACAAGCTGTGTATTAAGTTCTTGATATACAATCTCCTACCCCTTTCTTCCCCACCTCCCCTTCTTCTTTTCCATATTCCTCTCTCTGGTTGTATTATGTACAGACCAGGCTGCCATTGAATTTCTTCTCCTCCAGCCTACCTCCAAAGAGCTGAGACTGTGTGTGTGCTACCACATCCGGCTTATGTGTCAAAGTCTACTCTTGCTCCTTCCCAGTTACTACTAGAGTCTTAGTCATTCATCCCTTTCCTTTCTCTTATGGCAGTGATTCACAACCTTCCTAAAGCTGTGACTCTTTAATACAGTTCCTTATTTTGTGGTGACACCCAGCTGATGTGGGATTCCCCTCTGTAAGCTGTGAATATGTTTTATTACCATTGGATAATAAAAACTCTGCTTTGGGCCTGTGGAATAGCAGAATAAAGCCAGACATGAAATATAAACAGAGATATAAAGAGAAAGTAGGAGGAGTCAAGGAGAAGCCATGTAGCTGCCCAAGAAGACAGACACCAGAGAACTTTCCTGGCAAACCACAAGCCTCATGACCATACACAGATTGATAGAAATGGGCTAAATCAAAATATAAAAGCTATCCAATAAGAAGACTGAGCTAATAGGCAAGCAGTGTTGTACTTAATATAGTTTTTGTGTGATTATTCGGGTATGGGAGGCCTGGAAGAAAAGAGCAGTCTCCATTTACACCCAGCCATAAAATTATTTTTGTTGATACTTCAAAACTGTAATTTTGCCACTATTGTGAATTGTAACATAAATATTTGTGTCTTCTGATGGTTTTAGATGACCCCTGTGAAAGGGTGTTTGACCCCAAAGGGGTTGTAGCATATTGGTTGAAAACTGTTGTCTTATGGCACAGATATTTTACACTTGGTTCTGCGTATGTGCTAAATTCCATATTATCAAGGATTGTAGAAAACAGAGGGGTCAGGTCACCACAAGAAAACCCACAGAATCAACTAACCTGGCTGGGCTCACAGGGACTCACAGAGACTAAGCTGACAATTAGGAAGCTAGCATGGATCTGACCTAGGTATTCTACATACATGTTATGATTGTGTAGCTTGGTGTTTTTGTGGAATTCTTAACAGTAGGAATGGGGGGTGTGTCTCTGACTCTTTGGTCTGCTTTTATGACCCTTTTCCTCCTACTCGGTTGCCTCGTCCGGCCTTGATACAAGGGGATGTGCCTAGTCTTATTTCAACTTGATATGGCATGTTTGGTTGATATCCCTTTTCTGAAGGGAAGCAGATGAGGGATGGATCTTGAGGAGAGGAGTGGTAGTGAAAAGGGACTAGAAGGAGAAGAGGGAGGTGAAACTGGCTAGGAGGTAATATGTGAAAGAAGACTAAAATTTTTTAGAAAGAACGAAAAATTTGATATTTTATTACTGCTTTGTCTCCTTGTTTGTAGTTATTGCAGAATTTCCCTACCCACTGTTCTTCATGTTCATCTTAATTTCTATTCTTACAAGTTTCCATGTTTTCTTTTGGCAGCTGAATTCCTCTCCACATTCCAGTTTGTGAGACTCCTGGATAGAGATCGCAATGGCTTTGCTTTTTTCTTTCTGTTTTTCTTCTTTTTAGTGATGTTGGTTTGTTTGTCAATGTTCTTTTTTCACTTTCACCTCCTGAATGTTGGTTTTTATAAGCTGGCTCTTAGTTTTTTCCCTGAGTCTCAAGACAGAGCTACTATGGTTTTTGGCACCTGTTGTTCCTGTGAAGAACCCAGATGCCAGCCCTGCTGGTATTATTAGGTCTTATGGGTCTCCCTCCAGCAGCTCTGATGATCATTTCCAGCTCCTCCTTTGGAGTTGTCTGGTTACAGTTTTCCCTATTATTGTCCTACTTAAGAGTTCCTTGAACTTCAAGCAGGAATGACGTGTATTTTAACTTCATAAGATTTCCAGTCTTGAACAATGCTTCTGCCCTATTTCTTCCTCTTTGTCCTCTGAAACTCTAACATTGTAATAAAACATTTTGCTCATGTTCCTTAGGCTTCCTCCCCTTATTCCCCCCTTTTTACTCTGCTTCACTTTGCTTTGCTAGTTTTTAGTGATATGTTTCTAGATCATAACTCTTGTATTCATTAGTGTTGGATAGACTGCTTAAAGCTTGGTCGGTAAATTTAATTTTAAATGCTTTACATGGGTTATTTTAAATTTACAAAAAATTTAAAGACTGTTAGGGCAAATCCCCACCATCTTTCATCCAGATTTCCTAGATAATGGTTTTATATCCATCACTGCATTCTCCCCACAAGGGTTAGATAGACACAAGTATGCATAAACACATACATGTGCAATGTTCTGTGAACAAATTCAGGCAAGCTGTGGCTCTCAAGCCTTATCGCTGCTCCTTCGTGTGTTCTCTTCCTCTTGGGATTTGGTCGGCGTCTTAGCCATGTGCGGAGGCCATCCTCATCTAATGGCTCATTGAGGACTCTAATAACACTTTTTCCCCTCCTGGATGCACACTCCCTTGGCCTTGCTTTCTTCTTGGTTCTGAACTGCAAGCAGACACTTTTCTCAAGAAGAGAAATGTGCTTGACATCATCAGCCCACCAGGAGGAAGTTCTTGCATTTCTGAAATTGAATCTGCCCATCCAGTGCTTATCTCTGAACTTCTCTGATTTCTTCACAGGTGGACAGTCCACCTAGGATGTTCTCCTTATTGTCAGTGATCTGGTCTACCACAGCTTACTACATACTTTCTGGAAGGAGAATTTCTGTCTGCTGTCCTTACCAGATTGCTAAGACATGTCTTCTGTTACTCTGTAGTTTATTCTTGATCCTAAATGTATTTGTCCACTGTTATTGGAAGCATGTAGTTCTGGGACTGATTTTTATGCATTTTTCAGGTTTCATGGACAGTTTATTGTATTGAGTTTGAGAAATATAAGTTAGGCATTGAGAATAAAAGATATCAGCTACAATGACCTCTAATGTAATTAAGGAACTTGTATAGCATCTTCACTGTAGCTCTGAGCATTTGAAATCATAATGTGATATGTCAAGTACATCTGTTTTTCTATTAAACAGATTCACCAGATATAACAATGTTTTCTCATTGCACAAGAGTTCTGTATTTCATTTCTGCTTAGTCACTTCATATCATCCATGTTCTAAGCACAGATTCATCAGTTAAAAAAAATATGTTTTGGAGCTGTTGATCAGTACAATCCCATCAACCTTTGCAAATATTACAGACTATTTTGTATTACTCTTGGTTAGCCTACAGTACTTGATGGTGGGACAATATTGCTGAAGATCCTACATATTTGAGAACATGGTAAAATTAAGTTGGTGTTTAGCCTAGAAATGTTATTCAGACTGGCTAGCGTTCGTGATGCTGGAGGGTGTTACACATGCTATTAGGGGAGGAAATTTTTGTCAGTATTACCTAGTTGTGAGGTACAGCTGGCATGGTACGACCATTAGTTCAATAGTGACATGAAAGTTGTGGGGTAATAAATCACTTTCTGTTTCATTTTGGTTTTTTGAGACAGGGTTTCTCTATTTAGCTTTGGAGCCTATGCTGGAACTAGCTCTGTAGACCAAGCTGGTCTCAGACTCACAGAGATCCACCTGCCTCTCCCTCTTGCATGTTGGGATTAAAGGTGTGTGCAATCCCCTCTCAGAAATGAACCACTCTCTTGTTGTTGGTTTTTATTTTACCCTTTTTCCTCTTTTGGGGGACACAGCTCCCAAATAAATACACGGCAGCTTATTATTACTTATAAGTGCCCAGTCTTAGTTTGACTTATTTCTTGCCAGCTTTTTTTTTTTTTAACTTAAAATATCCCATATACCTTTTGCCTCTGGCCTTTTCCTTTTCTTACTTCTGTATATCTTACTTTCACTCCTACTCTGGGCTGGCTGGGTTGCTGGCCCTTGACATCCCCCTCTCCTTGCTCCCTTGTTCCTCTTCTTTTTCCTCCTTCTATTTATTCTCTCTGCCTGCCAGCCCCTCCTATCCTTCTTCCTGCCTCGCTATGGCCCTTTCAGCTTTTTATTACACCATCTTGTGTTTTAGACAGGCAAAGAATCACAGCTTCATAGAGTTAAACAAATGCAGCATAAAGAAAAGTAACACATTACATCATTAAACAACCGCTCCAGAGCATAAACAAATGTAATGCACCATAATATTCTCCAACACGTTCTAGTTGGATTGAAGAACAGCTACACAGGATGTAACTCACGTCTGGCACCATTAATGGAACCAAAAGCCCATAACTAAATAGATCTCAGGCTCTACCAGAGAGCCTACTCTACTCTTATTCTTCTATATGGACACCGTGATAAACCAACGCTCCTAAACATTTACTACTATACCCATAGACCAGTGCATTTGTCATTCCTCATCAGTGAAGCTGCTATTTGCATTGTATGGAAATCAGCTTAAAGACCCACAACTAGTCAGAGAGAAGAGAATGAGAGACTGTGGAGTGCTCTGACCTGCACTCAAAATCAATACCACAGCCACTCCTCCGAAGGCTCAGAGATGTAAATGGAGACTGCTCTATCGTTCCCCACCACCCAGACCCGAATGATCACACAGAAACTGTATTAATTACAACACTGTTTGGCCAATAGCTTAGGCATATTTCTAGCTAGCTCTTACATCTTAAATTAATTCATTTATATTAATCTGTGTATCATCATGAGATCTGTGGCCTACTAGTAAGGTTGTAGCATCTTTCTTCTTCAGCAGCTATATGGCGTCTGCCTGACTCTGCCTTCTTTCTCCCTGCATTCAGTTTAGTTTTTCTGCCTAGCTCTATTCTGCCCCGACATAGGCCATACTAGCTTCTTTATTAACCAATGGTAATTAAACATATTCACAGCATACAGAGGGGAATCCCACATCATCTTCTCTTTCCTGTCTAAATAAAAGGAAGGTTTTAACTTTAACATGGTAAGATTACATATATTTGTGAGTCTAACATCTCATATCTAATTTGTCTTTTGTCATAATTAAGGAAAACTGTAACTATAAATATTTGTCTTTAATTCCATCAAAGACCCCAGAACAATATAATATTGCCTAAGTAAACAGGAAGTGCATTGTAAGCAACTTCCAAAACTTTAGAATTGACAGAGACATCTCACTGCCTGGACAGTCACCCAAAGTTTTTTTTGTAATGTTGGGCATCCATCTTCAGCCTATAGGCCCATAGATTCTGACAGGCCTTTCAGTGAAGCAGGAAATTTGAAGATCTGTTTGGCCTTACACTGGCAAGTTTGGCAGTTGCCTTCTTCTGTGTCCTGTAGAATGTCTGGCAGTTTCTTCTGTGAAACAGAAACCCTGAAAGACACTTCTTTGCCCAATGTCTCAGACTTATTTCTAGCTAGCTCTTACATCTTAAATTAACCTGTGTATTTCTAATAATCTGTGTATCACCACGAGGCTGTGGCCTACGGTAAAGTTCCGGCATCCTTCTCCTTCGTCAGCTACATGGTGCCTCCCTGACTCTGTCTATTTTCTCTATGTATCTCTGTTTGAATTTCCCACCTGGCTTTATTCTGCCCTGCCATAGACATATGAACTAGCCAAGGCAAGGCTGGAGAACTCACCCTGGTGGTGAGGACAGGGGAGAATTGGTGGACTGACCAACGTTGCAACTACCCAGGCCCAGAACAAGGATTATGAGTTGGCCTACCCCGACATCCACCCCATCCATGATTGACTAGAGTATATGAAGGGACTGGTCCTGCAGACCCGAAGCTGCAGGATGTCCATGACACAGGGCAACAGCAAGATATCCAAGAGCAGTCCCAGTAAGGGCCAAGCATCAATAGTGTAGCAGAAACCAGAGGCCTGGAACCAGGCCAATGACTCTTTGCCATGAACACTTGCAAGTACAGATATATGGACATGATAAAGGATTTACTTTGTGACTGACTGTGTTGCATTATTCCATGTGACACTTTCCATGATGAGATTTTTTTTATATTATTTTCTTATTTCCTCTTAAATTTTATTTTATCTTGAGGGCAGGAAGTTGCAAGGGCAAAGGATAGAAGTAGAGATGGGGAAATGAATGGGACTGAGATGCATAATGTAAAAGACACAAAAAATAAATAAAAAGAAAAATAATATTGAAAATTAAAAATTACAAATAAAGAAACAAGAAAGAAGTGCCTTTTACTGTAGAGTTTAACTCTAGGTACCATTTTGCTTGGACCTATGAGTCTGTGCTGCATGAGGGATATGACACTATAATGCTTATATTAGCTTTGTTTCCAGCAGTTTCAAGTTTCCACTGACCTGTATAACGGAAATGTCTTCTCTCCTCCTCAGAATATGATAACTTATAATTTTCTCCCTATGTCCATTATTTCTGGCCACAAGCGACTCTATAAATGGTAAAAAAAAAAAAAAATTGGAAGAAGCCTGTTTTAAAATTGTGTCAGGTAAATGCTCTCATGAAATACTCATAGTTTTCTCTTTCGAGGGTTCTACCCCCGTGTTCATTTTTACCCCAGGTCCAAGCACACTTTCTCAGCCACCTACATTGCAGTAGAATTGATAATAGTTCCTAGCTGGCTCCTTCCCAGTTTCTTTGGAACTGGGAGACCAATGGAAGACCATGAGTCCTACCAAGATACACAATGATTTTTTTCTAAGCTCCTTTGAAACTCCGAATAACTAAATCTCTTTCAAAATTTTTTGACAGTTACATAATTTAACTAATGCACTGCTTTATGAATGAATGAATGAATATACAACGAAATATTAATTGACCCCCACAAAGAATGAAATCCCATCAGTTTCAACAGAATGGACTTTTCTAAGTAGGAGACAGTATTTTAAATGAACAAAGCCAAATGCTGCATGTTCACACCAATGTGTAGACACTACAAAAGATGACCTTTGAAGAAGAAGGAAGTACAATAGTGATTCCTAAAAGCACAGATGGAGGGAGAAAGGGGAAAAGCTTAAGTAGTGACTTCTAACATACAGCCAGGAGCAAGGAATGTGTTCTAGTTTTCCCCAGCATAGCAAGATTAGTTCACAACAAACCATATGTATTTAATGAAGATCTAGAAAAGAGGAGTGAACAGGGTCCAAACATGAAATGAGGAACATGTAAAGATAAAAATGATTACAACCTATGGTGGTTTGAATGCGAATGTTACCATAAACTCAGTTGTCTTAGTCCACAGTTGGTGGTGCTCTTTGGGCAGGTTAAGGAGGTGTGCCATGCTGGAGGAAATGGGTCATCGGGGCAGGCTTTTGACGTTTCAAAACCTTATGCCATTGCCACCTTGCTCTCTGCTTTGTGTTTGCAGTGCAGGATGTGAGCTCTTAGATTGCTACTGCCAGGAGGACTCATCGTTTTTGTAGAATACTTGAAGTTAAAGCCCAGCACCCACATGGTAGCTCAGAACTCTCTGTAGCCCCAGGTCTAGGGTACCCAGGACCCTCTTCTGATAATTATGAGCTCCAATTCTGCACATAGATATGCAGGAAAAATACTCAAGCACATAAATACAACCAAAAGAAAGGAAGAAAAGTTGTAACTATTAAAATGGGAAAGGCATCAAACAACCATCACTCATCCCTGAGTTGGCTAGGATGCCAGCACATCTGACTCAGCACTCATGTTGCTTCTAGCCTCATCTTCATGAAGTCATAACCATGTGCCTTTTTCAGCAGCCATCCAAGGCATATGTGGACCAAGAAAAGTAGCCAATATCAGCAAAATCACAACAGTGGATCAGGTTCTCTGGACTAAGCAGAACTCCCATTTAGTTAAGTCAAGACCATGTATGATACAGAATATTTTCTCTTCTGTTGCCTAAACATATTTTCTAGCATCACAGCTTAATTTTTCACAGATGTGACACTTTTTAGTTCAATTGTTTTGTTTGCTATCACTGTTATAATAATAATTTTTATTTCATTATAATGCACCAAAAAGAGCTATTCATAGATTATAAATAGTGAGCATATAAGTATTGCTCTCATATATATATATATATGCTTACTACTTATAATCTATGAATATATATCAACTCTCTCACTATATATATATATATATATATATATATCCTCACTACTTATAATCTATATTATAATATATATTGATGTAGGATTTCCGTCTGTATGCTGTGATTACCATTGATAAATAAAGGAACTACTTTGGGCCTATAGCAGAGCTATAGGGAAACAGAGCTAGGCTGGAAAAACTAAGCTGAGTGCTGGGAGAAAGGAGGCAGAGTCAGGAGAAGCCTTGGAGCCTCTGCCAGAGACAGACATGCTGAAACTTTGCTGGTAGGCGACGACCTCGTGGTGATGCACAGATTAGTGGAGATGGGTTAAATTGAGATGTAAGAGTTTAGCCAGAACTATGCTTAAGCTATCAGCCACATAGTACTGCAAATAATATGGCTTTCTGTGTGATTATTTTCAGGGCTGAGCAGCCAGAAGCAAACTAACGGCCTCTTCCAACTATATATATATGCTCAGTGCTTATAATCTATAAATAGCACTTTTGGTATTTTTATATACATACATACATACATACAGACAGACAGACAGACAGACAGATGGAGAGAGAGCCCAAGAGCATTGACTTCTCTTTGAAGGACATATAACATATTTACTATTAGTAAATATAAGACATATTATTGTGTTTTAACAAATGGAGCTTGCCTGAAAATCAGAGTGCAGAGCTAAGGCACTACAGGTCCCAGAGTGGTGGCTCACACCTTTAATCGCAGGACTAGGGAACTGGAGATAGGTGTGATATGGCTGGACAGAGAGAGGCATACAAGGCAGAAGGAGACAGGAGCTCATTGCAATCTGAGGTTTGGTGGAAAACAATGCAGTCTGCAGTCCCATTGAGGACAAGATTGCCCCTCTGTTTGTCTGAGCCTTGGGAGAGATAAGAGCTCTCCAGGGCTTGGCTGTTTTGCTTTTCTGATCTTCAGCTTGAACCCCAATATCTGTCACTGAGCTTTTATTATTCATGCTACAGGCAAATAAAGTTTTATATATAATATAAGAAGGTAGTAATTTAGGGACAGCCAGACAGGAATGTGGTAGTAGTGATAAAGTCAGAAAAATGATGCTGGGTAGAGACAGTGTTTGCCAGTATTATGCAAAGACATTTCACATGCTCTTAAATATCTTTGCTTTTCTTTATTTATTTTAATAATGGTGAGAGGCAGTAAATGACTAGGGATACATACTATTTTATTTGCACCAAGAGGTTATAAACAACTGTTGTAAAAAAACATTTGAAAGTCATTGCTCTCCAAGTTTTTCATGCAGACTGGGGCTAAGTTGAATCAAAAATTATCCTAAAGTCATCATGAAAGCAGTATGACTCAAAGTGAATTGATTCAGATGTGGACGAGAGTATTCATCAACTTATGATGCTATATACAGCAAAAATTATTGTTTAGGATTGGATAAGGATGTATCCTTAGACAAGCAATACTCCTTGATAGCTACCTAACTGAAGGTCTGGATACTGAAGTGAAGGGCATCCCAGTCAATCTCTCCTGTGCAGATGATGCAGATATGCTCAAGGGAAGCGATTCCCTGGACATTAGGAGAAGATGCCAACGTTCTGTTTATTGCAAGGTAGCAGTGTTTTTTGCTGAAAGAGGGCCATACAAAGTAGTCCCTTTTGTAGAGTTCCAGGCAGAGCTGGCCCCTGGGAACTGGGTAGAATTTCACCAGATGGAGAAGGTGCTATGTATGAGTCATCGCTGCCTCAGGGCCATGGAAAAGCAAGTCACTGAGTTTGGATGGAAGCGCAAGTATTGTGATGTTATTGGAACACTCGGTTATTTAAAGTGCTGCAATAAATGAAGTCAGAAACTGGGTAGACGGCTAACCATGGAAGGTGCTAGCGGATACTCTTAGAGAGTGAGGTTTCCCAAAGGCTGTGAGGAATCATGTCAGAGAAGTGACCTGATCTATGTTTTTAGGTAGTGGCTAAGGGCCACATGGAGATGCAAAAGTGTTGTCAGGAAAGACAGACACAGGCTCTTCAGTAAGGCAGCAGAGGTAGGAATAGAAATAAAAGTCCACCTATGAAAAGTGTCACAGAGGATGCATAGCCAACACTGACTCTTAATTGGATGCTATAGAAATGCAGTGTGGTCTTCCAATATCATTTTTCTCTTCCATGTATGTTGCCTAGAGCTGTCCTATATATGTGTCTACTGGGCTTATTTTCTCTGCTGTGAAAGATATATATACAAACGTAAGATGCCAGCAGGGATGGTTCCTTCTGAAGGCTGGGAAGGAAAAACCTATTCTAAAACTTTCTCCTAACTTTGGAAATAAATCCTTGATCTTGGACTCCTTGATTTGCCATCAGTCCAGTCTCTGCTCCTGTCTTCACATGATGCTCACTCTGGAGTTTTCTTTCCATAAGGATACCAGTCAGGTTGGGTTAGGAGTTCATCCTACTCCAATAGAACACCACCTTAAGTAATTATAGCTGTGAAAATCTTATTACCAAATTAAGTCACCTTTGGGGGCATCAACAATTGGAACTTTGACATAGCCCTTTGAGGGACACCATTCAAGGTTCAGTGTTTGCCTTATGATTTCAAGGATTCTTGGTTTGGGCTTGGGTCTCTGTTCATCCAAAACAGAGACTTGTTTTCTCATCTAGAGCCATATGGGTGAACGAAGGCTGGTGAGGCCAAGGTGGAAGTTGCATGTGGCATCTTCCTTGGCAAACTTTCCTTAAAGAACAGTGTAGCACCACACATTTTCCCTTCTGCTTGCACCCGTTGGCCAACATTCATCCACATGGTCACAGATGAAAAAAATGAGCTTCCATCTTGGGCAATCCATTTTTATGTTCCCCTTCTTCTTGTATCAGGGAATTGGGTTGTCAATTGTACTCATGTTAAATAAGAGTGACAAATGAGGGGGGCTGTTGAGGCTGGAGGAGGATGGCAGGTGTCGACACACCGAGTCTGAGGTTAAAGGAATGCTCTCTCAAAAAGCTGACCCAGTTGTTTTGAACTGTGGCTTACTGACTGATGCCAGCACATCGGGGCACTTTTATTTTGTCTGGTAGAATGCCATGGTTTGGGGTATGTTTTGACCCCTCTGAAACTCATGTTGAAATCTGATTGTCACTTGAATAAGAATGCCTCCCATTGGCTCAGATGTTTGAAGACTTGGTCCACAACTGGTGGCCCTGTTTGGGAAGTTTTAGGAGATGTGTTCTTGGTGAATGAAGTCTGTCACTCGGGATAGGCTTTGAGAGTTTAAAGACTCTCACCTTTCCCAGTGTGTCCTCTCTTTTTCAGGCTTGTGGTTCAAGATGTGAATCTCAACCTTTGCTCCAGTCACCATGCCTGCTGCTATTGCTCTGCCACCATGGGCACTTAAACCCTCGGGAACTATAAGCCAAACAAACTTTTCCTTCTGTAGGTTGCCTTGGTCATGGTGCTTCATCTTAGCAATTGAAAAGCAACTAATACAGGTAGTTAGGGCATAACACAGACTTAATGGCTTTCACATGGCATTTGTTACTGCAGAAATGATGCCACATTTCTTCCAAATGGGTTTGCCTGTTCTAACTTTCTACAACATTATGAAAAAGCATGGGATTCTCAACAGAAACTGACTTATTGCTTATGTAATAAAGACGATTACATATTGTGATACTTCCTGGGTCTCTGAGGAATTTACATTTAAGGCATTGAAATGAGTTTTTGTTTCATTTTATTTTATGTTTACCCCTTAGTAAAATTTATTTCTGCCGGGCGGTGGTGGCGCACGCCTTTAATCCCAGCACTCGGGAGGCAGAGGCAGGCGGATCTCTGTGAGTTCAGGGCCAGCCTGGTCTACAAGAGCTAGTTCCAGGACAGGCTCCAAAACCACAGAGAAACCCTGTCTCGAAAACCCAAAAAAAAAAAAAATTATTTCTAAGTGGTCAGGAAAAGGACAAAATATCAATGTGATTTTGTGTGATGCCTTCATGCGCATACATTTTGTGTGATCAGGTTAAACATAACTATCTTCTTAAGCATCCATCACTTATTTATGGTGGAAACATGCAAAATCCTTTAAGTATTTATTCAACTCTTAGCAGGCTGAAAGGATTCCCTGGCAGGGATGTTTTATTCTTTTATATTACTTAGTTCTGGTCCCAGGTTCTATATATTTCGCTTTATGATATAAAGCTGCAATTTCTGTGATGCTCATGGGCAGGGTATTTAGCTAGCATCACTCTTTTTTTTAAATTTACAATTATTTGTTTAGTTTTAAGACATTCTTTTATTATTTTACATATCTATTCCCACTCCCTCCACGTTCCCCCCTTTCCACCCCTTATCTACTCCTCAGAGAGGGTAAGGCTTCCCATGAGGAGTCAACAAAGCCTAGTACATCACTTTGAGGCAGGACCAAGGCCCTCCCCACTATGTCTGGGTTGAGCAAGGTTTTCCTCCAAAGAGAATAGGCTCCAAAATGCCAGTTCAAGCACTAGGGATTAATCCTGGTCCAACTGCCAGTGGTTCCGCAGACTGCCGCAGCCATGCAGTTGTCACCCACATTCAGAGGACCTCCTTTGATCCTATGTTGGTTTCCTCACTGTCAGCCTGGAGTCAGTGAGTTCCCCTTAGCTCAGGTCAGCAGTTTCAGTGAGTATCCCCATCATGGTCTTGACCCCTTTGCTCATATCATTGTTCCTCCCTTTCTTCAACTGGACTTTGGGAGCTCAGCCCAGTGTTCTGTTGTGGATCTCTGCATCTGCTTCCATCAGTTGCTGAATGAAGTTTCTATGATGGCAATTAATGTAGTCATCAATCTGATTACAGGGGAAGGCCAGTTTAGGCACCCTCTCCGCTATGGCTTAGGATCTTAGCTGGGGTCATCTTTGTGGATTCCTGGGAATTTCCCTAGTGCCAGGTTGTAACAGGAGGGAAAGAGGCGGATCAGAGAGAACAGGAGTATTCTGGGAAGAAGGAAGCTCTTTCCACAGTCCTTCCCAGATCACAGAAGAAGCAAGATCTACCCCGCTGAAAAAGGTACCCAGCCATGTGGCTAATATAGACTAGAATAATGGGCTAACATAAGTTTTAAGAGCTAACATGAAGTCTGAGCTAATGGGCCAATCCGTTTTATAACTTACACAGACTCTCTGTGTGATTTTCTCTGGGACTAAATGACTGGGGGACTGGGCAGGACAGAAACCCCAACAAGCAGGACCTTCATGTTACACCAGGTTTCTCGTTAGCATCACTCTTACTCTAGAACGCTTTAGGAGATGTCTTTTATCACTCATTACCATACACTCAATGAGTTCCTAAAGATGTGTTTTCTCCTAGCAGCATCTCTCCGGAACACATATCTGTTACCATATGACCTTCACCTCACCGTGTCTCCAGGGATACTGAACCTTAAGAGACTCACACTCCAGGGTCCTCTGGATCTGTCTGGCTGCCTCTACCATGACAGGCAGAATTCAGGAACGCTGCAGAGAGTACTATTTCTGGGGAGGAAACAGTGCAGCCAGCAGATGCCGTTTCTGGATCTCCAGTAAGCCATCCAGATGGGTTGCTGAAAGCAGGAAGTCTACCTCCTGAGTCTCAAGGAGAGATTGTCAGATTGCCTGGATTAAACGGCAAGTTTCTCTAAAAGACGTGGGTTTGGAGGTGTAGATGTGTAGCATTTCCAGTAGAGTGGGAAGCACTGGCCAAGGCAGGGTCAGCACCAGAAGTGAGAGGGCGGTATCCAATCCCCTGAAAGCTTTCAGTGACTCATCACTAGCCCACACAAAACTGCTTTTTCTAAAGCTTTGCAACGGGCCTCCATGGAGTTCTTTAGAAATCTCCTGCCTTCACAGAGTTCTCTCTAGCAGAAGGCCCGTTTGTAGGTCGCAAGTCTACTCTAGCCAGCAATATCAATGCAAGCAGAAGTGCTTGTTAACAGGAACAAAATCATTTTTGATGACTGGGAATAATGTCACGCTTGTAAGATGTGTAAGGGAGCCAACCAGAGGCCAGCTCTGATAGGAGTCAAACTTAAGGCAGGGTCTGATGTGGCCCCAATATGTAACTGAATCCACCCTAAACTGTGAGCCTTGAGAGTGCAAAGCTAATGCCTACTGGGACAATGCAAAACAAAAACAACAAACACAAACATGGGAATTTTGTAGGTTGTTTCAGGCTCAAACTGCTCTGCTCCAGAGACACTGCCATCTCAAGCCTCTGTGCCAATCCCCATCAACAAAGGGACTTTGAGACTGGCTGTTGGGTGACTTTGACTCCAGCAATCATCATGTTTTTCTGGCATGGTTCCTGAGTTTACATATGCAACTGGCTGATGCTCTCAGGGACCTTCCGGAACTCCCAACGGTGTCATCCTCTTGGCTTGCCTCGGCTGAAGAACTGAGCTTGTTGCTCCCTAAGCGCTCTCATGAGAGAAGATTCCCCAGCGAAGCCCGCAGTATTTCCTGCCCCGGATTCCCGCTTAGTGAGATGAGATCTATTTACAAATGAGATAACCATAATCTTTATAATAGCATGAGATTGTAGGAATGTTTGCGTAAATAAACCGAGCATATTGGAAAGGCAAATCTTGTGTGGCGGTCCTAACTGCTGAACGCCTCAGCCCACTGGCCTGGCTCCTCTCAGTACCCAGTGCTCATTTGGCCCATAGCTGGGGGAGAAACCTCTTACAGCTTAGTAGAAAAAAAAAAAACTCATTAATTAAATGTGTTTCCCTTTCATTTTGTATTAGGACTTTTTAAAATCACTATATTGAGCTTCAATTGAATGTAAAGAGTGCCTTTTATTTTGGCCTACTTCTTTCCCTTCATCTTTTCCAGTTGTCCACCAGGCCAAAAGCAGTCATATTGGCACCTCAATTCATATAAACATGCATGAACAAGTACACATGGGGCCTAAAGAGATGGTTCAGCAGTTAAGAGCTCACAATTGTTCTTGCAGAGCACCAGAGTTCAGAGCCAGCAGGCAAACCTCCCATATATCCAACTACAGGGGATCTGGTGCCCCCTTCTGGCATTTCTGAGCACCCACACTCATGTGCACCTACACACACACACACTTACACAATGAAAGAAAACAAGTGTACATGTTAGACTATAAAAACAGGACTTCTTATTCATTTTAAGCTCCAAACACTTAAAAAGTGGCTTTCCCAGTAAAAACTGCAGGCCCTGTGTAGAGTGCATTCAGAGCAAAGTTTAGGGAGCTACGTAGCCATCCCAAATTGGGGGAAAATCTGACCCAAATATGAAATCCATATGATGCAGTGTTTTAAAATCACTCAGTGCAATTTATTTCAATGAGTTTTTACCTGTTTTTAAAAATAGGAAGTTTTAGTTAAAGTTAAGCTAATAAGCTAGTGGTGGTGAATCATGACTTTCAACCCATCCATTGGAAGGCAGGGGCAAGTGGATCTATCTCTATTAGTTCAAAGCCAACCTAATCCACAAAGCAAGTTCCAGGACAGAAAGGGCTGTACAGATAAACCCTGTCTTGAAAAACAAAACCAAAAAAAATGTTAAAATTAATTTAATGTTTAGGATGCATATTGCTGTATAGATTATGCCATATCCAGTTGTCCTCTGGGGTTATGAGGGCTAAAAGGGAGAAGTAAGAGTATTCAGTGGTTTTCTTGGGGTGGAGATAATGTTGTATTTTATGTTTTTATAATTTTAATATTGTAAATATGCTGCTTTTATAATGAAGGAAAAAGATGTGACTCAAAGGTTTCAAATTTAATCATTAGCAGTTTTCTTTTGGGTGAATAACATTCCAACAAGAATTCTGTATTGGTTTTAAGGGAGTGTTTTGAGCCTCTTTTAATTGGTTTGCTTTTGTTATCTTGTGATTTGCTAACCTCAGTGAGATGATTTTTTTATAGATTTTGAAGTGAAATATATGGCCTGCCCCTGACCGAGACACTGTTTTAAGAAAATGTCAGTCTCCAATTTTTCAAACCTTTGATGAATGTGTGTTCACATTGAGAAGATTGGGCCATGCCCAAGTCTCTTAACCTTCACCTTTGTGGTATATCAGAAATAACTATTTAATGTCAATACAGAACCCAAAATATGCATGATTGTTGATTATTGTAGGGGTCTGTTGCTCAAACTTCCTCCCAAATATCAGAGTCCAGAGTGCTAACCATTACACCATGGAACCACACCCAAACTTCAAATCAGGACCTCTGGTTGTATAAAATTGGCTTCT
The DNA here is from genome assembly GCF_950005125.1 of Chionomys nivalis. Lineage (NCBI taxonomy): Eukaryota > Metazoa > Chordata > Mammalia > Rodentia > Cricetidae > Chionomys > Chionomys nivalis. Next base: position 25,624,371 of record NC_080087.1, on the reverse strand, counting down.
AGAAACGGAACAGACACAGCAGTCCCTGCCATTTCCAAAGCTAACAAGTACCATCAGACAATGTGCCAATATGCCAATCTCTCCCTCCAATACACACACACACACACACACACACACACACACACACACTGTTGTGTAACAACTTCTTCCAGGATACTGAAACATTCCATTCTACAGAAAGCTACTTAAACAGGAAGATAAACAACTCAAAAAAGCTTCAGGAAATCCCCGAAACTGGCCAGATTCACTAGGGCCCTCCTTACTGCAGTAAGCACTAAAAGCTCACAGTTCCTATAAAGAGCTGAAGACTCTAAGACCAGATCAGATGCCTGGAAGAGTAGAAACCAGCTGGGCTGCCCGGAAGAGGTTTAGACCAGAGACACTTAGAGAGGACACTTTCCAACCCTTTGAGCTGCCTTCAGACTGTGTAGTGTGCTCCAAGTTTCCTAGCTTTTGTGACCTACCACCCATGCTGGGATGGTAGTGCAGCTGTCTTTAGTCATTTCTACTCCTGTAATTAATCCCTCAGCCACATTCCTGTAATTAACCCCAATAAAACTCATTGGTTCACATCAAGTTGGACTTTGATGGTATTCCTACTTTGGTCGGTCATGGGATCCCTATCTGGTCTGAGTAGATGTGTGTGTATGTGTGTGTCTCTCTGTGTAGTGTCTCCTTAGCAAAATTTTTGTCTCTCTCTCTCTCTCTCTCTCTCTCTCTCTCTCTCTCACACACACACACACACACACACACACACACACAAATAAAGAGCTTGTGCCAGTTTTTAGAAATACTTACAGTAGAATATTTTCAATCCTCACCTTGAAAGCCCTAATATAACTAAAAGCTAAAACAGAGTTCTGCAGTCTTCTCTGGGTGCGTGGCTTGTTTACTGTGTAAAACTCTGGTGGATGAGGCTGTTTTTCCTCCTTTCACCTCACCAACTGTGCAGCAGAGTGAAAAATGAAGAACGTGACGCTCCGCCATTTCTTCCACACAGTGAGCCTGGTACTCTCAAAATCCAGTGTGGAATCATGGAAGTGTAAATAAATAATCTGCTTCCTAGCAGGAGCGGCATGTTGAGTGAGGTTTGAAATACATGCAACATAGTGTTTGATAAACTGGAAATACAATGATATTCAGATTGCTATCTCACAGAGAAAGCCTATGAACCATGACTAGGATGTTAAGGTACAGACTAAAAAGCAAAGAGAGAGAGCCCAGCAATGGTGGTACTCACCTCTAATCTCAGTACTCAGGAGTCAGAGGCAGGTGGCTCTCTCTGAGTTTGAGAGAGAGTTCCAGGACAGTCAGGGTTATAACAGAGAAAGCCTGTGCGGTAGTTCGAATGTAATTAGCCCCCTTGATTTCATAGGGAGTGGCATGATTAGGACGTATGGCTTTGTTGGAGTGGGCCCGGCCTTGTTGAAGGAAGTGTGTCACGATGGATTTGGGCTTTGAGGTTTTCTATGCTCAGGATACTGTCCAGTGTCTCAGTCAAGTTCCTGTTGTTTACACGATGTAGGAGTCTCAGCTACTTCAACACCATGTCTGCCTACATGCTGCCGTACTCTAGCTGTGTAATGTATAATAAAGTTTACTCTTGATAATGGAGTGAACCTTTGACACTGTAAGCAAGCCCTAACTAAATGTTTTCCTTATAAGAGTTGTTGTGGCCATGGTGTCTTCTCACAGCAATAGAAAAACCTAATTAGGACAGAAAAAAAAAAAAAAGGCAAGCAGAAAGCCCCTGAATATGTTAAGATACCGATAAGAAACTGTGAACAGAAAGTCTTAAGGATTGGAAACTGCTGTTCTTTTAAAACCTGATTATAGTCAAGGTTTATGCAAAATGTTTCATTCTTAAAAACATAAAGTCATCTCATATGGTTAGCAAATCAGGAAAACAAAAGTAAATCTGTTAATGTAGGTTCAAAACACCCCTCTGAAAACAGAGCAACAGAACACATGATGTCATCATATTTATATCCACAGTAAAATTTTAAAATAAAAATACCACTTTATTTTATAATTATGAAGGAAGAGAAATCTTATTAACAACATTCTAAAATCCAAGTAGGAGAGGTGTATCCAACTTTGAAATGGCACTTCACTTTCTAGAAACTTCTTTAAGGTCTTTGTAAGACTGAGGGATTTTCAATAAATTCAATTTTTTCCTTGCAATCATGAACATTCAGCAAGGACACACACAAATAGCCCTGACTTTACCATGAGAATGAGTTTCTAGGTTGTGAATGAAGAATTTTTTTTTTTTTTATGCTGGTGGCTTCAGTTTCTTTCAGCATAATTATGCCATTTGAAAAGATCTAAGGGCTTTCTTCCCTTGTTGGTTGGAAACCTTCAGGAGTGCATGCTGGACTTGCTGGCTTCTCTATCTCTGAGACTATGCTTTCTCCGCCCCCTCATACTCTGACTCAGAGACTATTTGAAGGGGGCACCTGTTGTGAATGGATCCACAGGAAATACCGTTGTGGCCTTCTCATAACCGGACCCTTTATCTGGTTGGCTGAAACATGATCATGATTTAAATAAAATAAAATAACTACGCTGCCCACAGACTGTTGCAACTTCCCTGTGACAACATTTACTGGAAGGCTGAGGGAATCAACTTTAGATTTACTTTCCTTCCATTGATTGCTGATACTGTAGTATATGGGGGAAAATGTCGGAGAGCAAAAGGAATTTTAACTCTGAAGGATTTGTATTAAATCACACATGCGTGGGTGAGATTTACATCCACCGGGTGGTTTGGCTTTTAAAATGGAATGCAGTCTCATAGCAGTAATGGCAATCATCACAGATTTCTATTTATAAAACTTCTTCTGGTCACTGAAATGGCTCAGCTGGCAAAGGCACGTGCTGTCAAGCCCCATGATCTGAGTTTGATAGTGGGGACCCACTTTGTGGAATGAGAGAATTCTCACACCAGCTGTTTACTCTGCCCTCCACACTTGTCCTATGGTACACACACACACACACACACACGAGAGCGTGCGTGCATAGTAAAAAGTTTTAAAAGAACTTGTTCAAAGCTCATGTTTAATCTTCTGTTACGTATTGATAAATTACAAAGCTTTGTGGAATTAATTTATAAGGTCTTTTACAGTCGTAAATGCTGATCAACTTTAAACCCTCATCTGAATCCTAATAGGTGTCACTGGAGGACGGCTGACCCCAGTGGGTGCGGTGGCAGCGAGCGTCTATCTCCCGAGCCAGCAGCCCGGGGAAACCGGCCCTCCTCCCCCTGGACCGCGCTCCCGCACGCAGGCCGGCGGTAGACCTCGAGGACCGCCTAGGGGGCGCCCGGCCCGGGCTGCGAACGCAGCTGCAGAATGACGTAGATGACGCCAGAGATGACACCAGGCCGCCGGCCCGCGTCGGCCTCACTCCCGCCCCGCCCGCGCAGGTCGCCGGTGCGCTCGCAGTCGCGTCCGTCCCAGGGGACACGCCCCGCCTCCTGCGCTCCGCCCCTCGCCGCACCGCGCCCCGGTTCCCACGGCGCCGCCTCCGGGCGCCGCGAAAGAACCCGCCCGCCCTGCAAGCAGTCCCGCCGGGCCAGGCCTCGCGAACATGGCGCTTGTCCCCTGCCAGGTGCTGCGGGTGGCCATCCTGCTGTCCTATTGCTCCATCCTGTGCAACTACAAAGCCATCGAAATGCCCTCCCATCAGACCTATGGGGGGAGCTGGAAGTTCCTGACCTTCATTGATCTGGTAAGGCCATAGGCTATCCTGTTTCTCCCTCGTCCAGCTGCACCGCCCCCGTCCCCTCCCCGGGGTATGTGCGTGTGTGTGTGTGTGTGTGTGTGTGTGTGGCGTGTGTGTGTGTGTGTGTGTGTGTATGACTCACACAAGCACCAGCGTGTGTGCGCCACCAACAGTCATGCTGGCTGGGCTCCCATGAAGGCCTGGATGCCCCTCTCACCTTTTACCTGGTAGGTAGGGGAGATAAAAAGATGGGGCATAGCCAAATGGGCACAGGTCTGCTTCTAAGAAGTGACATGGAAAGAGGATCCGCCACCAGAAGCATCTGTCAGCCTTGATCCTGAGTGTCCTCAGGTTTATTCTCCTCGGAAGTGCTTTCCAAAGCCACCTGCCGAGTTAAACTTCCAACACTCGCGCTAGAGTCTGAGTATTGTCTGGTTTCTTGGAACATGGCTTTAGAAGCACCGGAACTCCTCCATCGGAGGGAGAGAAAGCACACAATAAAACCTTTGTACATGCCTTTTCTGCCCATTGTCAACAGTGTGCTTCTGACCTTTCCACTAGAAAACACCAAGAGAACAGTTCATGGCGGGGCTCGACCTGACATACTTGGAACTTCCAGTCTTCCACAGTGAAAGTTTGTAGTTTGCGTAATCATCTCATCTGTCAACATGTGTTACTTGTAAACAGATTCAGGAGACTATAATTACTAGTTTAAAGTTCTCCTACTTGGGTACCCAAAGTACTCTTGCAGATAATCAGAGGATGGACACAATGCCCAGTCATGACATGAGGGAGACCTGAAACTTCTCAGTGAAAAGTCACCAAGACAAAACTAAAAGGTCTCCAAACATGGGCAGTATAGGGAAACAAAAGCCATTTAAAAACCACAGAGAAAAAAAATACAACCAATTCCTGGACTGCTAGGACTATCTGAGATTACACAGTTGGCACATCCATAAGGTTGTCACGGATTTTGTTGACTCTCCATCTTGACAAATTTGAACCTATTTGAAGATCTTTCCAGAGGTGTGGAATGCCTTTAGAAACACAGCTAGATGCTTTCAAAAGACCTTCGGCGTGCACCATGTAAGATATACTGCCTTTTCCCCAGCTGTCTCGAGGCACAAGGCTTGTCCAGTGCTACCTAAATTGAGATTTCAACTCCTTCTTGGAATTGACTTTGCTCTGAACGTATGAATTCCCTTCCAGTGTTCCTTTCTTCCTCCACCTGGGGAGCACATGGTGGGGCTTCGCTCCCAGTTTCTTGTGTCTTTCAGGTAGATAGTTATCAACAGGATTACTTTCCTGGAGGAGCTGATTGGCTAGTCAGTGGACATTGGCTTTGCCAGATGTGCAGGACAGCAGAGACTCGCATCGTCAGAGTCAGTTACGTGCAGAGAGACTTTAGAGCATGCACAAGGCATCGTGTCTCTTGATGTTTCATGTTTACATCAGTGATGCTCACATGCTATTAGAAAAAAAAACTGTGCATAGATTCTCAGAGTCCTTTAGAGTTAAGGCCTTCTCTCACTCCCGAGTCAGCTCTTCCCTTGAGTTGGCCCATCTGAGTATCGCCAGAGATTAAACTACAGCTCTCATGAACCCTTTTCTACTGTGCTTTTGCCTTTCATGGCTCTTGTGTGTGGTGAATGGAAACACAGATCTTGGGGTGATCAGGGTAGAAGTTGGGGGTGCTGGTCAACCCAAGACAGGATTTCTGCTTCACACATTGGCATTGCTTATTATGAGTTAGGAAACAATCTCCCTCTGCTAACCTTCATGTGACTTGAGACAGCAGCAGAGTCAGTTTGATAGGCTGCCATGCCCTTTCTAATTTAGTATTCAATGGTTGGACTTGTTTCTTTTCAATAGCACTTAACTATACAGGTTTTTTTTTTTTTTTGTAGTCCAGTATTAAACTCAGGTTTAAAATTTCATTTCATATTTATGTTTTAGTCCCTGTTTATCTCGAGCCTTAATCCAATCACTCAAACTTGTCACATTCTGTGGCTATTGAGTGCAGTAGAATAATTACACTTAAAAAATAGTTCCTAAGAGAAACCCCATCTGAAATAAAGTCCAAAAAGCATGCAGACTGTTACTCTTCTAGTAGAGGGTTAGAGTCTTTGGGGCATTGTACAGCTGTTCAGATAGCCAACCTGTCTGACCCTTGTGATGGTGTTTAAAGAGTACCCTAATGAGAGTCACCGCTTAATTTTACACGTGTGTGTGTGTGTGTGCATGTGTGTACATGTGTTTTTAAATGCCAGTGAATAAACTTTACTTACTAACATCTTGGGCAATTTTAATGACTCTAGTCCATTTTCAAAGAGAGCAGTCGCTTTTCATAATTTTCATGACAAGGCCCCGTTCTGGCCAGCTTGGGTTGGGTGGCAGGTAACGACACTCACCCTGACAGCCACAGTTGGGTTCTCGTTCTACCACGTCAACTTCCTCCATCAGGAGACGGGAAACGTGGACTCTAGTGTCCAGGTGCAGATGGCTATGTGGTGGTGGCCATGCTGGCCTAATTCAAATCTTCCTATGAGCCTGTGGTCAAATGCTGAAACATGGCTTATTGCTATCAGTACTCTTAGATCATTATTGCCCAAGAGTTGCTTTTCTTAGTGTGGAAAGACTGTAAGGGAACGAGAGTGTTATTGGAGAATTCAGGTTAGTAAGTGGAAAAAGACCACCTTGATATGTTAGGGAGAATCATGGGACCCAAAGATTTCCAGTTTTTAAAGCTCAGCATCCATGACTAGTTAAATTACTGTACAAGAGGGGAATTAAGACCTCAGGTGGAATTTGCACCGCTTAACAACTGAGCTTAATTTTTTCTGGAATATGCAGAATAATTAACTGGGTTCTATGTACTCATGAACATCTTTAAAAGCAGAATGACCAAACAGGTGAAGATTCAAAACGAGGAAGAGTTACCAATAAGTGAAGGACAGAGTGGTAATATTGTCAGTTGTGAAGATGGTAGAAGGGACCTTCAGGCCAGAAAGGGGCAAGGAACTGAATTTTCCCCTAGCATTTCTGGAGGGTGTACACATCGGCTGATATCTGAGTTTTACCTCAAGGAAACCTGTTTTGGACCTCTGGAGCTATAAAATGCTAAGCTCATGCAGGTTAGGCCACTACCATTTTGGTAGCTTGTCCTAGCAACAGTAGAAAAAGAATATTCTTGGCTGTAGAGCCTCCGGTAGAGAAAACATCCTCACAGCTGAATGCAGTGATTTAGCTGGTCCTTTATGCATTATGTCCTTTATGTCCATTAGACAATTGTTTCATTTTGGATTGCATGGAAACATAGGATCTTAGGTCCTTCATCACATGGAGCATGCGTATGTGTAACATTGGGCAGTGGGAAATGGTTCAAAGACCAGACAACATGGAGAAGAGTAGGTCTTTTCTTTGCTATTAACTATCTCAGAAGCTATTGCTGAACAACTGAGCCAGAAGGACTACTCTTAATTGTAAATGTGCTGGAAAAAAATTAAACAAACTATTTGGATATTCTCTTAGTGTATTTACTAAGGAATTTTCTTCGCATGATCTGGATTCATGCCTATATTCACTAGCTGCATGGTTCTTCTTCAGCTTGCATAGTAATTTACCCCAAAGATAATTAAAACAAAGGATTAGAATAGAAGCCGCATAAATTAAACTAAAGGCAACCCTGTTGTATGAGCCCTCCTGGTAGGGCTTGGAGCAATAGATTGTAAGTAAGTGTCTGAACAAGCGGGGATGATCTCTTTCCAAATAGTTTAGGAGTATTCTTTTCTTCTCCTCCCTCCTTCCAAAACATCAAAGACAATTTTAAAGTGTTTTGAGCCACCCGAATGTGATTTAGGTGTGTACAGTAGAATGTCTAATAATGGAGTCAGAATCTGCTTCCTGGAAAACATAATCTGGATATGTGTTGCTAAAACTTAGCAATGATGTTGGATTCAAGTTCCTAAAAACCAAACGAAGCCTGGTGTTCTCAGGCACTTCTGGCTTTTTTGCTTAGTGATCGTTTCTCAGGGCAGTGTTTTGCTCATTGATTCCATACTAACTTTTCATTCACACATTGGCAGAACGTGTTCTGTCATCCCCCATTCCCACAGTGTGAACGGAGATCTGCACGGCCAGCCTTCTCCAGATGCCACTCTGTAACTCACATCTTTTGTTTGAGTCCTTGTTTCTTGGCTGTGACAAAATGCCTCCAAAGAAGGAATTGAAAGGACTGGCAGTTTGATTTGGATCTCAGTGTGAGAGGGTAGAGTCCGTCATGAAGGAAAAGGCATGTTGGCAAATACATGTGCATAGCGGGTCACATGGCTTGGGCATGGTCTCTTTAAGACTATTGGCTGAAGAAGCAGAATGTGCTCCCACAGGACATTCTGATGTCAGGAAGCAGAGAATGGAGCTGGACACCAGAACTTTAAGGCTCATGCATACTCTTTTCTTTTCTTTTCTTTTCTTTTTGCTGTATTTTTTTATTTTTGTTTATTTTTTATTTTTTTATTGAAAAAAAATTTTCCTCCTCCTCCCTGCCTCCCATTTCCCTCCCCCTCCTCCCACTCCTCTCCCCCTCCCCCCACTCCTCTTCTCCTCCCTCTCCAGTCCCAGGAGCAGTCAGGGTTCCCTGCCCTGTGGAAAGTCCAAGGTCCTCCCCCCTCCATCCAGATCTAGGAAGTTGAACATCCAAACTGTCTAGGCTCCCACAAAGCCAGAACCTGAAGTAGGATCAAAACCCCGTGCCATTGTCCTTGGCCTCTCGTCAGCTCTCATTGTCCGCCATGTTCAGAGAGTCCAGTTTTATCCCATGCTTTTTCAGTCACAGTCCAGCTGGCCTTGGTGAGCTCCCAATAGATCGGCCCCACTGTCTCAGTGGGTGGGTGCACCCCTCGTGGTCCTGACTTCGTTGTACATGTTCTCCCTCCTTCTGCTCCTCATTAGGACCTTGGGAGCTCAGTCCGGTACTCTAGTGTGGGTCTCTGTCTCTATCTCCATCCATCGCTAGATGAAGGTTCCATCCATCCATCCATCCATCCATCCATCCATCCATCCATCCATCACTAGATGAAGGTTCACTCATAATTGGTTTCTAGCCATGGATAGGGGGCCACTGAGTCTAGAATTTGTGGTCCTAAAGAAGCTAAACAAGAGGGCAAACCCAAGGAAAAAAATATAGTTATCCTCCTGGCTATGGGAAATAGACAAGATTGCCGGGCAAAAAATTGGAATCTTGGGGGTAGGGTGGGATGGGGGTAAGGGGAGATGGAGAGAGAAAAGTGTGAAGGAGAGGATGAGGGGAACTTTGGGAAACGGGATGATTGGGGATATAGGAAGGTTGGATAAGGGAGCAGGGAAACTCATATCTTAGTTAAGGGAACCACCTAAGGGTTGGCAAGAGACTTGAACTTGGAGTGGCTACCAGATGCCCAGGGCAATGTCCCCAGTTAGTTCCTTGGGCACCTGAGGATAGGGAACCTGAAATGAACCTATCCTATAGCCATACTGATGAATATCTTGCATACCATGCATACTCTTGAAAGAGGCTCCAACTCCTGAAGTTTCTAAAGCCTTCCAAACATGATGAGTTGGCAGGGACCAGGCACTCGAACCTGCGAGCTTATGGGCAACAATCCACATCCAAACCTCAACACCTTCTCGACCAGACTGTACATCTTTATAAGATCATCCGGTGATGCTTGCCCATATTCTAATTCGATAAATGATGTTCCAGGCTGCACTGTTTTGTCATTTAATGCGGAATGCCTGCATATACTAATTATACATACTTTCAAAATATGCTTAAGGTGCCTTGAACATAGTGAAAACACGCAAAAGATTACAGCTTGAGAACAGAAGAGAAAAAGAGGTACTATTACATCAGTGGTGGGCTAGTTACTCCAGCTGAAAAACATATCGGGATAATCTTTGGGGGAGCCAAGACATACAAAAATTACACTGTCTTATTGTCCCTGGAGTTGAAATAGTGGAAGCTTAACAACCTACCAGGGGGACGTTTCTTCCAGGCACTGACCCTTGGAAGTTGTCACTCATATCCTCATATTTAGGACACTAGTAACATAACAGCTAATCCCTTTTAACTACCATAATTTAACATTCTTTTGCTTGCTAGCTTTGTTTCTGACACAAAGTCCCAATGTGTACCCCTGGCTGGCCTGAAACTCAAAGAGATCTCCCTGCCTCTGCCTTCGCAGTGCTGGGATGAAAGGCCTGTGCTCCCACACCCAACTAACTAAATATTCTTAAAGTTGATGTTTTGTAATTTTATGAAAGATCAAGACAAGGTCTTATAGATTACCTGAGTGAATGGATCAAGAATCACTTCACGTTGTTGTTATCATTATCTAATCTATTATGTATTGCAAAAAGAATTTGAGAAAACCATAGAAGGAACAAAATAAGAAAGGCTCTGATATGGAAGGTCTTGGGTATTTCAAAAAGCAGGAGATAATCAAATAGATTTTCCTGAGTATACATATTTTACTTTAGACATGAAAATTTTTGGCATTTATGAAAATGGTAAGGCCAGCATACTAAAATGCCCAAGTAACCGCACTTTGCATTTGAGTTAGTCTTATGTTCATTTACATACTTATCAAGTGTCTCCTTGACTGCAGTTCATGGTTTAATGTGAACAACAAATAAAATATCTTGCCATTCTGTATGTTGTTATGTAACTACTGTGCGCCATTTTGCCAATCAAAGCCACAGATACCATGTGGAGGCCGCTGGTTCATTACTACTTGGTGAACAAAGTTAATAGTTTTTTTTTTAGTTTTCATTCTTTTAGATATTAAACAGAGCGTGTGACTGCATGTTTTTCTGCAGGATGCTCAAACGTGAATGAATACTTGAATGATCCAGTAGTTTTTTTTTTTTTTCTAATTTAGGAGAAAAATTAGGAGAACAATTCTTTGCATTTAGTCTCTTCTCTCTGCCCCTCTCATTTGCAGACTCCTTTTGGATTAGGCACAGAACAGAAGCCTTGTTTGGTCAGGGAGGGCAAATGGTGGCTGATCTATTCACCTAGTCCCTCTTTTAGCTGAGAATGGCCTTGAGATTGTAGAAAGTCATGTGAGCAAAGGTTGAGGTCACCCTGTCCCCACCCTTGCCCTTCCCCCATGCCTGGTATAACATTTAGCAAAATTGGTGGCTGCTTTTGAGGGTTTTCGTCTGTTTGTCTGTGTTGCGGAGGAGCGAACAATAGTACAATTTTCCACATTGAATCAGATGGTCTTGTGAGCCAACCAAGCCTGGAAAAATCTGGCTGCCTGGAGTTCTGTGCTAGCAGGGTTTTCTCTGTGCAGCCTGTGGGAGGCTGTTATAGGGCTCATTTCTCTCCTGCAGTGCACTGAATCCCAGTGCAGCGAGAAGGCTCTGTTGGAAAGAGACACACCCTTTGACAAGCTCCACGGTGGGGTAGAACTTGTTCTGGGAGGTGTGGGGGTGGATGGAGACATTCCAGACGTCTTCTAATGACATGTAGTTATGCTTGTGAGGCTTTTATATCATGGGACCTGTTAACTTCAAAAAGCAGTGCGTAGTCATTATAGAAAATTTATACATCAGTGAACAAAAATTATTATTTTTTTAATTTAAGAAGTATTAAAAGGGGAAATATTTGGAAAATACAGGAAGCTGTAGGGAGGAAAGTGTTTCCATCTTAATTCTCCCTAATTTCTTTACATTTTAGTGTTTCTAGATGTTTTTGAATATTACCCACAAAAATACACAAAATTTTAGACTGCAGATATGTGTATGCAAGTATGCACATATGTACATGTGTGCCAGATAAAAATATTATTCATGTTATGTTATTTTTAAATTACAAATGTTACTCAGGTACCAATGTTAGTATTTTAATATTTACTCTGTCAGGCATATGTATATTATTATAAACAGAAGATCAGTATCTGCACATGTTTTTGATAAATTTATTCTTAATCTTCATACATTAAATATACTTTTGTGTAATTTTTTTAGGTTTTGACAGATTCATAGGATTTAGTAATTATTAGCATGACTATGTAAAACATAGCTTCGTATTTTTACCCCTTCAGAGCCCAACATGCACCTGATTTGCCTTACAGTGCTACTTATGCTTTTTTCCTGTGTTGTTTATTACCTTTTCCTAGAAACAAAATAAAGGGGTTGGGGGAGGCTGGAGAGATGGTTCAGTGGTTAAGAGCACTGACTCCTCTTCCAGAGGTCCTGAGTTCAATTCCCAGCAACCACATGGTGGCTCACAGCCATCTATAATGAGATCTGGTGCCCTCTTCTGGCACGTGAGCATACATGGAAGGGATGTTGCATACATAATAAATAAATAAGTCCTTAAAAAAAAATAAAGGGGTTGCTGTAAGGTTTTGGTTCCATTCTTCTTTAAATGTATTTACAGTTGTGGATTTCAAATTCATGAACGCTGCCTTGCACCATTAGTGTGTTACATGTTGTTAGATGTACCACAGTTTGCCAATTTTATTTACCCTAGTTTTATTAGCTTTGTGTGTGTGTGTTTCTGTATGTCTGTGCATGTTCCGTGACTCGTATGTATCTGCTAGTGGATGACCTTGAGGTGTTCTCTGATTCTGACTTTATGTGGGTTCCAGGGACGAACCTTAGGACACCAAGCTTGAATGCTTAGGTTTCAAGGGCCTTTGCCCTCTGACCTCTATCTCTCAGGCCAGTTTGTCTATTTTTTTTTTTTTTTTGAACACATGGAATTGCTTTCGAGCCCTGCAAGTTTGCAGTAACAAGGGGGAAGTCCTGAGGTTAACACTTGTGTCCCAGGATTTTTAGAACCTACATTTTCCTTCATAGAAGGTGTGTGCCTGGGGTGCGATCGCTTGGCCTCTATAAACACACATTTAACTGTACACAAGAGCAGCACAGTGATTTCCTGAGTGCCTGTGCCCTGGCAATGTGTGAGTTCAGCCCTGCCCTTTTCAGTACGTGAATGTCTCTTCTGTTTTATCTGTTTATCAATGATTTAAGAAAGACAGCGAGATCCTTGTGGTAGTCTATACCCAGTTCCTTTATTGATGATTATAAGACAGCCAGATCCTTGTAGAAGGATATACCCAGTTCTCCCCAGTGATGCCATCCTGTACTGGAGAGACTGGTGCTGAAGCAGTCAAGCTATGGAAAAGGTCCATCCTACAGTATGGACCTTGCCCATTCTCACACAGATCCCTCAATGTAGCCTTTGTCTTCCACTCTATCCCTGATCACTGACATACTTAAATTTGCCCTACATTGCCATAATTTAAAAAAAATCATTTTAAGAATGTTATTTAACTAGAACCATACATTTCTGACAGTTTGGAATTGCCTTATTTGATTCAGAATATTTCTATGGAAGCTTATGCACATTGTTAATATTTCATGCTAATGGATGTAACCAAGCTCAGGACTGTTTCTACTCTGGACTATTATAAATAAAGGTGTATGAATATTAATGATCAGGTTTCTTTTTACAATCATAAGCTTTCATTTCTTTCCCATAAATGTGCAAAAAGCTCATTTCTGGACGGTGTGGCGGTTGTAATTGTAGGTTTTTGTCCATTTGTTAATTTTATTCTTTTTACTCAATTTGTGAAATCTTCTTCCTCCCCTCTCTCCACCTCTCCCGCTCCTTCTACTTTTCCCTGAGACAAGGGTCTCACTATGTTGCTCTGGCAGTCTGATAACTCACTGTGTAGACCAGGCTGGCCTCAAACTGACAGAGATCTACTTGCCTTTGCCTCCTGAGTGCTGGGTAAAATTTCTTTGGGACTCTGGGCCTTTTGATTAATATGTCACAGTTTAATGAATTACCACTTCTTTTTTCCAGTTTTGTCTTTTTTTTTAAGTTGTATAATTTGGTTCATAATTCTGGTTACCAAGTCTTCTATCACTCATTTTTTTCTCCAAAACACATCCATTTAGTTTTTGTGAAAATACATGAATATTGTCTTATTTAGGGTTTCTATTGTTGTGATAAAATACCTTAATCAAAAACAGCTGGGGTAGGAAAGGGTTTATTTTATCTTACAACTTTCAAGTTATACTCTGGCAATAAGAAAAGTCTGGAAAGGAACTTAGGTAGGAGCCTGGAGGCATGGACTGAAGCAGAGGACATGGAGGAACACTGTTCACTGGCTTGATCCTCATGGTTTGCTTATACCTTTAAGCCTAGTTTCTTTTAACATCTAAGACCCAGGGTTGTTACTGGCCACAATGAGATGGACCAGTCAACATGTACTGGGTGGTTTTGTGTCAACTTGACACAAGCTAGAGTCATCAGAGAGGAAGGAGCCTCAGTTGAGGAAATGCCTCCATGAGATCCAGCTGTAAGACATTTTCTCATTCGCCGTGGTGGGTGATGCTATCCCTGGGCTAGTGGTCCTGATTCTGTAAGAAAAGAGAATGAGTAAGCCAAGGAAAGCAACTCAGTAAGCAGCACCCCTCCGTAGCCTCTGCAACAGTTCCTGTCTCCAGGTTCCAGTTCCTGCTGCTTGAGTTCCTGTTCTGACTTCCTCCAGTGATGGACTATGATCCAGAAGTGTAAGCCAAATAAACCCTTTCTTCCCCACCTTGATTTTTGGTTAGTGTTTCATTGCAGCAATAGAAACCCTAAGACACTACATCAATCATTAATCAAGGAAATGAACTATAGACTTGCCCACAGGCGATCTGGATGGAGACATAGACTCATTGCAGCCCCCCTTTCCAGACAACTCAAGCATGGGTCAAGTTGACAGTAAACTCATTTGGAATAGATAATGTATGTTTTAGATCTGAAATGGCCATCTGGTTCCTTTTTACACTTGCTGTTGCCTGGAAAGACGTTCCTCCTTGTCAGCCATTTCTTTTCTTTTCTTTTTTTTTTTTTTTTTGATTTTTCGAGACAGGGTTTCTCTGTAGCTTTTTGGTTCCTGTCCTGGAACTAGCTCTTGTAGACCAGGCTGGCTTCGAACTCACAGAGATCCGCCTGTCTCTGCCTCCCAAGGGCTGGGATTAAAGGCGTGCGCCACCACCGCCCGGCTCTTGTCAGCCATTTCAGCAGTGTTCACGTTTACCTAAAGAATCGTTCCAGAGAATTGCCTTAAGCTCCTTCCCTTGTTACTCCAATGTCTGAACCAACTTTGATTTGGCTTCTGTTCATTTAAAAATATGTGTATGTTTGTGTATGTCTTATATTTCCTGGATTTGTGTGCATCAAGTTTTTTTGGTTTAATACCCCCATCTTGCAAAAAAAATTATTTGTGTGAGATTCTGGGCCATTTCAAAGTTGTATGGAAATGTTAATTCATTGGTTTCTTGTAGCTGGTATCATCCTGTTTGGGTGGCAGTTTTATATTCTGTCTCATGGAGGTTTTTGGTGTCCTTAGAATTTGCAGTGTGCTCTTTGCTTTTGGAGTTTGACAGGATCTCGTACTACTCAGGTTAGCTGGGACTTGAACACTGACTTCGGAGGCGTTTTCTGTTTTGAAGCCACCACTCTGTTTCTTTGGGTCTTTTCCATTTGTGCCTGGGGCTGATGTCGGTTCTTATGTGCGCTGTGTTGACATTCTTCAGTTTTTCCTTCCAGTCGTGTCTGTCATGTGCTCTGTGTCCTGCTTCCCTGTCTCGAAGGATGGCCTCTTCTCAACTTTTACTCTCCCCTGCTGTCATGCAGTTCACACAACAGGCCTGTGCCTTCACTCTGAAAAAGGAAAGAGTTAAAATATGCCCTCTTTCATAACCTAGTGGGTGCTTATTTTCTTGCGACAAACTCTTTTTTCCACTGTATTATCACAGAGGAAAGTTTTTATTGGGGTGGCGAGGGGCTAAGAGGCATGGGTACTTTGCTAAAGTGGGGAGAGGGGCAAAGAGGTGGACTCCCTATTTCTAGAACACAGAAGTCTTGCTTGTCCTCTGGTTGATAAGAAGGATTTCTCGAGACGTTTCCACTGTCAGTGCTTGCTGTAGATTGAGTTCCTGGAGTCAGCCTACCTGCAGTTCACACCTGGGGAACAGAGGAGACTTGCGAGGCCTTGGAGCTCATCCTCTGCTCCTTATTCGTATCCATGTTAACATCCAATCTCCCTGCCATCATGTAGTTTCCAAACTACTCTGATGGCTGATTTTCATGTTCTGTTCAGTGTTTAGTGATCCCTTGGAATGACAGGTGATAGCAGCTAGTATTTGGGCTAGCCCCAGAAGTAGCCTGCATATGGTTTTAATACCTGGCTCCCAAGCAAAATACTTTGTAAACATTTCCCCGAGCCGTTATACATTTAAGTAAGTGCATGTTCTCTCATGTGGGCGTGTCTGTTGATTGTCCTAGCAAATGTATGAGTAGATAAATCTTACGCACAGCTGTGATTGTTTTCTTGGGATAAATTCTTAGACACAGAATAGCAATACTGCGTCATTAAGAGCATGCCTTAACTTTAGATGACTTTGCAGCCCTGCCAATACCAGAGCAAAGGTTTGTCTACACTCCCGTTAGCCCTGCTAGAGCAGAATGTCTACACTAACAAATGCCAGCAATCACTTGAGGCGCTTTAGCCTCGCAGATTCCTGTCCAGGCGTTGCAAACCTTTCACCACGGATCTCATAAACGTAAGTGACTAGCTGTCTTTAACTCGGCGCTTATAAAACCCAGTGGTTAGCTACGTTCGGTTTGGGCTCATAAATGCTCGAGCCAAACATAAATCTTCATGTCCTCATCCTAATTAGTAGAGAAGCAACATGGCTGAAGAGGTTAGAATGGCTTTCTGTGCATGGCCACCATGTGTCTGCTTGTGCAGTCTGTTCATCTTCCATTACCGTCGCACTTAGCACGGGCTGGAGTGATTTATGAGGTTCCATTTGCAAAGCCGGCTCTTCAGCATTAGGAGTCTGATGAAAGTTTCTTTGCCTGTCTGTAATATTTTTACATATCCTCGCTCTTATTAAAAAGCACACAAGGAGTGGAGTTAGAGCTCAGTCGGTAAAGTACTCGATGCACAAGCATGAGGACCTGAGTTTCATCCTCCAGGCCTCACTGAAAATAGACAGGCTTGATGGTGGATATCATGATGGTGGATGTCTGTTATCTCAGCGCAGGAGAGCCAGGCATAGGTCCATAGCTCTTGGCGCCCTGGCTAGCCAATCTAAATTAATTGGTGAGCCCCAGGCCAATGAGAGAACTAATAGAAAACTAGGTAGATGGGTAATGAAGAATGGCACTCAAAGTGGACCTCGGACCTTCACATGATTACATGTGAGCAGGCACTACTGCACACACAGACACAGACACACACACATACACACACATACACACACGCACGCACACACACACAGTAGATGTCCTCTAAAAATGCTATGGCATTATTCAAACAGATCACTTCTCTATCTGTGTAGGATCTTTGCAACACTACAATAAGTAATCTGAATAAGTGTAGTTAAGGAAATATTCACCTAGGCATACAGAGCATAGAGGTTATAGCCCAGCATAACCCTTGCATGTTGGAAAGTGGGAGCAGGCCACCACCGCTAGACAATGCAGCAGGAACCTGTGTGTTCATTCACTGTGTAGGGTCCCTTCAGGAATTACGTAAGGAAAGCAAAGGCCCTGTGGTGCTTTGAAGAGAAATGTCCCCCATAGGCTCAGGTATTTGATCATTTGGTCTCCAGCTGGTTGCACTGGAGATTAAGGGACCTTTAGGTGGCAGAGCTTTGCTGGAGGAAGTACATCACCGGGACTGGGAGTGAACTTCGAAGGTTTATAGCCTCGCCTCCACTTCCCGTTCTTTCTTTCTGCTTTCTGTGTGATGACATATATCGCTTGGCTTCCTGTTCCTGCCATTATGGACTTTATACCCCAGGAACTGTGTTCTTCCTTAAAATGCTTCGGTCCTGGCATTGCATCCTGGTTACAGAGAAGTTACTAATCCAAGCTCGGCCCTCTGTTCTAGCCTCTGTCCAGTCTCCTGTTGGCATTCCACACTGGTTAAGCCTGGAGGAAAGTCAGAGGTGAGAAATCTTCCTGAGCAGCTCAGGGACAGCTCTCACTCAATAACTGCAGGAAAGTGTACTGAACTCAGATCTCCTACCAAGGATAGTTCCAGAGGTCTGGGGTCAGCTTACAGCTCGCTGTGTACTCTGAAAGAGCATCTCTGTTTCACAAAGTGTTCCTTTCTAGCTGAATATAAAATGATGATGACAAACATGACCTTTCAGCAATTATGCCACCAATTTATTGGGGGCAATTATATACTTCGTATGAGCCCATTAATATTAGTGATGCTACGTGTCAATTGGACTATATAGCGTGAAAGATGAGCGGTTAGCTTCAGGAGTCAGAGTGAATTTCAATCCTGGCTTACAAATTAATTCCCTCCTGTAGGACCAAATGGTTCTGTTTCATTTGTTTCTCTCACTTATTAGAGGGGAATAATATTAATACCCATCATATAGAATTGTTTTAAGGATTAAATGAAATAATGTCGGCTATTGCCGACACAGGAATTTAGCCTTTAAACCCCATGACGTGAGTTCCCCAAAGATTTCATTTTTGTCCAATACCAGAGAGTCATGCTGATCTGGGTGGTAGGTGAATGCTATGTGTTAACTGCTGATAAGCAGTTTCTTAATGACTTCTATGTCTTTGAAAACTGTATCAAAAAAGAAAAGTGTATCTTTCGATTCGAATATTGTTGTCTACCAGATATGTGCAGCCAACAGACATGTTCAGGTGAGCTGTAATTCAATTGCTTTATTCTTTTTTAAAATTTAAATAACACTTTTTTCATTTACTTGACATATCAACTAGTTTCCTCTCCCTCCTCTTTTCCTGTCCCCTCCCCTTTCCCATCCACTGCTTTCACCATCCACTCCCCCTCCATCTCCATTCAGAAAACGATGGGCCTTCCATGGTTGCTTTATTATTATTTAATGTTTTTGTGGAGACCCACCAGGCATGATCATTTTAAATGTTTTTCTTTGCATATATTGAATTTTTCATATAATATCAAGATTTAATCCTGGACTGAGCTCCCAAGGTCCAGTTGAAGAGTGGAAGGATTGAGAATATGAGCAAAGACATCAAGACCATGAAGGGTTCATCCACTGAACCAGGTTACCTGAGCTAATGGGAGCTCACCAACTCCAGCTGGACCAGGAAGGAACAAGCGTAGGACCAAACTAGTTCCTCTAAATGTGGTTGACAGATGCATGACCCGGGCAGACTGAGGGGCCACTGGCAGTGGCACTGGGATTTATCTCTACTACATGTACTGGCTCTTTGGGATCCTTTTCTCTTTGCATGTATATCCCTAGATGTAGTAGGGAGGGCCTTGGACTTTCCACAAAACAAAGTTCCTTACCCTCTCTTAGGATTAGATAGGGGTAGGGTGGGAGGGTGTGTGGAAGGAATGGGAGGAGAGGAGGGAGTAGGAATTTGGGTTGATATTTTTTTTTAAAAAAATCTAAATAAATTAAAAGAAGATTTAAGTGCTTATTGGAACCAAAGTCTGTATTTTGTACAAAAACTGTTATGTTGTGACCTAATTTGATATACTAAAAGTGCCCTTAGTTAAAACACGAAGTTGGGTAGGTGGGAAGGTGGGGAGGATCTTGGAGGAGTTAGGGGAGGGGAAAAACATGTTCAAAATATATTGTCTGAAAGTGTGTGTGTATGTGTGTGTGTTTGTGTCTGTGTGTTTGTGTGTGTTTGTGCATGTGTTCATACTTTGAGACAGCGTTGGACAATATAGCCCTGGCTGGCTTAGAGCTCACTGTGTGGACCAGGCTGTCCTCAGACTCATAGAGATCCTCCTGCTTCTACCTCCTCTTCAATCCTCCGCTGGTATTAAAGTTGTGTACCACCATGCCTGGTGGAAAAAAAAAATTAAGTTAAAAAAAATAGTGCCCCCAAATCCCAAAACACAAATTGAAAGGTACCATTTTAGGAGCTGTAGGTTGTAAGGAAAAGGAGACTTCTTCTGTGGGGATGTTTGTTCCTCATGACCTGATGTCCCTCCTTGGCTTTTTGCTGGCCCTGTCATCTGTCTCCCTCCACCATTCCCAGGCCTATATGTTCTTGTTTCCTTACTGTTTTCTGCAGGGGCACAGAGCCCATATTCTAATTTATAAGTACACTCTAGCATAGCTTTAAGTCCCAATTCTTTTCAATGCTCAGACTTTTCTAACTTGGAAGATCGGTAGTCTTGAACAAAGTCAACTTCTTGAGTAGTCCTGCCTTTCCAAGAAGCAGAACCATATTTTAAAAATTCAGAGGATTCTTTTTGGTGTGTCTGGGCAGTTGTGACTGTAGATCTCAAGTGGTACGCTGCATCCTTCTAGGCAGCTTCCTCTCCTCACAGAATGCTTTCCACCCATTTTTCTCTCAGTCCTAGTATCTTGGGCATCTGTCTCTCCTTTCTCAAGCTGTTTTCTTCCCCAGAGACCTACCTTTGATTTGTCATTTATTTAAGGATTCCATACACGAGGACAATGTGTTTGCACCATTCTCACCCTCCTCTCTAATTTCTCCAGTGTCTCTCCAGTTCCTTTTTGAGTTCAGGGCCTCTTTATACATATGCGTGTGTGTTATGTATGTAAATATTTACATTGTGTTTATCCTCATTTATTAGTTAATGTTGCCCTTCTTCTCATGTGTTTAGAGTTGGCCACTTGGGATTGGTGTCTTGTCCTTAGATAAACTAACCAACCTGTCAGCCAGCCAAACAAACAAAGAGACCTGGTTCTCCCTTCCTCAGCCGTCGTTCGCTGCCTGTAGCTCTTTATCTAGGCATGAGGCCACATTTATTTTTTATTCCACACAAAATTTTCCTGCTTCTATATTGACATGCAGACTAGTGTGATCTTCAGAAATTTTTTGTAGGCAGCCATATTGTTAAGAGCCATGGCAGCAACATCCTGTTCTCTCTGGAAGAAGCTGTCACACAAAAGACGTCCTGGTTCTCCGGCTCTTATCAATCTTTCTCTTTCCTCTTTGATGATGTTCCTATAAGCCTTAGGTATACGGCTTGTGTTCTATATGTTCTGTTTGAGGATTACACGCCACAGACACTTATTCTCACACTTTTAAGCCAGTGAGCATAATGTCCGTGTTCTTATCTCAGCGAGAGAATAAATTCAATCGGAGGGAGCTTGTCACTCACCAATCTGTCCTCTTTTCTTTACTTGAAGCTGTCCCCCTTCCCCTCCTTTCGCAATGATCAACTGTTGCGCGCGCACACCTTCTGAATACTGTATGGCACAGACTGTCTCTTCTCCTGTCCCTGTCAGACAGTTTTCCACGTTGACTGTCCCGTTTCCATCAGCATACAAACGCATGCATTGTGCCATCTGTCATCTTAAACACAACAAAATAAAACTTGTTTTTTTTTTTTTTTTTTTTTTATAAAACTTGTTTTTATCTTGAATTGCTGAATGCCACCCAATTTCTCTGGGTGTGTTTTCAGCAAAACTCGAAAGCTAAAATTGGAAGTTCTGGTTTCAGCTTTCTCTTCCCCCATTCTGTTAAAAAAAAAAAAAAAAAAACAAAAACAAAAAAACAAAAACAAAAAAAAAACAAAAAACAAAAACAAAAAACCCATTCCAAGGAATCTGCTCTAATCAAGGCCACTACTGACCACCAAATCAGCTAATACTATGGCATTGCTGAGTCCTTATGTAACGTAAACTACCAGAAATGTTTGGTTCAATCTGTCACCTCCCTATCGTTTTGGGTGCCACTGTGGTGCATCCTGATTTATTCCTCCTGGTTGTGTTCTCTTCCTCTTCTTTATCCTCAGTGTTAAATCCACCAGCAATCATTTCTGGACTCCCTTCCCTCCAGATCACATTTTGCATCCTGGCTCTCTAGGTGATGATGGTTCACCAAAGTGAAACTTGGCGCCTCTGTCTCTTCTAAGCCTCTACTCCCCTGTACAACTGCCTTTTAAAATCTATAGTGAAACAGTTCCTGACCTCACTCCCCAAACCACCTCTGCCTCATTGTTCTTCATCTAAACGAATACCACCAGCATCTACGACTTTGTTGCGCAACCCTGTACTTACGGACTAATTGAATTTTCACTAGCTTCTTTATTTTCCCTAGTGGCAATCTTATCTTTAAGACTGCACTAAAATTATAAACACCCCAGCAATAATGTATAGCTCTTAAAGATTTCAGTTCAGTTGGATAGCTACTAGATAATGGAAAATGATCTGTTCATTTTTGGGAAGTGACCCAAGACTATAGAAAAATCTTCGTCTATAAGCTGAAGCACATGAATTTTAAAAAATGTCCAGTTATCTTAGAGATATTTTGGTAAAATTTTTTGATTTAAAAAGTTAATTTTTATGTTATCATTCAGAAACTACAGCCACATATTTATTTTTAATTTCACCTTTGGGCACATCTGGTTTTGACTGGATGTGTAGTGATAGATATTAGCAGGTCTCCTTACCCATTCAAGTCCTGTAAAACCCCATAAGCAATCCAGCTAGAACTAGTGCAGAGATCAGCATGCTTCTCCCTCTGTGAAGCTAAGCTTGTCATGCTCTTTGTCTCCTGTACTCCTGGGCTCTCTCCAGTTGCCTGCACATTGTGGGCAAGAGGGGGCTTGGAAAATATTTAATGATAGAATAACTGATGAAACAATGTGCAACATGGGCATAAATTATCAAGGAACTAGATTGACCACCGTTGCTGTTTACACACACACACACACCACATGCATGCACACCTTTCTTTTCTGGCCAGTCTTTTTGCCTTCTATTTGAAATCTTTACCACCCTAAGATTTAATCCTTTTTAAAATAATGTGTACCCTAAACTAAATATTGTGTTCCTTGGTTTTGCTTGATTAAGGCTTTCATAAAAATGGTCTCATTATGAAGTCTTTCTTTACCCAAACAGAAATAGCATGTTTCAACAGGGTAAACTTGACAGCACAATGGCCCATTGTGATGCTGTTTACACACTTATGTTTTTTATTGCCTTCAGTACTATGTAATTTGGACTTGCAACTGATTAGCCAATTAGGAGTTGGAAGGAAGAGATGTAAATGTTACCGTCTAACTTGACAGAATGATTTATTAGAAGCTTGTATTTGTGGAATGTCACCTGCTTTGTTGTTTGGGAAGCCTCATGCCAAACCTAAACATGAGTGTCAGTGGCAAACCTGTGCCCAGCTGTTTAAGAAAACACAGGCGCAGTTGAATCCCAGTCAAGTACAGGGTGTTTGTTTGCCTGTGGTATCCCGCTGATTTGAGAATACACTTATCCGTTCTGTAGCTTTCAGCGGTGTGACAGAAACCTTCTCACACATGGAGGTAACCCCGGCCTGTGCTGCTTCTGCTGTGACCTCCTCCTCATCCTTATCACTGTTTCCTGTCCCTTCCCATTGCCAGTGGGTGTCTGGGCCTCAGTTTGCAAGAAGAGACTTCTCTGCCTTCTTTGAAAACTCTGAACAGGTTTTTCTTATGGCCTTGTGCTTGTTTTAATTTCAGAGAAGATAGTTTATATTTTGTATTAATATGATTTACATAGACAAAGCTGACAACTAGTGTTTTAAATGAAACTGAAAATAAGACTTTATTGTTTTAGTCTTTTTAAATTGAAGATGGATTCTTGTCTCATATACTACATCCCGACCATAGTTTACCGTCTCTCTACTCCTCCCAGCTCCCTACCACCTCCCTTTTACCCCAGATCTACTCTTCTGCCGTCTCCCAACAGAGAAGAACAGGCCTCCAAGAGACAACAACCAAACCGGACAACAAAATGCAATAAGACAAGGCAAAAGCCCTCACACTGAGGCTGGAAAAGGCAACCCGACGAGAGGAAAAGAGTCCCAATAGCAGGCACAGAGTCAAAGACACACCGCGCCAAGTTAAGAGTCCCACAGAAACCTTGAGGCTAACAGCTATAACATATATGCAGAGGACCCTGCAGAGTCTGTGCTTTCTCCTTTAGTCTCTGTGAGTCCCCGAGAGCTCTGCTTAGTTGATTCAGCAGGTCATCTTCTCCTGGTTTCCTTCATCCCCTCTGACTCCTACAAATTTTCTGCCGTGTTTTCCGTGGATTCCCTGAGGCCCAAGGGGAAGAACCCGAAGGAGACCTCCAGTTTAGGCTCTCTCCTCATGTCTGGTCTTCTCATCTGCTCATGTCTGCTGCTGGAGGAAGCCTCTTTGATGATGGCTGGCACAAGGCACCAATCTGTTTGGTTGTCTGGCAGTGAAAAGAATTTGACTGTAAGTTTCAGCTAGTAAATTAAAAAAAAAAAATACTCAAAACTATCTACTTTGAAAAGGGCCCCAAGAATGTTCACATCTACCATTATTGTCTCTATTTTAAAGGGAAGTTATACTGGGCCAGGCATACAGTTTATATTCTACCCAAATGTCAGACCCCAACCCTTGAGAACTAGCCCTGGAATTTAGTACAAGGAGAATAGGGCATTGCCAACGAATAAAGCAACCCACTTATCAGCTGTTACTGAGCCCAGTCAACTCACACCAGGAGCTGCACAGTGAAGCTGCAGACATCCCTTCTGCATTTGTCTTCTGAAGGATGTGCATGCATTTGCAAGCAGACTGTTTTAGTGCTCAGAGGCAGTTTATAGCATTGACTGGAGATGAGGTAAATATAGACGTCTCCTAACGTGCTGCTCAGCAACCATTTCCTGCTTTCTTCTGACCCTGGATCTGCTGAAGGATCCTTACCTGAACTCTTTCCCGAGCCTAAGCTAGGTTTAGGCCACAGACAGAGCTCTTATTGGTGACCTGAAGAAAAGTTCTTCTCCCGTCAGAGCGACTTGCTTTTATTTTCTGCTCTGATTGGAAAGAATGATCATGTTTCTTGGAGCCATTGCTTCTGACTCTGATGGGAATGGTGGACAGAGGCTTCTGTTTGAGTTTTAATCACACATGGAGGTGCTGCCCTGAGACCCATGGGAAACCAACATGAAGGCAAGGGTTAATCTCAGTCCCTCTCTGAGACTCCTGCTCACTTCCTGCCTAGTGACCCTTTAAGAACTTTTACAGCTGGTCTTTCTGTGAAACAAAGATAAAACTAAAATTAGAAAGTCTGAAATGTGCCATTGCTCATGGGCAATAATACAAAAGCCCTCCCTTTGTTGCCAGCACCTTCACAGGTATAAAGAACTGTAGCCCTCTCTTCATTCTAATATGCTGCAGAGGAGGCATTTTCTCCACGATGGTGCCTCCTCTCATTCAGAGATTCCATCTGTGTAGGACAGTGGCCATTGTCTCAACTGAGGGGAACACAGGGTACGTGATCAAATAGGACTAACACGAGTTTTGAGTGGTGAATTCAAGCTTAAGAAAGTCAGATAAAGCAAGGACCAGAAAAGAACATGCGGACACATGCTGGATGGTGGCTAGGGTAAGGTACTGAGGCAGGGCCAGGGAAAGGAGTGGATCCTGCATGGCGTTGCAGGAGTGGGGGTGGGAGGGTGGGCTCTTCAGGAAGAACATCTGGAGGTGAACAGATCTAACATAGGTGTTCCAAGAATACCATGTAAGGAAGTTCAGAAATCTGCTGTGTATTATAACTACAACACTACTTGCGTCCATCAGCCTCCATATTTGTGTAGGAGGATGATAGCTGGAATGCTTTTACAAGACTGACTATAAACACTCAAAATGCAGGTTTTATTGAAAAAAAAGGTGTCCAGCAGTATCACTATTTCTCCCACAGTTCCAGAGACAGTGTCTATCAGCAAAGTACTGCCCGTGAGCCAGTGATGCAAGGGAAGTGGGTCACTTTGTGGAGGGCAAGTATCCTAGTTCTGTCTCTATTGCTGAGGTAAAACACCATGACCAAAGCAACGTATAAAACAAAGCATGTACTTTGGGCTCACAGCTCCAGAGAGTCAGAGTTCATGAACGTCAGGGGGAGCATGGCAACAGGCAAGCAGGCATGGTGCTGGAACAATAGCTGAGAACTCATGTCTTGAGACACAACCACAAGGCAGAGGGAGCTAACTGGGAATGGCATGGACTCTTAAAACTTCAAAGGCCACCCCAGTGAAACAGCTCCTTCAACAAGGCCACACCTCCTTGTCCCAAACAGCTCCATCAACTAGGGAGCAAGTATTCAGATATATAAAGGCCATTCTTGTTAATCAACATGGGGACTATTAGGCTTTGGGTCAGGGGTTAGTCAGGTGACACATATCTACAGCAACCTTCTTCTCATTGAAGGCTATGGCAGAACAAAACAAACTAAAAACCAAAACAAAACAGAAAACACACATGAGACAAGAGAAGCAGCAATAACAGACACCACTGACCTGACCCCGAAAGCTCAGCACTTATTTGCTTGAATTTAACCTTCCTTCCAGGAAGTGGGAAAGTAAAGGGTTAAGAGCTGACTGGAGGCTCAGAAGAGTGACAGATGACATAGATAGACACAGGGAAGAGCCAGAAAATTCCAGACTGGAGGAGGATTTATTCTTTAATAGCCTCCCGGGCCTGTGAGTTAGAAAGTCATTCCTGCAAGTTTGGAGGTACCTGGAATATTCTTCTATGATAACTCGGAAATATCACATGGTCCAGTTTCTGTGGTTCCCTGTTTCATCAAACAGAGGGAACATTCTTCCTTTAAATTCTTGGTCAGCCAAACGGTTGAGAGACAGCACAGTCCTACATGAAAGTCCATCTGAACCTCATTGGCTCTATCACTGTGATTTTAGCTTTAGCTGCACAATGTGTTCCAATGACAGCTCAGCCGAGAAGATGCACCTCTGCGTTGTGTGTAAGGAAAGGGAACATTCAGGGTGCACTGAAGACTGTCCCTGAGAGGGCACAGATGGCCTGGCTGTAGGAGTCTTTCTCTCGTTTGCTTATCGTAGAAACAGTTTGCAACCAAGTGTGTTAGAGATGGTAGACTTAAATCTATTTACAACATGTTCCTTTTTTCTTACTCCTCCAAACGGGAAGGTGAAGTTTTTCTTTAAGATGTCTTATTTGCAATGTAGCAAGTAAGAAGAACATCTCATCGTGGTGGTCACATGTTTGTGGTGTCTGCTTGATAGTGCAGTGGATGAGGCAAAAGGCCTGGCTTTGCTTTTTCTCGGCTCTAATCTCTTATTCGAGGGACAAACAGGGAAGGAATTTTCACCTCAGAGAATTTCCCCTTCACTTCAGCTGGAATGAGGCTCAGAGTCTGGCTCCGGGTATGAGATTATACTTTTCTCTCTCTCTCTCTCTCTCTCTCTCTCTCTCTCTCTCTCTCTCTCTCTCTCTCTCTCTCTCTCTCCATATATATATATATATATATATATATATATATATATATATATATATATATACTTGTCTCCACTGGCTTCAGACAGACTCATATATATATAGGCGACTTAAATGTATTCAACTTTCTAAGATTCTTATTGCTAGAAATGCCATTTAAACTCCAAATCTGTAAGGTGTGTTGATGTGGAAGACCAAGATTTATAATTGGCTTTTTATTATTGTGCTCCATTATTCATATGCTTATGTCAAAGTCTCACAGACATACTGAGAAGTACTCAAATCTTACAGGAACAGCCCAACAGTGATGCCATCACCACCTCATCAACATGTCAAACATGAAGCTGTTCTGTGTCTTCTGGGGATTTTTAGTCTTTGTGTGTGTGAGTGAGTATGTGTGTGTATGTGTGTGTGTGTGTTTGCATATGTATGGGTACTACTCCATACTAGAAGCATTGGTGAGTGATAGAGACCTGTGTAGTTAGCTGAGTAGATACTGCCAAATGATTTCCCCAAGCAGCTCTGACAATGTCATGTCTAACATGGCAGTGTTTAGACACTCCAGTTACTTTGTATTTTCAATAATACTTTGTAGCATTGGCTTTTTAAAATTTATTTGAAAGCATTCCAGTTATTATGATTAATCTTCAGTAATAATTTATTATAATTTTAACTTGCATCTTTCTGATCACTTAAATTGTTAGACATTTTTATTTGCTTCAGGGCTGCTCGAGTAGCCTGTTCTATGAACTGCCTATTGAAATCTTTGTCCGTTAAGATAAAGTTGAGTGACCTCCCTTTTAGTTTCTGGTTTGCAGAAAGCTACTTCTTGTTGCTTGAGGTTTCTGTCCCATCAAATCCTGGAGGAGTTCAGTCCCAAAGAAACATACAGAGGTCTACATTAATTATAAGCTGGTTGGCCTATTAGCTCAGGCTTCTTATTAACTTTTGCATCATATATTAACCCATATTTTTTGTCTGTGTTAGCCATCTGGCTTGGTACCTTTTTATTAGTGAGGCATTCTCATCTTGCTTCCTCTGTGTCTGGGTGACGAGTGCAAACTGAATTTTTCCTCTTCCCAGAATTCTCCTGTTCTGGTTTCCCTGCCTTCCTGCCTGGCTACTGGCCAATCAGTTTTTTTTTTTTTTCATACAAATCACAAATCTTTACAGGGTACAAGACCATTGTCCCACAGCAACTTCTAAAACTTCTAAGTAAAGGATATGAACCCTTTTCAGATACATACAGTAATTTATTCCTCCACATCAGTGCCTTAACCCCCTGTCTGTGTGCTATTGTGTGTGTGGGTGTGCTCACTCGCACACACATGTATGTTCATGGATGTGTAGGCTGAGGTTAATCTCCAGTGTCATTCCTCAGGTGCCACCATCTTGGTTTTGAGGCAAAGTCTTTCTTTGGCCTATGAATTGCTGTTTAGTTTAGGCCGTCTAGAGATGGACCTGATCCTCCCAGAACTGGGATTCCAGGTGTGAGCTATGACACCAGGCTTTTTATAGCAGTTGTGGGGTTGGAACCCAGGTCTCCAAACTTGCAAAGCAAGTACTTTACCAACTGAGCCATCTCCCTAGCCCTATTTATGCTATCTCTGGATCAACTGAATCAATCTAACTCATTGCTGTGGGGATTTTCTTTTCCTTTTAGGTAGTATTTATCTTATTCAAGATCACAAGGGAATTTTCTGAAGCCGTCTTACAGAAGTTTTGTCATTTTATGTTTATTTCTGTTCATCCAGTGGTGCTTTTGTGTACGGTGTGAGGAAGGAGTCAAGGGTTATTGTGTTCTCCCATGATCATCCTTTGTCTCTGGCAGCTTTGCTGTAAGTCATTGTCCAAACTCTGCTTCCCTGGTCTACTTTTCTATTCTTGCACTGATGCTACATTCTTTATTGACTTTGTCTGTAAACTCAGCCTAGGAGGTCCCATAGTGTTAGTCCTCCAACTTTGTTTATAGAGATTATTTTCATTACTCTTAGCCTTTTTTGTATCCACTTAATTTTAGATTAAGCTTACCAGATTTTAAGTAGAGAGTTTAAGCTATTAATTGGCATAACAAAAACCCTTAACCTATAATTTAGGGATCATAGATATTTTTCAATACTGTTCTTTCTGACAACGTAGCTTAGTCCTCCATCTCCACGTTTTTCTTTGTGCAGCTCTTGTTTTTTCCAATAACCTCATTCCTCCTTAAGTGCCTTCCTTTTCCTAGCAATCAAAACCTTGCTGTAGACTCATACACTTAGAGCTTGTTAACAGAGAAACTATTTTGAAGCCGAAGAGAGGAAGTGTTCTTCACCTTGTGGAGGAGGTGTGGGTTTTTTTCTGTTGTTGGTTTGAGGTAGGTGTGAATGCAGAATGTCCTGTCCAGATGGAATCTTGGATATCCTTAAAAGCAGCAGATGTGTGTGGGCAGAATGATAGAGTATATTGAGCATTCGGAATGTCTTGAGTTGTGGCATGTATAGTTGAATGAAGAAACCAGAGCACATTTTAAGTATGTGATACACTTTCATTGATGCTAAAGAAATGACCCCTCTAAAGCAAATGGATTGTAGCCTTTATATCCCTTCCTAAATCTTTGATTTACTATTGCCAGTCAGTAGAGCTTAAACATTTTAAAGCTAATGGTTAAATATTGTCAAGGTGACTGAGTAAGGAGTCCAGTGTGTTTTTGAATTACAGTCAAGTGTACTTTTCATTAAATAAAATCTATCTAATATATAACGAATCATACTGAAATTACTTAAAACATTACTTAAGGGATAACGTATTCTGGAGTTGCCCAAGGTTGCTACCTTTTTAATTTCCCAGCATGCTTTGGGAATGAATAGTCTTTCCTCATTCCTCACTAACTTCAGACTCTTAGTTCCAATTCCCTTCCCACATTGGCTCCTATCTTGAAGGCTCATTAAACCTGCTCACATGACCAAGGCTCATAGCCCCTCCCTCATGCTTAGAAAAAATGCTCATTATTTTTATTTGAGGTTGTTGAAATGTCCCTGTGACAATCTCCTTGCCCATCCTTCATCGTCCTGTCTCCTCTCCTGGTCTTTCTGCCCCTCAGGCTCTTCCTCAGACTGTTTTTTAGTGCCCTGTTCATGCCCTTTGGTGTGAGCCTAGCCTTCAGCTGCTGAGCCATCTCTCCAGCCCACCAGCTCCTTTGGTGTAATGGTTAACGCTCTGAATGCTGAATCCAGCAATCCTGAGTTGTATCTCGGTGGAACCTGTTCCTTGAGAAAAAGAACTGGTCAATCATCCTCATCAACTCAGACCATGGGACCCAATATAAACGGACTGCCCATGTGGGCCTCATCATCGCCAGGGACATGTTTCCCTTTTCATGTCCTTTTTGCTGGTGTCCACTTTACATTTTCTGTTTCACACAGCTTTCTTGATGGCCAGCATTCTGTGGATTTTGGAGTCTGGTCTTGAACTGTCTCACTGCCCAAATGCCAATGTTTAACTTTCTATTGGTTTACTTTATTTCAGAGCCCCAAAGACTCAAAACTTAACACATTACCACAAGGAAATTCCAGTGTGCTCTTCACTTTGGCAACTGGCACGTTTTCCGCTGGACCCATGTGTTGGTCAGTTGCCTGCCTCCGTGACAAATACCAGAGGGAAATAACGTAAAAGCAGAGCTTACTCAGCTTGCTTGTGATGCTAGAGGTCTCGGTTCCTTATGATGGAAGAGAGCAGTGTGACAGTTTTTCTGTTCATGAGAGTCAGGAACAAGGGCAGGGAGTGGGGAGTTATGGGCACATGTTTTTCTGCTCCTTGTTTTCATCATCTGAGCTCCCAGCCTGGGGGATGGTGCTGCTTACGTTTAGGGCAGGCTTCCTTATTTAATCCTGAAATACCAGTCTACCAGTGTGCTTCTGCCATTCTGATCCAATCAGGTTGACAGTCAGGATTAACCATTACATTCCACAACCTGGAAGTGGTCTTTCGTTTTCCTTGGTCCTTTTGTTTCCCATGTTCACAGACAACATCATGCCTTAGGATTTCCCTCAGCATCCTTAATGTCTTGCAGCCTGGATCCTCTTCTCTGTGTCAGTTACCTTTTCTCTCTTCCTACATAACCTGGTTTGCCCGAACTGCTCTCCAACTGACATGTCTGCCTTCAGTATTGTCACCCTCCAGCCCAGCAACTGTTCTCCAGGGTGTCTGTAATGTGGTATTTCTATGTTTAAGCTCAGCAGTAAATCAGTTCTTCCTATGGCACAAAGACCTTTAATATAGATTTAAATGCCTAGTCATGATACCCCCTCCTGGTGCCTCCAGGCTCGTCTGTTGACACAACCTCCTTCTAATTGCAGTTCCTTGCTTTACTCTGCCTTTTTTCTTGATTTGCTTTTACCCAGAGTAGGCAAATTCTTATCCCTTATTCTCCTGTCATTCTTCAAGTCTCAGCTTAAATAGGACAGACTGTGGGGGAAACATTTTCCCATCCATCACCCCTACTACAATGTATTATATTGTTACATATATCGCATATATACATATATGTATAACAATATACATATGTATATCACTTTATACAATATATATTATGTTGTTATATATACATTGATCTCACTTTGACATCACTGAAGGCAAGGAACATGTCTATCATGTCTGTATCCTCCTCCTGTATGGTGGTTTTGTAAGTAGGGACCATGTTAGGCTCTGTGGATGCCAGGATGAACGACTCTGTCTCAGCCCACGAGGCTCCTACATTTGGAAAATGAAACAGAAGCACCAGCAGGTTATTATTGTGCGGTTTGATGAGTTCTGTATGACAGACATTTTAAGAACATGGCAGGCAGAGCGCCTTCTGGGTCAAGTGAGTTTTACTGAAGTGTGTGAGGGTATCCCCAGAGAAATGATGCATGGCAAATAATCCTTAGAGTGAAGATTGTCTCCAGGAATAGCCCTGGCAACTGTTTAGTCAGTTTTGCCAACTCATCTCCAGAGAATGTTCACTGGCTCTTTAGATGCAGACAACTGCATGGGAATTAAGTTTTAACAAACAGTAGCTCTGCGTGTAGAGAAATAGCATGTGGTTACTGGAAGAGAGTCACTCAGAAGTACATTTTCAGGGTACTTAGTTGAGATTTGACAGAGTAAACATTTGTCCTGTGTGCTCACAGGCTCTCTGACAGAATCCTGTGTTTAGTGTCAAAATACTCTGACTTTGTCTGAGAGTATAATTGCAAACTATAGTTTGCCTTGTATGTTTTCAGTCTGGTTCTCTCTCAAACACGATGTATTCTGTAAAACAATCCTATGATGTGGGACACTTACAGCTATTTCCCTCTGTCTCCATCCCAGATGAGTACCCTTCATGGTTGGGAGCTGTTCTAGGATAGTACATGTATTCTAAACAGTTAGGGGGATGCTGAACAGAACCTTCTACAGATCAGAATTCGAGAGACCTGTTTCACCTAGACCAAGGAATTTCAGTCTTTTTGCATGGCTGTCTGTGCTAGTAGACCATGAGAGGACTTATTTGTCAGAGTCCCTAAAATTTATGTCTAATTGACCACATATGCATGAGGGGAAAAGCTATAATTTTTTTTTTACCCTTGTTTCAGTTTTTGAAGCAGAAATGATCAATACTCTATACATTGTGAGGATGTTCATTGTATTTGTTGGTTGGGGTTAGTGTTTGGGGATGTAGATAGCAGACTCTTTGCTCTACTTTTATTTTGTGGTGTGTTGAAATGATTCAAGTCAGCATTGAATGGGACCCTGGGTCTCAGGAGTTTCCGAGTCAAAGAGCTCCTGTCTTCATGAGACATTCATACAGTAAATGTTGCATGGCTGTTTCCCAGAAGACAAAGTGGAGAAGGAAAATTACCTTCTTAAAGGCAGTGGGATTTCCAGTCAGGTAGACTAGATATAGAAACATAAAGACAAATAGCACAGAATCAGCCTCCTCAGGATGCTATTAGTCCCCTAGGACAGACAGACATAAAACAAAAAACAAAAAATAATAAATAATTTCTTTGGTGATACACATTCATAAACACAAGAATGGAGAATATGTAGTATAAATCTTTGGTACCTGGTAACTTTAGCCACATTTTATCAATAAGATAATGGAGCTGGGTTTGAAAGGTAAATAATGTATGGACAATAGTCTAAAAACATAGTAAGCTGAGGTAAAGTATAGTATAGTATACAAAAATCCCTATCAACCTACTCTTTCCCCCAGCATTCTTTGACATAGTATAAATCTTGGTGTCAGTTCTACTGTAAAATTTAGTGTATTTCTGTTGGAGGAGGCTGCTTGTTTGTTTCCTGGCCACACAAACTCCTGAAAATAATCACACAGAAACTATATTATTTAAATCACTGCTTGACCAATCACTTAAGCATATTGCTAGCTAGCTCTTATATCTTTCATAACTCATTTCTATTATTTTATATTTTACTATGAGGCTCGTAGCCTACTGGCAAGGTTCCAGCTAGCAGCTTGTATCTTTCTCCTCTGGCAGCTCCGTGGCATCTCCTAACTTCACCTTCTTTCTCCCAGCATGCGTTTTAGTTCTCCCACGTAGATTTACTCTGTTAAGACATTGGCTGAAAGCAGGTTCTTTATTAACCAATAGTAATAAAACATACAGCATGCAGAGAAGAATCCCACATCGCCTCCCCTTTTCTGTCTAAATAAAAAGAAAGGTTTTAACTTTAACATAGTAAGATTTCATATAACAAAACAGATTTAATCAAGAATTACAGCTACAATATTTATATCTATTTTATTTTTTATCATAACTAAGGAAAACTATAATTACAACTATCTGTTCTTCAGCTCTATCAAAGATTCCAGAAGGATATAATATTACCTAAGTTAACAGGAAGTACATTTTAAGCAACTTCCAAAACTCCAGAAATGACAGAGACATCTTGCTGCCTGAACAGTCACCCAAAGTTCTTCTGTATCATTGGAGCATCCATCTTCAGCCTACAGGCCCATAGTATCTGACAGACATTTTCATGAAGCAGGAAATTTGAAGATCTCTTATGCCGTATATTGGCAAAGTTCATCAGTTTCTTTTTTCTGTGTCTTGCAGAATGTCTGGCAGACTCTTTCATTAAGCAGAAATCCCGAAAGACAGCTTCTTTAGGCAAGTTCAGCAGTCATTTTTCTGTGAGTCCTGCAAGTTCAGTCAAAAGTTCAGGCAAGAGCAGTTTCTTGGCCAAATGACTGACAAACTCCATAAGGAGCCTCTTCAATGCTCATCATCCACTTGGAGTAGATTTGATTGGTGCTGCCAGGAGGATATGTGTCTCATTGTCATAAAAAGTCCTAAGTTATTAAAACATTTTACATACCATAAAAAGGTCTCTGAAAGATTCAAAAAATACCTGTCTAACTGAAATATATCTCTATATATCTAGAAAATCTAACATTACTACAAGCTTGAATATTGTAGATGACTTATCTATTAACCTGTATTTCTTAATTATACATGACATTTTTTTAATGCGATGCATAAACAAAATACCTTAATTAAGGGCATATATATGTATGTATGTATATCAAAATTGATCTTAAATTGTATCAGTAAACCAAGATGCATACCAATGCAAAGTATTCAGATCTATAGCATATCACCTTTAAATGTAAACACATTTATAAACAATATTTGGGAATTTGGGAGTTGTTCTCTCCAAACTGCTTCCTGCTTTTTGTTGGGTGAAGTAATTTTGGGGGGTGTTCATGGTGACCTTTTGGGGGGGGGTGTTGATCCATCAAACCACATTAGTATGGAAAAAATTCATAGGTTCTCATCCACTGTGGAAACAAAAGCAGAACTTCTTTTCAAAGCAACATATCCTTAAACCCAAATTTTGAAGTCAAGATGCCTCTAAAACAATATATGTTGGTTTAGCTTAGCAGCCTGTACAATGAGATACCTCTTTTCACTTACCTCCTTCACAGTCGAAAAATTCAAAGAAAACACAATAATATACATAATCCAGACTCTCTGTCTATATTCCATCTTTACATAGCCTATTTTCCTTACTCTGTTCATTTTTGTACATGTTTACTCTGTCTCCTTAAAGACTTTGTTTTTTTTTTTTTAAAAAAAAACATTTACTTCATTTTATAACTTTCTATTTCTTCTCTCTCCCAAGCCTATGTACATTTGTTAAATACAGTGTGACCCATTTAGAGGTCTTTTCATCTGAATCTGTCTTTATTGTGTATATGTAATTTTCTGACCAGAAGTGCTCCCCCCCTTAATGCTAAACAGGTGTGGCTAGGGCCAAAATGGCCCTGCCTGCTTACTCCACCCAGTTCAGCATGGCGGAGGCATGTTCGCTGACTCTGAGAGCCATATCCATTGCCCCATTTTTAGGGACACAGTGGGTCTGTGTTTCCATTAAGCGAATTGTAGCACTCTGCTCACAGACCCCATTTAAATCCTCCGTAGCTGGACCTCCCAAAAGAGTCAGAGCCATTCATGCTGGCAAACTAGGAAGCCCTCTTAAAGGAGCCAAGCAGTTTTTACTGCCACCCCTGAGTCAGGAAGCCTTCTCTTAAAAGAATCGTGCCTCTGCCTGCTTCTAGCAAACAGAGCTTACCCGAGAAAATGCTGCTACCAAAAAGCTGTGTTTAACTCTGTTCTTTTGTGTCAAGAATTTCTTTTAAAACTCTCTTGGGCTTTTTTTGTGGATGTAGTTACCCATGTTGGCATGCCAGTCTGTTGGAGGAGGTTGCTTGTTCATTCCCGGGCTTCACAGACTCCTGAAAATAATCACACAGAAACTATATTATTTAAATCACTGCTTGGCCAAACAATTAAACATATTGCTAGCTCTTATATCTTTGATAAACCCATTTTATTATTTTATATTTTACCATGAGGGTCATGGCCTACTGGAAAGGTACCAGCTGACTGCTCATGTCTTTCTCTTTTGGCAGCTCCATGGC
Source organism: Chionomys nivalis (assembly GCF_950005125.1). NCBI lineage: Eukaryota > Metazoa > Chordata > Mammalia > Rodentia > Cricetidae > Chionomys > Chionomys nivalis. The sequence continues at coordinate 25,588,437 of NC_080087.1, read as the reverse complement.
ATCTCTTGACTCCACCTTCTCCTAGCATTCAGTTTAGTTTTCCAGCCTAGCTTTACTCTGTTAAGCCACTGACCAAAAGCAGCTTCTTTATTATCTAATGGCAATAAAACATATTCACAGCATGCAGAGGGAATTCCACATCATATTTCCTGATTTCTTTAACATTGTTTTTATAATGAAATTATTGCTCTCTGTCCAAGCTGATGCAGCTCACAAGTCAAGATAAATTTCACATTTTGTTTTCTGAAATCTTAGAACTCTCACCATTATTTCTTATTAGATTTAAAAGCTAAAATTGTGTTTTATTTCTTGGTGTGTAGGTCTTGAATTATTTTCTCTTAGAAATTTCAAGATAAATGCTACTTTTAGAGGAATAACTGTTTACTGTATTAATGTCTGGTGGATCTTCTCCAGAGGATTTTGAAATTTCTTTCTCTCATTCTCAACAATAACAATGTGACCTACCTGATTCACAGGGTATATTCAGAATTATTATTACTATTATTATTATTATTACTAGTTATATGCAGGTTTGGCTATTGAGTGTTTTCTTTTAGTGTTCAAATAAACACGTGTATGTTTATGAGAACAGAATGTGGTAAAAATAAAAGATGATATTACCTTAATTAAAAAGGTATCTGAGAAGAAAAATTCTAGTTTATACATCTATTTATTCTAAGCAATCAGCTAGTAGTCATTCTTTCATAAACATGCCACAGTTTTATACTAAGTTTTTAGAATTTTAAAATCTATGATCTTTTTAAAAATTTCTTTCTTTAGTACTGAGGATTGAAACTAAGACCTTGTTTATGCTAAGCGAGTGCTCTGTCACTGGGTTATATCCTCAAGCTTTTAAAAGATTTTCATTTTGAGCTGGTCTCACTAAGTTGCCAAGGCTGGACTAGAACCCAATACCTAGCCAAGGCAGGCCTAAAACTCTGCATACTTTTGCCTCAGCTCTGGTGTGACTGAGTGGGATCTGTTACTCTGTATTTTAGTTCTAATGTCCTTTATTTATTTTTTTACTTAATTATTTTGCCCCAGCATATACAAGAACATAATTGGTATGTGAGATTTACTCCACAGTCTTTCTTCTTCCTGTTTCTCTGAATAGTATTTTGTCCTACCTGGGATCTATTTGCTTTGGCCATATGTGGGTCTTTTTAATCACAGTAGTCTAACTTTTATTCTGGGACCCCAGGCTCCCATCCAGATGTTCACACCTACCACTCCACTCTCTTGCCTCTTGTCTGTTTCAGGTTTTTCTGTGATCCTTCTAAGCTACATGATAATCTCTCATTACTCATTTGAAACCTTTATGCCCCAGTGACTTACTGGGTTTGTCTTGCAAACCATTACATCCAGTAGTCTCTATTGATGACCCTAAAATGACGGCACTGAACATTACTTTGAAAAAAAGTTCAGTTCAGTAGAAACATTTCTCTATTGTCTCCTTTTTAGGGCCCTTAGCATGACCTGGCCACTCTGCTCTCATTCCAAGTCAGGTCTATTCCTGCTCTACTCTGTTGTCTTTACCACAGCTATTAATTCTGTTCTGCAGGAATGTGTAGTGACACTGTGTTCCAGATGTTGCACGAAGCCCCAGAGATAGACTATTGAACTAAAACAACATTTTATCCTCATATAACATACAAGAGTCAGACACATATAAAATAGCAATCCTCATGATGATTTCATTACACTTGAATACAGCAACAAAAATTTCAAGGTAGCCTGAGGCTGTGTCCTGGTATAGGAAGGGGAAGATGATGATTGGCTGCCCAGCGGAATGTGATGTCTTTGCTCTTTCCAAAGCTTGTTGGATCTTTACTTTTGGGCTAATATTCAATTCGTAGTCCCCAGAATAATTTAAAAATGATAATTTCATTGAGCAGTTAGTAGATATGTTTACATTTTCCCTAGGAAATTGTTGAATGGATATAAATATATAAACTATGTATTATATATTATTATACATATTATATATAATATAAAGGCTCGGCGCACGCCTTTAATCCCAGCACTCGGGAGGCAGAGGCAGGCGGATCTCTGTGAGTTCGAGGCCAGCCTGGTCTACAAGAGCTAGTTCCAGGACAGGAACCAAAAGCTACAGAGAAACCCTGTCTCGAAAATAAAAAAAAAAAAAATAATAATAATATAAAGGCTCTATATAAATAAGAGACTTTTTCCTTTAAAAAATGGGTCACGGTAAAGAACAGAGGCATGCTTCTAATTCTCATGTCCGCTGCCATCTTCTACTTCGTGTTTCATGAGGTATGCAGGAGGTTGTCCATGGGCCATGCAACCCAAATTTGACTGAAAGTGTCCTTGGTTTCCAAAGGGATATCACAGAAATAAATACCCACTTGCATTCCACATACAAACCAGAACGCCTGGCATGCTCTTTTTAGTCACTGTGGAATTGTAAAGTGTCTTAGAGACTTTTAATATATCTACGATCCATACCGCCACTTAACTCAGATGGTAGTGGAATTTTTGTAACACCAACCTCGTGCTTACCCAAACTAAAAGGACCCTGGAACCAAATAACTACTCTTAACTTAAAGGCAAATGTTGTGTAGTTATAAATAAGCCAAAAAAAGTAAACTTTAAAGAATGGTTCATCTATGTGTGTGCTTTTAATGTCTGCACTGGCAAACTCCAAGTATTCTATGTGAAAGTCAGTATAGTGGTACAGTCACCAATATGTGCTAATAACAGCAGATATTGCCCAAGAAGGTGTCAAACCTCATAAAACTTACCCTGAAACGTTTGCCTAGATTGTCCTGTTTCCCATGATCTAGGTCAGCATTCAGAGACAGAATTGCCCCCATCAAATTATTCTAGCCATTCAGTTCTCTCCTAGCAGTTCATTTATACCCATATAAATAAAATTGTTATGAAGACTCAATGTTGGAAGGACCCATGTCACTAGTTTTAAAATATTTAAAAGAGGAACTTCTAAGGCTGGGGATTCTTCTATCTATCTATCTAGCATCTATCTATCTATCTATCTATCTATCTATCTATCTATCTACCTACCTACCTACCTACCTATCTATCTATCTATCTATCTATCTATCTATCTATCTATCTATCTATCTATCTATCTATCTATCTCTATCTATCATCTATCTAAAGATTTTTTTCATTTTTCCAGACAAGGTTTCTTCGTATATCCCTGACTGTCCTGGAATTTGCTCTGAAACTCACTCTGTAGACTAGACTGGCCTCAAATTCAGAGATCTGATTACCTTTGCCTCCCCAGTATGGGGATTAAAGGCCTGTTTGCCACATGTCCTGCTTAGGAGTTGTTATTTAATTGGCTTCATTAGTGCAGTTTTCACACACACTTTCTTTTACCGTATGCGACACAGATCTGGCACAGATTCTGTGTCGCTATCTTCTTTTATATCTTCTATCAGTTAAGATTACATCTGATCCTGACTCAGGTTAAGAGCTTCTCTGATTTACGTTTTAGACTTTGTTGCCCTATAGTGATGTCATTTGGCACCGAAGCCATCTGTGAGATGGTGTCACAGGAAGTGAAACTTGGAGGAAGTGTATTTTATGGTTTTAGAAGATTTAAGTCACTTTTACAAGCATCCCCCCTCAAATGCATCATTGGTTTCCCTTCATAATAATTTCCCACTATTATTGTACTTAAACTGAAATATCATAGACTTAGCAAATACAGCTACTACTATGTTGGAGGTTAGGCCTGTCTGGGCATATTTTTATGGACAGCAAAATTGTGCAATCTTTTACCAGCCTGCATTTCTGTATTCATAGTTTATTTAGTGTTTGTACCTAGTGGCCAATCAATAAATACTTGTTTAAGCAATCAATAGTGGTTTTAATTCAGTGCTCCAAAAGGATCCTTGCCAACATTAGCAGTTTATATGAAATCTGTAGATTCCACATTTTTGAGCCGTTCACATTATTAGAACAAGACCCCCCCCCCCAACACACACACTAGCTGTGCAAACGAATCAGACTGGCAGGTTGGGGCTTTCTGTCATGATTTGCTGCAGAGAAGAGAATTGATGGGAAGTTTCTGGCTGCCCTCTTACTGAGTTTTGGTGAAACGTGGCATGATGTGCCCTTGCCTCTGTGAAGCATATCCAGTTACCGTCTTTAGATGACTGTTCGTTTGGTACTTAAACATTGTCACAAATTTCCCCACCAGGCCTTCCCTTCCCAAGCTGCTTATGATACTCCATTATTCCTGGCTGCAAGGCTTATCTTTTTTTCATTTTATCTAAACGGATTGCTTGCCAGGAGTGACTTACGGCTTGTTTCATCGATTTACAGTAATGAGACGGATTGCTACGAGGTCAGTGTCTGTCCGGGGACAAGGATTCTAAGTCGCAGCCTGCAAACCACAAGCTCGATGGTGCAGTTGGTCCATCTCCTCGGGAATGCTGTGGGGAAGGCTTCTTGAAAATGACTGGGCTCCAAGAACATCACTTAATGACAGTTTTAGAAAACAAGAGGTCCAGCCATTAGTGTTATGGGTCCATGTTGACTTGGTCAAGCTAACCTCCGAAGGTCGAAAAGAATAATTCACCAGCTGGTATAACTGATGGACATAGTCTCAGTGGAAGGGGGAAATTTTCAAAGAGCACTATGGAATTTAAAACACATTGATTTCTTTGCAGAGTAGCAATTAAACATGTCACTGGCCACGGACTCCAAGTAACTGATGGCCCACGCCTGTGACTGTACAATAGTTCCAAGATGTTCAGTGTCTCTAGTGAAGAAGACACTGAACAGAAATACAGGGGAAAGCACTGCAGAGTTCTCTTGTCTGACTCTCCATCAGGATGCTAGTTGACGTTTGGCCTTCGCTCTTGATGCTGTGACAGGAGAAGACCTCATGTGTTGCTAAAGCACTCCCCAGAGAGAATGGTTAGAGCCCCACTGGCTCTTGTGTCCTTCCCACATGTTGCTTCACTCTGTCAGTAAAACCGCCTCCCCTCACCACATAGATACCATATCGGCTGATTTCCAGTAAGAAGTTCATTGCAAGTTTGATAAGATGAAAAAAAAAATTCCTGTACTATAGGCCCTTATATGACAAGAAGTTACACTGCTTTACTAAATGATTTCTTTACTTTTTCTGTGAAGGAGAAATATCTGTTTCTTTCAGATACATAATGCATTTTATATATAATATGTGTGTATAATATAAATATGTATGTGTGTCACACATATATTTAGACTATAGAAATAAAGAAACTACATATAGCCTACTTGTCTACTCTTCTGTTCTTTGGATTATGGAGAGATCCATCCAATGCCAGGTTATGCCCTTATACTCTCTAATTAGAAGAGCCCAGGTAGGGTTTTTCATTACTTCCTCATCATTTCCTCCTTAATTAATGCTCTTTTCCTCACACAGAGACTCCTCCAGGCCTTTCTTTATGACACGATAAATCTGGCTCCCTCCTTCCCATCTGTCCTCTCCCCAGTTCTTCATTCTATGACCTGTGTCACTCGGGTTCCTGTTGCTTCCCCTCTGAGTTTCCTCCTTTCCATGTTGTTTCTGTCTACTGTGGCAAACGCTAACTTGAAAATAACAGGATGTTAGAGACCACCATGGCACTCTTTGGCCCCATCTTTTGGCATGGCATCACTACCGTGTACCACTGTAGATGCCAGCCCAGGAAACCTTACAGTCAAGACAGGTGTATTCTGCTCTTTAAATATCCTGTAAACAATGATTGTATTTCTTACTAAATGTGCTGCTGCTTCTGCTTTGGTGCAGTTTTTGTGTCTTGCTTGAGTTCGAGTTCAGTTCAGTTCAAAATAGGAATTAGGTGATAACAAAACAATATATCTACTATAATTTGAAGCAATTTTTTATTTTGTTTAAGATACTGAAGGTGGTATGTTGGAGTCAAATAAAATGTTTTCTGGACAAAAAAAAGTATGGTTAGGAATAAATTCTAAGAGTCTATGGAATTTCTCCCATTGTACAGAATATCGTAAGTATTTAATGCATAAAGAAAATACTACTAGATTTTTTATTTAAAATTGATCATAAGTGTGTGAAAATATGAAAGGAATGTAGGTACTTTTTATGCTCAAGAAAATGAACCCTCGTTCAAAGCAGATCAGTAAGTAAGCTTTGATTTCTGGATAGGAAGTGGAGAAATGATATAGAAGGAATGGAACTGTAGAGAACATTCTAGAAGAGCAAACCCCGAATGACTCCAAACTGTCCTGAGATGGTTTTGTTTTTCTGATCAGTATCTATATTTCTTGGAGTGCTAGGCTGCATCGCACCATTTCATTTCCATTGGGTGAAAAATAATAAGAGCAAGCAGCCTGCTAAGAGCTCACAGCCAGATGGTATACATCCATGTCATGCTGAGCTGATGGGAGGAAATGCCAGCTCTGCAGGATGGTTGGAGCCAAATGATACTTCAAGGTAACCTGGCTTCAGACTTGTTTATTCATCTCTATGTAGCACTGCATTGTAAATAGTGTAGTGAGTTTTAAATGGGCAGAGTGGCATTTTGAGGCATTAGAAGAATACAGGTAAGATGTCTCCAATGGGATCTGGTAATTGTGGGCATAAAACTCTAAAGTAGTGTCTCAAATTTGGCAAACTGTTTCTTTAAGCACATAGCCAAAAGTCAATCCATTTGTCAAGGAAAGAGAATTTTTCAGAAGTTTTACCAATTATCATTTGATGATGAGAGCTAAAAACAGACTCTTCCTTTTTCTTTAGCTGTGCTGGGTACTTATCCTATGACTGTATACAAGCCAGGCAAGTGTGTTTCTGTTGACAGAGGTTTCTGTCCTGCCCAGTCCTACAGCCATGCAGTCCCAAAGTAACACACAGAGGTCTACATTAATTATAAATTGGTTGGCCTATTATATCAGAATTCTTATTAACTAACTCTAATATCTTACATTGACCCATAATTCTTATCTGTGTTAGCCATGTGGCTTGGTGCCTTTTATCAGTGAAGCATTCTCATCTTGCTTCCTCTGTGTCTGGGTGACAACTACAGGCTGAGCCTTTCCTCTTCCCAGAATTCTTCTATCCTTATCACCCCACCTATACTTCCTGCCTGGCTACTGGCCAATCAGCATTTTATTAAACCAATACAAGTGACAAATCTTTACAGGGTATAAGACCATTGTTCTACAGCACTTTCCCTTTCTTTTTCTTTTCAACACAAGAACTCTAAATCTAATCTGCATTGTTTAGATAGATTTTTTCCAGACCATTATCCATAACAACTTGTAACCAACACTCTAAACAAAGAAAAACATCCATAATCCATTTGGGGGCAATGTGGGCATAGTTTTCTAGGCTATTTCCTGCTAATTAGGGGTGCTGACAATCTTATGGGCACCTAAAGAAAATTTAGGATTATTGTCAAGGTCTGACTGGAGTATTCTGTGAGCTTTGATCATCTCAGCCAAGAGTCTTGAGACTGTTCTGAATGTAGAAGTCAGAGGAAACTCCAAGAGAGGTCCTCTGAAATGTTGGATCATTTCAGAAATGAAATGATAGGATCATCCCCTCCTACTGGAGATTTTTTTCCCAGGGGCTCTTTCTTGATGAAACCTGATTTTTCTTAATCCAGAATGAACCCACAGCCCCTCATTTCCTGTGGAAACAAAAACTAAACCTCTTCTCTAATGTAACATATCTTTTGATTTAAATTTTGAAGTCAATACATTTTCAAATTATATATGTTGGATTAATCCAGCAGCATTTATAATCACATGTCTTTTAGCGACTGTTGTTCCTTCCTCAGTCATCAAACAATTCAAAGACAACACAATAATATACAATATCCAGATTCAATGTGTATTTTCCATCTTTATGTAGCTTTATTTTAGACTCTAATTTCTTTTATTTTTAATTTTAATTTTTGGTTTTTTGAAACAGGGTTTCTCTGTGTATGTTTGGCTGTCCTGGAACTCACTCTGTAGACCAGGCTGTCCTTGAACTCACAGAGATCTGCCTGCCTCTGCCTCTCAAGTATTGGGATTAAAGGTGTGTGACACCACACCCACCTAATGTCTTTCTTTTTTTAAAAAGACTTTATCCTTTTTCTTTTCTTTTCCAAGCCTACATATATTTTAAACACTCTGTAAACCATTTATAGTTTTTTTTGTCTGAATCTATCTTTACTATATATTTCTCTTTTTCTGACCACTTGAGTCTTTAATTTGCTAAGCTATGTGGCTAGCATTAAAGCTGTGGCTTTGACGACTGGATTTATCCCATTCTTAGCTTTCTGAGAGTCTAGCTTTATGGTGGAGGTACTGGCAGGAACCATGTTTATTGCCACAACTCTATGGAGTTTCAAGGTCTCTGCCACCACCAAGAAGCATGCTGTCAATAGTTCATAAACACCATTTAAGTGTTTTGTGGTGTGGTATTTAAAAGAGCTACAAGATTTTTGCAGGTAAAGCTGAGTCAGGAAGCCTCTCTCTGCAAACAGAGCCCATCTGAGAAAATACTGCTATCAGTAAGCTGTGCTTAACTCTGTTTGTTTGTGAATTACTTCCCAAGTTCTCTCAGTTTTTATGTGGATATAGTTGTCCATGTTGGCACCATTTGTTGACAGAGGTTTCTGTCCTGCCCTCTTCCATGCAGTTCCAATGTAACACACAGAGGCCTACATTAATTATAAAGTAGTTGGTCTATTAGCTTAGGATTCTTATTAACTAATTTTTACATCTTATATTAACCCATAATTCTTGTCTGTGTTAGCCACATGACTTGGTACCTTTATCAGTGAAGCATACTCATCTTGCTTTCTCTGTATCTGGGTGACGACTGCAGACTGAGCCTTTCTTCTTTCCAGAAGTCTCCCATTCTGGTCACCCCACCTATGCTTCCTGCCAGGCTACTGACCAATCAGTGTTTTATTAAACCGATACAAGTGACAAATCTTTACAGAGTACAAGACCATTGCCCCACAGTATGTTACCATCAATGTGTATTCCCAGTCTGTGTGTTAAAGAAACAGCAACAGCTCCTGCAAGTTCTTCCTCCTTCTCCTTAAGCCTAGACATCAGGAACAGTTTTGTAGTGCCTTCCTCTCCTCACTGTGAACTCTTACTTGGGGAGGTACTCATAGCCGTTCTGGTGAGGTTGAGGTCACTGTATGTAAGCTGGAGAGGGACAACTGAGAAGATGACAGGGAGGCACAGGGAAGCCACCAAATACTTGTGAGGGGACAGTGTGTTAGGTGACACGTTGCTGAAGGTGAGGATACGCTGTTCTGCAAACTGTTGTTTAGAATATGTATTAATTACTGTTGTCAATCCTGGTGACAAAGTGTCTGACAGAGACAGCTTAAGAGAAAAAGGGGTGTGTGTGTGTCAGAGAGAGAGAGAGAGAGAAACACTGGTGCCAACCCACACTCTCCATTTTGTTCAGTCTAGGCCACCAGCCCATTGTATGGTGGCACCTGCATTAGGGTGGGTCTCCAAGCTCAATGAACTTAATTTAGAAACTCCCTCATAGTCATGGCTAGAGACTTGTCTCCTAGGGTTTCTGTCTCTGTCAAGTTGTGATACCAGCTACCACATACTATTTATTGCATATCTGTTTTTAGAAATTCTTTCAGTTTTTCTTCTCTTCTAGAATGAATTTCTGGTTTTCCCCTTTCTTTTACATTTTCCACATCTCTTTCCTTTCCTTTTATAACTTCATAAAAGCATTCTCTCTCCAAGTCATCTATTTGCATAAAAATCCTTTATCTGGCCTCATGTTCATTGGTATCAGTTTTTATGTGATGCAGGTTGGATATGCCTTATTAAAAAATGCTTGGAGCTATGACTGTTGTGGAGTTTTTTTTCAAGATTTGCAGTGTTTGTATATATACAATATGTATATAGTACCCTGACCTGAGGATGGGAGTAATGTCTAACAGAAAATCCATTTTTAAATGTGCCTTGTACATTTAGCTGGAAGGTAATTTTTGTTGTTGTGTTCTTTATAATCTTTTTTTAAAAAATATTGGTTTTTTTTTAGCATAATTCTTTAGAGATTTCACATCATGCACCCCAATCCTACTCACTTCCCAGGCCCTCTATATTCACTCCTCACCCCGTCAGCATGCATCCTCAATTCATCAAAAACTAAATAAAGCAAACAAACAAGCAAAAACAAAAAAAAAACCTTGCTCCTCCATCTTTCCAAAAACTCTTTCACTCATCCTAGTGGCACGGAGAGCTGCCGTGTGTCACCCAGTAGACCCTTTTGTTAATCACCCTACTGTCAAAATGTTCATTGCAATGAGTCATTGGTCTGGTTCAAGGCCTCTGGCACACCATCCTCACTGAATCCTCACTGCAACTCCTCTCAGACATGCTACTGTTGTCTCAAGTCATGGAGATCCTGTGGCTATCAATTTGCAGGACCAGTTCCTTCCTGCACTCCAGCAGGTCATAGGGGTAAATGTTAGGGTGTGTCAAACCAAGACCTAGGGTATATATAGGACTGGGTGGTAGCTAAGCTGGTTAGTCTTGGCCACTGGGACTGCCCCCTCAGAGGGACAGAACCAGCTCTCCTAGACCCAATGCTATAGGGTCCATCTCTTCTGAGTGGGGGTGGTCAGCTGCTGGAAGGCTTTTTTAAAAATACAATATTCTTGATTGATTCTTAAAACATAGTTACATACCTCACATGAAGGTTTTTAGAGGGTCTCTTCCCCATGGGGATGCTACAGATTTGCATTTTGACATTAGCCCATCAGATGAAGTCAACATGGTGCCATATTGACACTCAGAGTTTTCTCATTCTGGATCATATGGATTTTTGAGTAAGGTATGCTTAATCTGTATAACTAATAGTTATGAAAGTCTTCATATCTGTATCTAAAATAAAATGACTGATACACTTATAGGAAAATACCAAACATTTTATATTGGCTCATCAATTGAAGGCCCAGAGAGTGCCATTAACTATATCCTAGAGTCTTAAAGGGCAGAATAGTAGCAAATTCATGTGTACTAGGAAACTATGGTGGAAGTTTAAACTAGATCTTTTTCCTTGCCCATACCTACAAGGTGAATTTCCTTGTTTCTTGAGCTATATAAAGCAAGTGACTTCCAGATACTTATGCTTCATTGGCACCGAGTCAAATTTCCATTTTCTTTGCCTGGAGAAAAGCGATCCTGTAGGTATTTTCATATGGTGCAGTGCTAAACTTCTTGAGCTCACCCAAATCTGCCATAATTCCCCTGCCCTAAAAACTAAGGGAGTCTTGAGTGAGAAGCAAAGGATTGAAAGATCAGCATAGGATACTAAAAATATGTACTGAAATACAGTTAAAAAATTACTACCATGTCAATATACTCACTAATCAATGTTGGGAAATGGAATGGTGTCAACACACCTGGAGCTCTGATGTTCCTCTCATACTCTCTTTTTTTCCAGAGGCATCTGAGTTCAGGGTTAATATTTAGCCTTACATATATGTGTGCATCGCTGTGGGTGTGCACCACATGTGTGTGCCCACAGAGACCAAAGGAACCCTCTGGAACTGACATAGCAGGCAGTTGGGAGTCTCTCGGTGGATGCTGAACTCAGGTTCTCTGTAAGCGCAGCGTGTGGCAATACCACACTGTCTCCAGCCCGAGTTCAGTGTTATTAATTCCCATGTGTTTCCTCCTGTTTTACTGCCTGTGCATGTATCCTAATATTTGCATTTCTCACAATTTATTTTAATAGTGTCAAAATATGCTGTTTCTTGTTTCTGTTTTTAGTTTAATATTTTGTTGTCGAGATCGGAAAGCTTTTGTTATGAGATGTGAATTCTGGTGTGTAAATCTGGCACAATTTATTCAGCCTGATATTAAAAAGACATGTAGATGACTCCATCTCTGGTAAAACAGTAAAGGCTGAAATCGACTTGCCCCAGGTGTGTGTACTGACCTGGAGCAGGGTTTCTGTAGGGCAGTAGGTCTCTAATGCTGTGGTCCTTTAATATGGTTCCTCACCTTGTGTGATCCCCAACCATAAAACCGCTTTCTCTGCTACTTCATAAATGTAACCTTGCTACTATTATGAATGGTGATGTAAATATCTGTGTGTTTCCAGTTCTCATAGGTGACCCTCGTGTAAAGCTTATTTCACCCCCAAAGGGTCGCAACCCATAGATTGAGATTCATTGCTTCAGGACATGTCTTTCCTGGTCTGGTCCCCATGGCAAGAGTGCCTAGGAATCGCTCCATTACTAGGTGTTGTCTATTCTACACAATGTTTTTCCAAACTGTGTTCACACTGTAAGCTCTGGTTGAGTCAGACTTACTTGTATCATGGTTTCGATGAGAAATGCTATCTCATTGTGGCTGTAATTTGAATTCTCCTAGGAATTGGTCCCACAGGGCACTGGTTGCTGACTAACAGTCATGGGGAAAAATCATTCCCTGGTGTGGTCTCTGATGTCTCACACCCCACGAGGACTTCCAGAGAAGTTCAAATATCTTAAATCTTACGATATAAGATGAGAAATTTCCTAAGTAGGGAATTGTTTCTGAGTCATTTATCTCTGATTACAAGAACATGATGCTGTTTGTCCCCACTTCTGTGTTCTTCTCACTTGTAGCAATCTCGGCATCTCCCGCTCTGGGTATTTATAAAACAACAATAGAGTCTAAGCCTTGGAAGCTAAAACCAATTTAAACTATGAGGAAAACTGGAGCATGACTATGGCTTTGGTAGACTAGTAATGGCAGGGTTTGGGGGAAGCCCCAGAGCCTACGCTTCTAACAACATGTGTGCTACAGGGTGAACCCACAGCTGGAACCGGATGTTGTTTTGTGCCCAGTGAGGAGCCATGCACAGAACTTCCACGGACTCTTCCCACTGCCAATGTGGAAATGCTCTTTTCCTTCGAAAGTATTTGTTTTGTTCTACAAAGCAAGGAGTATTGTAATTTTTAAAAAATAAGTCCTTGGTAAATTATTTCTGCTTAAAGAAGTCTGGAAACTTCTGAATCTACCATTTCTTTGGTGTTAAGTAGTTAAGATCCTGACTCCAAGGAATATATTTTCTGTCCTGTAATCTCATTTGTCTAAGCCCTGGGATGCTGCCTGCACTCAGCATCCCCAACTTTGGCCCTACTTCAGGAGGTTGACACTATTGGTTTGTACTATTGCAGGGTTCTCACCATGCCTCGGCCCAAGGAAAGTCTGAAAGTCCATTTGTAATTGGTTTGTAATACCAGAAACTGTATAGAGGCAGTGGTCACAGCATCTCTACGTCACTTGGGAAAGGTTTGATTTCATCAGTACTAAAAATATAAGAGCGATTCGGTGTTCATAATGGAAGGTTACTCCATGTCAGGGTGGATCAGTTGATTTCTTTATGACCAGATTTCTATCACTCCTGTAGCAGAAGATGCCCAGTGATGCCCAGAGAAGGTCTCTCCACACTTAGCTTCTTATTTAGCTTGTGTCCCTCCTTTAGGGAGTATAAACAGACTACGTATGTGAGATTTCAAATAGTGAATATGCTGTTCTGACAAGTATTCTTTCTCTCGAGTGTGTGTGTGTGTGTGTGTGTGTGTGTGTGTGCATCTTTCTTGCTCCAAGAAGAATGAAAAAGGAAGTGGTGGGGTTTATTTTGTTGTTTTTTCATTTTGTTTTCATTTCGAATCATTTACTCAAATTCCCTGCAGATTGATAGCAGGTCTTTTAAGATAGCAAAATTTAAAAAACTATTCCTGAGAAGTTCCTTCATGTATTTTGATCATATCTAACCAGATGCCCGCTCCAGCTCCTCCTCATCCCTCTCCCAATTTTTTATAACTCACTGTCCCAGATACTTTTGAACTGCCGTGACAAAATACTGTGATGAAGGCACCTTACCAAAGAAAGCATTCAAGTGGGGGCTTGCGTACAGTTTCAGTGGGTCAGTACCTGACCATCATAGTGAGGGGCATGTAACTGTAGCTGTATCTGGAGCTTCCCTTTATCTTATCCTTGACTGCAGGTCAGAGAGAGGGAGAGAGAGACAGAGAGAGAGAGACAGAGACAGAGAAGGGGGGGAGGGAGGGAGGGAGGGAGGGAGGGAGGGGGGAGGAGAGAGAGAGAGAGAGAGAGAGAGAGAGAGAGAGAGAGAGAGAGAGAGAGAGAGAGAGAGAGAGAGAGATTACTGGAAAGAATGCTGTGGACTTGAAACCTCAAAGCTCATCCTCAGTGCCACACCTTTTCCAAAATGATCACACTTTTTAATCATTCACAAAAAGTTCCACCAACTTGGGACCAAGCATTCAAAGGTACATGCCTGTGGGGCTTTTCTCATTTAAACCGCCACATTGAAGTGGGGAGGAAAGAGGCAGGGAGGGGAGCAGAGAAAAATGTAGAGCTCAATAAAAATCAATAAAAAAAAAAAAAACCCACCATGTCCATTCAGTCACTGCTGCCTTTATGTGTGTGACTGTGAGGCCATCCCCTGGAGCATGGTTAGAATACTAGGGGGTCACACCCCCTGAAGAAAACCGACTCTTTCTGCCCCAGCAGCCCTCTAGAGTGCCTCAGCTATGGGCATGGCTTTGTGAGCCCCTCCCCTGTTTCCACTAGAATTTTGACTGGTTGATCTTGGGCAGCTGCTTTGCAAGGGACTGCAGTGCTCTGAGCTCTTGGGGGCCAGAGCTCTGTCATATTTCACAGCAGCCCCTCCCCATCTCTGACTCTCTAGCAGTTTCCCCAAAACTCTGGCTCTGACAATCTCCCTGCCCCATCTTCTGTGAGGTTCCCTGAGCCTTGAGGGGAGGAAGGGAATGGGAAGGAGTGTTAAGACGAGCCCTCTCACTTACCTCTGATTTTCATTCTCAGGGCGAGCTTCATAATGAGGCTCTGGACATGTTCTCTTCGTGTGTCATAGTGCAGACACACAGCTGCCTTTGTGCCCAGAGCTTCCGTCTCTGCAGCTCTTGTTGACCAGACTGGGTGTTTGTCTCCTTTCAGGTTATCCAGGCGGTCTTCTTCGGCATCTGTGTGCTGACGGATCTCTCCACTCTCCTGACCAGAGACAGCGGGAACCAGGAGCAAGAGCGACAGCTTAGGAAGCTCATCTCCCTCCGGGATTGGACGCTGGCCGTGCTGGCCTTTCCTGTCGGGGTTGTGAGTATGATGCAGGATATACTTAGCACAGAAGCGGTGTGGGTCCTACTTCAGATCTGGCTTGTAGAAACGAGGACTGTCGGGCGGTAGTGGGGCATGCCTTTAGTCACTGCATTTGGGAGGCAGAGACGGGGATCTCTGTGAGTTTGAGGCCAGCCTGGTCTACAGAGTGAGTTCCAGGATAGCCAAGGCTGCTACACACTACATAGAGGAACTCTCTCTCAAACACGCACACACACAAGATAAAAATGAGGGCTTTGCATAGACGAGCTCTTCCATTAGCTGGTACTAGGATGGGAACCCAGAACATTGTGGGCTCATGTACTAGGAACGGAACCTAGGACCTCTAGGGCTCGTGTGACTGAGCTTTATATTGGCCCAGGATTTCTATGTTTGCTTTCTAAGCTGCCAGCGCTACAGACATTTTATTCCCTTGTGGTGCTGGAGACTGGATGTCTGAGGTCACGGAATCCTACAGTTGCTTTCTTTTGACGCCTGTCATTTTGGCTTCAAGAAGGCTCCCTTTACACTGTTACATTCTCTCCCCGCTGTGCCAGTCTGGGTTTTGATTTCCTCTCCTTATTAGGAAATCCATTATGTCAACCAGAACTCTCCAGTGGCTGCATTTACCCTCACCTACGGTCATGTTCTGAGATTCTGGGGGATTAAGACTTCAGCGTATGGAGGCCTGAGATATATCAGTTGGTGAACTATTTGCCATGTAAACACGAGGCTTGCACTCACCCCTGTACCCCTGTTAAAAAAAAAAAAAGAAAAAACAAAACCAAATGGGGCGTGGTGATTTGCACATGTAATCTTATGCGCGTGCGCACACACACACACACACACACACACACAAATGTCCCAAACATTTTTTTTTGAGTAGCCTAAAATTAAGATAATAAGTATCTACTGGGTCAATTGTTTTAGCACTTTGGAGTTAAGAGGAAATCAACATTAGCTAGCACTTCTCTCACCCAACTGCGCCATTCGCTGGTATTACTTAGATAATGCTGCTCGGTGTTTGTGTCTGGCTGGCTCCATTGATTCTCTGTTTTCAGTTAGGTTCCCTCCATCACTCAGCTCCCTTCACAAGTCTCTTAGTTTTCCATTGTCTGCACACAAGCCATGTTTCTTTACAGCCCCCATGAGTACAGCCCCACCATAGACTTATAACGTATGTGTAGCTGAAAGAATGAGGGAAGTTTTGTGTATCTCAGATTGTGAGAGCAAGTTATAACTACCTTACGCAGCACAGTTTGAGACCTTTCGTTTGCTCCCCGATTCTGGCAAGAACTAATGGAACTTCCAAGGTCACGGCTAACACATAGACTGAGTCCAAATTCAGCACGAGAGGACTCAGAAAGTTCGTTAAATCCTACTTTTGGCTCTTTTTCATATTGGCCAAGTTAGTGTTGGCAGAGACTTCCATGTTCTTAGCACAGAGTTGACAGTTTCTGTGTGCTGAATTTTGTTTTCATGGATGAAGTAGCCCTGTGTGTGCTCTTGAGAATAACACAAGGGCCAGAAGAACCTTAGAATCCACTCATAAACCTTCTCGTTCTCCTTTTCTTCTGAGTTCTAAGTGCGTGAGTGCTCAGATGGAAACTGTCCAGCAAATCTCTCAAATCTTATTTAAATGTTTTGCATGATATCTATCTATCTATCTATCTATCTATCTATCTATCTATCTATCTATCTATCTATCCATCTATCCATCCATCTGTCGGTCCATCCATCCGTCTATCTGTATGTATGTATTCTTTGATTTTCCTTTACAATTCAAATACTTAGCCATTGTGCTAGCACAGACTTGTAATCAGAGTACTCTGGAGGCTGAGGCAGGAGGATTATTGCTTTAGACCATTGTGGGTTGCATAGTGAAATCTTGTCTCAGAAGATAAATCCATCTGCTTTCTATGAATTGTGTAAGAGACAATCCCATGGCAGGAAATATAAAGACATGCCGCACAGAAGAGTCACGCCCTGAAGCCTGAGTGTCTGTGTGTGAAACTGTCTCTTGGTTTAGGGGGAGAGGAGGAGCACTTTTCACCTTGGCCGTCTGCATCCACCTGAGGAAAAGACCCATATAGCCTATCTAGGATTTGTAGGTTTTATATTGGTGCTTCCTATGGGAACAAGGTTAATTGTGAGCCGACAGTAATTGCTTTATCTGAGCACAAAGTAATGAAAACATCTTTGGAGACCTTTGGACCTTACACAAGGTACCTTCATGGTACCGTTTACCCCCAGGATATATAAAAATAATGAAGTATCCCAATCACAGCTAATTAAAGTGAACTTTTGTCTCAGTGTGACTGTGACACGGAAAAGCCAGGCAGGGTGGCTTGAGCGAACAGAGCATGTATCATCCGTCGCTCTGTTGATTCCCATAAAAAGTCAAGCTGGCCTTGATTGGTGATGCTAATGGCCAGAAACCACCACCACTCCCCAAGCCTTGCAGCTCATTTTGAACCCTCTAGAGGCGGCTCTTACCATGTGCAGTTTGTTTCTCAACCTGTCACCCGTTTAAAGAAGCCTTACAAATAATTCTGTGACATTATGTGGTCTGGAAGCCCCGAAGCTCCCTAGGAGCAGTTCAGGGAAGAGTGTTTTGTCTCCCGTGAGTTTGTTGACTCTCATGCTGGCAGATGCTATTATAACTGAGAAAGTAAGCATATCCCTTTTAACTAAAAAAGAAAAGAAAAGAGCATGACGAGTTTGAAAATGCCCCTCCCAGAAACCCTAAATGTATCTCTGACTGCCATCCATGCAAAAGGAACAATTGCATGTTTTCTGTTCATTCAAACGATGCAACCCTATTCATCTGCAGCTGCCGAGTTTGAATAGTACCCATAATCAAATCTTACCACGTCTGTCACCAGTACATCTTTGTTCTGGTGCTGCCTTGGGTTGCTCCAGCTCAGATGCTGCCCCAGCCATCCCAAAGTGAGTGGGTTTGTGGAGAGGCCCTGGAGGTTTAGAGCTGTTCTATCCTGGGATGGGCATCTGGAGTGTGAGAGCAAACCCGCATGAGCATCAATGAGCTCCTCTGGAATTTGTCCTTCTTACCGAATTTAGTCTCGAAGCTATTTGCCAAGTAACCGTTTCTGGTGTTATAATCTGTCTTGTAAACACTTGAAGATTTTACATGAACCAACAAACTGGAGGCTCTTACTTGTGTGGTATCTTTTCCTTAGGAAACACAAGGAAAACTAACACCTCAATGCAAACTCTAAGAATGCCTTGCCATTCTCAGGGGTCTTCATCTGTTGACTGATTAGCTAAATCTAAGCTCTCTTGAAAATGGTTTTGAGATATAAGCAAATTTGAATTGCTGTACTCCTGAACTTCAGGAAACAAGAAACATTGGTTTTCTTGTTGAATTTTAAATGCAAAGATTGGCTTTGATGGGAAAATGCATGTTAGTATTAATGACTAATTTTCAAAGTTTTGTTGCATGTTATTTATTCCATTGTGTTTGTATGCATACACACATATGTGGGGTGCGTGGCATAGCTTGCTTGGAGCTTGTGGATCAGAGGACACCTTGCCAGAGTTGACTCTTTCCTTCTGCTCAGAGTGTTCCATGGATACAACTCAGGTTTTCAGGCCAAGGAATAAGTGCCTTTAGGTGGGGAGCCAGCTTGCCAGCCCTTAAATGCTAGTTCTTATATATGCTAATGTAACACACACATTGAAATTAATTTGATTCTAGTTGAGATTACAACTAAAAACAAATGTTTCCCTTTTTTTGTAACTTACAAGGAAATATTTTTGAAGTTCCTTATTTAATTTATTCTGTAAATTCTGGATTTAACTTTAAAATATACTTACCTCCTAAGACTGTATCACATTTTTATATAAGTACCTAAAATCAAACCCTTTTCTAGTTTCTTTAAGCCTTAGCTGTTACCTTGTTCATTTAAACGCTCCTTGGCTTTCTTTCATCTTTGAGATTAAAAATATTGTATCAGTCAAGTAATATTTTGTTGTAAAAACTGGTTTGCAGCAGTGGGCGAAGGTGCTTGCTACCCGTCCTGGTAACTTGAGTTGAATTCCTGGGACCAGAGTGGAAGGAGAAAACATTCCAGTAAGCTGCCTTGGGACTTGTACCATCAATCCATGGGACATGTATGTCCATATATGTACATGCCGACTCCACAATAAGTGAAAATATAATTAAACAAAACCCAGTCCATTTTCTGTTGAGTGAATCACATGCTTGCCCCGCATAAGAATGAGCAATTGAATTTAATTGCCCAGTGACAGTAGGTTTAAAGGGGAAGACCCATTCAAAATCAAGTACGCAAAATCATCCATTACAATCTGTTTCCAGGCAGATTTAAGCACAAAATCTCATCACTGTAAGAAATTTGAATATGTCAGGTTTCATTTTTAGGAGATCAACCTTATTAATTAACCATATTAGCATGCAGATTAAAATGGACAATATCCAGACATGTATCTAAGGTATAGAGAAGTAGCGTGAAGGAAGGGAAAAGTATTAGGGGTGGAAGGTTTGGGGAGGTGTCCCAGGAAGATTGATTTTTGAGCTCTGTTTCGAGGGTTGAGTGCCCTTAGCCACTGGGCCATCTCTCCAGCCCCAGCATTTCTTCTGCTGCTCTCTCAGTACCACCTATGTTGATTGTACACTTGCTGCCTAAGGCTCCAAGACATAAAAATGTACTTGATAAAGCAATCGGGATCACGTCTCTTGCCTGTGTTCTCAAGGCATGAAGAGGAACACAGCTCTTCAGGCACTTATCCAAGGATGTTCTCCATCAGGCAAATGTATCGTCCCTGACCAACCAGGATGGATTTGTCTGGAGGACCCACTGGCTAAAGCCATTGTTTTCATAAAATGAAATGCGAGGGGATCCAAGAAAGCTGGTGGGAGCAAAAAGAAGTGGTGCTGTAGTGGGGACTTCAGTTGACCATGGTTTACCCTTAAGGATGGACTCTTGCTGCTAGAACAAGTCTGAGCCTTTCAGAATCTTTATAAAATTTAAAGTGGAAGTTAATAGGATTCTAGGTAATTCACTCTTTGCTTACACTGATACAAAATATAGAGGCAGAGAAGCTGAGAGACCAAGTGTGAATGTTTTGTGTTGTAGTCTATTTTTTCCCATTAATTCTCAGTATCATTCTGAGTACATTATCTCAATACACTTTGAGTTTTGACATAAACTATTTAAATTTGACATTTAATGAATTTGTTATGAGAGAAAAGTAGATTTCTAGGGCAGTTAGCTAAATGATTTTTGTTTAATTTCTGAAACTCCCTATAGAACTTGGTTTAGATTACTAACTCAGGACTTCAGACAGCTAAAATCAGTGTGTACAATCTTACTTTATTCTCCCTAGAACTTGTAGAAAATTATCATTCCTTTGTATGTCATTTCACAGGGGTTCCTAGAGGCAAATAGAAAATATCTGAGAAAATGAAGATATCACCTCTCCATATTTTAATTGTTAAGTAATGTATACATTTGAAATTTGAGGGTATAGATAATTAGACTTGATCTTAAATAGCATTAGATAGTGTGCATATATTACAAAATAGGTGATCCTGTTCTCAGAAATATGAGATGTGGGCTTTCCCCTCTGTATGCTGTGATTACCATTGATAAATAAAGGAACTGCTTTGGGCCTAAAGCAGAGCTATAGGGGAACATAGCTAGGTAGGGAAAACTAAGCTGAATGCTGGGAGAAAGGAGGCGGAGTCAGAGAGAAGCATGTAGCCCCCGCTGGAGACAAATGCTGGACGGAACATTGCCGGTAAGCCACTGCCACGTGATGATACACAGATTAATGGAGATGGGTTAAATTAGTATGTAAGAGTTAGCCAATAAGAAGCTAGAGCTAATGGGCCAAGCAGTGATTTAAATAATATTGTTTCTGTGTGATTATTTCAGTGCTCTGAGCAGCTGGGAACCAACAAGTGGCCCCTCCCTCTACATATGACTGTACAGCTTTGTTAAAGGTGCAGTGAGTGATGATTAAACAGACAAATGGAAAACTTCATTTTTTGGTTTCTTCTCTACTTACCTCCTCATTTACCCTGCCCCTTTTATAATTCTTTCCTTTTCTCTGTGTCTTTCCACCTCAATTCTTTCCTTCTTCATATAAAAAGAAGCGTGTTATTCTTGTGATGTTTTGGAGTTACTACAGTTTCTGTGAATGTTTTGAGGTTTCTCTTTACAAGCCATGGCTAGATCAGATTGTCCTGTGTTATATGAGCTGGGTATAAAAGTGTTTTTCTCCCTGATGGAAGAATCTTCTGGATCTACCACCAACATATTAGTTTCATTGTGTCCATGGAATTACCACCTGGGTGATTTACCTTTTCATCTTCCACAGATAGCTAATCATGGGTAGGACTTTCATTCATCTCTTTTTATATCTCCTGTGCAAGAGACTCAGTGGGCATTAAGAGGTGGGAGATGGTGAGGAGAGAGTATGGCCATAGTTTATTCCACTAAACAAGCAACACTATTTCCTAAACTAAACCAGCACTATTGCTACTGAAACAAAACCAGCAGTACTGCCTCCTAAATACCTTTAAAGAGACACCTTCCCAGTAGTTCCTCTCTAGAGACTGTCTATTTTTCTGTAGGTTGGGTCTGTACTTGATTTACGCATAGGCATCAACACATGTCTTAGGAATGTGGACTGCAGTGGTTAGGTTTGGTACTGTGTTGGGACGAAGAGAAGACCTTCATCACAGCGAGTGCTAGAAAGAGTCCTTTAACCTTAATAAGAAGGGTTGCCCACATTGTCATGTGAGCCTAGAGAGCTTCCCTTCTCACCATTGTTTGCCTTACAAATCCATTACAAAATAAGAGGAATGCTTTCACACAAGTGCAGATGACTAGACAGAAAGGAGTGTCCATGTCCCTATGTCCAGGGAATTAAATGAGTGAGCAAGTCCCCAGGGAACCACTGGAATTGTAGGAAGTTTAAATTGGTATTGAACCAACAAAGGAAAACAGATTCCAGATGTACTGTCATAGTTAACATTTATGACTGAATATCTAGAAATGCTTACTGCAGCTTTGCCCCCACCCCTCGTGCCTTGGGGTTTTAGAGAACACATCACATACCCAGGGGCCTTTGCTGTTGCTTCTACTTTTATCCTAGTCTGTAAACAATCAATTCCTCTTGGGCTTCTTGAGGGTTCTTACCACCTCCCTTCCCTTGATGGTATGACCTACCAATGACCTAAGTCCTATCTTCTAACTCCTGTGTGCTCCTTGTGGGCCAGGTACCATGCTAACAAGGGCTTTACTCAGTGAGCTGTTTACCTCTAGGAGCAGTTAAGGATGAGCTGCCAACATTCTCACCTCATTTCCCAGATGAGATGAGTTGCCTTTGTACAGTTGGCCTGCTTGAGGTCACTTGGCTGGTAAATGATGCTACTGAATCAAATAGGAGTTGAAACTAAGTCTTCACAAAGAGGAGTGCTCGCTCTTAAAAAGTAGTTTAAGCGTTCAAACCCACCAGATGTACACTTCCTTCTCAGTGCTTGTCATATTGATATTCTCGGTTTCTCATAGTAAGCCTGACCCAACCAACATTTCTAATCTGGAGGATGTATCAGAATAAGGAAAGGGAGCCCAAAGAATCCAGACAAAAATTGCTGTTGTTTTCTTTGTCTTTGACAAAAGACTGTTCATGTGCAATGTTGTTGCTCACCCTTGATAGACTGTTTCATGCTAGTAAGACCATGGTTTCACACAGTTTTATATGACAGTTTGCAAAGTATTTGTTTTGCTAAGAAAGAAAATATTTCCAGCTTCTCATTTCACCAATTGTATATAGACTTAAAGTACCAGAGACTTACCCAATGTATTTCTTAAAATTTGTTAAAATAAGTTTTTATCATTTGGATTAGCTACATTATTTTTTAAAAGGTAGCTAATTATATTTGGTATAATATATAAAAAATCTTCAGGGTTCTGAAAAGCCACAGTTTGTAGTTGCACAAGTTTAAAAAGTATTTTTGGAAAGAATGATATAGTTTATTTTACATGGGCTTATATCCTAACAAATGAATTATATCTAGTCAAAAATATTTCATTAGAATTCCAAAAGGCCATTTTGATCTGCTTCATCAAGAACATTTGCCATTAAATGTGCTTTCCTTTGTAAATTTGTAATGTCTTGATCCATTTTCAACTAGGATCTGAGGTGGTGCTAAGTTAGATCAGACAATAATATTCCAGCCTCCTGGGTCACTGTGTTTGTTGTTCAACAAAGAAGTCCTGGAAGTAATCTTGATCTGCTTTTTGATTTTAATTTTCAGGGGATTACAGTTAAGCAATTGCCATGAGTCTCTGAAGAGACATTGAACTTTGAAGCAAGTTTGATATTCTTATAGACTATGGAGAAGTTGAGATGAATGCATTTTGCATTCTGATATGGCTACAAGCCTTTGGGGGTCAGAGAGTAGAATGGTGATTTGAAATAAAATAACCCCAAAGGGAGCCTCACTATTTAGTAGTGTGGCTTGGTTGGAGTAGGAAATGTGTCACTGTGGGGGTGGCTTTGACGTCTCTTTGCTTAAGCTTTGCTCGGTGTCACAGACAACTTCCTGTTGCCTGCAAGATGTAGGACTCTCAGCTATTTCTCTGACAGCATATCTGCCTGCACACAGTCATGCTCCCTACCATCATGGTAATGGACTGAACTTCTGAAACTCTAAGTGAGCCATTCCAATTAAATGTTTTCCTTATAAGAGTTGCCAGGACCATGGTGTCTCTTCACAACAATAGAAAGTCTAACTAAAACACCTTGCTAGGTAGATCAGAAGTTTCTCTTGCTGATGACTAGATGCCCTTGTTGCTTCTGCAAAGCTGTAAGTGCCTAGTTGTTTTTGACTAAGACTACTCACAATCATCATCATCTCCTGTCTCCCCATCTTTCTCAGGAAGGCTGTGCTATTGACCTTCCAGTATTAAAATAACAGTATATTTTCAAATCACTGAGTGTGAGGTTTCATTGACATGTAGTCATCTAATGGTTGATGCTTCTAAAAAAGGACAATTCAGTTAATCCATTAAGTTTTATTAGATTATATAAATTAGATGTTTCTTAATTTTATTCTCAGATGACAACCTATAGTTCATGTTTTATTTAGCTAGACAGCTCTCCTATGGACTCAAGGCCTCTCTTTGGATAATCATGTTAATGTAATTGTATATATAACTAGACTGTAGTCCCTCTTAAAAACGAAAGAGAAATGCAGAAATAGCAGAGGCTTGATTAGCACTTTTACAATGGGCAAGGGTTTACTAATTGCTTTAGAAAATAAGCTGCTTACATCACTGCCAATTGACTGACAGTCGTTCTCAAACATAAAACATGTCTGGTGTGAGCTTTCTAGAGACCAGATTGATTATTTTGTTTACTATCACTTGTCAAATAGAAAATAATTTCTTTTATTTATCTGGATGCAGAATTCAATTTAAAATGGATCTGACTGTGAATTTCTGAAAAGGTTAGCTATTGTATCCATAATGGTGAAATGACCACACGATGGGTGTGATCTCAGTTGTATGAGACATAAGGCAGTCATTGGAGAGTGAGCCTCAGTGCATTTTGGTGGGTACAATCCAGGGTCAGACCATAGCAGGAACCATCCACTCAATCTGACATTCTGGGGAATAACTTGCCCTACTAAGGCACTGAGAAAGATTCCCTTCATAAAATGATTTCAGAATTAAAAAATATGTGTAGTAATGGAGAGAAAGTCAATGATTGTCAAGTGCAGGGAGGCTGAAGAGCACAGGGTTGGTATGGGGGCATTTCTCTGTGGTATAGAAACTCTTTTGTGTTGAGGTCATTGGCAGTGGCCCCACAAATATGACTACTATGAAAAATGTCATAGTACAATGTACTTTGCATTCCCTCATACAGAGTACATGTTAAAATTGCCACAATCTGTACATAGTCTTTAGTTTAGCTTATAGCATACCCAGCATCTGTCTTCTGCTTTGAAAATGCACCATGGCCATGGGAGATGTTACCACTAAGGAGAACTAGATAGCTGGACCATTTGGTAGGTCTACTCTTAGGATTCTGAGGAGCCTCCATACTGATAGCCCTAATGGCTGCACCAGTATGAGTTCCCACGAGCTGTGAATAAAGGGTCTCTTTCCTCCCTCCCCCCACATCCTTTCCAGTGTTTTCTGTGTTTGTCTTCTTGATGATGGTTCTTTTGACTGCAGTCAGATAATCTCAAAGATTTGTTTTTAATGACTTGGAAGCTTTGGTTAGACGAACCACGAGCACTGAAGCAAAGGGAACAAACGGAGCTTTGATGATATGGAGCACATGAACAAGCGGAACTCAACAGGGTGTAAATGGGAAGGTGCATGCAGGCAAGGAATGTGGAAACTAGGGAGGCTTTCAGGGACAAAAATGAGACTTTGGGTCATTTTGCAAGGATAGTTTTGATTCTGTTCTTCCAGCCAGGAAGAGCTGCAGATAGTTTTTTTTAGCTCAGTTCTATAAAGGTAACTGTGAGACCAAGGCAAAACGTAGGGTTAAAAGAAAACTAAAGCCAGTAATGTAGCTAAGAAGATGCCATGGAAGTTGAGAGTAGTGAGGGCCTCAGTTAGTGAGTGTGTAAGTAAATTATGTCATATTCAGACAGTTAGATTTTATGATGCATAGATTTTCTCAGGGAAGGAGAGATGTTCCGTCGTTAAGAGCCTTTGTTGCTCTTGCCAAAGACCAAGGTTGGGTTCTCAGCACCCACGTGGTGGCTCATAACTATCTGTAACTCCAGTTCCAAAGGATGCAGTGTCCTCTTCTGGCACCCAAGGGCACCATACATACACGGTACATATATATACATGCAGGCAAACACTCATGCATATGCAATGTAATTATGTCAATCTCAAAAAATAATTTATTTCCAGTTGTATAAGACTAAATATAAACAAAAATGGGGCACATTTTAATGCATATAAAAAGATTTTGAAATTTATAGCCCAAATTTGGCCTGCAGCAGTTGAAATTGCAAAGAATGTTTACTTTTTTTTTTTTTTTTTTTTCGAGACAGGGTTTCTCCATAGCTTTTGGTTCCTGTCCTGGAACTAGCTCTTGTAGACTAGGCGGGCCTCGAACTCACAGAGATCCGCCTGCCTCTGCCTCCTGAGTGCTGGAATTAAAGACGTGCACCACCACCACCTGGCTTAGAATGTTTACTTTCTATACAGTTGTTTGTGCATGCATACACATTTAATGCTTAAGTATGTGTCTGCTATATGTCTACATAGATGGCATTGTCTTCACCTGGGTTCTTTATGAACCAATTTCAAGATGACATATTGATTCTTTTTAATTACTACAACCTGGGGGAAATTCATTTATAAAGAAAAGATGCTCAGTTTGACTCATTGTTCTGGAGTTGCTGACTGTAGAGACCTCTTCTAGTGACAGCCTTCACATTGACGTGATCCCAGGGCAGTATAGATTGTCACAGAGGAGATATAGGGAACCCATGTATATGTGTCTGTCTGCTCTCCCCCTTCTTTAAAAGCCACCAGGATTCAGATTTAAGAGCTCTAACCTAATGAGTGACCTTAACTTAACCTGCTCCTGCTCTAAAGTTCTCAGTTCTACCATCATTGGGCTAAGTTGCATCCTCGTAATTTTCTTAACATGTTATTTTGGAGATTGGAATTCTGTGTGAGATCAGGAGAAAGTTGGAACACATTATAGTCAGAGCATAGCACAGAGATCAATTATAGGCAAGGGAATGCTAGGGGAGAGACCTGTTTGGAAGAGAAGGCTGCACTAGGCCAAGAGAGGAACTGGACCACATAGTGATGGTAACGGAGGCAGGCTGAGGGCCCTAGTGCTGGTGTCAGAGTTCTGTTACTGTAATAACATTTCTAAGAAGGTCAGTTTAAAAGGGAGGAAGATTTATTCTTGCTAAGAGTTTTGGGAGCTCCTGTGGGCAGTTCACTTTATGTCTAGGCCTGTAGTTAGGTGGAGCATCATGGTGTGGAGCATGCAGTAGAACAGAACTGCTTGCCTCTTGGCATCCAGGAAGCAAAAAAAGAGTGAGAAGGAAAGACTGGGAACAAAACTATTCCCTTCAGAGAATATATCCCCTAATGGCTTACTGTCTTCAACTAGAACCATTGCCTATAATTTCTACTACCTCCCAAATGCCCATTAAGTTGGGAATCCATAAATGGTTTAGACCATTTCAAGGCTAGAGCCTTCCTAATCTAATCACCCTTTAACATTGCTACCCTACTGAGAACTAAGACTTTAGCAAATAGGTCTCTATGGCTATAAGATCCAAACCGCAGTAACCAAAATGGGCCTTCAGACTTGTCCAGAACCAACAGGACGGGGCTGGATCTTTGTATTCTTGCTCCAGCTTGTCACTGGATTTGGCCTGCTTTCAAGAAAGGATTGTGACCTTCAGCAAAGCAGTTACCTAAGACTTAGGGCAACTGTCAGTGAGGTTTAGAACTCAGAGCTGCCAGTAACTGATACTGGGAATAGTTAAGTTAGATGTATATGCCCTGACAAGGAGAGCCAGGAGAAACACTACAGCACCCTCTGGTTATTGGCATAAGTATAAAACCCATTTTCAGATTTTGCAGACTGCATTTAATTACTACATTTAGCTTTCACAAATATGAAGATATAGAAGGAAAGATAATTTCTTAGTTTAAAATTTGGTCTATTCAATTCATTATATTTTTCAAAGACCTTTACAGTTAGAAATAGAGGGCAACTGATTTACCCTATTCCACAGAACTGTCTCTATCTTGCCTTTTACTAAAAGCACAACTCCTCTGTGGGTTGAACTCCATATACCACCTTGCATGGATCCAAGGCCTTCTGGTCAACCTCACTGACCACACATAAATTTCTGTGTTTGATACTATTTGAGTATTTTTTTACTATTATTTTGTTTTTGTAATTTTTCCTTTGGTTGACTCTTAATGAGCTGCTTTTGTGCTCAGCCATACATTTAAAGATGCATTTTAATAATTTATTAGGACCTAGCATTTCAAACCAGAAATTAAAAGCAAAATAAACTTCACATGTTCCACAGTTCTTAAGAAGCTGAAGCCCAACTATCTTCACCAAAGGAAACTTTTTCTCATTCTTATTATGATTTTATTTTTAGTTCTTTATTACTTAAACTGTCTCTTCTTGGTTTTATTCTTTTTCAAAAGTGCTGTCTTCTCTTAAATTTCTATATCTGTTCCTGTTCTTTGATCAATTTTGTCTAATGGAGAACTAATTGATGATATACTGTTATTCTGACATAACTTTTCTGCTTTGAATTTAGTTGCCTTCTCAGCCCAATTCCTCTATATGCTTTTTATTACAGTATCTTTGAACACATCACACACAATTTCTTTCCTAGGGATTACCCATCTTTAGATGGCTTAGTTCTTCTAGGGCAGCTCCTTCACCCCAGAGGCAGGAACTGAACCAGGGAAGGCAGATTCTTCCTGTTTCCCCTTTACCTCATCCTAGAGAATGCCTCCTTCTACCCGCAACTAGTTTCTTTCTCCCTGACTTACTTTTATAATTGCCCAAGTGTCTGGTGACATATAGATTGTTCCTTGTCAGGTGAGCATGGGGAGCACGTTCGGGCTTGTTACCACCAGTTTTTCTTGTTGTCCTTACCATACCCACATCTGCTGGTACAGAGAGGACAGACACACTGGCCTGTCCCCACATTTAGTGTCATCATCAGTGTCACCTGAAGCCAAACAGGTATCACAGCATCTTCCCAGAATTCTCATGCATATAGACATTGTGTTCCCTCATGGAGACCTTTCATGATCGTTAGGGGCTATCACCACCGAGTGCTCTCTGTACCGCAACTCAACCATAAAGAGACAAGATCTTGCTTTTTCTCTCCGAGTTTCCCCCATGCTCAGCTTTCCTAACAGTGCTCAGGCAACTTTCTTAAAGAGTGATGCTTCTGGCCATGCGTGTTTTCTACTGTTATGAGTTCCATCTCTATTTCTCAGTCTCCTTATGCTTGGTTGACTTCAGGAAAGACAGAATTGAGTCTTCCTTCTTGCTCTAGAAGTCTGAAGGATTACTGAAGGATGAGTGAAATCTTAAGCAGGTAAAGAAGGGGTTTCTCATAGAGATCTGAGAAGGACTGCACTGTGAGCACAGCCTGGGGAGAGAGTGTTTCCTTTCTTTTTTTTTTTAATGGTATACCTTTTATATACAGAAATGATCCACTTTCAAAAAGTTTGAAACAAACAAAAACAGTCTTTCTTTCCTTCTTAAAGCCTGGGCAACCCACGAAGGCTGTTTCACAGCCCTAACACTGATAGTTTCTCAGCAGTCAGTCAATAGGTGTTGCATTAGATCAACAGTAGGAGAGTACATAGACTTGGAGAGAAAGACTGAGAAGTCTTTTTTTCAACCCTGATCCAGGAAGCCAGTCTTCAACTGAGTAACAGGGTGGGTGTTACTTCCTAAAGCGTTTGAAAAGTGCGTGCACGTGCTTGGTGGAAACTTTGCTTCGGGAGGAGTGGTATTCCATATACACAGTGTCATCTGCCCCAGACAAAGAGCTCATGGTGCCAAAGCGTTGGGATGCCTGGACACATCTAAAGCCAAACTCTCCATCCGCCACCTCTTCCTCTGCGTCCAGATCAGAGGCCGCCAGGACCTTCTGCAGGAGCTGCTGCTGCTCCTCTTTGGTGGAGAATACCAACTCTTCCTCCTCCATGCCAGCGAGCTTTGTGATCACCTTAAAGCTGTAACCTTGGTCTACTAAAAATCTCTGTCGCTTGGTAGAACAAGCCATTTCCTGTGTGTCCTGAGACACCAGCGAGTAGAAAAAGACACTGTATTCCTCCGCAACCATCCCATTTTTGGCTCGGAGTACGCACCCCAGCCTCTGGGCTTCTTGCCGTCTGGAGCCACCATGGGAGGAGATCTGAATGAGGACGTTCGCTTCTGGCAGATCGAAGGATGTGTCACCGACCTTGGAGATGAAGATAGTGTTGATTTTGGGGTTGTGCCTGAAGTTCTGAAGGATCTGCATCCTCTCTCCCTGGGACGTGGGCCCATAGATGAAAGGTTTGTTCAACCGAATGGCATATTCCTTCAAGGCAAATACGTTGTCGGCAAAGACAATAATCTTGTCATTCCTCCACTCATGGAACTTGATCAGAAACTGGCAGGCTCTGAACTTGTTGGGATTCATGGTGTACAGCAGGATGCGCTTCTTAGTTTTAATTGCCACATACTCCTGGTAGAACTCAGGAGACATCGGGCACCAAACCTCGGCACACTGGACTTTGGCGATGTACCCGTTGTTCTGCAGCTCCATCCAGTTGGCTTCATAAAGCTTGGGTCCAATCAGGAAATTTAAGTCAACGATTTTGTCGTCTTCCTGAACAAGAGTTGCAGTCAAACCCAGCTTACAGTGGGCCTGCACAATGGTCAGTACCCGCCGGAACATTTTGGCTGGAAAGGTGTGCACCTTGTCAAGGATCATGAGGCCCCACTCCTGGATTTTGAGCTACTCCATCACTCTCTCAGCCTCCCAGGACCTTTTGGTGGTGTGGTCCAGCATAGAATAAGTGCTAATGGCAATCGAGCAGCCGATGGGCTTGTCCTTAGCATCCGAGGTGAAGCGGCAGATCTGGCTGTCATTGATGGTTGACCGCGTCTTAAACTGGGCTTTCCACTGCTCCACAGACACAGCCAAGATACTCGGGACCAGGCAGCACTTTCTGACAGTACATGCAGCAGTCACACCAACCAGGGACTTCCCAGCACCACAGGGAAGAACGATGACTCCCGAGCGTGCCCACCCATTTCCAAACATCGTCCGCAGGCTCTTCTCCTGATAGGGTCTGAGCACGGCTGTGGGCTTCAGGTCAATGTTAATGTCGGGGTTGAGAGAGTCATTCCGAAAGTCATACTCTGCCAGCAGAGGGTACTCTAAGTAGATGCAGCGCTTCTGCAGCTCCTCGATCATTTCCTGCTTGACTTCAAAGGAGACTGTCTGGGTCTCTTCTTCCTCTTCCTCATCCTTGTCCATTTGCTCATAAAAATCAAACAGGTCTTTGGGGATGTCAGCTTTGGCCTGTGGATCTACCCCCTGGGAGGGAGAAGGCCCGCCACTGCCTTCTGCAGTCTTAGAAATAGCAGATCTGCTTATGAAGGTCTCTGTGATGAGTTCCGTAGCCCCCCCCTCCGCGTTCCTCAAGCGACATTCGCGGATCACAGGGTCTTGAAGAAGATACTGGATGACATCAGGGTGGGAACTTTCAATAAAGTACCTGTTGTGCTTCAGGACCAGCTTGACTTTCCCATAGCTGACAGTACACAACTTAATAAACTGGATGATGCCATCAGGGACTCCAGTCTTACTGACCTTTCTGAGGTACTCAGTGATGTCACTGGTCTGCAGCCCGACACTGACAGCTGCATAGAGGGAGTGGGCAGTTAGCTTGTATTCATGGACATGAGTAGGCCGGCACACTGGCTCTGCAGTTGCCACCAGGAAGTCTTGGGCATATTTGTAAACTGGAGAGAAGGCTTCCAGAAAAATGTGGCCATCAGGAGCCACCCAGAGGGGCCTGGAAGTATGGTCGCCCTTCAGCGGCATCTGCTGCCTGTAGTCCTTGACTCCATACTCATCCACTTTGGTGCTGGACTCATCGACCTGTTTCCCTGCCGCTGAGGGCACTGCCTCCTGAGAGTCGTTCCCAGGCGTGTCGTCTTTGTCTTCCTCTTCGTCCTCACACTGCCTCTTTTTGGACTTCTTCTTGTCGTGGTCTACTGGGTCTCTTTTGTCCATAACAGTTCCAGGATCCGGGAGCCACAGCACTCCACACCGCGTAAATTCCTGAAGAGTAACTTTTAGAGGCGAGTGTTTCCTTTCTTATGCACTGGAGAACAAAACCCCCACAGAGAGTAGAAAGAAGGAATGTTTGGTCAACAGGAAGAAAACTGATCAATACATTAAAAAGGCATTATCCCTGTGGTTGATGGGAGAGATAGCCCAAATAGAGCAGTTATCATAGTTTATTTCAGAAATTTGTATTCCATGCCTGCTGTGTGCCAGTTATGGGGAACAAGCAGCAGATGAGCCTAAATTTCCATTCTCCGGCACTCCACTCATATGGAGGAGCCACGCTGTGATCAATTGGAGACAACAGAAAACAACAACAGGAATCTGTCCTCTACCAGGCTGTGTGACAGGAAACGCCAGCATAGTGAAATGTGTGGTGGAAACTCCCTGTAGAGGTGCTATTTAAAGTGGACCCTATGGAATAGGAGATACAACTATAGCAAATGGTGGCCGGGGGGAGGAGGGGGCCAACATTCCTGGCAAAGAGTAGAAAAGGGGGATGATGGTCCCTGAAGCCAGAAAGAACTCAGTGGGTTTTTAGGAAGAATCGCACTGCTAGTTGGAGTGTAAGAATCAAAAGCTGAAGTTAGAAAGGAAGAAAGGAAACAAACCATATGGATGACTTAAGAATCTGCTTTTATTCTACCATAACTCACTGGAGATAATTAAGGACCAATGTCAATAAATACAGATAGGTGAGAAAGC
This sequence comes from Chionomys nivalis, assembly GCF_950005125.1. Lineage (NCBI taxonomy): Eukaryota > Metazoa > Chordata > Mammalia > Rodentia > Cricetidae > Chionomys > Chionomys nivalis. The sequence goes on along the minus strand of NC_080087.1, from coordinate 25,555,736 downwards.
TACCAAAAAGCTGGAAACAGAATGATGAAACAATTAAAAACCTATAACATCAGCTTATACTTCTGAGAATTTTCATAGAAAGATGCTGGCTTTAAAATGATTTGATCAGAGTACATAGGATAGCAGTGTTCTTTATAGATCCATAATTTTTCTCCTTTTATTGAAAATAGATATCATTCCTTATATAATATATCCTGATTATGGTTCCCTCTCTCTACTACTCACGGTCTTCCCCTGCCGACACCTCTCCTTCCCTCTGGATCTGCATCCTCTTTTTCTGTCTCTCATTAGTAAACAAACAGGCTTCTAAAGAATGATAATAAAGTATAATAAGATAAAACAAAAACAAATGCATTGGAATTAGACAAAACAAAAAAGAGAAAAGAGACCAAGAGAAGGCACAAGAAAAGGAGACTCATTCCTGCAAACAGGAATCCCAGGAAACAACAAACTGGAAGCCATAGTATATACACAAAGAACCTGTAGGGTGAGAATAAAAGAAAATATATAAATTAAATTAAAAAATAATGGAAAGCTCTGACAGGACATTATGAGACAAGAAACCACAAAGATGCCATTGAGTTCTTTTTTTTGTTTGTTTGTTTGTTAGCCGTATACTGTTGGGCGCGCAGGCTGTAGTTTCTTTACCCCGTGAAATTCCCTTGGAGGAAACTGAATTTTCATTGGCACGTGGTTATCAACTGGAGATAGCTTCTGGATTAGAGGTGGGTCATGTGTCCGCTTCTCTTTTCAGCTCTAGGACCCCATCTTGTGCAGACCTGTATAGGCCCTGTGCACTTTGCCTCTGTCGCTGTGAGTTTTATGTGTGTCCATCTCGTTGATTTAGAAGACTTTATTTCCTTGGTGTACTCTGTTCCTTCTGCCTCTTATACTCTTTCTGCCTCCTCTTTTGCAGGGTTTCTGGAGTCACGAGGGGAGGGATTTGATGGAGACATCCCTTTTGGATCTGAGTGTTCCAAGGTCTCTCACTCCGCGTAGTGTCTGGCTCTTGGTGTTTGTATTTGTTCCCATCAGCTGCAGGAGGAAGCTTCTCTGATGACTGTGGAGCATGGCATTGACCTATGAGTTTAGTAGAATGTCACTAGCAGTGATGCTATATTTTTGTTATATTTTGTTTGTGTTGTTGTTTGTTTTTTTTAGAGTGTAGTATTTGGTTTTACCCTACATTCTTGAGCTATCTAGTCTCAAGTTCCTGGTCTCTCAAGCAGAGTCAGGTACGGGTTCTATCTTGTGTAGTGGGCATTAAGTCAAATTAGTTATTGGTTGGTCATTCTCACAAACATTGTCCCACCATTGCCCTAGCATATCTTGTAAGCAGGACTCCATTGTATTTCAAAGAATTTGTGGCTAGATTGGTGTTTACATTTCTCCTTTGGTAGTGTGCAGTGTCTCTTCCTGTATCCAGGACATTAGAACATAGGAATGATGGCTCTATGTAGGCACTAGCACAATTTCTTTATGTACACTGAGTTGTTCCGGTGTTGTCTTCAGCAATAGTCTATAGAGAGCAACCTTTAGTCTTGACAACAGTCTAGGTTATTTGGGAACTCCATGGGACCCCTTTGGCCAACAATTCAAATAGATGTAACTCACTGTTGGTATTAGAAGCTTCATTTGGTGACAAGAAATGGCCAGCTGTCCAGTTTGAGAAGCATAGTGTGTATTTTTAACCTCCTTATCAAAATCAGGAGTCCGTAGGTGTATAAATGTGTGTCTGTGTCTTCAATTAGATTCTATCAATCAGTGTATCTGTTTTTTTGTGCCAGTACCTTGCTGTTTTTATTACTATAGTTCTGTAATATGACTTGAAATCAGGGATGGTGATACCTCCTGTGGGTGTTTTGTTATTGTTTTATCTATCTTGTGTATGTGTGTTTTCATATGAAACTCAAGATTGTCCTTTCAAGAACTGTGAAGAAAAGTGTTTGAATTTTGATGGTGATTGCATCAAATATGTAGATTGATTTTAGTATGATGGTCATTTTTACTATATTAATCCTACTAATCCATTAGCATAGAAGAACTTTCCATTATCTGATGTCTTCTGATGTCTCAAAGTTTTTGTCATACAATCTTTCATTTGCTTGTTTACTGTTACTCCAAGATATTTGAGGCTATTATGAAAGGTGCTGTTTCCCTGATTTCTTTCTCAGTCCACTTGTCATTTGTATATACAAGGGATATCAATTTTTGTGAGTTAATTTTGTATGCAGCTACTTTTTGAAATTGTTTATTGGCTGTAGGAATTTCCTAGTGGAATTTTAAAGTCACATATTATCACATCATCTGCAAATGGAGATACTTAAACTTCTTTCTAATTTGTATGCCCTTGATTTCCTTCAGCCATCTTACTGCAGGGCCAAGACTTCAAGTAGTATTTTGAATAGGTGTGGAGAAAGTCTGCAACCTTGTCATATTCTTGATTTTTAGTGAAATCACTTTGAGTTTCTCTCCATTTATGTTAGTATTAGCTATGGGGTACATATAAATTACCTTTCTAGTTTTGAGGTAAAGTGCTTGTATCCCTAATATCTCCAGGACTTTTATCAAAAAATAGTGTTGGACTGGGTTTTGTCAAATGTGTTTTCTGCCACTTTGTCATTTTCTGTCATTCTGTCAAATGTCTAATTTATTTGGTGAATGTCATTGATTTTTGTGTTTTGAGCAATCCCTGCATCTCTTTGATGAAACCTATTTGGTCATGGTGAATGATCTTTTGTTGTATTCTTGGATTTGGTTTATAAGTAATTTATTGAGAATTTTTGCATTGATATTTATAAGAAAAATTGGTATGAAATTCTCTTTCTTTGTTGAGTCTTTATGTGGTTTGAATATCAGGTAATTATAAGCCCATGAAATGAGTTTGGCAACATTCCTCATGTTTCTATTTTGTGAAATAATTTGAGGAATAAATATACTCATTAACTCTACTCTTAAAGTTTGATAGGATTCTGCACTAAAACCATTTGTCCCTGGGTATTATTAGTAGGAGTTATAGGTCTGTTTAAGTTAATTATTTGATCTTGATTTAACTTTGATAAGTGGTATGTATTGTTATAAGGAGAGGTGGACCCTTGTTTGTTCTGGCCACCTGGCTAGTTTACACCCGAAATAACCACACAGAAACTGTATTCATTAAAACACTGTGTGGCCCATTAACTCTAGTTTCTTATTGGCTAATTCTTACATCCTAATTTAACCCATTACAATTAATCTGTGTATCACCACGTGACTGTGGCTTACTGGCAAGATTCTAACCAGTGTCTGTCTCAGGCAGAAGATCCATGGCATCTCTCACTCCGCCCTTCTTCCCAGCATTCAGTTCTGTCTTTTCCACCTATCTAAGTTCTGCCCTATCAGGCGTAAAGCAGTTTCTTTATTCATTAGCCAATGAAAGCAACACATGAACAGAAGAACCTCCTACACCAATGTATCAAGAAAAGTATCCATTTCTTTTAAATTTCCAATTCAGTGTAGTACAGGACTTTAAAGTATTTTCTCATGATTCTTTGGGTTTTCTCAGTGTCTGTTGTTATGTCCCTCTTTTCATTTCTAATTTTGTTAGTTTGTGTACTCTTTCTTTCTTTTAGTTAATTTGGTAAGGGTTTGTCAATCTTACAGATTTTCTCAAAGAACTAACTCTTTGTTTCATTGTTTGTTTGCTTGTTTTTATTGATTGCAGCCCTGAGTTTGACTATTTCTTGCTATCTATTACTTTTGGGTATGATTTCTCATTTTTTTTTATGGAACTTTCAGGTGTGCTGTTAACTTACTAGTATGTTAAGCTGCAATATTTTTTAATGTAGGTACTCAGTGCTATGAACTTGCCTCTTAGAACCAATTTATTGTGTCCCATAAGTTTGGGTATGTTGTGTATTAATCTCATTCATTTCTAGCAAGTCTTTAACAACCCATTCAGTAGTGAGTCTTTCAGTTTCCATGAGTTTGTAAGCTGTTGTTGTTGATGTCCAGTTTAATCTGAGGTAGTCAGATAGGGTGCAGGGTGCTACGTCAGTTTTCTTGTCTCTGTTGAGACTAGCTTATGTCTGAGTATGTGGTCAGTTTTGGTAAATATTCTATGAGGTGTTGATCAGAAGGTATATTCTTTTGTGTTTAGGTGAAATGTTCTGCAAATATCTGTTAGGTCAATTTGGTTTATAATACCGATTATCTACAGCATTTCTCTGTTTCATTTTTGTCTTGATGACATGTCTCTTGGCGAAGTCTCCAAGTATCAGTGTGTGATAATCAATATATGACTTCAACTGTAGAAACTGTCTGAAGTGAAGTAAATCTGAAGTCTCTGATCTCTCTCTAATTTGGTGTGAGAAACTTCTTTCAAAGAGATGTAGGCCTTGGATTATGTCTAGTTCTCTTTGAGTGTTAATTTCTAGCAATTGCAAGTGTCACATTAATGCTTGCTGTCACTCAAGTGTTTGATTTTGAATTCTGAAGATCTGAAAAGTGGTCGTCCCTCTTCCACTTTCAGTTCGTGTACAGCATTGTGGTTCTGGCTGCTGAGGAGCAGTGTGTGTACTATGTGGGGTAGCTGGCTTTTGGGCCTGGCCAGAGAAGGAGCTTGGTTGCAATAGCAGACTGTTCCTATATCATTGAGATTGTCATGGGAAACTATTCGTTTCCTATTCATGCCCTGGTAACAGAGTTCAAAGTTATTTTGGGTTTTGATGACCATACCACCAACAGACTATCAGTGCAGGAAGCCAAGTTCGTACCATCTGTGCTGTGTTTGTATCTAAAGACTTACTTGGAAGACTGATTGCTCAGTTATCTGTGCCTCCTGGCCTTCTAATATGGCACCTAACAAGGTGACTCACACTTTCTTGAAAGTCACTGTGAATAACCTGCATAAGTTCCCTCAATGTAGGATGGGGATCGCAACCTTCACTATCAAGAACCACACAGTGCTACCTATCTTGAATGGTCACTTCCTATAAACAGAGAGTGGCTCCCAGCAGTGCTACACTAGAAAATGTGTGACAGTCAGCTCACTGGGGAAAATTTATACACTTTGGCAATTTCCATGGTAAAATAGATAAACAGCTTTATAAAGACTTCGATGATGATGTAGCTCAGGAGTAGCATGCTTTCTTGAATCCCCAGCACAGCCCCACCACTCTCCAGTCAAAATGATAAAGTTTAGAAATACCTTAATGGGCAAAGATGGTTAAAAATCAGTACAACAAAAAACAGAATAGTCCGATTTGTATAAAACAAGTCAATTCATGATTTCCACTCAGGCTGACTTTACTAGAAATGTTTATCACTTGGATAAAGAATAAATAACACCATTGTTGCAAAAAGTCCTTTAGAAAGCTCGGGAAGAAATAATTCCAACTGATTCTTTCAAACCCATTCATTTTCCTCCTACCAAAAATCAGATGATGACACCTTGAGGAAATGAACTTATAGATGAGTATACTTTGTGAATAGAGATAAAATAAAACCCTAATTATGAACAAAATATCAGTAAGTGGAATCCAGCAATGTATGCCTATAACTTAAGATAACCAGCCATGGGTTGTTCACTTGACATTCAAGATCAATTAATAGGTCACTGAATGACAGAATAAGGAATAAAATATTAGGCTAGTTGTCTCAAGGGATGCAACAAAACCATCTAAAAAATATTATCAATTACAGTAAATGTGTTTATCTTCCAAGTAAAATTCTATGAGTTTTACTCAACTTGTAAAAAAAATCTAAGAAAAACTGCAGCTAATGTCAAACTTCACTGTTGAGAAATTAAATGTTTTCTCTGCAGCAGAGAAAATGATAAAGGCTTTCACTGTGAATTACTTCTATTCAACTTTGTGCTGAGGACTTAAATAACAGAACAAAAACATGTAGTTCATAAAAGGATTTTGTTACTTTAGATACACACACACACACACACACACCCAAAACAATTTTTAAAATAGTTGCTACTAAAACTAGTAATCAAATTTAGTAAAGGCACATGAAGCAAGGCCACTATTTAAAACATGTGTTGTTATAAAGTAGCAACAAAGAATACACAAAAATGTAGTAATGTACAGTAGCTTCCAAAAACATAAAATACATATAAAGATTCAGGAAATATTGTGAATATCAGTACATTATTAACTAAAAATACTTCTGAGAGAAATTAAAAACAACCTTAGTACATGGACAACCTATGTGTAGGAAATCTCAGTATAGCCAGGATATCATTTCTCAAACAGTAACACTGAGTAGTCTGACAAGATATCTGTAAAATTTTAACAACCTGGGATTCTAGCATTTAAATGGAAGTGCAAAGGATTGGAGTTCATCAGGACCATGCTTCAGCAGTGCAGGGACATGTAAAAGGAATTTTAATGTGGTCCCAGGATTCTGCCCCTTGGTTTGACCTCTGTAATTCTCCTGTTGAATTGGAAAAGGGTCTGTAATATTGAAGGACTTCCATTATCATGATTAGATTGTGCTGTTCAGCAGAGTTGAAGGGGTTTCCACCAATGGCTTCACACTAGTCCAAAGTGGCTCCATGCCTATATGTTTACACCTAGCCCAAATCCTTACCCCACAGAAATAGGCATGACTTCACCACTCATGATAGTTCATCTCGGTGTCAACTTGATGGGATATATAATCATCTGGCAGGTGGGCCCCTTGACCTGCCTGTGAAGTATTATTTTGATTAGGCCAATTGTGGTGGGGATGGTGGGTGGCACCATTGGTGTGGGAAAATTGTCTGTATTCTGTCAATCATGTTTTAAATAAACGCTGATTGGCCAGGCAGGAAGTATAGGTGGGAAAACCAGATAGGAAGTAGAAATGATGTAATGAGAACAGAAGAATTCTGGGAAGGAGGAAGTTGATTCCTCCCACTCCTGCCCAGACCACTGAAGCAGCAGGATGTGATCTGCTCCACTGCAAAAAGGTACTGAGCCACATGGCTAACATAGATCAGAAAAATGGGTTAATCAAGATGTGAGAGTTAGCCAATGAGAGGCTAGAGCTAATGGGCCAATCAGCTTATAATTTGTGGAGACCTATGTGTGATTTTCTTTGGGGCTAAACAGTTGTGGGGTACCAGTTGGAACAAAAACCACCACAAACAAGCAGGCCTGGCCCATCCATGTTACACACCATTCCCTAGACTGGACTCCTAGACTATATAAAAAGGAGAAAGTAGGCTGAACACAGACTTTCAGGCTCATTGTGTTTGTTTGAACATTTTATATATAGGTTCAAGGTATCTTGATCATATCTGGCCCCCTACTTCCCCTCTAGCTTTCCCTAGGCCCATGTAGCAGATATCTCTCCCAATTTCATATCCTCCTCCTTAGTCCTGGTAGTGTTGTGTGGCTGGTATTTGCATGGGCGAATCACTGGTCATGGGCAATATACTAGTTGTCATATCCTTTGAGGGAAAGAGAGTGTCTCTCCCCAAGCTGCCCTCAACTACCAATGGCTACTCAGCCAAAGTTAGTGCCTCCATACCCCTCCCCTGACCTAATTGAGAAATTTAAGTGACTTGATATTATACAAGTCTTGTGCAGCAAACCAAGCTTGTGTGTGTGTGTGTGTGAACACTCATATGTCATATGCAGAGGACAGCATTTCACATCATTTCTCTCCATCCTCTTATATACTCTATGTCTCAACTTCCGTGATGTTCACTGCTCCTTGGGGTGGAGGAGCTCTTGAGTGTGGAGACAATGTGAACATCTGTTTCAAGCTCCTGCTGCTGCAGTGACCTCACCAGTATGACCACTATGATGAACTATAACCTCCCAGTGTGGCCCAAAACAAATACTTTCATTTGTTGGGGTATTCTATCAGAGCCATGAGAAAAGTAACTAAGAAACCATTATTTAATACAAATTACTTATTATGAATTACTGGACTAGAGAAAGAAGCCCTGGGACATATTTGTGAATTAGGGCAGGGATTCCCTGAATGATGTCACCTGGGTGTGCCCAGAAGGAGAATGACGGAGGTTCTGAATGAGAAGCTGTAGGACCCGAGATAACACTCTGACAGGAAGGCAGGAAACACACAGCGGTAGAAGATGGCTCTAAAAGCAGGAATATTCTCAAGATCTTATTAAAATGTAGGATCAAATTACTGCAGGGTGAGACCCATGGCTCCTCATGTCTGGTAGATTAAATATGGGTGCTGTTGATTCATGGACCACGCTGAATATCCGGGCTGTAAAGCATGTGCCTGGGTTTAGGAGTAGCAAAGCTGTGGACCTGGTATTGCATCCCTGGCAGCGAGGCATTGAATCAACCATATTTGGATTCTTTTTTTCACTCAGTTGTCAAATATATACAGAAAGAACGAAGTGAAAATAGAAAAGTTCTGTCTGGTTTTGAAAATGGTTTTATATGAGGCCTCTCATGTAACTTATTGGCAACTTTCACTCCCCAAGTAGCAGTTTCGAAAAGCTGGTTGGTCATGAAAGGATATCCCTGTTCTCACAGCTTCTTCGTCTCAGATCTTCTCAGCCATCTAACTTGCAGCAATGTGAAAGCCCCAGCATCCTCCCTCTGAATTCTTTCTCACAGACCTCACAGCCCTGGGAAATATCCTGGTTGGTTATATGAGAAAAACATGTCATCAAGTCTCAGGGGAGCCCTGGTGACCATCAGGGTCTTCCTTTTACATGTTCTCAGTGACCAACTTCCTCACAGGTCGTCCACTCCAGGGGCCTCAGATCATCGCCATTCTGGGCTAGGCCACTCCCTGTTGCCAGCTTCCTCTCGCTGTAGAGAAGGGGACTTGTTTGCAACTGCTCATTCATATCATGGTTTCTGGGCTTTATTTCTCATTTATTCTGTCATCCATGTATTCGGACTTCTACCCGCCTCCCTAGATCCCCACCCCACCTATTTTAAAAAGATTTCTTAGTCTTCTCCCATCCCTCCCAACCCAGCTATAAATAAGATTTCTTTTCCACTGTTCCTCCCTGCTCCCAGGATCACCTTGTTCTTACAGTCTGGATCTTACATTACCAAACTGTCTAGACTACCAATTTGAAGGTCATTTGGGGGGGAGAAATGACCTACTTTTTACTGTTGTTACAGGAATCTATATCTATCTATCTATCTATCTATCTATCTATCTATCTATCTATCTGCATAGTTGCAGTCTTTCCTTAGCATTCTTTATTCATAATAAAGAGGTAAAGTAATTGTTTTGCAGATTCTCTTACATTATTAGCAGAATTAATGAGATCAGAACTAATGTTTATTATGAGAGTCCATTCCGTGTATGTCAAATCTTATATACCAGTAAATACCATTAAAGCAAAAATGAAAATATTGGTTTCTCCGTTTGTAGCATGGATAAACAAAACAATCTCTATTCCTGCCTACTTTAAGGTGATAATGTTGACAGGTAATGTACTAAATTTTAAAACAGTGAGCACAGAGAGAGTTCAGCAGTTATGAGCACTGGCTGCTCTTCCAAAGGACCTGGGTTCAATCCCCAGTGCACACATGGTAGCTCACCACTGCCTGTAACCCTAGTTCCAGGAGATCTGACACTTTTACACAGAAATGCTCACAGGCAAAATATCAGTACACATAAAATAGAAAATAAATAAGTCACTTAAAAAGTTCAAAATAACTACCAAATATCTACTTTCTGTAATTATTATGAATATCCAGTCCATTTGAAATATAAGATGGTGAATAATTCAAAATCATGGATAAGTTAAAAATTACTCATTGTACTTGAAGAGTTAACATAATTTTTCTTGAGCTAAGAATTAATTTTCTATTTTGTTTTACTGTTATACATTTGAAAGCAGATAGTAAAATAAATGTTCATTTAAGCAAGTAAATAACTGTGGGGGATGTCTCTGGTTCTAAAACAATGTACAGAGATTTAGTCACCTTCTGTAATAATTAATCTTTACATTTTATAAAATAATAAATATTTGCATCACCTTAGGTTTCAAAGGAGAAAACTACCCAGATTTCAAAAACAAACAGAGTTGGGAAAGAATTTTGGGACCTTTTGATTACTAGTCTTGAGCTACCAAGTATAACCTAAAATCTTATTTAAAGTAGAATTAAAATATTTATTATTTGCATTAAAGAAGCACAGATAAGCTATAATTATAAAAGTATAAAAACTGAAACAAAATTATTTATATTCATTCTGCATTATTTAAAAAATCACTATAGGTGTGTGTGTGTATAATTTACAAAAAATTTTCTGTTAATCTCTGTACCGATGGCTAAGACCATGGGCCTTCCATTGCTTTATTTTAATATGAACTTTATTTCTCACTGTTCGTTTGAAGAATGATGAAATAATAAATCAAATAAATACTGCTACTACTCTATCTGGATTACTGTGCTGCTATTGTGCCCAAAGAAACTTCTGTAATTCAGATAAACTTCAAAGTTAAGTTACTTCAAGGGAATTCAGAATCTTCCTTTTCCCCTTCACCAACTCTACTTCCAAGTGTCTCTGTGCCTTGGCTTAGGCTGTATGCACTAATGCACTTCCCTTAAATGTGACCAGAAGACACGTGGTTGGCAAAGGGTTCAGTGCTGGTACTGTGAGAAGCAAACACGAAACCACATGACAGGATCAAGGAAGACGGGCATAGCGTTGTTTGGGATGTGTGCTCTTCCTATTGGGGAATGGGACCTCTTTGCAAATATCCCTAAGTGAATGTATAAACCCCATGGAGAAGAATCAGACTGGCACAATTAGCCCCAAGTTGGTGTTCTTCCTAACAACACTTTGTTTCTCTCTCCCTTTCAGGCAGGCTCCTCTGCCTGAAAGAACATAGTTGGAGACCAGAGAGGGGACTTGACAACCCTGTGGTTAACACTACAGAGTGAAGTGGGAACCATTTTGCTAGTCAATTATTGGTTTGCTTCTGACAGCATAAATTCCAAAACTCTTGGGTTTTTAAAACAAATAACTGACCAGTTATGTGCTGTAAAAGATGAACTTGAAACAGATGATTTCCTTTCCCTTCCAGTTTGTTGTCGCGGTGTTCTGGACCATCTATGCCTACGACAGAGAGATGATATACCCAAAATTGCTTGACAACTTTATCCCAGGGTGGCTGAACCACGGAATGGTGAGTGGATTAAAATAAATAGTTACCTTTGATGAAATGGAAGTCTACTAAAGAACTATTCACTAATTCGAACTTCACCCCACAGGGTCCTAAGTATCAGTGAAATCTTGGACGATTACAGTAACAGAAGAATACTGATAGCAAATAGGATTTCTTTCTGTGGCATTGAGTCATTGTATAAACTGTGTGGTCGATGAATCCATTTTTAAGAGGTGCCAGGGGTCTTAAATCATACAACGAGCTCATTCGTGGATGAGTATGGTTTCTGTGCCATTAGAAGTTTGTCATCCTAACTCAAGGATCCATTTCCACCTATACAACCATGGCGACTAGGTTCCACCCCCACCTTGCTGCAGAGGAACTGTGTTAGAAGTAGCTGTTGCACTTGGGCAGCTTTCCCAGACACACGGCAAGACTGGTTTATTCCTCGATGATCTGTGATAGACATTTGAGGAGTTTATGTTTCTTTTAAAACTTAAAGTAAATATATATATATATATGTGTGTGTGTGTATGTGTTTATACATATATATATAAATTAATATATATAAATATTCATTATCACGTGTCAGTGCTTGCATTAAGTTTATGTGTACCTCATATGTCCAGGAGCCTTTGGAGGCCAGAAGAGGGTTTTGGATACTTAAAACTGGATTTATAGTAAACTGGATTTATGTTGTAAACCACGTAATGTAGGCAATAGGAACCGAACCCAGAGTATCTATAGGCAGTAAGCACTCCTAACTGCTGAGTCATTTCTCCATTCACCATGGAGGATGTCATTAGCAGTAGACTCACTGGGAGTTTTGCCTGGGATGTTTTCCCTCTTTCCTGTCCAGTTCTCGCTGGCACTTCAGCTGTGTCCCGCTGCTCTCGTTTGTTTCAATTAACACTTTGGATGGTTCGTAACCGGACTCTCTGAACATGGCGGACAATGAGAACTGACGAGAGGCCAAGGACAATGGCACTGGGTTTTGATCCTACTTCATGTTCTGGCTTTGTGGGAGCCTAGACAGTTTGGATGTTCACCTTCCTAGACCTGGATGGAGGGGGGAGGACATTGGACTTTCCACAGGGCAGGGAACCCTGACTGCTCCTGGGACTGGAGAGGGAGGAGAAGAGGAGTGGGAGGAGGGGGAGAGGGGCGGGAGGAGGGGGAGGGAAATGGGAGGCGGGGAGGAGGCAGAAAATTTTTTTTTTCAATAAAAAAAAAGTTGGAGGGTTATATTTTCTAAAGAGAAGTTGCGTATCCTCTTTTCAGCTTCTAAAATTGAGCACAGTTTTGTTATTAACGGAAGGTACTTTTTAGAATAATCCCAGGATGTTCCCATTGGAAAGGGCAACCCATCACAGAAATTATGGGGAAGCAACAGCTAGAAATCATGAGTCTTAGATTCAAAGTAACAGCTCTTTCTGTGGTTTCTCATCTGCCCTCAGTGGTGGGACATTTCAAACAAAGCACATGTTCTAACCCATGTTACTGTGCAGAGACGCTCTGATCCATTCTTTCTTATAGGCGACCTATCAAAAGTCGTGTATCAGACTAGAATTTTTTTTGATGGAAGTTAGAGCTGTTGAAAAATTAGCCTGTTGATCTAATTTCCTACATAAAAGCTGGGTGTTGTTAGTCTTCATCATTTCCTGCCCATATCCCCTCCTGTTCTCTACTGACAAAAGTCTTACTTAAGGACCTTACTCGGGGTTCTTATCAATATGAAGGGACACCATGACCATGACCGCCCCCTTTTATTGAAAATAGATTTACAATATATCCTGATTACACTTTCTCTTCCTTCTACTCCTCCCAGTTCCTCACTACCTCCCTTCCCAAACAGATCCCATCCACTTTATGTCTCTCATTAGAAAAGAACATGCCTTTAAGAAATAATAACAAAATGTAACATATAAAATATAGTAAGTCAAAACAAAAACCATCAAGAGAAAGAAAAGGGATAAGTACCAGAGATACACTTGTTTGCACACACAGGAGTCCTCTAAAAAAAATCTTAAACTGAACTGAAACTTTTAATATATATGCAGAAGACCCGGTGAAACCCGATGGACACTGTGGTTGCTTGTTCTCCTAATGTCTCCCATGTACTCTGTCTCTTATGTGTTTTCCTACCTCCTCTTCCAAGGGCTTACCTGAGCACTACAGGTAGGGGTTGAGTGAAGGCATCCCATTTAGAGCTGTGTGTTCCGAGGTCTCTCACTCTGCATAGTGTCTGACTGTGCTTTTTCTCATCTGATGAAGGAGGAAGCCTCGCTGATGATGCCTGAACAAGGCACTGATTTATGAGTCTAACAGAATATCATTAGGGTCATTTTATCACTGTTTTGTGTTTTAAAGGACAGTATTTGGTTTTATGCCAGGTCCCTCGGCTATCTAGTCTCTGGTTCTCAGTCATCCAACCAATGTTTGGTATGGACTCCATCACGTAGAGTAGATCTTAAGTCAACTCTGATGTCGGTTGTTTACTCCCACAAGCTTTGTGGCACTGCTGCCCTGGCCTGTCTTGCAGGCGGGACGACATTGAAGATCAAAGGGTTTGTGGCTGGGTTGGTAATAATTTTTTTTTTTGTAAACTGCCAAGTACCTTCCCATACCAAAGCCCCTGGAACATAGGGGTGAAGGTTCTATGTCAGCATCAGTCAAGCTGTCCATGTTCCATGAGTTTGTGTAGTTGTCTTCTGCAATGGGTTCTTACTGTCAGTGTGTGGAGCTGTAGTCTAGGCAATAACCTTGGTTGTTTACGGATGTCCACGGGACCTCTTTGGGCAAAAATTCAATCGAGTATAACCCAGTCCCTGTACTGGAAGCTTTATTTGGCAACAAGAAATGGCCAGTTGGGACTCTGTGTCCCCCATTATTTGGGCCCATCATTGTAATTGCTTTCACATATTTCAGGATGACTGCACTTCACTAGATTTCTGTACCACCCCTCAATGCTATCCACATTCCCTCCCTCAACCCTATCTTTCCTCCCTCCCTCATCTTTTCCTCCCATTCCCATTCTCTAATCCACTTAAAAAGTTATTCTAGTTACCCCTCCCAGGGAGATCCATGTGTCCCCCCAGTCTTTTCCTTTATAGTTAGCCTCTCTGTGTCTATAAACCATAGACTGGTTATCATTTACTTGTGAGCTAATGTCTACATATGAGTACATACAAGCCATAGTCATCCTTTTTTTGAGTTGGGGTTACCTCACTCAGGGTGACTTTTTTCTAGTTCCATCCATTTGCCAAGGCAATTATTAAAGATAAAGCATTTAATTGGTTGTTTGTTTGCAGTTTTAGAGGCTAAGTCCATTATCATCATGGTATGGAGCATTGAGGCAGACAGACAGATATGGTGCTGGAGAAGTAGCTAAGATTTCGCTGTCCTTATCAGCAAGCAGCAAGATGGAGGGGGTGGAGACTGGCCTGGACTATTGAAACCTCAAAGCCTACCCCCAGTGACACACTTCCTCCAACAAGGCCACACTTCACCTCCTAATCCTTAAAATCATTTCAAATAGTTGCGTGTCCTGGTGACTAAGTATTTAAATATATGAGCCTATGGGAGCCATTCTTATTCAAACCACCACACTTCTGCTCATCCAGAAGGTCAATTATTTATTGTCTTATGAAGCATTTCCAAACTCCCCAAGCAAACTTATTTAGCTCTTCTATTTTTTGTGTTTGCACACACTACCCTATTTCTAATATATATATTAGAAATATATATTATATATGTGTATATACACATATATATGTATGTGTGTTTATGACCATAAAAAATGTTAAGATCCTTTGCAAAATATCAGCCTTTCAGTCCTAAGCTCTTTACCCAGATGCCTTGCATATGCTAGGATCAACATGTGCTTGATATATTGAAGAATTAATTGAGTACTCTATGTTTTAACAATTCTCTCCTACTTATATCTCATTGCTTTTGTTTCTTCAGACCTTTGTGTGCTAGATATTCTACAGTGACTGCATCTGTAATTTTTCACAATTTTTCACAATGGCACTGTGAACAATTATCTCATTTATAAATGAAGAAACCAAGGCTCAAAAAGTATATACTCTCCCTCAAAATCACTTAGCAATGGTGATAGCAATGAGATCTGAGCTCATGCCCATTTGTCTTCAAATATATATACTTCTTACTGGTTTGTGTTTTATATGAATATTTGAAACATTAACTAATTCTTTTAAAATGTTACTCTTTATAGCTTTTACAAGTGTAGGTCAAAAATGCAAAGAAATATTTTGAAAGTATTTTGAAGTTTTGTTTCAGACAGTTTAGCGTAGTTCAACTGTTGAAGGAAACCAGTTGATAATTAACTAGGCATTTTAGGAGAAATATTTTGTGCCATTTGTCAGTCTTCAAAGCAAGAATATAAACAGAGATGCCCTTGCCACTTTAGATACTAAACTAAAACACATTGTCATGTGCTCTTAACAGAGCAGGCTTTGGTCATCAACAAGCATATTCTTATTCAAACATGAAACCAATTTTGTCACAATCTCTCCAAATATGAGGAAGAGTGACTAGGAAGCCATAGTGAGTGGATTCGGAAAGGGAGATCCCGGAAATGGTTGCCTACCCGCCCCTCCCCAAGTAGGGGAATACTGGGTATCTCTGTAATGTTCGGAGGTCTTAGTTGGGAACATAGTTACGTCTTTACTATCAACCTCACTCTTGTTCTGTTTGGCTTATTATTCCCATTCTTGAACTGCACAGTGTTATCTTCAGACCAGGGAATTATTTCATTTGCAGATCCTTGTTCTGAAGTTTTAATGCTTCAAACAATTGACTTTTTTAACCATATGTATAGCCATTGGAACTAGAACTTGGCTCAGTTTTTCCTCTTAGCTCCCTTGAAAAGCTAATGATTTTTCTTTTGGAAACGGTAGGGCTACTTAGAAACACAAGAGGAACTGAATGACCCAAAGATTTAGGAACGAGAAAGGATAAATTAATTAACCTGTCAAATCCTCTGAGGTAATATAAGCTCAGTAGTTTCTTTTGCAGTGAATTTTGTTTTCCAGCAGAGATAAAAGACCATTTCCTTGCATTGTTCTAATTCATGATCCCAGAATTAATGGCCAAACAACTTGTATACAGTAGCTGAGAAATATCCTACATTCTTCATTCACCTTTTTTTAATTTCATACATGTTACTGTAGACATTAATTAAATAAAATATTATGTTGGTTCTTTAGTTTGATGATTAATTTTTAGAGTCACAATACCTTACTTTTTATAAAAATATGTTATAAGAGGTATGCAATTTTAAAAATTAATTGTTTTCATTTTTGGTCAAATTTTAAACTCAAATATTTTAATATTGCATTTGTAGTTTAAAATGTAGATGCTGTTATTTTTATAATACTCATTTGTTAGCTACTTTTCTGTTGCTGTAATAAAATAACCAAGGCAACTTAAAGAAGAAAAAACTTATTTGGCCTTACACTTCCAGAGGGATAGGTGTTCGTCATGGCAGGAGGGATACCAGCAAGCCACAGGCATGAGCAAGAAGCTGAGAGCTCACATCTTCTAACACAAGCCAGAAACTGAGAAGGCAAACAGAAAGTGAGGCAAACTATAAACTCTGAAAGCTTGCTCCCAATGACCTACTTCCTCCAGCAATGCTCCCTCTCCTGAAGGGTCCACAGCCTTCCGTAATGGTACCCACAAGTGAGGACCGCATGTGCAAATACACGAGCTTGTGGAGGACATTTCTCATTCAAACATGTATATCAGCCAATCACAGATTTCTCTAGTTTGTCTTATGCTTATACATCTGAAAATGTAGAAGGATGTGATATATCTTTGTTTATTTGCTTAACTAATAACTTTTCAGTATTCCCGTGATCATACTGGCTTTCTAGGCCTAGCTGCTTCTTTTGTCAGTGGGAGGGCTAAGTTCCTTGTTGGCGTCCTCAAGGATCTGCCTAACAGGGTTGTGGAAGTCTCAATGGGAGAGGCATAATAAATTTAAGAGGTTCTTATTGGATCTAGTCCTGGCAAACCAGACAAGCAGAGTCCAAATGGGAGGAACCCTCTCCTAGGGAGTAAGAGAGTTTTCTGTTAGGTCCAATGCTTATGTTAGTCATAAGGGTAGAGTAGACAAGAATAGTTGTGAGTGGGTTTCATTGTAGTACTAGAAGGTCAACATCCTGGTTAAATCTGGCAGGAACAAGACGTGACATGGGTGATATACTATCTATTTGTGGGGAATGTCAAAAGACCAGTAAAACACTAATTCAAGAAGGTTATAATAGATTACCATTGCCTATTTAAATATTTATAATTAAAAGCACCCCAAGAGTGGAAACTGAGATTAAAATGAGAAAAGATTGTTTAAAAAAATCACCCCAAGAAAGAATGTACCTTGTTCTTGTGGTATTCACTGAAGAATCCCCAAATATTTTCTAGGGATCTTGAGCGCAGGGATCACAAAACTGGGATAAAGCTCATAAGTAAATCCTGGCCATATCTCAAAGAATATCACCAACTCTGGAATTTGAACATGGAGCTTCTGGGCATAAAATCAGTCAGTTGACAGACTCTGGACTTGCAGGACCTAAAATTCACACTTTTAAAAATTTCGATTTATGCTAGCGATGGCAAAAGTTAGACACGATTCCAAATAGTGTTTTATCTCCTCCTGTTGTCTAGAGGAATGATCCTAGATTTTATTTGAATGACAGCAGGGGAAATGGGTCAATAAGTGAATGACAACACCAATTCAACCTCATTGTATAGCTAAGAAGTTACCCCCTGGGCTCTCCAAAATAGCCCCTAAATTTAGTTTATTATAATCAAAAATATAATCTATATATTAGCATATTTTATTTCAGCCACTGTTTAACATGAAATACAAATGTGTTCTGTTCTTGAACCCGGAATTGTATTTATATTCTCAACAACTCCACCCATAGACGACACTGATAAGACATTTTCTAAGCATTGGCATGGAAGGATATTTGATGTACTTGCCATGAATACCCAGAAGAATTACATTTACATTTTTATCTTTTTACCACTGATGATCACACAAGATGAAGAAGGACATGCAAGCAAATAGATTGGTTTTTGTCTTCGTTACTGTTCTGTTGTTGTGAAGAGACATCATGACCCTATCAATTTTATGAAAGAAAGCATTTAACTGGGGTCTTGCTTATAGTTTCAGAGGTTTAGTCCATTATTATCATGGTGGATAGCATGCGGGCAGGTACTGGAGCAGTACCTGAGATCCAATCATGGTCTGTAGGTAGAGAGAGACATACTCTGGGCTTGACATGGGCTGTTGCAACCTACAGTGACATACTTCCTCCAACATGGCCATACCTTCTTATCCTTTCAATCCTTTAAAATAACACCATTCTCTGATGACTAAGTATTCAAATATATGGGCCCATGGGAACCATTCTTATTCAAACCATCACTGTACCCAAACTCTTGAGTTTGGTCATGGACAGATGGAATTGAGATTTTTGCAAGGCCTTCAACAAGTAGAGACTGAATGCTATTACAACCCAGAAAGCATGTCTTGAAAACCTTCTTTGTGCACAGCAGGTTGTTGGGCATTGTGGAGTTACAGAATGAGAAAAACACAGAGGAAGAACAGTGTTAAAGGAGGCAAATGGTGTGTTTGAAGTTGAGATGCATAAGTAAAAACAGTGCTGCAAGGTCAGAGTAGTCTCAGGAGGGCCATTTTTGCTCTGACAGAGAGAAGCCCACGTTTTCTGACCTGCCTGTGGGTTGTGAAAATTGAGCCTGGAACCTTTCTTTCCAGCTAATTAGGCTTTTCAGGCATTGACAATGGAGTCATGAAAAGCAATACATAAATATTTCAGATCTAGGAAGATTGCAGGCTTTCAGCGGTGTTCCGACAAGAAGAACCAGTGATGAGACATGCCTCTGCTGTGGATGACCTAGTTTAATGTTTTAAAATTCCAGGAGAAGGCAAAACCATGTGGAATGTAGGGGTATTATTATTATCATCATTATTATTAGAACAGATCCTAAAGCTGGCAAAATCTTTATATTCTAATAATCACAGCAGGAGTGTTCACTCCCCCATGTAATTTATGAAGAAAAAAAAACATACCCCTTCTCATACTTGATTTGTCATGTCCTGTTATATTTAACTGATCCCCACAAGAGGCATAATTTAGGCAAGTATTTATCCTGTTCAATATTATTTGACATTTAGTACTTATGAAAGGCTTTCTACATCTGGTTTTCCCAGAAGAGAAGGCATTAAGTGCTACTTGCATTATGGTTGGTTTTGCAAGAACTCAAGATCTGACATTATTTTGGTAGATAACATGACTTATGGAATGTTTTCAGCCTTAGGATTCACAGATTGTGCAATTCACGGTCCATAAAGTCTGTGCCCCCCTCATACTAGATACTTCATGAAGGGAGTTGCTAGTGGAAAGAGGACCGTTATAAACACTCCAGAGATAAGAGCTGCCTTTTCTCGTTTTTTGTTTTTTTTTTTTTTTTTTTTTTTTTTTTGGCATTCATAAGTAACTAGAAGAAGGCTGAAAATTTTGAGAAATAAAAATTAGAAATGCAAACAGAGGTTCAAAGCTTCTTAGGAGTCCTCCAAACAAATCAGGTTCTGAAAACTAAAGACGTACAGGGAACTGTATGACAGATACTTTCTGAGGAGGTTACAGGGTTCTGTATGCACATTTGGAGCATCATGTTTTGTAGGAATCACTTCCTCCACTGTGAATTTTCATTTGTGACTATCTGTTCTCCCTAGTCCAATCCTCTCCTGTTAGCTTTTGCAGCATCATATTTTAACATTGGGATTGAATTATTCTTCTTTTTGAAAAGTCACTTCCCCCTTCATTTAAAATATGAACAGATCCAGCAGTGGTATTAGTTCAAAACAGCCCTGTAAGTTCTAGTCAGGGTTCTTGGGGCTATCAAATCCCAAAGTGTGGTTTACTTAAGGGCCTTTCCCCTTAATCCTTAAATCCAGAGATATTTCGAACTAAATTTAAGTCATCTGTTTTCCATTCATTTGTTGCTGGATCTTCATGTTTTGTGGAGGGGTGGTGGCGGGCAGGAGGCACTGGCTTCCTCCTTCATGCCACAGACAGATCATTCATGAGTCACAACCCAATGCCTTGGCAGAATTCCAAACCCATATCCTTTCCCCATCCCTTCTTAATTGAAGTGCCAACCTCAGCTAACTTCTCAGTGTATTTGGCAAAGCCACTAAAGAGGAAAAAATACACCGTGGTGTCACAGAACCGGACAATACCAGATCCCAAGATCCTCCAGTGCATATATGTGACACAAAAGTTCTAGAGCCATAGCTGAATGATTCATGGCAGCAGCCTCTGACTGGGCATTTCCAAGGATGGAGATCCAACAGGGAACCATGACCATGGGTGTTTATTGGAAAAGGCCATCACTGGGATCAAAGGCTTTTCCCCAATTCAGATCAGCCAACTGTCTTCACCCATTCCGTAGGATCTGAACACCAGTCCTCTGGGTCCCTCTCATAGGCTCTCTGAACAGGTCTCCCTGTCCCCGATAACTTCCACTTGGCAGTATATGCAGGAGCCATTCCCGCTCCGTGCTTCCTGGTTCCTGTGTGGGACATCATGCCCTGGTTTTGATAGATATAGTAAATATTAAAACCAATTCATTGTATTCACTCTCCTCCTCTAATAGGTCAAACCATGCTGGAATTAATATAGTTTCTGTGTGGTCCAAGGGAACCCACATCACCACAGGTGAATCCCATTAGTAGGCTCTTTCAAATTTACCCTAGTCTCTTTTTATACTCACTGTACCCACTTCAGTTCAAGGTTTCAGTTTCTCAACTGAGCTGTGGCAGGTGGGCCTTCTCTCCTCCAGCTGCATCTTTCTTCCTTCTTGTTCATTTCCTGGCCACTCAGACCCAAATAATCACACAGAAACTATATAATTCCAACATTGTCTGACCTATTAGTTCAGGCTTTTTATTAACTAATTCTTACATCTTAAATTAACCCTTTTCTATTCATCTCTATATCACTGTAAAACTGTGACCTACCAGTAAATT
Organism: Chionomys nivalis; assembly: GCF_950005125.1. Classification (NCBI taxonomy): domain Eukaryota; kingdom Metazoa; phylum Chordata; class Mammalia; order Rodentia; family Cricetidae; genus Chionomys; species Chionomys nivalis. Next base: position 25,534,557 of record NC_080087.1, on the reverse strand, counting down.
TCTAGCATGTCCTCCTTCATCAACTACATGGCATCTCTTTGGCTCTGCCTACTCTTTCTTTATATCTCTTCCAGCCTAACTATATTCTGCCCTGCCATAGGTGAAAATAGCTTTATACCTTAACCAATAAGAGCACATAGATACAGAAAGAAATCCCACATCGTCTCCCCTTTTCAGTCTAAATATAAAGGAAGATTTTAACTTTAACATAGTAAAATTACATATATAAAACAGTTATAAAGCAAGACTTATAGTTACAATTTTTAGTTCATTCACATTTAGGAAATACTCGATCATCTATCCTATTGTTGTGAGCTGAAGTTTTATATCTAATTAATTTTTTTGTCATAACTAAGAAAAACTATAACTATCTGTCTTAAACTCTTCAAAGATCCCAGAAGGATATACTATTACATAAGTAAACAGGAAGCATATTGTAAGCAACTTTCAGAATTCTAGAATTGACAGAGATGTCTTGTTGCCTGGACAGTCACCCAAAGTTTTTCTGTAACATTGGGGCATCCATCTTAAGTCTACAGGCCCATAGTATCCAGCAGAGGTTTCCTTGAAGCAGAAAATTTAAAGATCTATTTTGCCTTGTAATGGCAAAGTTCATCTGTTGCTTTCTTCTGTGTCCTGCAGAATGTCTGGCAGATTCTTTCATGAAGCAGAAACCCTGAGGACTGTCTCACCTTCTTTAGGCAAGTTTTACAGTCATTTTTTTGGTCAGTTCTGCACATCCAGTTCATACAACATAACATCAAGCAGTTTAGATAAGAGCAGTTTCTTGCCCAAATGACCAACAAACTCCATCAGGAGCCTCTTCGATGCCCATCCATCCTCTTGAAGTAATTGGTGCTGCCAGAAGCAGACACTGTTTCACTGTTGAGAAAAGTCTTAAGTTCTTAAAACCCTTTAAAGGCCATATTCTGAAAGTTTTTGAAAGATTTGAAGAATTCCTATCCATCTGAAATATATCTCTACACATCTAGAAAATCTAACTATCATGACTACAAGTTTGACTTGTATGACTATTAATCCATATTTTTAACTATACATTACATTTTTAAATGAGCTGTATGAACACAATACCTTAAATAAGGGTAGAAATACATATACACAGTGTATCAAAATAAACCTTAAATTTGTATCAATAGATCAGATCCATACCAATGCTAAGTATTCATCTCTATATCATATCCGCCTTTAAATGAAAACAAACGTTTATAAATAATAATTGGGAATTTATGCATAGTTTTCTCCAATTTTTTTTCTTTTTTAAAGGCAAAGTATATTTATGGTTCATGGAGACCTTTTGGTGGGTCTTGTTCCATCAAACCACATTAGCCTGGATAGAATCCATAGGTTCTCATTTTCTGAGAAAACAAAAGCAGAACCTCTTTTCCAAAGCAACATATCCTTAGACCAAAATTTTGAAGTCAAGATACCTTTACGTTGGTTTAACTTAGCAGTCCCTAGAATTAAATGTCTCTCTGCAGTCAAAAAAATTCAAAGAAAACACAATAATATGCACAATCCAGACTCTGTGTATTTTCCATCTTTACATGGCTTATTTTTTCTCTATTACTTTTTAATATTTATTTTATTATCTTTACTCCTTTAATTAGTTTCTGTCTGTACTTACTTTTTTATTGTCTATACTTTATTTCTTCTTTCTCCTAAGCCTAGTACATTTTTAAAACACACTGTGACCCATTTAGAGGTTTATTTCTGTCTGAATCTGACTTTATTATGCATCTGTAATCATTTTCTGACCAGGAATGCCTTTTTTAAAAAATGCTAAGTGAGCATAGCTAGGACCAACTGTGTGGCCCTGTCTGTTTGTTTTGCCCAGTCCAACATTTCAGAGGTATGTTCACCATCTCTGAGCCATGCTTACTGCCCCAGCTCCAGGGACACAGTGGGTCTATATTACCAGTAAGCAAGCTGTAGCACACTGCTCACAAACCCAGTTTAAGTGTAGGACCTCCCGAAAGAGCCAGAGTTCATGCTGTCAACACAAACTAGGAAGCCTTCCCTTAAAGAACTTGCACAGTTTTTGCCACTAAAGCTGATTCAGGAAACCTTTTAAAGGAGCCACACCTCTGCTTGCCACCAGCAAATAGAGTCTATCTGAAAAGCTGTGGCTACCAAAAAACTGTGTTTAACTCTGTTCTTTTGTGTCTATATTTTTTTCCCAAGCTCTCTCAGTTTTTATGTGGATGTAGTTGCCCCCTGTTGGATGCCATTTGTAATCAAGGAGACTGCTTGTTCCTTTCCCAGTCTCTCAGACCTGAATGATCACATCTAAACTATATTAATTCCAAAACTATTTAGCCTGTTAGCTCAAGCTTCTTATTAATTAACTCTTAAGTCTTAAATTAACCCATTTTCATTAATCTGTCTATCGCCACAGAGCTATGGCCTACCAGTAAATTTCCGGCGTGTCCATCTTTGACAGCTACATGGCACCTCTTTGACTCAGCCTATTCTATCTCTTCCAGCCTGGCTATATTCTTCCCTGCCAAAGGCCAAAACAGCTTTATTCATTAACCAATAAGAACAACACATATACAGAAGAACATCTTATATCACCTCTGTTTATCTTTAGTCAATCCTTTTGGAAGCCTAGACTGCCCTTCACAGAGAATGTACATTCCAGTGGCTTCCAGTCAGTTCCTTCACGGGTACCAACTGTGACTGAAGGGAATCGTCTTCTAAGTCAAGAGGACTCTTAACTGCACCACATGTTAGCTTTATCCACACATTGTTAGCTTTCCACTTATTTACTTGTTTACCTCACACAGAGGCTTTCAAGCCATAAGGGACAGCAGTCCCTTATCCCCCTGAAATCCTTTCTAAAACCATCTAGAAGTGGTACACACTCAGTAAATGCTAATGAGGAAATGCTACAGAGGCCCTTCCCGGTCATGCTGTCTCTTCGTACCATGCCTCATCTTGCCTGTATCCATTTTTCAGTATCATATGACCTTTGTACAACACACAACAAAACAATATAACCATTGTCCTTTCTTATTAGTATTGTCCAAACTTCCAGTAATTGAGGTTAATTACACTTCACATCAAACTTTTATGTCTTTTACGTGAATCAGATAACATTTAACATCATTGCTGATGTTTTGTTTTTTGATCTCAACTATAGAGCCCTTACATATATTGCTAGTGGATTCTATGTTGTCAGAATCAATGTAAATAGGCTGGCTTTATGGAGAATCCACGGTATAAAGAATTTGGTGATCACTGAGTGAATATATTGGAGTTTAACAAAATAATACTTTTTGCTTTGTATTTTGGTGCCTATGGTTGCATCATTGAGTTGAAGTTGCTTGTAGGGGAGAGGTGCATAAAATCAACAAGAAAATGATTGACATTTTTAGTAGAAAATATAAAGTCCATGGTCACCTTGTCACATGCACGTTTGATACAAAGAGTTGTGTAGTGGCAGAAGGAAAAGTTGAGATATAGTGACAGCTATTAAACATGATTTTCACATTCAGGTTGGAGACACAGGGAATAGCTATGTGTACACATATGCATGCTTCTTTAACCAAGCATGCAGAGTGTAGAAACCAGTATTTGCCCTAGTCGTCTTCCTGCCCACTCCCCATGACCATTTGATTCTGACTCTAAATACTCAATTGGTCTCCATCCTTTGGGGATAGAGATATGCTTGTCTGATTTTCTTGAGCTTGTTTATTCTCTTCACAGGCTAAGGCTTGGCCTTCAGCATTTTCCCCTACAATATTGTCAGTAACAGTGATCCTAGCCACAAGTCTCCTCAGAACTGTTCCAAGGACTGAGTCTATACCAATTCCTGGTGCTTCTGACAATCACCCTACTCACCCTGAGTCTGCCCATATAAGCATCACCATTCCCTTGACTTTCCATGATTTACAAGCCTCTTTGCCCCTCAGGTACCTCTGCTACACAGGTCTCAGCTTTCTCTAAATATCTGACATATGGTGGCATATCTGACTCAGTGCCTGGGATGTAGTAGCACTCAGGAAATGCTGTCTGATTGAAGGAATGAATGAGTGAATGAGTAGGTGTCCTCACTTTCCCATGCTGGTAATCTTACCTGTACTGAACCTGTACTGTTTTCTTCATATGGACATAAGATGGTACTTTATGATTGCCATTTCAATTTCATGCTCCATTAGCTATTCTCTCTGTAATCTGTTCTCAAGCCTTGAGCATCCTTGCTGAACTCATTGACCGACAAGCATCTCCAGTTCCAGTCTTTTCTCTTAAGAATAGAATTATGTGTACCAGCCTTCAAGTGGCAATATGACAACCTGTCCAAAGGTGCAATTCTTTCAGGTGTTCAGTGTAAGGTGAGACTGCTCATTCATTTTCCAACTGAATAATCACACAGAAACCTTATTAATTATAACACTGTTTGACCATTGACTCTAGCATATTCCTCTTTCAGCTTAAATTATCCCATTCATCTGTGTATAGCCACAAGGCTGTGGTTTATTGGATAGGGTTCCAGCCTGTCTTTCATCAGCTACATGGCATCTCCTTGACTCTGCCTACTCTCTCTGTATCTCTGTTCAGATTTCCCACCTGGCTTTACTCTGTTAAGCTATTGACCAAAACAGTTTCTTTATTAACCAATAGTAATAAAACACATTCACAGCATACAGAGGGGAATCCCACATCAGTTTATACTGGGAGTGACCCATGCAGCTCCCTGTTTGGCAGTTTGCTTCTTGGAAAGTCTTTTCAGAGCCTTCTAACATCCATAAATTTATCTCATGAATCATCTTTCGCTGGAACACTGTTAAGGATTTAGTGTCCGATATTAGGACATTGACAAACATCCATTATACTTTTGATAAACAAAAGGGAAATAGATTTTTCTTTCCATCTAAGCAAGAACAATAATTTCCTATTGTTCTTTCCATCTTTGGACCCACAACTAGGGATGAGTGTGTACAATGTGCACTAATTAAGATTTACTTTTACAGAAGAATGAAAATTAGCTCCAATTGATGGAATTGTTTTCCCTTCATTGCAGTCTCTCTTGTCCTTATCTTCATGGATATATTTGGTCTTACAGTAACCTGATTGTCTTACATATCCAGGTAATGGTGTTCGTGGAGCTACTTTATGCATGTGCTACGACTCTGTTGCCATCACTACACATACAACAATGTGACTTTCACATTCTTCCTTTAAATGACCCCAAAAGATGCCTACATATTTCTCCAGGATGCACTTCTGGAAAGAGAGCCATCTAGAAAGAGGGACTGAACCAAGTAACCTCTAGAGTTTTCCCTGGTTTTATTATTCTTATAAAATAGCTTGGTATAAATGACTTATGAGGCTGTTCAAAATAGAGTTCATTATCAAAGTCTTGCCTGTCTTAACTGAATTCCATTATGAGGAACTTACAGTGTATTATGGAAATCATGTAGGCATGTAAATCCCAGGGTATGATACATAGTAGGCCCTATAAATATAGTCCTATAAAACAAAATATACATCCTCCCTATAGCATTCTTACCATATAATCAGTAGTGAGTTAATGCGAAAGTCTGAAATTCCAAGGAAAATGCTGATAGAAATTTTAAAATTTCAGAAACACTGCATTTTACATACTCTTACATCAAAAGATGACAAAAAATTCTAAAAAGTGTGCATCTGATATAATGATGGAGGAGGGTCATCTTTTTAATCTGTTGCTTTTATTGGTTAATTAATAAAAAAAAACTGCTTGGCCTCTGATAGGGTAGAATTTAGATAGGCGGAGTAAACAGAACAGAATGCTGGGAGAAAGAAGCCGAGTCAGTCAGTCGCCATGATTCTCCCACTCCAGACAGACGCAGGTTAAGATCTTTCCTGGAAGCCAGCTCGTGGTGCTACACAGAATGTTAGAAATGGGTTAGATCAGTATGTAAGAGCTAGCCAATAAGAGGCTAGAACTAATGGGTCAAGCAGTGTTTAAAAAAATACAATTTGTGTGTTGTTATTTCGGGTAAAGCTAGCTGTGCGGAAGCTGATTGGTGGGAAGCGGCCCACCACTCCTATCACAACAATATAAGGCATTTGTCCTTGGACAAAGAATTCACTTCTTTGTTGTGCATATTTAAGCATTTCTCCTCATTGCACCTATTGGAAAGAGTGCTGCTTAGATTCAAATTTGACTGCTAATCTTCACACATATGGCAAATGCGGACTACTCAGACCGCAGCTATTTCACTACATTCCACGGTGTCTCGTTTATTTGTTTGATTTGCAGCTATAGCAACTAGATTCCACCATGGTAGGCTTTTGCACAGACCCACAGAATGATCAGCTTGGTGGACTCTTGGCACTCAGCAACACATTCAATTGAAGACATATGCACAGACTCACCACATTTAAAAAAAAAAAAGTTTTTTTATTTTTCACCCTGGGTAGACCTGTACTGTTTGTCTAAAATGAGAAAAGCAACCTTCTGCAGGGATAGCAGGCCATTAAATACATCACGACCTTCTTCTCCATAACATTTCAAATCTTTGGCTTTTCTTACCGTACTTTTAAAGCAGTCCGCCTCTCCACAGAAGACTTGCTCCTGTGATGACTAGAGCCTTGACCTGGCGCCATGCTGGTGCTATTCCATGCGCACAGCTCTGCACAAGAGGAACAGTTGGAAATGACCTTGAACTAGAGTTTTGCCAAGTCAGTGAAATATGGGCCTTCAAGAAGTACCGTTTTCCCAGTGAGCTGGAGAATGTGTGCAGAGCTGTCAGAACCAGTGCTCTGAACTGGGCATGGGATTACGAGATCTTAACATCTCTGTGCCATGATGCTTGTGCTTGGCTTTTGAAGATGCACATTGTAAAATGTTGGAAAACTTAGGTAATGAGGAGAACTGATATCTTACTGTTTTTCCCTTTAGGTAAGTCTCCCCCTTCTCCCAACCTTTTGCTGGAGGAAGTAGAGAAGCTATGTATGTGTGTGTGTGTGTGTGTGTGTGTGTGTGTGTGTGTGTGTGTGTGTTTGTGTGTGTCTGTAGATGATGACTTAAAATGAGTGTGACTCTCAAAAAAAAAAAGATAAAGATCCAATTAGTGGGCAAGGCAAGTAAGGAAGAGGTAGCTCTCCTTCCAGTTGTAAGCTGCTTGTGGGTGGGATTTTGATCCATGGGGTTTAGGCTCCAGGAAGGGAGCAATTTCTTCTCTCAATGTGTTTACGTGCGCAGTAAACTGTGTTGCTATTGAAACCCATTAGTTGATGGCAACCGCAGTTACTATCCAATTGTTTCCCACATTACCAAACACTATCTGCATGGCACACGATGTTACCAGGTTGCACTTCTCATCCCAGCGAGTATGCTGACTCCAAGGAGCAGGAGAAAATGAAGCTCTGCTTTAACTTTGTTGAGAAGTCCTGATTCACATGACTCTGCAGATCCCTTCCTCTTCTGTCTCCGCTCCACCTTTTTGGGGTCTTGCTTGTAGACCTGTGGTGAGGCCAAAGTTGTCTGAGGTCTGGCTATACATAGTGGAAGGGCCGAGGAACACTGCAGAGAGTTGAATGTTCTCATGTCTCATGCAACAGCTCTCAGTTTTATACAAAATAAGGTTATGCACTTCTCTTATAAAAAAGTAACAAAGACCATTCAACTTGCTTTAAAATCTGAGGAGGCACATATATATACTTGTATTTTTACAGTTACGACAGCTTTCCAAGGACTGTCCTGGTTGGTGTACCTCTGTGTAACAAAGGAGGCACACTGCAAGCAGCTTTCTGGGACATTCTTTGTTACTTCATCTGGGATTTTCTTTTTCAACAAGTAATTTTATATTTCTGTAAGTTTAAATTGGAGCCCCAGAAATGAAGGCATTTTTCCTTCTAAGCTCAAGTCTTCTGTACGCATCATGGTTAGTGTTCGCTAAGTAAGTCACACAGCTGAGCTAATCAAAATGACGCCTCGTGGGGGTTTATGCAACTGCTCACTTTATGCAGTCGCATGTTCAAACTGAATGTGCCACACATGTGAACCCCAGCACTTAGAAGGTGACCACTGCATGATAAGGAGCTGAAGGTCATCCTAAGCTTTAGAGAGTCCAGTGCCAGCATAGGCTACATGAGACCATGTCTCACAGAAACAAAAGGAGGCCAGCGGGCGGGCGGGCAGGCAGGCAGGTGGGCAAACAAGAGCGCGTTCACAAAACCACAGCCATTATCTTGAGGTCAAGCTGGGTGGCTTTTCCTAAAGTTCTGCTAAGGATAATATGCTAGGCTGTTTCCCACAGTTTGGAGGCTGGAAGTCCAGGTCAGGATACCATCATGGTTAGGACTCAATCAGGGCACCCTGTCTTTTCACTGTGCCTTCAAATGGCTAAAAGTGCAAAAGGTTCCCTCAGCCTTTTTATAAGGCTACTAATCCCCTTCACCAGTGCACTGCCCTCATGACCTAAACCCCTCTACAGGCTGTACCTTCTGCACTGTCTATCATTTCATGGGTTTGACTTTCAACCTAAAATGTTTGAGAGAAAACAAACATTTATACTTCTTTAGGAGGGATTAAGGAAAGGGAGACAGAGAACACCAGAAATTCTGGTATTTGATGTCACACACCCTAGATCAGAAAAGCCAGGAGGCACCATAAAAAGAGAAGGCCCGGCCAGTGAGATTTAATGCCCAGGGTCTGTGCTCAGTTTCCTGATGGCCTCAGCAATCCCACTTTCTTTCTTGTCCCGTTGGTATTTTCATTATCTCTTTAGTAAATATCTTAGGTGTTCGGGAAGAAGGGAGCTTATTGTCATTCAAAGGAATCAAATAGTACTTTACACTTAAACCATATTCAGAAATTTACTCTTGTAGGTTTTTTAGACTCATGAAGTGATTGATTACACACAAGAGCAAACTGTAAAACATTTTGGTTGTGTATATTTGTGTGTGTCTGTGTTTCATGGGAGGTACATATGTGAGCAGGTGCATGTAGAGGAAATGCTTAGCATTCCTCAAGCTGTTCTGCTTGGTCTTTGAGATAGGGTCTCATGCTTGCCTTGAAGCTCACTCATAGGCTGTTTGGTTGACAAGCCCTAGGTATCCGCCCTTCTCTTCTTCCCCAGCCCTGGGCTACAAACATGCTCCTCCATGATAGGTTGCCTTTCTTTTCTTCATTCCCTGGGTTCTTGGGAGCAGACTCAGTCTTCATACCTGCAACACAAGCACCTGACCAGCAGAGCATCTCCCAAGTTGTTGGAAGACTTTATCGAAAGACTTCTTTTGACGTCTTTGCACAGGTCCAAAGTGAATGGGAGCCTCTTTTGCAAGGCCCCAGGCTAAGACTTGAGGAATCCTGTTCTCGCGAGGTGATTCCTTGTCCTCTCTACTTTCATGGCTTATCGTTGCGAATCAGCTGAGGTTTCATGCATCTACCAGGAGTGTTGGAAAATAAACCATTGGGGTAGTACTGTATGTGTCAGAAATTTTCTGTTTTCTTCATTTGCGTTTATACTCATACAGATGGTTAAAAGAAATATGATCCCTACTGAAATTGCATTTCCTTTCAAAGCCGGGTTTATCTGTACTGATCTACACGGCAGGCATCTTTCCTTTTTCTGAGCCCTCAGTGTTGCAATCCTGGTGGCCAGCTCTAGTTGGTCCAGGCATCCCCTTTGTAAGATCTCACAGATTCTGAAAAGACCTGAACACCATCTGTGGTTTTAAATGTTCCCTTCCTTATGTGGTTCTGAAGCAGGTTTGAGGACCTTTGGATTTATTTGTCTCTGTAGCATCCTTGAAGTTCAAGGGAAGAGACTCATGGGATAAAACAAAGAGGTAAGTCATCTTGGTGACATCTAGAGCTGAACTGGATGGAAGCATGGTTGCAAAGAGACACATGTGTAAGTGAGGACACCCAGCCACACTCGACTCTAGTGGGTTGGTTAACAATGTGATTTCTTTGCCTCGGTTTCTATGGGACTAATTGACTGGCACTCTGTCTCGATGTTAGGAAAAATGAATTAATATTACCACTTATTAAAGAGTAGAAGTATACTAATGCGTCAATTGTTATTAATCCTTGAAAATATTTATGGGGTTCAATGGTCTGTAACTAATTAGAGACTGCAGTTAACAGGGGATATGGGTTTCCTCCGAGTTACTTGAAACAAAATATAAATCTTTTATATAACTCTATGTTCCTTAGAACAGTTTTTTTTTAACTTGTCAGAGGGATTTTTAAAGTTTTATTTTATTTTCTTGGATCCCACTGCTTTTCCATAAATCCTATAAGCAGAATTACAGTGAAGTGACTCATCGTCTGAACGCTGTTTTGGAGGTTCTCCTGCCAGTGCAGCTTAGGCTAGAGGAGATTTGCAAGAAAAGTCTGCTTGGGAAAGCATGGGTGGGAAGAAGAATGAAGGAGAGGTGAGAAGGGGAAAGGAGGGAAGGAAGGAGGAAGGAGTCAAGGAAGGGGAAAGCAGGAGAATATTTGGTTTGGATCACATTTGTTTTTAAACTCAGTGGCAATATAAAGGAGAAGGTTTTATTTCAGTGATATGTATTAGGCAGCCTGGAGGAGCAAATGAGTTGAGTCTCTGAATTGTGTATGCATGCATGCGTGTGTGTGTGTGTGTGTACGCATGCGCACACGCACACACTTAGTTTTTAACTCGAAATAGTTTCCCTACAAAAATTTTGTTATGTAAGTGGTAATTAATTTTCAAGGCTGGCTTATCCATTCTTTCCATTCTGTCTAAAGGTGAATGATTTGAGCGTTGGCAGTGCTGAACGGTAGACTGTACAGTTGAAACCTGGTAGACGTGAAGAACATCAAAGCAATAAAATCAGTTGTTGGAATCTCTAGAATCTTTCAACTTGAACACTGGCAGTGGAGTGGAAACAGATGTGATCTGGGGAGCCGGCGGCTGTTCAGATTCCTCGTGTGGTTATTGGAGAGTGTCAATCAAGGGAGCAGCTGTGCATGACCACCGAAAGTGGTCACTCCAGTGGGCCCTCAACAGCCATGATTCATTTCTTCCTGCTCTACATCTGGATGGGACAAATGCCGTCTGCTAGAACCTAGCCTGGAGATGGTACTTGCCATTCATGCTCTCAGACAAAGCAGGAAGAACCATTCTCCCTGCGAGGTTTGTGCTCAGTGGGCAGAAAGGGCTGCCGTCATACGATTACGGTTGTTATTCATCTATCTCTGTGAAAAGTTGTTGCGAGAACATTAGAGTCCACAGCGATTTACAAGGTCGTAAGACTACACGGCTCAGCTGCATTTGCTGAGTAGCTGCTCTGAATCAGCTACTCTGTCCCTGCGAGCAGCTCCCGAATGCTTTCATGACACGCCCGACGCACCACAGAGCAGAGTGACATAGGAACAAGTTTTTTTTATTTTTGCCTAGTCATGCTGAGACAGGAGCAGCTTTCCTGAGAGTAGTACTGTTACAGAGGCTTTAGGAAGCAGGTGTCACCCAGAGAAGAAGGAGGAGTCATAGTAAGAGCCAGCCTATTCATGGGGATCAGATAGCATGCCTATGGCCTGCGACTATTCCCGGTGCTGGTGTGGTTCCTGTTAGGGAGAATGAGAAATGAATGTTCCAAGGAGGGATGAAGCCCCATGGTGATGTCTTAGCAGCTGAAGTCAGGCATGTTGATAAAATGATTTGAGGAACAATTTCCATTTATGCTGAGATGAGGGAACTTTAGTCCAGCGCAACTGACCGTGGAGGGAAAGTTGGGGGATGAAGCTGGAAATGGATGAAGAAAAAAAGCAGAGGCTCCCATCTGCCGCAGTTCTATGTACCAGATGTTTAGGAGTTATCTTCCAAGAAACAAGAGGCTAGTGAAAGTCTTGCATGAGGAAGGTATATGGATATGTGTGTGTGTGTGTGTGTGTGTACATGTGAGTGTGTGTGTGTTAGAGAGATAGAACGTGAAAGGGAAGGTGACCCCATATTACAATCTGTGTGTGCGGTGTTGGAAGCAGCACAGAAGCTGACCTGTAAAGTGGGGAAGCCCTGGGGTCACCCTGTGTCCTGGCCAGAGAGGTGCACTGCCATCCTACCAGCTGGGACGGCTATGGGAAAGTTTGAGCAAGTGGAAGATGGTTCAATCTTTTTCCAAGACTTTGTCCTTCGGGATTGAAGGGGAAGAGGGCAGCCAAGGTTGGGGAAGAAAGAGAAGGTAAGCATGGAGCCTTGGTCAGTGTCTGCACTAGGGGTGGGTGGCAGAGGAACTGGGGAAGGGAAACTAGGGAGGGGTCTTCGCATGGACTATGTCGGGAAAACTAGGAAGGAGAGCATTTCCAGACAAACTGAGCCACTAGTGTTCCTGAGCTACAAAAGCACAGCTGCTTGCAAAGCTGCTGAGTGTGTAACTGCTGAGCAAAGGCCAGTGACTGCAAAGGAAGGGAGCCGGGAAAAAGGAGCCTGCCCAGACAGAAGACAGTGTGTGTGTGCGTGTGCGTGTGTGTGTGTGTGTGTGTGTGTGAACTCAGAACTGACCAATTCGGGATTCGGGACTCACTGAAGTCAGAAACTGTGAAAGGAAGTTTTGAATGATCCTTCTCCTTTGAAGTTTTCCAGTCTGCGATTTAGATCTTTAGGGACTTTTAGAAACTGCTAATGACGTGTGGCTGGAGATAAACCATTTGCTTTTATGGAGTTTCAAAAAGTGGGAAATGAATGAAACAGGACTCAATTTGGGGAAATGGTTCTCTGGCCACAAGATCTGTACAGACACTGGGCAAAGGGTCCAGGTTTTTGTTATTCTTCAAGGTCTATGTTTGCACGGAGGAAGCAGGAGAAGCAATGTGAAGTTCCTGGAAGGAGTGTCACCGTGGGCTAAGCACGGAGACAAGACATGCATGCTTTCTCGCCATTTCTCTGATCCTATTGGCAATTAAAAGGAAAAAAAAAAGAAAGAAAAAAAACCTTCAGGAACATAAAATGTTATTGAGTTTGTAGCAGTTGTTATGGTTACCTGCATAGCGTCATTGGTTTATTAATGTGTAATTCCCTTCATTTCTGGAAACATCATTGTGAAGCATAATAATCTGCAGACTCTTTGCAAGTTTCTCCAGTGTGACTCAGAGACTCTGACAATGGCTGGGATGAATGTGTGTGGTTTCAGGGCTACCAGTGTGTTGCAGTCTCAGTAATGTGGACATTCACTGTTTAGGAAAAGAGAAGTTGAAGGTGATAACTCTTAAAAGTTCAGATGTTCTCCAAACAAAGCATTTCTTTTTCTTTGTCTTTTTTTTTTTTTTTACTATAGGGAAATAATCTAAGAATTGAACCTTTTCATAACTAAAATATTTTAGTTTTTTGTATATTAAAGCCATTTTTAGAGTAGTAACATACTACTTAGAGAAGTTATATTGAGGAGTTTGGGATTGTGTATTTAGGATTATTTAACAAGTTATATTTACTAAATTTATTATTTCCATCATTAGAGGAAATAAAATAGTATTTCCTTTTTTTTTTTTTTGGTTTTTCGAAACAGGGTTTCTCTGTGGTTTTGGAGCCTGTCCTGGAACTAGCTCTTGTAGACCAGGCTGGTCTCGAACTCACAGAGATCCGCCTGCCTCTGCCTCCCAAGTGCTGGGATTAAAGACGTGCACCACCACTGCCCGGCCCTTCCTTATTTATTTTTATGAATGTGTTTTGCCCACATGTATGTATGTATACCAGATGGATGTCTGGTACCCATGGAGGTCAGAAAAGGGAGCTGGATCACCTGGAAGTTGAGATAAGGATGATTGTAAGCTACAATGGGTGCTGGGAACCAGACCTAGCTGCTCTGCAAGAACAGTAAATGCTCTCAACTGCTGGGACTCTTGTCCTACTCCATAAGAGGGACTTTTAAAAAGTGTAACTCTTGAGCCTGTTTCCTAAGTGTACTTTCCTTCTACTAGAGTTGACTCTGAATAACGTAGTTCATTGAATTGTTTTTCATGCTGACTGCTTACAGTGGCAGAGGTTGCTAATGGCTCTCCCTGTCCTCTGCTCTTTTTCCTGGCCCTTAAGCCAGCTACATTTTCCAGCTGTTAGATGTAACCATGTGACTCATAGGACACTGGCATGGGATTGGATGTTAAAGTGCTTTGGATCCATGGGTTCTTCATCCCTAATTCAACAAGCTCTTCATTGAAAACATTTGGGAAAAAAAATGCATCTGCACTGGTCATGTTCAGCCTTTCCCGTTGTATTTGTATGCTAGTAAACTCGAGGAGACTGAAACATACAGGAATGTACACAAAGAAGTTCTAGGCAAGTACGGTGCCATTTCAAAGAAGGGACTAAGGCATCCTAGATTTTATTGTTCACCAGCTCTGGGAGCCAACCCCCAAGGAATGACTGTATAATCCTTGCTGGTCTAACCAATAAGAGATTCCCATTTAGACCTCACCAACCTCATTTCCAAATCAGGAGGGTTGCATGTTATGTCAACTACTATGACTCAAATATATGTGCCTCTGATAAGTGTCAGTTTACTAGATGCCCTTCAATGGAAGAATGGATGAAGAAAATATGGAATATATACATATTAGAGTACTACTCAGCAGTAAAAAACAATGACTTCTTGAATTTTGCATGCAAATGGATGGAAATAGAAAACACTATCCTGAGTGAGGTAAGCCAGACCAAAAAAGAGGAACATGGGATGTACTCACTCATATTTGGTTTCTAGCCATAAATAAAGGACATTGAGCTTATAATTCGTGATCCTAGAGAAACTAAATAAGAAGGTGAACCCAAAGAAAAACATATAGGCATCCTCCTGAATATTAACTTTCATCAGGCGATGAAAGGAGACAGAGACAGAGACCCACAATGGAGCACCGGACAGAAATCCCAAGGGCCAAATCAGGAGCAGAAGGAGAGAGAGCACGAGCAAGGAACTCAGGACCGCGAGGGGTGCACCCACACACTGAGACAATGGGGATGTTCTATCGGAAACTCACCAAGGCCAGCTGGCCGGGGTCTGAAAAAGCATGGGACAAAACCGGACTCACTGAACATAGCGGACAATGAGGACTGCTGAGAAGTCAAGAACAATGTCAATGGGTTTTTGATCCTACTGCACGTACTGGCTTTGTGGGAGCCTAGGCAGTTTGGATGCTCACCTTACTAGACCTGGATGGAGGTGGGTGGTCCTTGGACTCCCCACAGGGCAGGGAGCCCTGATTGCTCTTCAGGCTGACGAGGGAGGGGGACTTGATTGGGGGAGGGGAAGGGAAATGGGAGGCGGTGGTGGGGAGGAGGCAGAAATCTTTAATAATAAATAAATAAATAAAAAATAAAAATAAAATAGGCGGCATTACTGTAGAGAAGTCCCAAGGTTTTTGTCCACAAGTATCTTCCATAGCTACTTTTACTGTTTTTTAAAAGGCAAACTAGCTTTGTAAGTTCCAGGGTCCCCTAGTCAGTGTTCAATAATAAATCTGCTGTTTTATAAGAATTCCTTGATAGCAGATACTGGAAAGTATCTGACTCTCTGACTCAGGTGTACTTGGGCACCATCGGGAGAGAAATTTGCCACTTAATATTTTGTATAGATCACCAAGTATTGTGCACTTTCATAATATGAACAGCCTTATTTATTTTACATAATTAATATCATAGGAAGATCTACCATTTTATAGATTTTTATTTATTTATTTTTGGTTTTTTGAGACAGGGTTTCTCTGTAGTTTTGAAGCCTGTCCTGGAACTAGCTCTTGTAGACCAGGCTGGCCTCAAACTCACAGAGATCCAGCTGCCTCTGCCTCCCAAGTGCTGGGATTAAAGGCATGCCCCACCACTGCCTGGACATTTTATATATTTTGAAATGTCTTATAGATTCAGTATATTTTATATGAAATATATATTTTTATATATTACATGATATTGTCACAGAGCTCCAAGGAACTTCAAACAAATCGCTGTGTGCTGGGCAATAAGCTATTCTTTCTTACTTTACGTATGTGTGAACTATTTCATAATAAAAGTTAAATCAATTCTGGTTCAGAAATAAAAGCAGTCTGTGGCTGTGCCTCGGTGTTCATATGCTCTCAGGGCTGTACCTGATTAAGTCCTTTCTAAATTTTCCCAGCTATCGTTTCTTCTGTGTGAATGCATACACTCATAAATTTTATTTTATTTTATTTTCACACAAGAGATTTATTGGGAAAGACACAAGAGGGTGGCTGCCTTTCATAAACTTTATTTTTATATACAGCACTGGTTAGCAGTTTGTTCTGAGTTAATTAAATAAAAATTTCATGAGTGCCGCATGCGGTAATAAGGCGATGCAAATGGGAATGTGACGAGGTCCCTTTTCGGCAAAGAAAATCTAATCTAGAAGATAAGACATTCCCTTAGACCTCACTGGAAAGAAATCAACCAGACGGCCTGTGTGAGGGATCACATCAAAATGAAAAGATCAGCAAAAGTTTCTTGGCAAGGATGCTGGTGAACTGTGAGGGAGGAGTAGGGTTGGCCAGAGGCAGGTGGTGTGGAGAAAGGCCTGGGCAGAGACCACCAAGAGAGAGGCTGTGAGCCAGACCATGAGCTGGCCCCTTGCTGAGAGCAGACAGAGGCATGGGGATTTTTAGTGTGCATACCTGGATGTCCCAATTAAAAAGAAAGCAGTAAATAAAGAAGAGGCTTTGCAGGAGGGATGTTTGTACGGGAGCATGCAGCGTTGAGTGAGCTTCTGGTGAGAGTTCAGATGAAATATCCATCTCACCTGTGGTGTTGGGATATCAGATTCTTGTGGGTGGTGGATGGGGATATCAGATTCTCATGGGTGGTGGATGGCCGAAGCTGATAGCTGAAGCTGGAGGCCAATGAGGAGTTTGATACTAAAGAGGTTGGGGCAAGAGTGTTTGCAAAGCCAGCGTTGTTAGCAGATGGGAGTCCTGATGACGGCTTCGCTATGAAAATGATATAACAGTTGCAGTTGACACTACAGATGATATGAGTCACTGATGGTAGAATCTCTGTATTCTCCTCCTCCTCCTCACTGACTTCTTAGAGTATCTTTTGTGGATGTGTGTGTGCAGGTGTGCACATCTGTGCCCATGGAGGCCAGAGTGGGCTGTCAGCTGTCCTCTTTCCTTTTCCACCTCATCCCTTTGAGGCAGGGTCTCTCACTGAACTTAGAGCTCGTGCATTTTGGCTACTCTGGCAACCAGCCAAGGCCTGTATTTACCAGTACCGACTGGCAATGCTATCAGGGACTGCCATGTAAAGTGCTGCTGTATGGCTCAGTACTTCCCTCAACTCTTTGAACAGTTTTTAAGAACTTAATTGGCCACTCTTCCTTGGGAGTCTCTCTTTGCAGCCTCCAGTTTTCTTCTAGGGACTGGTCTGATTTCCTCTTAGGGCCCTCCTCTATGGAATACTCACAAGCTGAGTACCTCAGGACCATGGATGGCTTCTTTCTGTGGTCTCCTGGAGGGCCTCTTGCTGGTCCATGGCTTCACCTAAGTCCAGGAAGTTCCTGTGTTTATATCTTACCTGTTTTAGTTGTACCTCATGAGCCACTTTGACCTGCCTCCCCCCTCTCATCTTAACTCTCATTCCCTTAAAAAGATTGAAACCACCTCACTCAGGTTGGAACTCACCATGTAGCTCAGGATGGTCTCATACAACAAGCATTCTGCCTGTTCTACCACCTTCACCTCGGTGCTGGGATTACAAGTGTGACCTACCATGACTACAAGGATGTTTTATGTGTAACATCCAAAGTTGGAATATGGACCCTTGTGTCCCTCCAAACCTGTTCTCTGTGTCAGCAAATACCACCGCCATCAACTTTCCTACTCTAGCCTTCAAAGTGAATCATTAGTTCACAAAGACTAACTCCGTACTGCACTCCACTGGGAAACCCTGAGCAAATGCTACTGCTTTATGCAATGCTGTTTGCCAAGAGTGTTCCCTACTATAACTGAGTTGTATAGACCCTAAAAACAGAAGTCTCTGATGTGACTTCACTGTAGCCCAGAAGTTTCATATAGGCACCAGTGTGACCTTTTACTTCAAATTTGAGGTTGGCTGTTTATGTTTTTAAAGAATGTTATGGGCTACTTAAAGTGAATAGTCAACCACATTTGATGACAGGACTAGTATCAGTGGGCCCCCAAAGTGGAAGGGACCTCAGAAATCTGTCTGAGAGAAGGGGATGTTCCTCTTGTTTAAAAATTAATAGTCTGCTGTTATTCTCTGGTGATGAATAGAAAGTAATTTTCTTCCTAGTCTACCAGGACAGAGGGGAATGCAGTTGAAGCAGGCTTGTGTTTTTCTCTGCACCTTATACAACTGCGTTCTTGGGAAAGACAATGATTTGGAGGAAATAGAAAGTTCTAGGTCTACCTTGGGAGCTAGCAAAACA
This sequence comes from Chionomys nivalis, assembly GCF_950005125.1. Lineage (NCBI taxonomy): Eukaryota > Metazoa > Chordata > Mammalia > Rodentia > Cricetidae > Chionomys > Chionomys nivalis. The sequence continues at coordinate 25,516,200 of NC_080087.1, read as the reverse complement.
TTGTATAACAAATTAATGATGTCTTTCTTTTTCTACACCTTCTCCCACGTCAGACATAACTATTGTTGCCTGGAAGTTCCTGGGCACCAGGACACTGCCTGAGTGAGCTCATCTAGCCCTGAGAACATTTAAGTTAATTGTGTTGCCACTTAATTGAGGAGAGAACTGAGGCCCAAGAAGCTAGTGAATAGCCCACATATGAAGGTAATGTCAAGCTAGGCTTCAAATTCAGCCTCTTGTACTCTTGTAATACCGTGTTGCAGAGACAATGCCTTGATATGTCTTTTTCTCTCACTGCTATGTTAGAGAAGGTCGCTTATTTGTCCTGGCTGCCCAGAACCAAAATAACCACACAAAAATTCTATTAATTAAATCACTGCTTGGCCCATTTAGCTCTAGCTTCTTATTGGCTAACTCTTACATCTTAATTTAACCCATCTCCATTAATCTGTGTATCACCATGATGTTGTGGCCTACCAGCAGAGTTTCACCACGTCTATTTCCGGTAGCGTATCCATGGCGTCCTGCTTCTAACTCCGTACTTCTGTCTCCCAGCATACAGCCTAGCTTTTCCTGCCAACCTAAGTTCTGCCTTGCTATAGGTCCACAGCAGTTTCTTTATTCATTAATGGTAATTGCAGCACATAGAGGGGACTCCCACATCACTGCTGTTGTGCCATTGATATAAGATGTGTCATCCATTTAATTTCATGACCTTTTTCAAGATTAAAATAAGCACTCCTAAATCTAGTATAGTTAAACCAGGTTTATCTTTGAAAACTCCTACCACTGTAGGAGTACCATTTCTTCTTTGTTATTCCCTTTTACCTCATGTCCTGGAGGTGTTCAGCTTCAGGGACAGACTAGTTGCAGAAAATGGGTAAATTCTTGGTTATTGATTTCTGAAATTGGGTTTCCCAATTCATAAGGGATTGAAGACTTAGGGTTTTGTTTTATGTTCTTTTTAATTATATGGCATTTTTGAAAGACAAATAAAAGCTCTTTCCTTGAGAGGGAGAGCCCGACAACCCCAGCAGGAGAGTTGAGAAGCAAACATGATGTTGGGGATCGCCCCTTGCCAGGGATGACCTTTTAGCTCCTAGGAGGAGGTTCTGCAGTTTAGAGGCTTTGGTGCCTCCTGTCCATCACTTCCACTTCTGAGTCTCTGGGGAATGAGTGGGTCTAGCACCAGAATAACTGAGGTGGTTGGTGGCTTGCCTCCTGGACTTTTGTATGCTAAATCCAATAATTTGACCCCAGGCCTCCTAAATTCCATCAGAAAGGAAGGCCCATACCATAGTTGGCTCATTCTCCAGCAGCCTATACAGAACCCCACTGACACATTTGTGCTACCTCCCCCCACCTTCCTAAACATCAGAAGTGACAAGGAAATCCCACAGTACAGGGGAGCTAGATCTGCAATTCTGGAACATTCTAGTCAGGAAGGAACCATCACCATAGCAGAGTGAAAAACGTGTTTTTGATGGGTTGAGGAGTCCAGGCAGCATAGACGGGTCTGGATTCACTATGTCCCCAGAGACTGCTCTGGTAGGGGAACAGAGGGCCTAAAGGTCCTGGTGAGAGAACACCATCAACAAGTTTAATGGGTTTTCCTGTGCCAAGGAATGTCATCAGTTAAAGCAGCATGGGTAGAAGTTCAGCAAAGATTAGCAGGAGCAAACGAGCCCAGGGCACAAATGAACCAGTCAGTCCTGCTCCCGCACTGCCGCTATGCATGCGGCCCTTCTTAGAATTTAGATCCTCTTCCACAAGAGAGCTGGGGAAGGAAAGAAGGAAAGGGATTGGGAAGAGGGAGAGGGAACTAGAATGTCAAGTTGACTATGTTTAAGTTGGAATTTGACAGAAATAACTGAATGATTGAATTTCCTTTCCTGGCTGTAGTGTTAGAGGCTAAGTGACTGAAAGCCGCATGGTTATACAACAAGCATTTAAATTATACAGCCAGACAGTCTGGCTTTTATATGCATGCTCTAAATGGCCAAGCTGCCCTATACCATTCTTGATTCAACTCTGCTTCCCTCTGTGGACTGTGGCAACTGCTTTCAAATTTTCCTATGAAATTCACAGCAATGAATAGACCTTGAAGAGGGGGTGTGGTGTGCGAGGTCATTCTATCTATGTGTTGCTTTCTTTCTTTTCTTTTCTTTTTTTAATTTTATTTTATTCTTTTTTAATTAAAATTTCTGCCTCCTCCCCGTTTCCCATTTCCCTACCCCTCCTCCCACATATTGCCCCCTCCCCCCACTCCCCTCCCCTTACCCCCACTCCTCCTCTCCTCCCCCCACTCCATTCCCCCTCCTTCTCGATACTGAAGAGCAGTCCAAATTCCCTGCCCTGCAGGAAGACCAAGGTCCTCCCACTTCTATCTAGGTCCAGGAAGGTGAGCATCCAAACAGGCTAAGCTCCCACAAAGCCAGTTCATGTATTGGGATCGAAACCTAGTGCCATTGTCCTTGGCTTTTCATCAGCCTTTATTGTCCGCCATGTTCAGAGAGTCCAGTTTCAACCCATGCTTATTCAGTCCCAGTCCAGCTGGCCTTGGTGGGCTCCCAAATAGATCAGTTCCACTGTCACAGTGGGTGGGTGCAGCCCTCGTGGTCCTGACTTCCTTGCTCATGTTCTCCCTCCTTCTGCTCCTCATTTGGACCTTAAGAGCTCAGTTCGTTGCTCCAAATTGGGTCTCTGTCTCTATCTCGATCCATCGCCAGATGAAGGTTCTAAGGTGATATGCAAGATATTCATCAGTATATGATAGGGTCATTTCAGGTTCCCTCTCCTCAGTTGCCCAAGGTACCAGCTGGGGACATTTCCCTGGACACCTGCAAGCCCCTCTAAAGTCAAGTCTCTTGCCAACCCTAAGATGGCTCCCTTAATTAGGATATATAGTTCGCTGCTCCCGTATCCACCCTTCCTATATCCCAAACATCCCATTCCCCCAAGCTCCTCACATCCTCCCCTTCTCACGTTTCTCACCCCATTTTCCCTTAGCCCCATGCTACCTCACTCACAAGTTCCCAGTTTTTGCCCAGCAGTCTTGTCTACTTCCCCTATCCAGGTGGATGACTATACGTTTTTCTTTGCGTTCACTTTTCTATTTAGCTTCTCTAGGATCACAAATTATAGGCTCAATGTCCTTTATTTATGGCTAGAAACCAATTATGAGTAAGTACATCCCATGTTCCTCTTTTTGCGTCTGGGATACCTCACTCAGGTATTTCCATCCATTTGCATGCAAAATTCGAGAAGTCATTGTTTTTTACCGCTGAGTAGTACTCTAATATGTATATATTCCACACTTTCTTCATCCATTCTTCCACTGAAGGGCATCTAGGTTGTTTCCAAGTTCTGGCTATTACAAACAATGCTGCTATGAACATAGTTCAACAGATAATTTTGTCATATGATAGGGCATCTCTTGGGTATATTCCCAAGAGTGGTATTACTGAATCCTGGGGTAGGTTGATCCCAAATTTCCTGAAAAATCGCCACACTGATTTCCAAAGTGGTTGCACAAGTTTGCATTCCCACCAGCAATGGATGAGTATGCCCCTTACTCCACAACCTCTCCAGCAAAGGTTATCGTTGGTGTTTTTGATTTTAGCCATTCTGACAGGTGTAAGATGGTATCTCAAAGTTGTTTTAATTTGCATTTCCCTTATAGCTAAGGAGGTTGAGCATGACCTTACGTGTCTTTTGGCCATTTGAATTTCTTCTGTTGAGAATTCTCTGTTCAGTTCAGTGCCCCATTTTTTAATTGGGTTAATTAGCATTTTAAAGTCTAGTTTCTTGAGTTCTTTATATATTTTGGAGATCAGACCTTTGTCTTTTGCAGGGTTGGTGAAGATCTTCTCCCAGTCAGTGGGTTGCCTTTTTGTCTTAGTGACAGTGTCCTTTGCTTTACAGAAGCTTCTCAGTTTCAGGAGGTCCCATTTATTCAATGTTGTCCTTAATGTCTGTGCTGCTGGGGATATACATAGGAAGCGATCTCCTGTGCCCATATGTTGTAGAGTACTTCCCACTTTTTCTTCTATCAGGTTCAGTGTGTTCAGACTGATATTGAGGTCTTTAATCCATTTGGACTTGAGTTTTGTGCATGGTGATAGATATGGATCTATTTTCGTTCTTCTACAGGTTGACAACCAGTTCTGCCAGCACCATTTGTTGAAGATGCTTTCTTTCTTACATTGAATACTTTTAGCTCCTTTATCAAAAATCAGGTGTTCATATGTTTGTGGGTTAAAATCAGGGTCTTCTACTCGATTCCATTGATCGACTTCTCTGTTTTTATGCCAGTACCAAGCTGTTTTCAATACTGAAGCTCTGTAATAGAGTTTGAAGTCAGGGATGGTAATGCCTCCAGACGATCCTTTATTATATAAGATTGTTTTGGCTATCCTGGGTTTTTTGTTTTTCCATATAAAGTTGATTATTGTCCTCTCAAGATCTGTGAAGAATTTTGATGGCATTTTAATGGGGATTGCATCGAATCTATAAATTGCCCTTAGTAGAATTGCCATTTTTACTATGTTGATCCTCCCAATCCAAGAGCAAGGGAGATCCTTCCATTTTCTGGTATCCTCCTCAATTTCTTTCTTCAAAGACTTAAAGTTCTTGTCAAATAGATCCTTCACTTCCTTGGTTAGAGTTACCCCAAGATATTTTATGCTATTTGTGGCTATCGTGAAAGGTGATGCTTCTCTGATTTCCCTCTCTGCTTCCTTATCCTTTGTGTATAGGAGGGCAACTGATTTTTTGGAATTGATCTTGTATCCTGCCACACTACTAAAGGTGTTTATCAGCTGTAGGAGTTCTTTGGTAGAGTTTTTGGGGTCGCTTATGTATACTATCATATCATCTGCAAATAATGAAAGTTTAACTTCTTCCTTTCCAATTTGAATCCCCTTTATCCCCTTATGTTGTCTTATTGCTATCGCTAGAATTTCAATCACTATATTGAAGAGGTATGGAAAGAGTGCACAGCCTTGTCGTGTTCCTGATTTTAGTGGAATAGCTTTGAGTTTCTCTCCATTTAATTTGATGTTAGCTGTCGGCTTGCTATAAATAGCTTTTATTATAGTTAGGTACGACCCTTGTATCCCTAATCTCTCTAAGACCTTTATCATAAAGGGATGTTGAATTTTGTCAAATGCTTTTTCAGCATCTAATGAAATGATCGTATGGTTTTTATCTTTCAGTTTATTTATATGATGAATTACATTGATAGATTTTCGTATGTTGAACCAGCCCTGCATCTCTGGGATGAAGCCTACTTGATCATAATGGATAATTTTTCTAATGTGTTCTTGGATTCGGTTTGCCAGTATTTTATTGAGAATTTTTGCGTCGATGTTCATGAGTGAGATAGGCCTGTAATTCTCTTTCTTGGTTGGGTCTTTGTGTGGTTTTGGTATCAGAGTAACTGCAGCTTCATAAAAGGAATTTGGCAATGACTTCTCTGTTCCTATATTGTGAAATACATTAAGGAGTATAGGTATTAGCTCTTCTTGGAAGTTCTGGTAGAATTCTGCATTGAAGCCGTCTGGACCTGGGCTTTATTTGGTAGGGAGGTTTTTTATAACAGCTTCTAATTCTTTGTGACTAACAGGTCTATTTAGATAGTTCACCTGGTCCTGGTTTAATTTTGTTATATGGTATTTATCTAAAAAAGTATCCATTTCTTTTACATTTTCCAATTTTGTGGCATACAGGCCTTTGTAGTAAGATCTAATGATTCTCTGAATTTCCTCTGTGTCTGTGGTTATGTCTCCCTTTTCGATTCTGATCTTGTTAATTTGCGTATTCTTTCTCCACCATTTGATTAGTTTGGATAGGGGTTTATCAATCTTGTTGATTTTCTCCAAGAATTAGCTTTTTGTTTCATTGATTCTTTGGATTGTTTTCTGTGTTTCTATTTTGTTGATTTCAGCCCTCAGTTTGATTATTTCCAGTCTTCTACTCCTCCTAGATGAGTCTGCTTCTTTTTTTTTCTAGAGCTTTCAGGGGGGCTGCTAAGTCTCCAATGTGTGCTTTCTCCATGTTCTTTAAGTGGGCACTTAGTGCTATGAACTTTCCTCTTAGCACTGCTTTCATCGTGTCCCATAGGTTTGAGTATGTTGAGTCTTTGTTTTCATTGAATTCAAGAAAGACTTTAATTTCTTTCTTTATTTCTTCCTTGATCCAGGTGTGGTTCAGTAGTTGACTGTCCAGTTTCCATGAGTTCATAGCCTTTCTGGGGGTAGCATTGTTGTTGAATTCTAACTTTAATCCATGTTGATCTGATAAGACACAGGTGGTTACAAATATTTTTTTGTAACTGTGTAAATTTGCTTTGTTACTGAGTATGTGGTCAATTTTCGAGAAGGTTCCATGAGCTGCAGAGAAGAAGGTATATTCTTTCTTATTTGGGTGGAATGTTCTATAGATGTCTGTTAAGTCCATTTGATTTATTACCTCCCTTAATCCTCTTATGCGGCGAACTCCCTGACCAGCAAGAAAAGACGACCACCAGACGAGGATTCTTCCCAAATCACGCTTTATTGGAGCCTCTTGGTTGAAGGGAGAGCGGAAGCGAGGGGCCCCCGAGCGCCAAGCAGCGGCTGCTTATATAGGGGGTAAGGGAACAAGTCATGCCTGGATTGGCCGATGCGCGCCTTCCGATGCTCCTGGCCACAGAATTGGCCCTAAGTACCTCATTGTCACTGCACATGCAAGAGGCACGGTTCCACTGCATTGCCTAATATGGAGTTGTTCACAAGCCAGGCCGGGGCCAAGCGCCATCTTGTAATGGCAGCCACTTGAATCAGCTCCCAGCACTCTTATTTCTCTGTTAGGTTTCTGTCTGATTGACCTGTCCATTGGTGAGAGAGGAGTGTTGAAATCTCCTACTATTAGTGTGTGTGGTTTGATAACTGCCTTGAGTTTTAGTAATGTTTCTTTTATATAAGTGGGTGCTTTTATATTAGGGGCATAGATATTCAGGATTGAGACTTCATCCTGATGAATTGTTCCTGTTATGAGTAAAAAATGTCCCTCTCCATCTCTTCTGATTGATTTTAGTTTGAAGTCAACTTTGTTAGAAATTAGTATGGCCACACCTGCTTGTTTCTTAGGTCCGTTTGCTTGATAAACCTTTTCCCAGCCCTTTACTCTGAGTAGATATCTGTCTTTGTGGTTGAGGTGTGTTTCTTGTAAACAGCAGGATGTTGGATCCTGTTTTTGTATCCAATCTCTTAGCCTGTGCCTCTTTATAGGTGAGTTGAGTCCATTGATATTAAGTGATATTAATGACCAGTGGTTGTTAACGCCAGTCATTTATTTATTTATTTATTTATTTATTTCTGCCAGTAGAGTTTGTGTGTTTCCCTTCTTCAAGTTGTGCTGGTGAAGGGTCATTAGATGTCTGAGTTATTGTGGGCATTGTTGGACTCCTTGGGTTGTCATTTTCCTTTAATTACTTTCTGTAAGGCTGGATTTGTGGCTACGTATTGTTTAAATTTGTTTTTATCCTGGAAAATTTTGTTTTCTCCATTTATAGTGAACGAAAGCTTGGCTGGGTATAGTAGTCTGGGCTTGCATTCATGGTCTCTTAATTTCTGCAGTACATCTATCCAGGGCCTTCTGGCTTTCATGGTTTCCATAGAGAAGTCGGGTGTAAGTCTGATAGGTTTACCTTTATAAGTAACTTGACCTTTTTCCTTTGCAGCTCTTAATATTCTTTCTTTATTCTGTATGTTTTGTGTTTTAATTATTATATGACGAGGAGATTTTTTTTTTTTTGATCCAGTCTATTCGGTGTTCTGTATGCTTCTTGGACCTTCAAAGGAATATCTTTCTTCAGGTTGGAAAAGTTTTCTTCTATAATTTTATTAAATATATTTTCTGGACCATTGAGCTGTACTTCTTCTCCTTCTTCTATCCCTATTATTCTTAGGTTTGGTCTTTTTATTGTGTCCCAGATTTCCTGAATGTTTTGTGATGAGAATTTGTTGGTTTTGCTGTTTTCTTTGATCAGTGTGTTTATTTTCTCTATGGTTTCATCAGTGTCTGAGATTCTTTCTTCTATCTCTTGTAATCTGTTGGTAGTACTTGTCTCTGTAGTTCCTGTTCGTTTATCCAAATTTTCCATCTCCATCCTTCCCTCAGTTTGTGTTTCCTTCATTACTTCCATTTCATTCTTCAAGTCTTGAACTGTTTCCCTTACCTGTTTGATTGCTTTTTCTTGTTTCTCTTGGTTTTCTTGGGTATCTTTGAGAGATTTATTCATTTCCTCTACCTTTTTGTTTGTAATCTCTAATTGATTTTGGCAGTTTTTCACCTCCTGTTTAAGGTCCTCTATTATTTTCATATAATTCACTTTTGAGTAGAATTCTTCTAATTCTTCTGGAATAGGGTGTACAATTCTTCTTATTTCGGGATTCCTGGATTCTGGTGATGTCATGTTGCCTTTCAGGTTGTTGGAGGAATTCTTGCATTGGCGCCTGCCCATCTCTTCCTTCAAATGGAGCCAGGAGAGGCCTGGTGTCTTGGTCCAGTCTTTGCTGTGACTAACTCCCTGGGTGTATCTCCTCAGTGTAGGGGCAGGAACCGTTCCCTTCCAGATGGACTCCTCAACACCAAAACATGGACGCCTGGTAGTCCAATGCCCCACGGACAAAAGGGCAAATGTGGGGGGTAGTGTGGGGTCAAGTAGAACACAGGTGACAATGCAGCACAAGCTGGAGGTGCCTGTGCTCCCTTTCGGAGGTTCTTGAGGCCTGCCCGGTAGGCAGGCACTCACCACTCTGAGTGGGTAGCCTTAGTGTAGGAGCAGGAAGCTGTTCCTCAGCAAAGGACCTTGCAGACAAGGCAGGCTTGGGGGGGGGGCATGTGTAGGAAAGAAAGCCCTGCAGCAGGAGCTGGGAGAGGGGGGGTTGTGCTCTCTTCCGGGACAGTCCCCCCCCCCCCCCCCCGTATAACACACACTCACCCGTCCAGATGGAACTTCTCAGCATCTACACCTATGTGTTGTTTTTATTTGTTTAATAAAGGAACTTCTTTGAGCCTATAGCAGAGCTGTAAGGGAACAGAGCTAGGCAGAGAAAACTAAATGGAATTCTGGAAGAAAGAGGCAGTGTCGGGGAGATGCCATGGAGCTGCAGCCAGAGTTGGGCATGCCAAAACTTTGCTGGTAAGCCACTGCGACATGGGCAATACACAGATTAATGGAGATAAGTTAAATTAAGATGTAAGAGTTAGCCAATAAGAAGTTAGAGCTAATGGGTCAATCATTGTTTTAATTAATATAGTTTCTGTGTGGTTATTTTGGGTCTGGGAAGTGGGGAGCCAACCAGCAGCTTCCTCCTATGGGGGTGGTATACACATGCATGCATGTGGAAGAATGAGTGGTGAACTCAATTGTGCAGTGTGTGTTTAACCAGACACTGATGTTGGGATGTCTTCCTCAGCCACTTTTCTTCATTATTTTTCATATGGGCTCTCTCACTGAAATTAGAACTTGCTAGCCAGTGAGTCCTGGAGATCTGTCGGCCCCCTCCCAATGCTGAGATTATAGGTGTGTACCACTGTTCCTGCCTTAGACCTGGTACTAGATATCTGAACTCAGGTCTTCATGCCTGTTCATCAAATGCTTTACTCATTGAGCACTTTTACATTTTAGAATACATTTAGTCTGCATTTTAGTAGAACTTCATAAGAGACAAAATTCTGTGCTTTGCCATCTCATATAATCAAATATAGAATGAGCATCCTTAGGTGACACCAAAGTGCCATGTCTCTTGAGATATTATAGCACCTTTTGAGACACATAATACTGAGAAGGGACCTCATAGAAGGGAATTCAGTTGAGGACATATGGCTAGATGACATGGCCTTTAATGTATTTACACATTTTGAAATTCTACCATTTTAGGAAGGTGGCTATGGAAGCTAGGTTACTTGGTATTTAAGAGTTGGAAGTGAGGCCATAGATGCTGTAGCCTCCTGTTTCTGATTGAGATTACCATAGAGAGAAGGAGATTTTTTTTTTTTACTATGTATTTTGGCAGGCTGGAGGGAAGACTTAATACTGGGGATGATTGAACAGATTTGTAAGTGAACTAGGAACTATCTGAAAAACAAAAGTTAAAAGTTAGTGAGTATTCTGTTCTAGCATCAGTGTATAGAATACTATATATATATATATATATATATATATACATATATAGTATGTATATATAGTATACATACTACACTATACTACAGTAGTCCTTCCTATGGGAGCAAGATGCATTCAGAGTATTATATAGATACTTAAAACCATAGATAGTTGTTGTGGGTTTCCCCTCTGTATGCTGTGAATACCATTGGTTAATAAAGAAGCAGCCTTGGCTTGTTGATAGGGCAGGGTAGAGCTAGGTGGGGAAAATTAAACTGAATGCTGGGAGAAAGGAGGCGGAGTCAAGGAGAAGCCATAGAGCTGCCATATGAGACAGACATGCAGGAACCTTGCCGGCAGGCCATGAGCCTCATGGTGAAGTATAAAATAATGGAAATGGATTAAATTAATATGTAAGAGCTAGCCAATAAGAAACTAGAGCTAATAGGCCAAGCAGTGATTTAATTAATACAGTTTCTGTGTGATTATTTCAGGAGTCTGGGCAGCTGGGAAACAAACAAGCGGCCTTCTTATTACAGATTGTAATTATACATAAGTGCATTATTTCTCTCTGTATTTATATCACCAGGCAATTTAATTCTATAGATGAGGAATTGTAAGAAATAATAACATCTAAAACTAGAGTAGGTACTGTATTCTATAATGAAAAATGAGTGAATATGGTCTCTCTCAAAATACCTTTTGTATTCTCTCTACTCAGGCTCCTTACAATGATATGAAAGCATATGCCATTTTTACATCCGAATTCGGATTTGATAAATGGCATACTCATAATGGCATGCTGTTTAGAACCTGTACATTGTTTCTTCTGAAATTTTAAAGCTTGGACCACTGTTGACTATAAACCCTAAAAGTATGGGAAGTGAACAGTGGATAAGGTGGGCAATTGTGCCCCCAAAGTTAGTAGCTTTAAACCATTCTCTCTATTTCGGGATTACGTGGGCGTGTGTGATTGAGTCCATGCTCTGTGCCATGACTCTCCTGCAGATTTCATCAACATTAGGTGTGCTTTGCTAGCATGATCTTGGCCTTTCATTGGAATGGCTAGATATGTACAGCTCTGTTGGCCAGATTTCCTGTAACATGCTTTTGCAGCCCATCAGAGTATTTTACATTCTTACTGGCAGCTTATAATTCCCAAAGCTATATTCCAAGAGGTTGGTCCAAACTAGGGTGTTTTTGAAGACTTACCTCAGAATCTTAGTACAACTTTCAGTACAACTCTTCATCCATCAGATCAGCTCAGATTCAAGGGACAAGGAGCTAGAAGCTGCTTCTCAGTGGGTGGCATAGCAAAGAATTCATTGCTTTTCTCTACCTCTCTTGGAGCTGATAGAAGTTCCTTGCCAGCATGAGGAGGCATGAGAAGGCTGAACTCAGGGTAAAAATAGAGAGTTTACCTCTAGGGTCATGGTGGGAAGCATAGCAATGAATTCATAGCTTTTGTTTGTCTATCTCTTGTAGAGATAGTAAAAGATCCTAACGAGTGTGTGTGTGTGTGTGTGTGTGTGTGTGTGTGTGTGTGTGTGTGTGTGTGTTCAAATTCAGAGCAAAGGTATAGACTTTATCTCTAGAATAATGGAAAGATGTGTCTGCCTTGGAGATAAGAAAAGTTCACATGGAGGTTTCAAGGTAGAGAAAACAGAAGATGGAAGGACTTATTCCCAGAGCGTTCAAGCCATTCAGGGCTATCCAGAAGGTGTAGGTCATGTAATGGAGGCTCCATCGCTTACCTGCTGTCAACAGGCCACCTAGGGGTCATCATGTAGCCTTGGTAGTTCAGGGTGATGGAACATGTAGGCGGTGATATCTTGACATCCCTGGAAAATAGCCCGATCTGTGGCATACTTCCCAGGACTGGCCAGCCGTGGGCTGAGGGCTTAAGTGGTAAAATGGGAAAGCTGCTGTTTTCAGATTATCCAGGTAACCTCTAGCAATCCTTTCCTGAACACAAAACTCAGCCACACAAGGGTGATAGACCGCAAGTATTTATAGCTGCCCCAACGGCAGATTGTCTTATAGCTGCTCAGTGGAAGGGTGCTCACAGCTCTGCCTGTTTGTGACCGCTTAATAAAGATCTTTGGAAGCCTGATAATTAGTTCTAAAGGAATGTCTGTCTTTGGCTCTGCAGCTGGCTGTTTTCCTGTTATGTGTTCTGGCGACAGGTGACGGTTGCGCCAATCCATGTTTTCTGTTGTTGACACAAAGCACACACACTGAATCTGGCTCAGAACAGCTGAATCTAGACACTTTGCCAAATCAGGATCACACTTGTGCATACAGCACAGATGTGGATTCCTACAGTTGTTTTCGTTTGACAGCGTCTGTGCCTGTGGTGTCATTGATTAATGTAATATTGTATTAATGTGCTGTTGCAACACTCTGGGGCCTCCACAAGGTAACATCAAAGAATTCTGCAAACTAAAGTTTTTAATAAAATACAGATTGTGGGATAAAATAATTACGGCGGTGGTGATGATGATGATCAGCACCAACCAGGGGATTTGTGGATAGCACAATGCTTGAGGCATCAATTTTGATGGACTTGCCAATAGAAATACAGTGAAATTACTACGTAGGTTTACTCTTCCAAATCATTCGACATCGTCTGCATGTATTTTTTTATTTTATCTCTCTTTAGAGGAGCAAGGCACCAGGACAGTGTTTGCCACACTTTTCTTCTCCTTTCGAAGTGTGTACTTGCTTCAGTTGTGTGCCCAGTGGTACTGTAAGATCCCAGAGGTTAGCGAAGGCTGGCATAGCCACGTGTGCGACATGGCATTGGCTGCTAAAAATAAAGTTGAATTCTTCACTGTCCATTGTACACGGCTGGCAAGCAACTCTCTTCCCTGCTGCACGGATGTAATGTTGGCAGGGTCCTTCTACATCTGATTTAAGGCATAACTACCTTCCCCCCTTTCTCGGGGTATTTTTAAATTATTAACTATATTTTCCCTGTTACAAAACTCTTTAATAATATCTTAAATGCATTCACTGTTGAAAATTTAAGTGAATAAAAACATCCTGGGTAGAAGACACTCAACTTTGTAAACGAAATGGTGACCAGCAGACTGCTCGCAGAAAGGCACAGAGCCAGTGTTCTGTTTTTTTCATAGATTTTTTTGGGGGGAGGGTTTTCAAACATCTATTTGATAAGAAAAATGTAAGGAAGCCTTTGTTTTTCCCCTACAACTCTACCATGCCTCACAGTGACTTAATTCTAGAAAAATAGAGCTGCTCCTTTTAATCATCAGAAAGATTTGAATTCCAAAGAAAGCAAAAGACCTGCCCCTCCCCCCAAAACCCTGCTTAATTAAGAGAAAAAAATTTTAGCAATGAAAGTTCATGAATGAACATTCATATAAATAATTTACAGCTAGCATAATAAGATCATTAAGTTTAAGCATACAGAACATCATTTTTGGGCTCTGCTAATAATGCTAACAGAGGCATTATTTAAATGAGTTAGACTATTGATGTTGATCGTGTGCCTTCAGAAGTCCAAGACGGGTTGGTGTATAGAATGGAGAAACAGAGGAGGGAGCTCTAATGAACTCATATCATCTGTGTCTGGCTGCCAGGACCTTGGCAAAACCAAGCCAGCTACAACCCTAGCATAGAAAGGAGAGAGAGAGAGAGAGAGAGAGAGAGAGAGAGAGAGAGAGAGAGAGAGAGAGAGAGAGGTGCTTGTGAAGTCCCAACATTAAGCTGGGGAGCCCTTTCCATCTGGCTACTGGGAGAGAGTGAGTGTTCTTCAGGGATGTGACTCCCGATAAGCTGCCCAAGCTCCAGCAGATGGTCCCACGCCCACTCACATGAAGGCATCAGTAAGTGGACTGAGTAGGTTTTCAAAGAACATATGAAATTGGATGGACAAGGTAGTTAAGAGGGAAGGGAAGGAGCTGGAGAGGATGGGGTAAGCAGTCAAATTGGTCAAAACCCAATATAAACTTGCATGAAATTTTTAAATAATATTAACAACAATAGGGTATTGAGCCACTGAGCTGATAAGAGGGCAAAGGTACCTGCCACCAAGTGTAGTGACCTAAGTGTCATTACTGGGACCAACATGATGAATGGAAAGGTGACTATTGAGACCATTCGTCTGATCTCCATGTTTGTTCTGTGTCCTCTCCCCCCCCTCCACACACACACATACTAAATGGAATAAAACTTACTTTTCTAAAGAGAAGAGGATGTATCTCTTGTATTTTAGCACTTTTATACTTTGATACATTTGAGCGGGATCTATACAATTCTTGTCAATCAAGGTGGATAGTTAACAATTAGGGTCTCTGTGGTAGGTGGTTGTTTCTCTTTGTGGGTACAGGGTTCATAGTGTCACCATAATGTAAACCCTGAAGGTATTGGGGTGCATGTGCGTCACAGCTCTACCCACATCTGTAGGAATTCTGTATTGGGTGTGCTCAGAAGAAACGTGTAGGCGATGTCACACCCTCCCAGCTCTCCCTTTTGTGAAATTTTTTTCTTTTTCCTTCTTTGCTCCAGAGATTCCATTGTATGCCTCTCCTTTCTTTAAAACCACCATAGAATACCTTCCATGTCCTAATTACACAGTCCTCTTGTGTTTTTCTAGTGTTTGTATTCCCATAGTTGCAAATAAAAAGTATATTTTTAGTTTTAGAATTTTCCTTTCCATTAAAAAAAATCCCTGAAGATTTGTGGCACCACTGTTATTTCTGTTAATGGCACTGCCTCCATAGCAGCAAGCTGGAGCTTTGTAGGAAAGCATGTTTACAGAAAGCAACCATCCAAGTGAGTTATAACTTCGTGAAAGGGGTTTCAGTTTAGGTCTCTTGAAACCATTACAACACACACACACGTTTACCCCCTTCTAATTGTAGTTATGTATTTGATGAAATTAGCTAGACCCTTATATCTAGAAAATGACATTAGTTCTTTGGGTTCTCATAGCAGAAAAACAAAACCCTGGGCTACTCTTGTTCTTGGCCATAGAATACAAAATAAATGAGTGTCTACTGGCATTTAATCCTGAGGGTAAACTCAAGGACAGATTACTGTGGAGTCAGAGACTATTTCCAGTTTTTCATAGCTTAGTTGGCTGAACATAGACCAAACATGGATGCACATGTTCATTTAGCTCCAAAGGCTTATTCTCTCAAAATTTGAGTAGACAGACTCTCTGCTTTAAAATATTATGTGTTTTCTTCATTCTATGGCAAAGTATAAGTGTTCGTATGTCTAATTTGATCAATAGAAAGGGAAAAGAGAATGGTATCTTGAGAAAACATGCTAAGATATGCACTACAGGGCATTTTGCTCACATGGCTGCTGCACTGTTCAGGGATGTTCCCCTGTACCTTGTCATCATCACTCATTTCCTCAGAAATAAATGCCAACATCTTCCTGATGGGCCCAGTCCATAGCCCATTGCACAGGTAAAAGCTACAAAGGAGGTAAAATCATTTTTTTCTATACTATTTTCAAGCAACAGCCATTATGAAACCAGATGCAGCAACGTCTAGCCATAGAACTCAGACGCCACTGTGTGAAGTGGCAGCAACAGAAGAGATAAGCTGCTTCTGTCTTCCTGCGGAGAGCTTGCAGTTGCCTGGAAAACACAGCCAAGAATCCTCAGCGAAATGGATGGCTGCAGATACGTGAGGCACGGTGTCGCACACACCGCCAGCGGTGTTATATAATCAGGGGCGGCAAGGGTCAGTGCCATTAGGTTTTGTTAGACTATCAAGACTGAATCCTTCTGAGACCTTTTCAGGAACAGAAGGCTTTTACTCAGTGAGAAGAGAGGAATAGGATGCTTCATCTCCATCCAGCAAAATAGTAACATCATAAAATCAAGCCTTCGCTGCAGACATTAAAATTTAAACTCAGCACCTTCATGCTCGCCAAAGGAGCCCCCACAGAACCTAGCAGAGCCCGTCCTGCACCTCTCAGATGCCTCTCTGAACTATTTGAGTTTCCCTAGCTATGTTCAAACTTAGTCTTCTTTTCTGGAAAATGATCTCAGGGGGGAAAATCCCCCATTTATAATTCAGGCAGATTGCAGAGGTGAGCAGAAATCAGGGTGGGGAAGTTCTCAGGGAAGCAGCAGCCGGAGGGAAGCTGTGAGGGAAGGCAGGTTATGAGAGAACACGGCCGTAGTCCTGCACTAACCACCAGCTCCCAGCTGGCCTCAAGAAGCTCTCTCTGCATTGGCAATATTAAATTAATCTGCAAAGTTGAAAGCAACCATTTCGCCTCTGCAGCTCCTCGGTAAAGAAAACAGCTCATGTTCTCGTCATTCACTGAGCAGCAAATATAGAGTTCTGGTTCATTCACCAAATACTGGCTTTATGAAGCCTCTATTCTCTGCATATATGAAGTAAGATCCTAAAATCATAGTCCCCTTGTATCATTGTAGGAGACAGATGAATGACACCCCAAAGACCCCATCGTCTGAACACCTGAATCTTTAAATATATGGTATGACAAATGGAGAGTAAAAGTTGAAGGTGTTGCACACCTGTGACAATAACACTTAACAGGAGAATCGTGTGTTTGAGGCCAGCTTGGGCTTCATAGCAAGACCCTGTGTCCAAAATGAAAAAGTGAATTGTGGGTGAAATATACATTGCTTATCAGCTCTGGGTTGTCCAGTAGGCCCTGTGTAATCAGTGTCTACTATGAGAAGAGTAAGTGATGGGCCAGCGATGGTTTTGAAGATGGAAGAGGGTTAGGAATCAAGGAGCCCAGGTTTCCTGTAGATGCAGATGCAGGATGGACCACCCCCCCCAAAAAAAAAGTTCTGTTCTAGAACTTTTACAAGAAACACTGTACTGAAAACACTCTAGATTCATCTTATTGAAGCCTCTTTGGCTTCAACCTCCATAATTTTGAGGTCACCAGTTGCCATTGCCATTTACAATTTGTTGCAGCAGTCATAGGAACTAAATGGAACCCTGCAGCTGATTCCCTTCAGAGCACTGTTAAAGATTCTCTGTTCACTAGCCACCTCGACACACTGTGTTAACATGTATGAAAGGGTGTGTTCATATGAACACGCACATTTGTTTGTGTGGTAACCAAAAGACAACCCTGGCTCACTGAACAGACACCGTCCACCTTTACTTTCTTTTGGAGACAGGGTCTCTCACTGTCCTTGGTGTCATCCGTTTGGGCAGATGGACTTGCCAGTGAGTCTCCTTTCTCTGCCACTCCAGCACTTGACTGAGCTCTCTCTCCAGCCTGTTCACTAGCTTCTCCAGTCCTCCTCCTTCACACTTAAGGAAGGCAGTGCATCACTGGTCTCGCCTCTGTATCCCAGGCTCTGAAAACAGAGCTCCGTAGTTCCTTACTGCTCCTCACATTCTTCTTCAGTGTCCTGTGAATAATTATGCTTGCGTATGAGTGATTATCGATCCCACTTCCCTCCCTAGGGCTTCCACAAGTGCACACACAGGAAAGAAACAAACAAACAGAAAATTAGTGAAGGACCGGGAACCGGAAGGAGTAGGAGATGAACATTTCAGAAAATAGCAATTATCAAACAATTAGAAAGCAAACTTCCTGTGTGCTTGATAGAGCCTTGTAAATGTAAACTTCTCCAGGAAGAAGACTAGTGGTGCCCAACCACAGAGAGCGATTCAGTTCCTTTTTAGGGTGATTTTACCATAGTGCCTCAAGCCGATTTTTATCAGGAGATAATAAAAATGAAATTAACCTGTTGTAATAAATATAAGAAACCGGACAAAACAGAGAGGCTCAGTAGAGCATTTATTGTGAATTTAAATCCATGTGGCAAACACATGCCATTGTTTTGATTTTCAGTGCTTTTTCCCTATAAATATTAACAAACCCTTTCCATTTCACTTAGGTATCAAAAAGGCATCCATTTCTGAATGTCTGGTTGGTGAAAACTATGGCGCTTTACGTTATTTTTCTTTCTTAATTTGATAGTCTGTGTACAGCTTTCCTCTTCTCTACCTCCTTTGGACAGGGTCTCACTATGTAGCTCAGTTTGATCTCAGACTCAGGATCCTCTTCCCTCAGCCTCCTGAGTGTGAGGAGCATGTATTGGTGATTGCAGAGGTGCACCTCTGAGCCTGGCAGATCTTTGCTTTAACCCTATCCTTGCTTTTAGATACTTTTGTCACCCACAAATATTTTGTCACCCACAAATGTAAAGTGTAGCTCAGCGGTGGGCAATGAATGCAGCTATGATCCCAGTCGATGATAGTAAGGTTGAAAATGTTCTGTCCTCGAGTACTTTTGTTGTGCCTCTTCCGTGTTTCCATATGTAAATTCCTAGCATACATTGTAATGACCTGTAGCATTCACTTAAATAACAGAATGCACATTTCAACATTCTTATATGTGTTACTCAATACAATGTAGCTTCTATACAAATAGTTATCCCCTGCTGTTTGGGATTAATGGCAAAAAGAAGTCATTTAGGCATGTTTAATACTAGCAGGTTTTTTTTCGTTGTTGTTGGTTTTGTTTTGTTTCCTGGAAGAAGATAGTATTGGTGTCTATTGTGTATGTTCTCTACTGCTGAGTTACTCTCCAGGACCTCCTCGCGTTCATCGTCGGTGTACTGAATCCACTAGTGCAGAAGCAAGGGTAAGGATTTTACTGGCTAGCCAGGAAAAAGACAGAAATGGCCAGTAATAGACACGGTTTTAAATGCTTTGAAAATGTATTGTGTATCATAGTAAATGAGGGGTGGTTTTTAAACTCAAACTGAGCTTGAGCATCAAAGGGTATCTGGAATGATTTTTCTGAAATGAAAACTATGATAATAACCCAAAATTAAAATACTGTAATTTTTTTTGACTTATAGGCTTTAACGAAGGGAAATGAGGGTCTCTATGGCTCCTTGCATAAATGATGGAAGGTGGACTGTAATCAAATCGAGGATTGGAATGATAGAGAAATCATGAATAAGTGCCACAGCACTAAACAAAAGAATAATAAAATATATGCTTGATTTTTCCTATGAAGAGACTTTGCCAAATCCTAATAAAATCCTCTTGATGTCGTGCCTCAGAAAGCAATGGGAGGGAAATGCTTCGGTGTTTTCCTACACGAATGCCACTAAGGTATGTGACTGCCAAAGCATGCAAATAGGACTGGCTGGGTTGGATTTATGGGTGACAGGTTGAGTCTGGAATGTTCATTGCTCTTGACATGTCTCAGAAAGAGCCCTGGTCTTGGGCTCAGAAGCCCTCGATGCAAGCTCTGTCCACTGCCCAGCGCCTGTGAGAACAGAAGCAAAGCACTCCAGTGTTCTGATGCCCAGGTTACTCTATCTGGAGGATAAGGCTCCTTAGTGTGACTGTGCGGATTGGATAAATCCCGGGTCTTACTATCAGCTGTATCTCTTTACTTAGCTATTGGGGAATTGTAGTTGGAGCGGTGGGCTGCGTTCTGGCCGCCCCTGCTCCCACATGGCTAGCTTATGCCCTGAATAATTACACAGAAACTGTATTCTTTTGAACACTGCCTGGCCCATTAGTTCCAGCCTTTATTGGCTAACTCTCACATCTCAATTAACCCATTTTTAATAATCTGTGTAGCCCCACGAGGTGTGGCTTACCAGGAAAGATCTTAACCTGCATCTGTGTCGGGTTGGAGAATCATGGCGACTGTCTGACTTGGCTTTCTTTCTCCCAGAATTCTGTTCTGTCTACTCCACCCACCTAAGGGCTGGCCTATCAAAGGCCAGGCAGTTTCTTTATTAATTAACCAATGAAAGCAACAGATAGATGACACTCCCACATCAGGGAATAGATCTCTTTCAATGGCACATAATGTATGGTAGTGGCACATTGAAATCTTCCCTGTCTTCCTACCTCAACCCTCCCCACCTCAACCCTCCCCACCTCAACCCTCCCCACCTCAACCCTCCCCACTGACCAGAATGATCCTTATGAAACACTGATTACACAAGTCTATCCACAAGAGCCTTCAGTGGATGCTCATTAATACCCAGATTAAATGCAAGGTCTTTGCTTCTGTTCTGGGAGTGGTCTTTGCCTATCTTAGACTGACTCCCCTCTCTTCATTACATACCACTGCTGTCTGAGATCCATATATTCATGCTTTTAATCTCTTCAGGTTTCTATACACGCTGCTTCCTAATATTAAGATATATATGCCTCTCTTTCTTGCCCCACCATCTCCTCCCAACTGTTTCTTCCACATACAATTAGTCTCGCACTTTCCTTACATGTGTTATCTGTTGGATCAGGATGCATAGCTCAGGGAAGGTTTCTCCCCTGTCCCTACACACAGCCATCCCATATTCACACTCATACATTGACTCAGGACCTCCAGAGGACAGAAATTAAAGATGACTACACTGTATGTCCCTCACCCTGTGCGTAGACCATGGTGGCTTCTCAGTGTGTCCTGTTGAAGCAGTTCACTGCTCAGTCGCTGGTTAATATGCACAAGTGGTGAGCACCAAGCAGAAGGAATCATACTTAGAAATTTCTTTAAAGATTTAAAAATTTCTATTCCCAAATGGAAAGGGTATGGGTTACCCATAAATCTTGCTACTTGTGACACCACAAACCGGAATTTGTAACAAAGTTTGCTGTGGGCCTAATTCAACATCCACTCTCTCCTTTCTCCAGAACAATAGACTCCTATTTTTAGCTGAGTATGTAGTCATCGAGAATAAAGCAAACCAGCAAACAAAGTCTTTCTATCTCTCATGCCCTTTTCAGGGAGATACAGCAAATTACTAGGGTGCTGGCAAACAGAATTAAAAGGAGGTTTTATGGAATCACCAGGAAGGCCAATTAATGAGGGAGCTGACTCTTGGGGAGAAGGAAAGGACCCCCGAACCATCTTCTTTCCCATCTTGCTTCTGACCCGAATGTTAGGTTTGTGGCTATAATCCACGTAGCTACTGTGGACCACGGTCACCTAGAGATGAGAACTGTGATAAAAGCAGTCTTGCCTTTGGTGGCCCGATGTGTTCTATGCCCCTGCCCTCTGTACTTCCTCATATGAAACATAAATACACAGTGTAAGACAGTTTTCTAGTTTCTTTCCTTTTTTCCCTTTTCAGTAGACTTCTCCTTTCTCCCATTCTGTCCAGAGTTCTGACATGTCTGTGTGAGAGCCCTTTGATTATGAAGACCAGCTGAATCAGGTCCAGGGTTTCTCAGAGTTCCATTGTGTTCCTTTCGGAGGATTCCTGCAGAATAATGAATGGGGAAGTCATCAGGTGTGTGGACAGGGAAATGGAGGACAAAAGGCTCATCCTGGGAGAACTCGGTGAAAAGCACCTTGCTGAGAGGCCTTAAAACCTGTTTGAATTATGTGACCAAACTTTCAGCTGACAGGATGCTCACTTATTACTCTCTTCTCTGTTACCAGGGAGACTGTACAAGTTGAAGTGATGTTTAGCAGCAGGGCAAGATCTGCTCTTGGAGATTCTTTTCAGCAAAGACTTTGTCTGATGTTGTCAGGATGCCTTGGGGGTCTCTGGTTTAGCTCATCCATAAAAGCACAACAATGGAGAACAGAGCAGGGATAGCAAATGCCAGCTGACGCGTGGTGAGAACTAGACCTTGGGATGCAAAGGTACTCTGGGACTGCATCTGCGTTTTACTAACATTGGCTAGGGCTTCCTCACCTCTGTCATCTCCAGGTACATGGGAATAGATGGAGATATGGATATTGATATAGATATAGATTTCCTGGCACAAAGCTTGAATGAACTCGTTAGTGGGATACTTGATTGATTGGTTCCCACTACAAAACTTCTACATATTTGGGAGTTGACTAAGCCTTCAGACTCCATTATATCATATAATCCCAGCTTTCTGCTAATTATCTTAATGATGTCTGGAGTCAGTGTCTTCTGCCTGTAGATAGGAACAGTGGTTGACTAGGAAATTCCCAGGGAAGGGTATCTGGGGAAACAAGCTCCCAGGGAAATCGAGAATCTAAAATCGATGGTGTAGACTAGTTGAATGCAGAGATGTCTTAACGTCCAGATTGTGGTTCCGGCAGCATACAGCACTTAGTACTGGACCACCTAGTGCAGGACAGCCAAGGTCACCAGATATCAGCTGACCATCCAGGGCCAGAGTTTGGGTAACAATCACCACAGAAGACAAAGGGGCTACAAGGAACGTGCAGTTCAAATCCGACTACTCTTGGTTAAAGACAGAAGAGAAATCCAAGAATTTTTTGGCCTTTAAGGAAGATAATTTTAAAATGTGGCCTTGAAACAAAAGCATCCAACCCCAAATCATCCAGACCCAAACAACCCTATCACGTGTTTCATCAAGTGTGTGCCCAAGTCCCATTCTCAATTGACCTCAGGATCTCCAGGTCTCCTGAGAGAAGCAGAGCCAGGTACTGAGGGAGACTGGGGATACTGGTGCCTCTCCCCCACCTCGAGCCCCTCCCCCAACGTGAGCCCCTTCCTCCCCGCTTGGGCTCCCTTTCCCTCTTTATCTCATCACCTGGAGAGGAAAGCAGTTGCCACACGTTGGTGGAGATGCCAGGATATCACTTGTTCTTTAATTGCAAACGGTGAATTTTGGCCTGTTACAAGGTATTTGACTGTGTTAGTGGATGTTTGAGTCCTTGCCAGCCAGTTGGTCAGACCCTTTGTAGGTCTGTTTTATTATTTGCTTTCGGTGTGAATTATGTTTAGGTGTTCCCTTAGCTCATTTATGGAGGAGCTCTTGTTTATGTGACACGCTGAGACCTCCATGAGCAGGCACAGTAGATCTCCAATTCATCACCCACCATTTAAAATAAACTAGTTTACTGAATTAACAAATCATCACTATTAGCCAGCTGCTGAAAAAATATAACAAGAGCAATTTTTCATAAAAAGTTCTCGAATGTATTTGTTCTTTATCTCCAGCTTTTTCTTTTCTTTCCCTTCTGCTGCTGCTTGGTTTTCAGAATTTCTCTTCTCGCTTCTATTGTTATTATTTAAAAGGCAGGAGAGCACAAGTATAAGAAAATAAAGAAAAGGGAAACATTACCTGCTATTCTATCAGTGTGACCATTTTACTGTTTCCTTCTGGATCCTTCCACGTTCTTTTATTCCTAAGCATTTTGTTAAATTGGTTGCTGGTGATTGACTTTTTAAGTTCAGCTCATCACATACATTTTGGTCTCTTAGTGTTTTCACAGATTCCTTTGCTATGGTTGTATAAGATTCCAAAGAGCACAAGTATTGAGTTGTTAAAGGATAGAATTCCTACTATATTGAGTTCCTAGTATCCACGCATCTTTTATTGAACTGAATTTTTTCATTTTTTAAAATTGATTTTATTGAGCTACACATTTTTCTCTGCATCCTTCCCTTCCTCTCCCCTCCCCTTCAACCCTCTCCTATGGTCCTTCATGCTCCAAATTTACTCAGGAGATCTTGTCTTTTTCTACTTCCCATGTAGAATAGATCCATGTATGTCTCTCTTAGGGTCCTCATTGTTGTCTAGGTTCTCTAGTATTGTGAATTCTAGGCTAGTTTTCTTTGCTTTATGTCACTCATGAGTGAGTACGTATGATATTTGTCTTTCTGAATCTGGGTTACTTTGCTCAATATGATGTTTTCTAGATCCATCCATTTGCCTGCAAATTTCAACATGTAATTTTTTCCTGCTGTGTAGTACTCCATTGTGTTAATGTACCACATTTTCCTTATCCATTCCTTGGTCGAGGGGCATTGTTTCCAGGTTCTGGCTATGACAAACAATGCTGCTATGAACATAGTTGAGCACATGTCTTTGTGGCACGATTAAGCATCCTTTGGTATTGCTGAGTCTTAAGTAAGGTTCTTTCCTAATTTTTATGAGAAATTGCTATACTGGTACAGTGGTTGTACCAGTTTGCAGTCCTACCAGCTATGCAGGAGTGTTCTCTTTACCCCACATCCTCTCCAGCATAAGCTGTCATCAGTGTTTTTGATCTTGGCCATTCTTACAGGTATAAGATGGAATCTCAGAGTTGTTTTGATTTGCATTTCTCTGTTGGCTAAGGGTGTTGATCATTTCCTTAAGAGTCTTTTAATCATTTTAGAGTCCTCTGTTGAGAGTTGAACTGAATTTTAAAGAAAATAATTTTACCTATTCTAAAACTGTGATTTTAACGATCCTTATGTATGGAACTTCCCTTATACTTTTGATTATTTAAGATACATTCCCAGAAGTGGGATTACTGGCCACATGGTCTGGTCGTGTTTATAGCTCAGTGTGTGTTACCAAACTGTGTTCCAGCAGGACTGTACTGTCCCCTGACACCCTCTGCCATGCATGAAGCTACACTCTTCACACCCCTACCAGCATTCATGTGAAAGGGAGGAAGCATGGCTTGTTTGACTCTCCCCACTTCTAATGTGTGTCTTACTAGTTGCATCTTCTGGCTCGTGAATTTACTACTCTTGAGAAACTTGAATGAAAGACACAGAGTATGAATGTAGTACTGTGGGTTACTAGAGTGGTCTTCTGTGGAGTTGGCAATGTCACCGAAGGACAGTAGCATAGACAACTACAGGCAACTGATCTGGGAAGCATGGTAGAATGCCCTTTTTAAATGTCAGTATTATTTTTTGTGATCGGAAGCACAAGATATATTTTCTCCATTGTTACAATTCTTTTACCAAATAGGAGAGTTGCCACCATGTGACCCAAATCTCCTGCCTTATTTCTTGTCCCTCAAGCAAGTGTTTAACACATGTCTTTTAAAACTTTACAGAATTCATTATCTCTTTAACTCTGCTTCTAAAGTCTTAAAATGGGTGGCCCACCTCTGAACTTGAGTTTAAACAAAATATAAACTATTCCCGTATTCCAAGTTATTGATTCCTGTTTGGAGGACCCCGTATCCATTCCCCACATTTAAAAATCATGGCTGCTCTTGCATTCCTAAACTTCTGCTACTTTCTTGCTTCAGATTCTGGAATGTTCTCTCTCAGCAATTTTCAGCCTTAATTTCCCCTCAAGTGGGGAAAAGCAAGACAACATTTTGTAATCTTTCTATAAACTACTCTTGTTCCTTCAAACCTCTTCTAACTGAAACATCTCCTGATTCTGATGAAGCTTGTGTGAATTATAATACAACTAGAAACATGTCTTTTGTTTGCTGTAGAAGTTAATGAGATAGAAGTGGTTCTCGGGAGAACATAAGAGCACAGGAAGATGTGTCTGTGAAAGACAGTCCATACTGACAAACACACAGTCGAGCGTTAAGTTCCCTATCTCTCAAGATCAAAATAGACCTTGTTATATCACAAAGCACATGGGGAAGACAGGAGTCAGGAGATGTGCTAGTTTCACATCAACTCTGGTTACCTAATGACCCCAAGGAAGCTTGAGGGTCAATTAGTGACTTTCAGTTGTTGGGCATTTTTATGTGTGTGTGTGTGTGTGTGTGTTTGTCTTTTAGCAGCACAACTCAGTGTTCTAGCAAAAAATAAAACACACAATAGACATCTTTGGAATTCCCTTGGTTGAAATATGACCCAGAGATCTGGAGTCCTGCCCTTCTCACCTCCCCTAACCCTCTGTTCCTCAGGACTTCTAAGGCTGCTCCAAGAAACCTTCAAACATCTAGTCATGATGTGAAAATTGAATCCCATCAGACCAACATCATTTCCAAGTCTAAAACTTGTATGCGTTGCTTGCAAAAATATAGTCGCTTGCAAAAATATAGTCAGGCTGGGCTTGTGTTGAGCAGATGAGATAAACAAAGTGGCATGGAGCCCTTCCTGTGTAGCAAGGCCCGGATGTGGATGTCACAGGTTGGAAAAGCAGTAACCTGTGTCTGGGTTTACTTTACAGCTTTTACAAAGTATGACTAATGACTCAATGGTTCCTCTGTACTGTGGACTCCACTGCCAATCATCCCTCCTTACCTGGCCTTCTTTCCCTTAGCCCTTGCCACCAGCTGCATCATGGAATACTCATTTCTACACAGGACACACAAATGCAGCAGGGGCCAGGAATTGTTGTCACCAGGCTTTTACTGCTCTCCAGAGTGTCTCGATGCTGGCCCTGCTCTTACAGGTTTTCATGCATAATGCCTTCTGAAGAGACATTGTTTCGTCTTGTTCACAGCCTTAGCGACTGTCGATGAATTTAATTCACTCATCATATTTGAATATTTTCTGAATCCCTCTGCACACCCTGAAGTGTGAATCCACGAAGAAGAGAGAGTTTAGCTGCCTTCTTTATCAACTGGCACCTTGAAAAATGCCAGACTCATGGTTGATGCTTTGTAAGTACCTAGAGAGTGAGTCAGCAAAACAGAGAAATAGGTATTATTATCTCTATGGTGCAGGTGAAGAAAATGGGGCATCTAGAGATTACCTGAGAACCCAAAGTCACAGCATCTGTGAATTTAAGAATCTGGATTCAAAGTCATGTTTAACCTAAGAACAGACCTTGACTGCCGTTTGGCCTCTCATGCACCCATTCTCAACTGTCATTGATGTCCATATCTACCTGGTGGAACATGAATAAATTACTGACTGCTTTTGTTGTGCCAATCACTGCTTGCTCTTAGTGCTCCAAGGCTCCAAGAGCTCTCTTTGATCAGCTGTAAATCCTGCTTCCTCTTAGCTTCAGCAAACTCAGCATTAGACACCTCTCATTTCCCTTGGGTTCTTTCCTATCTTGAGCCAGTGTTTACAACGTGGTTCCCTCATTTAGTCCTTGTTAGGGGAGTTTTCTTGGGGAATCACTGTGTGCAGTGCCACCTCACACCACATGGGGACCCATGGCAGACCATAAGAATGATTTTCTTAACATCCTACTTGGAGAACCGCTCAGTTTTTACTGGGGTTGGATGTAGGTATGTGGTGAGGTGCTACTGCCGGGGACAGGAGTGAGGTGCTACTGCTGGGGATAGGGGTGACTCAAACGAAAAGGCATTGTCGAAAGTCCGCCCCAACATGGTAGACACTCACTAAAGCTCTTTAGTGAACGCTGTCTATGTGACTGGCAGCTTGACAATGGCAGGCTGGAGAAGCCCCTCCCCCTTCTTTTGGTCTGTCTCCTCCCCCAGCGCCATGTTCTGCTTGTATAGCAGTTCAGCTGGCCCTGGTGATGTCCCTAAGCTTCAGCTTTCCTAAACATGTGAAGTTTGTTTATATCTAGGGTTTCGGGAGTCTCCCTGTTCCACCCTGGAGTAAATGTTTCAATTCTGAGGAAATTGCTTTATGGCACTGACCTCATTTTATCCCTCCATAACAATGCAGTAAACTCTTTCTAGCTCCCAAGTTGAAGTGAAATGCATGATAGCAGGACCAAATGGCTCTATTATCCCTGTGATAATATCCTTCACCCCCTACGTGTGCTCCCGTTCTAGTCAATTTTCTGTTGCTATAACTGAATATAATACCAAGTAATTTATAAATAAATTGATTAATCTCATGCTCATGGAAGATGAGATGTCCGAGTACATGGCAGTCGTGTGGCAGAGGACATTCCATGGTAGAGCTAGAATAACGGCTCTGATCTCTGTTCTTCTCATCGCCGATGCCATATGAAGGCCACTTCTAGACTGGTTTCTGCTGTTGTGATGGAAAAGTGACCAAAAGCACCTTGAGGGGGAAAGCAGTTGTTTCGGAATACAACTCCAGGGTCACAGTCCGTGACTGACAGAAGTTCGGGCAGAAGCTCAAGCAGAGGCTGAGGTAGAAACCCAGAAAGGTCACTGCTCACTGGCTTACTCCTAGGCCCACAGTCAGATACTTTTCCTCTGTAGTGCAGACCTGGCTGCCTCAGGATGGTGCTCCCTATAATAGTCTGGATTGTCCTCCATGAGCTGGCAGCCGAGGTGCCCCCAAACACGCCCACAGGTTAGTCTGATTGGAGGCAGGTAACAGCTGAAGCTCCCTCCTCTCAGATGTGCCAAGGTGACAACCAAGATTAGCCAGGGCAGTGCCTCAACTCAGTGGGCCTTATTGAGTCCCAATTTTCTTTCAGTGACCTCGCTTCAGAACATAACCTCACCTCCACATGTAACTTTGAGGACTTTGCTTCTCACATGTGTTTTACCAGAGATACATAAATCTCATGCCATCTCTCCGGATAGTTTCTTGATGAAATGTGAATTTCATCATAATCAGGATCGTATCTCTATACTTCGTAGCCACATACTACATTAAAGAGGTCCATCGTCGCAGTAGAATGCAAATTAGAAGATGCTTATAAAGGAAGGAAAGGACTCTCAGTAGAATTTGGGTTTCAGCTTGAAAACCTATTCATTATTCTTCTAAAATTTATGTATGTAAATAAATTTTCTGTTGCTGTAACTGAATATCATGTTTATTTATTTATTTTGCATGTGTGTGTGTGTGTGTGTGTGTGTGTGTGTGTGTGTTTACATGCTCACATGCCATACTACCTGTGCAAAGGTCAGAGGACAACTGTGGAACATGGTTCTTCCCTTCCACTATGTATACCAGGGACAAAGCTCAGACTGCCAGGCTTTCTGACAAGCACCTTTACCTGCTGAGGCATCTCAGTGGCCCGTTAGTTACTCTTATCTCTGAGAGTTGGGGGTGGTGGTAAGAAAATTGTTGGTCCAGGGTCAGGAACCTCTGAGTTTTATTACAGCTTCAATTCTGTCACCGTCTGCTTTTCTGGTAAATGGCATCGACCTTCCCTGGGCCCTAGTTCTTTCGATTGTCAAACCACATGGGTTGTTAAAAATTTCTTCCAATTTGAGACTTGCCGCTTCTGACTTAGCCCTCTGAGAACAATGCCCATATAGAATCCTCCTGACAGAAAAGCATTTGGTCTCCCCTTTCTCCTTTCACTGCCAAGGGTAATGAGTCGGTGTGGAAAAAAATATTCTGCTGTGAAAAGGTTCATTCAGCCTTTTCTTCATAGATCAAGTGGTTGGTATTTCTGCTGGCTGCTGAAGTCCATTACAAATCACGGTCTGGAGAAAGCTACAAAGCAGCTCCCAGCCTCCCTGCTGAATTTGGATACATCCTTGGGTCCCGCTCTGCAGCTCATCCTTAACAACTGACCAAATATTTACTTTGCTCAGTACGGAAAAGGGTAACATTTTCCAAAATATTAAGCTAGGTTGGAGTCAGAACACAGACAATGAGGCAAAAAGTTGGCCCTCTCTTCCAAGTCATGTTGTTGAATCATTTTCCAGAGTGCCACGAGAAGCCCAGCCTTTGTGGGTGCATGTGCTCCATTGTCATGCTGCTGAAGGCAGCAGTGGCCAGCCAGCCTCTGCCTGACTCACACCCTGGAGTGTAAAGTGGTGGCTCAGGGAGTGAGGTCCCTGGACTAGGAGCACTGGCATTTCCTGGTCCCTGGTTAGAGACAGATGTTCTCAGGGACCATCCTGACCAATTGAGTTAGAACCTCCTGAGATGTGATTCAGCCATCGAGGCCATCATCATGATGATCTGGGCGATTAGATTCAAGTTTGAGAATCTTTGACTCACAGGGGCTTATTGCTGTTCAGCTTATAGTTTGAAGTAATGACAAGACTTGTAACTCAAGTTCTTGATAAGAAAGTCATTTTTTCCAGTGTAAGTGAATTTCCAGTTCGAGGGCATTGCGATTCATTGATTTATTGGTTTTCCTGAAACTAAACTACCAGCCCCAGGCTAGCCTAGAACTCATAGTGAGTCTTCTTAGCATCCTGGGTGCTGGCATTACAGGCACAAAGCAGCGTATCCGGCCTTGGCATTGCATTTTAAATGTTTTCCGTACTTGTTCCTCTGTCTTCAATTCCATTTCTATCCTTACTGCACATCCATGACAACAGCATCTGAGTTGTCCTCATCTGTGCTTGGACAGTAAAAGTACTTCATTTTGTCCTAGCCCACTTGGAAGGTGCTAGTGATGTTGATAACAGCCCCTTGCATTCTTTACATACCTGATTCTCTATAGCCTAGGATGAAAAAGAGGGCAAAGTGGAATGAGCATGGCTTACAATGTTCTATTAGTGGTACTTCTAATTACTCGAAGTAAAGAAATTGCAATTTCTTGTCAATCAGATTATGAGAAAGTATTCTGCTTGTGAAACTTCATTAAGAAACAAGCTGCTGAGTATACAAGATGGCTCAGCAGGTAAAGGCAGTTGCCCTCAAGCTTGATAAATTGAGTGCTGTCCCCAGGACGCATGTGGAAGGAGAGAACCAACTCCTTCAAGCTGTCCCCTGGTCACCTGACTGCTGTGGCATGGTGCATACAAACACACATACGCTAAATAAATAAGTATAAATATTTTTTAGAATGTGCTACTGCTAGGCATGGTAAGGAACTCCTATGATGTGGGGGTCCCCTCTGTATGCTGTGAATACTATTGGTTAATAAAGAAACTGGCTTGGCCTATAGCAAGGTAGAACTTAGGCAGGGAAAACTAGGCTGAATGCTGGGAGAAAGAGGGCGGAGTCAGGGAGAAGCAATGTAGCCCTGCCAAAGACAGAAGCTGGAACCTTGCCAGTAGGCCACGAACCTTGTGGTAAAATATAAAATACTGGAAATGGGTTACTAGTAGATGTAAGAGCTAGCTAGCAATACACTTAAGTGATTGGCCAGAAATATAGTTTCTGTGTGATTATTTTGGGTCTGAGCTGCCTGGTGGCCAGGATACAAACAAACGACCTTCTTTACAACTCTCCTATAACTTTAAAATTTGAGAGGTTAAGGCAGAAGGATCATGGGGATTTGGAGCTGATTACATAGTGAGATGATTTCTAAAAAATACTAACTAAAAGTGATAAGCCATCATTTTAGTACACGTGTTATTTCTGCCTCAAAGCTCAGATCATTATAGGGAAGATATACCTTCATTCTCACAGACAATTCTTCCTTCCCCTCCCCAGTATCTCCTGCTTATTTTTCATTGTGTTATGTGTGCCTGGCTGTTGCAGACATCAGAGTTATACCCTTTGTCCCATGGTTCATGTGTGGCGATGCTGTTTGATCCCAGGGTTTCACTTCCCACATCTGTTCATGTAGAAAGCTGAAACATCTCTAACAAAAATGTGACTTTGCTACTGAGCTCCAGTCAGTGTCTTTAACTGCTTCAATGTCCTTCTAGAGCCTTAGAGACCACACCTCCAACCAGGAGGTACCATCCTCATACACCTTTGCTCCTCGCGGTGTCCCACATGCTACAGGTCACAACCACCCACTTAAGTAGAAGCTGATAGTTCTACTTAAAGTCCATAGGTTGAGGAAGAGTCATATCTACATTTTACCACCAACCAGCCACATGCCATTATATAACTCACTTGTCAGAGCATTGGCTTCTGGATATGTAAGCTGGTGGATTGTTTTGTAGAGGAAAAGAAAGAAGGAATGTTTGGGATAACACAAGAATGTGTGGTACTGAGGTATAGCTCATTGGTAGAACGCTTGCCTCTCATGCTGGGTTCAGTTCCCAATACTGCAATGAAGAAGTAAGTAAGTTAGTAAATAAAATAAACATGCTTCTTTAATATGCTATCCAAACCAGCACACAATGAGGGTGAAAGTGCCCAGATTGGTAGTTATCCCATGACATATCCAATTTGACCTGTATGAAGGCAAGCAGTGGTACTCGCCCTGTGCATGGTGCTGTGCTATGTGGCGGGTCCTCCGTAAACAGTCTTCCCTTTTCCTACCCTCCCTGCTCTGATGGTGTTTGTCTCCAGACTTTTAGGATTCTCCTTCTGTGTCAGTCTTCCCGAAGGACCCTGTCTCCACATCCTCAGCACCTGTTCCTGAGACAGCAGGGGTGTGTGTCCACCTGGCTCCTTGTTTCCCTTTTCCTTCTAATGTTTCTATGTACTGTTGTCAGATTGATCTTCTGAAGCTCCGTCTCTTAATCCATCCTCTGCCTCTAGATCCCTTGATAATTCTCATGGCCCACTTCAAACAGCTGAAACTTCCCAAGATGGCGTTTCAGTATTGTCCCTTGGGCTTAATAACTTAATTCATCTCAATTCCAAGGACTGTTCTTCCTACCATGTTCTTGGCAAATGAACATTTCCTGCCCAACCTTGTCTCCTCTGTATCATTGCCTAGATACTTTCCCTGATGGTTGGAGTCTTCTCCCTGCCTCCACCTGGTTTTCTTTCTTCCTGAAGGGTGTTTTTTCCAAGTCTCCCTTTTCTTCCAGATTTTTCTAGCAGTGTTTCCTTCATAGTCTAAGCATTGATACTCCCTCCTTTTTGTTATAGTTAATCAGGTTTATGCCTTAGCACATAAAAAAAGGGATGTTAGACAGTAAATGTATGGACTTGTGCATATTAAACTGAGATAATCCTAAGTAGTAGGAAGGATTGTTGAATTAATGAATGAATGATTGAATGAACTGAATGAATGTTACTTCTGTCTTACCAGAAATTGAATACTGTCATTGCTTTCCCAAGTAAGAAACTTCCTAAAGAATATAACAAGAATTCTTATCTATCTTACTTCTTTACAACATTAAAACGACAACATTAAAAATAAATAAAACAAAATGCCAAAACTATCAATTAATTGGTCTGGAGAAATGATTCAGCAGTTAAGAGAGCAACAGAATCTAGCTTTGTTTCCAGCACCCCATCATACAGCTCAAAATCACCTGTAACCCCAGATCTGAAGGGTTCTGAAGCCTCTGACCTCCATGGGTACCAATACAAAGTTAAAAAAATAAAATAAATATTAAAAAACAACTCTTAGCCATAGTTTGAAACCATTAATTTAGTGCGAGTAACAGTTTGGAAACTACACACAACTCTTTCCTACACCTCTACGTTGTTATTCGCCTTATTTTCTCCAAAGGAGAAAATTATTTGATAATAGAATGGATCAGTTGTAAATTTTGCATATGCATGTGGTGAAAATTGGGTGTTTTCCTACAGATCAGTATTAGAGCACTCTTAAAATTGGTCTTGAGCTGAAAAGACAGTTGAGAGGGTAAAGGTACTTGTGGCTCGAACCTGATCACCTGAGTTCAGTTGTAGGCACCCCTGCAAAGGGTGAAAGTAGACAACTGAGTTCAGTTGTAGGCACCCTGTGAAGAAGACAGTAGAGAACTGACTCGACAGTTATCCTCTGACCTCCATGTATACACCATGGCACATTTGCTCTCCCTCCTACATCACAGTTCACACACACACACACACACACACCACACACACACACACACACAGAGAGAGAGAGAGAGAGAGAGAGAGAATTCTAGTAATAATAAGTGTAATTTTAAAAATAGTAAGTTACTGTCCTCAAACTCCAATGTGAGGTGTAGAGTACCTTGACCCAAGGCCTGGAGGATAGCTCATCTGGCAAAGTACTTGCCTTGCAGGTATGCGGTCCTCAAAACCCATGTGAAAATGCGGGGCACAGAGGCAGATTTCTAATTCCAGCTCTGAGGAGACGGGGGGGGGGGGGGACAAGAAGGACTCCCTGGGGCTCACTTGTTAGTCAGCCTAGCCTACTTGCTTGGTTCCAGGCCAATTAGAGAGACTGCCTAAAACACGGAAGATGGTGCCAGAAGGATGAAACCCTGAGGATTCCTTCTGACTTCCACGTGCATGCACACAGTGCACAAGCGCTCATACACATGTAAAAATGTATACACACACACACAAAGACATACACATGAACATACATGCAAATACACATATGCACAAAGATCATTCGACTCAACTGTTTCTTTTCAAGAGAACATCTGGGGTTAAGATAGTATATTTTTAATGACGATATTTAGGCATATGTGTGTTAAGTATATGCCGTATGCATGTAGGTACCCACAGAGACCAGAAGAGGGCATCTAATCCTCTGTAGCTGGAGTCAGCCAGTGTAGATGATGGGAACCAAGTTTCGGTTCTCTGGAAGATCAGGAAGCACTGTAAACTGCTGAGCCATCTCTCCAGTCCCCCTAAAACTTCAGTTTTATACATTAAAAGGAAGACATTTTCTATTTTCCCCAAATCTCTTGTAGCAAATAGGATCTGAAAAGAGACAGTTGGGAGTTGCTGCAAATCTCCGCAACACTGCCGAGAAGAATCCTGTCATTCTCTGCGTTTTCATGTTGTAACATTTACCTGAGTGTTTGACTTGGGGACATGCTCTGGCATAATGAAGAGGGTGTCACCTGTTGAGTTGCCTTGGAAGGACAGTTCTAGATCCCCTTAGTTCATAATCTTTTCCTTGCACTAAATAATTGTTCAAATAAAATTTTTTACTATTGGGAATATTTTTAAATCACTTCTTTGTTTGCATGGGTTCCTGGAATTAACACAAATGGGTAGTTTACTTAATTGACTTTCCAATGCTGATCCTCCTAATCAACACAGTTTTATGACAATTACATAGAAACTGCTTAATTTGACTGGCCCTTCAAATATTGCTGGAGTTACTAGCTCTTTCACATTGCACCCCGGGCACTATTGAATGTCAAGGTCGGCTGTATCTTTGTTGTCAGCCTTCTCTGGAGAATGATCTTTCAATTTACTTTCTAAACATGAACCATTGAGTTAGTATTTTTAATAAGGGTAAAATATAGCAAGTTGTATTCAGGAGGCAAGAATTTTAGCCCCATCCAGTCAACCCTCCAGTGAGAAAATGGTCACTCAGTGCTGGGCCCACATGGCGTACCAGATGAAGATCTAAAGATACAATGGGAATCTGGCAAGTATGACTTGACCATGCTACTTAGTGTTTACTGGAAAGGGGCTGTCATGGTTGCACCAATGCCTCTGTCCCAAGCTCCTTCTTCACCCTTATTTTTCCTGGATGGTACCAGGAGGAAGTTGTTTAGAAATAAAAAGCAAAAACATGGTATGTATTCTGTAGTTGGGGACCTGGAGGAATGTGAACTTTGATGTAAGAGACTATAAAATTGAGAAAAACCAAAGCAAAACTAAACAAACAAACAAGCAACAACAACAAGAACAATACCAAACAGGCTCTTTTAGAGCCTAAAACATCACAGTAAAAGCAGGTTTAGGTCATGTCTAGGAGGGCTACCTATGTCTTTGGGCTAAAATCTTTTCACATGGAGAAACCTCCTAAATGTTTCGGGATTCTTTCCCCAACCCCAGACCAACTCGGTTGCCTTAGAGCGGCAGCAGTCTGTAAGTTTTTGCCTTTGTGGGGCCCTAGCCTGCCTGGAAGGAGGTGGGACCACAGAGCAGACAAGCTGCATGTCACACAAGAGTATGAGCACTCTGCAGCCCGTCGTACAACTCAGCTGTCCTTTGAGGCCGACTTCATCTTCCTCTATCATTGGACATCAGCTATTCAATTTTTACCCCTCTGTTTCTGTTTTCTTCTTGCTTGATGAGGAAAACACTTCAAACCCTGCTGTTTGTCCACCCGCCTCCTCGTTTGCCATTCATTTAAGACAGGGTCTCATGTGTCCCAAGTTGGCCTTGAAATATTGTTTGGTAACCTAGGATCAACTCTGACCTTTAGACGGGACTGTTCTTGAGTGGAACAGCCAACTCTGACTCCAGTTAGAAGAGGACATTTGGCTAGCTAAGGTAATGGCTCTCAGGAGGCTTTGTGGCTACCAAGTCCAGCCTCAGTGACAATGGAGTGAGTACTCTGGAAATTATGGAGTAGAAGCATCATCCAGCCATGACAGGCCACCAGGAAGGAGACAACAGCTGAGATCCAGGCTAAGCAGCCATTAGTGAGAGCTAAAGCGGCTTCACTTGTACAAATGAAGGCTGCTAAGGAGTTTGGATTTGAGAACCACTGGACTCGCCACACCAAATACAAAAACAGCTCTCATCCACACCATTAATGGGTCCCGAGGTGGGTCTGCTCTGGAGAGCAGGGAAAGAAGAGTGACCCTCACCTGTCTCCCTAGGGAGGTGTGGAGACTCAAATGTGTCCTTTCTCTTTTCAAGGTGTCAGTATGAAACATCAACAACTCTCTCCCCATTTCAGAGTTCAACATGTAGTCCCTGTAAAAGGCACATGTTTCTTCTGTAGCCACACGCAACATGACCTAGAGGCATGCCAGGCAAAGGCGCTGGTATCGTGACAGAAACAGACTTGGGGCCAGTGGAAGAAACTGGGATACCTTCAGCTTCAGGAAGCAGAATGTGGCCCTACGACTTCAGTGGGGACAAAGTCTGATTTGAGGAGCCCTGCCAAATGTGCCTTTATGGCTCTGTAGGGAACAGAGAAAGAGCTGAGTCCCACATGTAGTTAAAGCTGGTTGTCCTCACCACTCCTGTGTAAAGACCGTCGCTTCCAAATATGGCGTTAGATTGCGGAGACTTATATTTTAACTGTCGTGAGACTTCTTACATAATGTGTTCCTCCACACAGCCTGTGTGTTTCCACAACTGCTGCATTCCAGGGAGAGAATTCCTGTAAGCCATTCACAACACCCCACTATCAGTTCTCCCCAAGTTTTGTAGTGATACTTCATTTGTGTTTTGATAAATAAAGCTTGCGTGAAGATCAGAGAGTAAAACAGCTACACTGGTGAGCCTTACAGACCAGGCAATGGTGACACACATCTTTAATCCTAGTAGCCACACTAGTTTGCCATAGAAACCAGGTGGTTGTGGTACACGTCTTTAATCTATCACTAGAGAGAATTATAAAATGGGAGGAGACAGACAGCTCTCATACACAGTCCCAGTTTGAGGATTCCTGGTGGCAGAATCACCATTTCGGACTGAGGTAGAGAGAGGTGAGAGCCAATGGCTGGCTTCTTTGCTTTGCTGACCTTTAGGTTGAACCCCAGTATCTGTCTCTGGGTTTTTACTAGTCATGCTACATAGTCTTTTTGACGTTTACGCACAAACAGAAGTACAACTTGTTGGAAGATGTAGGAAAATATATTTGAAAGTTAATGCCCTAAATCTCACTGGACCATAGAAATTATTAGCAATGCTACATGCTTCTTAAAACAATTTAAAAACTTATGTGTGTGTATGTGTGTATGTGTGTGTCTCCTTGTTTGTATGTGCATCACACATGTGCAGGTATCCCCAAAGGCCGTAAGAGGGCACTCAAGCCCCTAGAACTGTAAATACAGATGTTTGTGAGCCACATGACATTTTTGCTGGGAACCTAACCCCAGTCTTCTGGAACAGCAGTAAGTATTCTTAACTGCTGGGCCATCTCTATAGTCCAGTGATGTCCCTTTTGGTTATGTGCCTCAAATGCGGACTTGTCATTTGTATTTAGTAAATAATACCGTGCTCATGGTCATGAAATGATGACAAGGACAGTGCCATTAGTTTTCTTCTTCATGTTTTTTTATAGTTGTGTTAATGTTTAGATGATTCCGGTATTAGACTTTCAGAAAAATTCTCTCTGGCTATAATCAAGAGTGAATTTTGCTGCTGTTTATTAAACGATAGCACTTTATGTACAGCCTTCTGATTTCTCAAGGCTTCATCATTTAGAGATAGTAAATAAAAGCACATCAGACTCTACAGGCTATTTCTTGATCTCTCTTCTTTAAAAGTTAATTAAAAATAACATTCCATGCTCAGAGATTTCTCTTAAGTCATTAATTACAGCTCTGTCCTCATCATTCTTTCATTTTTGCCAGAAGACTTGCAATCAGTGTCTGAAACTCTTTTAGATTTTAGATGATGTCACCTCTGTGTTTAAAGTTCTCCCATAAATCCCAGCGTCTGTAGTTTCCCCTTGGCTGGAATGACTATTTCTAGTTATGCAGCAAACAAGGTTAGGATCACAGGACAGAATGTTTGGACTGTTTGCATGTTTATTTAATATGTATTGGGAAAAATAGAAATGCATGTTAATGTTTGGCTATATTATATAAGAGAATATATATTTTATATATCATTATATGATAGCATATTAGAAAGAAATCAGGAAAAATATCTTATGTGATATTATTGTTTAGGATGATAGAAAAGTTAAGTGAGTCGATTTAAAATTGACTTCTCAGATATGGGAAAGCCATAAAGGCAAAACTAAACCTTGAGAAGCATTAGCAACAGGAGAAGTTTGTCTGCTTAGCTTGTTTGTAGCTTCCTGTCTTGCCACCCTTCACTTCGGCCACGTGGGACTATTGGCTCCTCTTTAAATATATAATTGACTTTTATACTTCCCATTCCTGAATTAAAGTATAGGCTTCCTTGCATCACATATACATGAGCTCAAGAAAGTCACTTAAACATATTGATCTTGTCCAAAACAAAAAACTAAAACCATTGAAAATAAAGGAATTGCCATCAGTCCCAGCAGACAGGTCTAGGTGATTACATTGTAATGTTAACTGTGTCTTAATCGAGATAAGAATAAGGAACATTAACACAGCTAGGAAACATTCCTAGAGAGTCCATGCATATGCAAAGTTCATTCATATGTGTGTATGTATGTATGTTTGTTTTTAAGACACAGTCTCCCAGGCCAAATATAGTCACAGATGACATTGAACTTCTGATCTTTCTGCTACCCAAGTCCTGAGGTTACAGGTTTGCACCACCATGCCCAGCTTATTTAGTTTTGGGGGATCACGTCTAGACGTGGTGCATGCGAGGCAATCATCATGCCTCTGACTGAGCTTATATCCCCAACCCTTGAAGCTGAGTCTTACAGGATGCAGTGTAACCATTTCTCATTCAAAGACAGGAGGGTCTCGCAGCTGAGAATATGAACATAACTGTAGGCCAACATCATCCAACAGAAATATAATGCACGGTAGACTAATCAAAAGTACTCAGGAATGGGTTGAACTTAAATAGCCTATTATATTTTATTCAACATATGGTAAGTGTTATCATTTATTTAGGAGGTGTTGTGGTTTTAGTGTAAAATTATCCCCATATACTCCTGTGTTTGAACACTGGGTTCTTAGCTGGTGGTGCTGTTTAGTAAATTATAGAACCTTTACAAAGTAGAGCTTAGCTGGAGGAAGTGCATCACTGCTAACTGCCTTTGAGGTTTCATAGCCTGGCCCACTTCCTGTTTCCTCTTTGCTTCCTGAATGCTGATGCAATGTGACAAGCTCGCTCTGCCACCGTGTCTTTCCCACCACGATGAACTCTGTCCTTCTAAAACTATAAACAAAGCCGGGAGGTGGTGGTGCACGCCTTTAATCCCAGCACTTGGGAGGCAGAGGCAGGTGGATCTCTGTGAGTTCGAGACCAGCCTGGTCTACAAGAGGTAGTTCCAGGACAGGCTCCAAAACCACAGAGAAACCCTGTCTCGAAAAACCAAAAAATAAAATAAAATAAAATAAAACTATAAACAAAAATAAACCCTTCTCCCATCAGTTGCTTTTATCAGAGAATTTTATTGCAGCAACAGAAAAATAGCAGGTAACCAATATTCATACACCTTATTTTGTTCTTCAAAATCTGGTGTCTATTTCACACCAATTGTCCTTGATTTATTCACCTAACCATTTCCCAGTAGTCAGTGGCTCACTTGTGTACGGTACCCACTGGACTTGGTAGCAAAGATATAGATGACTGAATGCTGTATAAACATGGGTTCTTTGATATGCCTGTAGCACAGGTTGTATGTGTGTGCTGGGAGAACAGAAGGAAAGGTAGTCAGAATCCAGGCTGTGAAGCCCTTGATGCCAAGAGAGCAAAGTTCACTTTACCGGTGAAGATACTCTGGAGCCTCTGATGC
Organism: Chionomys nivalis; assembly: GCF_950005125.1. Classification (NCBI taxonomy): domain Eukaryota; kingdom Metazoa; phylum Chordata; class Mammalia; order Rodentia; family Cricetidae; genus Chionomys; species Chionomys nivalis. The sequence goes on along the minus strand of NC_080087.1, from coordinate 25,476,468 downwards.
TTTTAAAACATTTCATAGGAATAATCTGAGGATCTGGGAAGTTGTTCTGGCGACTGTGTGAGCATGGGTTGGGGTGGCATGATGCAAAGAATTGCTTCTCAATTCCCGTGCTTCTGCTTAATAGGCTTTTTTATAAACCCTATATTAACAGACATTTCAATTCTTCAGTGATTTTTGATTCATATTCTAGACAAGTATGCAAATATGCAAGTATGCTAGATAATAATGCCTTTCCTTTCTGATAAAATTGACTTCCCATCTTTTTGTGAAGTGGTGGATGTCTTGAGTAGGACATGCGTTTGAGGATCATACCCTGCTCATTGAGTTCTCTCTCTGCTCTCTTAAGGCCAAAGATAAGCACCCTGGATTTTCTTCTACCTACTTTGCAGATCTTTTCCTTATACTTTCTGGTCTACCTTTCTGCTGTTTTGCCTCCTAATACTCTTTGAGTTTCACACTTTTTTGTCCAAAGTGTTCCATAGCAATGCATATTTATATATTTATATATTTATATATTTATATATACAGTGTGGAGCAGATGAACCGGAAGTGACGTTCTTGCAGAGTGGCACGTTGGCCCTGCTCTTTCCTCTGTCCTCTATACTCCCAGGCCTCTGCTAGTCTCCCTAAAACTTATGATGGAAACCATAAGTGTTACTGTTGGCTCAGCTTCTGCTCCTCTATCCTTGTCATCTCTAGGAATTTAGACAAGACATACAAAGCGTAGTATAGATGATAGTCAGAATTTATGACAGAATAATGTGAGATACTCACAAGGGTGAGCATTTCAGAGAGAAAAACACAGACTTAGAGTAGGCAACAGACAGAGATGTATAAAGGGAATCACAAGCTGAGGGCAAGCAATGGGTATAGGACGAGGGCCTGCTTTATTGAGGTTTCTGTCCTGCCCAGTTCCCACAGCCAGCAAGTCCCAAAGAAAATCACACAAAGGTCTCCATAAGTTTTCACTCATATTAACCCATTATCCTTATCTACGTTAGCCACGTGGCCCAGTACCTTTTTCAGTGGGGAAGGTCACATCCTGATCCTTCCGTGGTCTGGGCAGGACTGGGGAAAGAGGTTCCTTTTTCCCAGATTACTCCTGTTCTCATTGCCCCACCTCTACTTCCTGTCTGGTTGACCAGCCTATACTTCCTGCCTGGCCAATCAGCATTTATTTAAAGCATGATTGACAGAATACAGATAATTCTCCTGCACTAAATGGAAAGCAAAACCATTTAGCCAACCTACATTTTTAAGTAAGCTTTAATCCTATAAGGTGGACACTGTCATTTTGCTGTGTCCAGTGTGAACAGCGGTTACTCTTCTCTACATATTACTTGGTGAGTAAGATGTTTGGCTGGTCCTTTTGTTTTTCTTTTTAAGAACAAAATCAATAGTTTGAGTTTCTGTCGGGAAGCCAACTCCTGACTATTTGACCTCTGTCCATGGTGCTTGAGGGGCACCCAGCTAAAGACCCTCAAGGATATAAGGCTGTCCGCCCTGATGTTGAGAACATTATCCCCATATGGAGGGAACTCTTGGGCTCTGTTTTCACTGGGCAATGAGCCTTTTCTATAGATGGATTTCCTTCCCTTCATCACAGATGCTCCACGAAGAAAAAGGATGTTGATACTGGAGATCTGCAGCGGTGCTGTGGGAACCTGTGACTTCTGTCACTGACTTTTTTTTTTTCAAAGATAGAGTAGGGTGGTTGGCGATGTGCCCATGGGTACCCCTAAGGGGGTCTCCCAAAGAAAAGAGAGAATCTTGCAGATTTTCCTCCACCTTGCTCCAGGCATCAAAGCATTTCAGGAGCTGTTTCAAAGGAGAAGAAAGTGTTCATTGAACTCTGACAAGGATCTGTTGTCCTTAAGTGGAAAATGAAGTTTTTGCATACTAGAGAAATAAATAGTAATGGAAGAAAAGAGCCCAGTCTCCTGGGATTGCCTCGGCCCTTCCTCTCCCTTTCCCTCTCCTCTTCTCCCCTCCTCTCTAGAATTTAAACTTCAACACCATTAATGAGTGGAAAAGAAATGTGTAAAATTTGATTTAAAGAATGGCCTTTCGAGAGTGATGGTGAATATCTGTAACATAACATGAGCAAAATCTCGTTAGGAGATGGAAATGGGCACCTTTGCTTAGACGGGAGAGGAAAAAGAAGCCACTTCCGCTTTTTAAACAATTCTTAGTCAAACAAGGTAGTAAGCACAGGGTAAAAACTCTAATTTCTATACCTGCATTTTGTGTTTGTCTGTGTGTCTTTCTCTATTCCTAAGTCACCTCCTTCTTCAGAGATGGCATTAATCTCTCAACTAACGTCAGTACTCTAGAGTGTGTGTCTAACCAGTCGTATCCGTTTTCAAAGGTAAGGGCACAGAGATAGAGGTCGTTGTCACCTTGGGTTCCAGGGCAAGCAGAACCTTGCAGGACAGAACATCCCTGGTCCATGGCAGTTATCCTTGAGGGCGAAGCCTCACCCAGAAACAGGAGTAATCATCCCCCGAGAACTGCCTTGTCTCCTCAAGCAACATGGATTTCTTCAGACCACTTCATAGGGCTGGATCTGAGACCAGTCAAGGAGACTGGACCTAGGCCAGGACCACTTAACTCATGCAAACCTCTCATTCCCTGCCCTCATTCTCCTTAAACCCAAAGCCTAAGTCAGCACCCAGGAAACAGAACTGGGGTCGCTTGATCTGCTCATGTCTCTTCTCTGCTTTTTGACTTCACGGATCTATTTAGTTGGTATATTGGGAAGGGTGGCCAACGGTAATTTGTTGGGGGTTTCTAGATCCACAGCTTTTGCACTAAAAGTTTGGGTTACAAGATGATGAAATGAATTATAATCAGATTATCTTGAGCTATGACACGAGGAGCTGTCCCCCTTAGCATGATGCGCTTCCCTTGGGGGGACAAGAAACTCAAACTATGACTACAGAGACTTGCTTGTTTACATGTGTTTGTTCATTCAATCTTCCATCCATCTGTTATTATTGAAGGCCCACTAAAAACCCATGTGCTCAGTATCCATAATTTAAAGGTGAGAGTATACGAGCTGCTGAAGCTCTTGGGGCAGGAATAGGCAGGGACATTTTCCTGCAGGGCAGCCACCTTGCATTGTGTGTAAGCTGCTTTAGAAACCCAGAAGACAGGCTTTTCCTTCAGGCAGGATTCTCTGAGAATGTGTGTGCGGGTTTTTTTTTCTGAATAAAATTTAGTATTTCCTTTCATTGCTGTGGGTCTCTGGGAAGTTTTGTGTTAGAACCGTGTTTCTGTAATGATGGAAGAAGAAAACCAACCTGAAATTTGTATAGATAAGTTTTTCATTGTGTGCTTATGCTATAGAACAGTGGCAAAGAAAGGACGTGGGAAATGCGCATATCTGTAGGGCTTATAACCCACTGTATGAGAAAGGAAGTCCATCCAATCGGCTTCAAAGTAAAATAGTGCCCTCTCATGCGGCATGCCTTCCTGGCATTGCCATGCTCCCAACTTCCTCTTCTCACTGTTTTCTCCCCTGCTGCATTCATAGGAAAGCAAAAATCTGGACTCACAAATAAGGCCCATATTGTAAAAATGCCTCAAGAAAAGAAACACTCACAAATGCATATAGGTTTTCCATGACACAGGAGTCTCATTTAAAAACTGGGAACCAAGATACAGGTAAACCTGTACATTTCTTTTAATACAGGCGTTGGTGGAAACTGGAGACTAATATGACTGCATTAAAAAAAAAAAGTGTGATCCCATGGTAATTAAGTGTAGGAAAGGATATTTGCTCGGAATCTTAGCGCCTTTCTTCTGGGAAGGGGGACAGGATGTAGTTCTTCAGTGGAGATTTTTTTCACCTTCTTCAAAGGAAGGCCAGAAAATACTTCCCAGGTTTATGGCCAGCTTTAGAAAAGAGGCTGGCTGTGAACTTAGTGACCTTCCCGATTCTTCCGTTTCCCCCATACCTTTAGCATTGAGTATTTTGAAGCTGCATGTCCTGGACACCTTGTAAGTAATTAGCTCAAAAGAAATTTGTTCCACCCGCCTTGGACACTTTGGTTCTTTGATCCTGTAGGTGGGTTCGAAGGCGTGCCAGTTCTCAGGAGTAGAGCACATACGGCTGGTGTCCCTCCTGGTGACCTTCGCAGCCATCTGGGCCTGGAGCTGTGGCCGTCCAGCTCAGCTCAGCAGGACAGGGCCTCTGCCTGCGTGTGCGGATGCCTCATTTGGACTCCATGGCTGTGACTCACGCCATCTGTTGGTAATTTGTCGTTTTTCTGGAGTCAGGATTTTCAGAGGACTCATTCTCTGGCACCCCTAAGTGAGGTGCCCTGATGGCAGATCTCTGACTTGCCTTCTCATCAGCCTGTGGCCAGAGCCCACTGCTAGTGCTGCGTCCAGCTGCTGTGGAAGTAATGATGTTGTCCTTTGCCCTTTGGAGAGCATCCCTCTGAGTGTCTACCCCCTTGGAAGCCACTTATAGTCTTTGTAGGACTTGTTTGAAGAACAGCCAAGCTGGCAGCCATGAGGCTCCACTTTCACAACCTCTAACAAAAGTAGGCTCCAGTCCTGATCTGACCATCTGCTTAACTTGTCCCCTCTTCAAACAGTAAGCAGAATGAGCCATCAGCCCCACCCCCAACCCAATACTTGCTAACTAAACCACACTTGCTTCAGAACAACCCCAATAGAAGCTGTTCCTGTAGTGAACCACATTTTAACTTCTTGCTTTCACTAGGACAGGCATCTTACCCCCTTGAAGGAGAGATAGTAACTCTCTTTGCTTTTCTGTCTAAGGAAACTGGGGCTCCAAACAGTGGAGTAACTTGCTGTGACCATGTAACTAAGCTATACCTCTATGTCTGTCTCCAGAAAGCAAGATTTTGACTGTTTCAGATACTGCTTAGCATTAATAATACCATGCTTTGAGTTTCAGTGCTTTGATAAACTCACCCTTCAGGCTTCAATACAGCATCATATGTTCATGAACGATGCTCCTCACTCATCTATCCAAAGGTATTTTAGAGCTCTGCTGTGTGTGGTGCATTGTGTGGGGCCCTGAGGACACAACGGTAAGAATCAGGTCTTGGGAAGCCTTAACTTGTAGATGCATCTTCTCATCAAATCACCCTTCTACAGGTCATGTGACCTGCAAAGCTAAGGTCTCAGAACATGCAAGGCTGAGGTGCTGTCACTTGAGTTTATGGCTGGACAGTAGAGCCCACATTTGGTATGGATACCTTTCCAAAATCATGGATCCTCTCTTTCCCATGCCTTCTGCTGCTATTTAATAAGAACTTCTGAATCACCTTCAGTTCTAAATAACTGCTTTGTACAAAACTTCACATTTGAAGAAAAACTGCAATTTAGACGTGGAGGAAGAGAAAAGACACAAGGCGAAGGGTTCTGCAGAATCTACCGGAAAATCTCGCTTGTGGATAGCAGAGAGGATGATGGCCAACAGTTTGAAAACTTCTTTTCTCACTCAAAAATAAGTTAATGGAATTTTCCAGTGTCATTTCCATTGCTGACAGTGCTGCTAGGGTGTTATTTCTCTCTAGCTTTGACATGCCACCCTTAGTGTGCGAACCATCTATCCTTGTGTCCTTTCTTCTGTGCCCACAGGATGCCCCGTCGGTCCCAGACTTGTTTTTTCATAACTGTCCAAGCAGAGAGATCTAAGGAAGAAGGCTTTGCTCCTGCTGTGACATTTGCTTTTGTTTTTCGCTTTGGGAAAGGGAGCCATCCCCATCCAGTCTCCTTTTTAGCTCGCTAGTTAGAACCAGGTCAGATGCCAAGCTCAAAGCCAATGACAGTCCATCCTTTAGATCTAGGATGGAAGTTGCTGTTTTTTCCTCTGCCATCCTGGGATTCCCCAGAAGCTGTGAAGTCTGTGTTTAATTTGCAGGGAAGAAAGTGAGCAGCTAATTAATGGGCTCGTATGGCATGGATGACAGAAAACAGGAGTCTAAGAAAAGGCACAAGAAACAGATATAGATGCAGACTCATTGTTTGCACACTCAGGAATCCTATAAAAAGCCCTAAACTGGAAGTCATAATACATTTGCAATTGACCAGTGAGGTAAAAAGAGAGAAGAAGGACTAGTGAGAGACCATGGCTAACCGTGGCCTTTTGGTCTTGGAATCACCTACTGGAGAAACTGTGATGAGTAAGAACACTCCACACTTCAGTACTGAGGCAGATCCTGGAGTAAAACTATCGCTGTCTACAAAGATTTTATTATAGGGGGAAATCACCCATAAAGGAAAAAGGAAAGAGAACGCCAGTGAACTCCCACAAGCAGTTTATATTCCATCTTCAATTCAGACCATGTTAAAGTGTGATGAGGAAATACAAACATTCCCCAGAGCACCAGAGAAGAACATCAGTCATCCAAAAGTCTTATTTCCCTGGACAGCATGATGCAGAGATGATGGAGACACATCAACTCATGGGCAGAGATTTAGGTGTCTATGCTCCCCCACCTGTATACTTCGGCGAGACACAGTCTGTTGAAGGTGCACCTTAAAACACCCGAGAAGGACTGACTAATTCTGTTCATAGAGTGGATGAGCAGGCTACAGGAGGAGCTGAAGCCGCATAAGATTTGAGATGGACAGGGCTAGAGAGATGGTTTAGAGATTACGAGCACTGGCTGCTCTTCCAGGGGTCCTGAGTTCAATGCCCAGCAACCAGATGGCGGCTCACAAGCATCCATAATGATATCTGGTGTCCTCTCCTTGAATGCAGGCAGAAAACTGTATACATAATAAATAAATAAATCTTTAAAATATCCAAGGAATCCCATGTTCTCTTCTGGCTTCCCCAGGCACCAGACATGTATGTGGTCACATATGTACTTGCAGGAAAACACTGGTACACATACAATAAAAATAAAGACAATATTTTTTTATTTTTTATTCTTTTTTAATTAAAATTTCCACCTGTCCCCGTTTCCCATTTCCCTCCCCCTCCTCCCAAATATTGCCCCTCCCCCCACTCCCCTTTCCCTATCCCCACTCCTCTTCTCCTCCCCCCACTCCATTCCCCCTCCCTCTCGATACTGAAGAGCAGTACAAATTCCCTGCCCTGCGGGAAGACCAAGATCCTCCCACTTCTATCTAGGTCCAGGAAGGTGATCGTCCAAACAGGCTGAGCTCCCACATAGCCAGTTCATGTATTAGGATCGAAACCTAGTGCCATTGTCCTTGGCTTCTCATCAGCCTTCATTGTCCGCCATGTTCAGAGAGTCCAGTTTCAACCCATGCTTATTCAATCCCAGTCCAGCTGGCCTTGGTGAGCTCCCAATAAATCCAGTTCCAATGTCACAGTGGGTGGGTGCAGCCCTCGTGGTCCTGACTTCCTTGCTCATGTTCTCCCTCCTTCTGCTCCTCATTTGGACCTTAAGAGCTCAGACCGTTGCTCCAAATTGAGTCTCTGTCTCTATCTCAATCCATCGCCAGATGAAGGTTCTAAGGTGATATGTAAGATATTCATCAGTATAGTATAGGATCATTTTAGGTTCCCTCTCCTCAGTTGCCCAAGGTACCAGCTGGGGACATCTCCCTGGACACCTGCAAGCCCCTCTAGAGTCAATGGATGAAGAAAGTGTGGAATATATACACATTAGAGTACTACTCAGCGGTAAAAAACAATGACTTCTCGAATTTTGCATGCAAATGGATGGAAATAGAAAATACTATCCTGAGTGAGGTATCTCAGACCCAAAGAGAGGAACTTGGGATGTACTCACTCATAATTGGTTTCTAGCCATAAATAAAGGACATTGAACATATAATTTGTGATCCTAGAGAAGACAATATTTTTTTAAAAATGATTTGTGATGAGCCCTACGGAAGGAGACACTTAGAAATGAAACAAGGGACAGTCTCATAGAGAGGAACCTCATAACAGGATTAAAGTCACTATTTTTTTCAGCCTGTAGGACCCAAAGGACTGTCCCTACAGCACTCCTCTGAACAGCCTGCGCTCTTTCACTGTGTTAGGACAGAAAGTGACCTAGAGAATGAGAAGTGAATGCCCAGTGAAGGCTGCTTGCTGCTGAGCCAGGAGCTTCCTTGCCTTAGAAGTAGGTAAGCAGATCCTCGAGAAGGCAGAGGAGACCGTGTGTTCAAATCCCTGCTTCTTTACCCGTGTCCCTTCCTTCTCATTTTCCCATTTCCACAGTCGTGTGAATAGGCCTGCTATGCCCAGTGAACTTCCCTCTCAACCCTGAAGTATGTACTGCTGCACCTTTGACATACTTGTGTCCTAGCATAAGGCCTGACACATGACCAACGTTTAAGCACTGATGCTGATCACACATATGTTAAATACATAAGATGACATGTTGGCCAATAGTGACATCCATGTTGTTTGCATAAGTGATTGTAACTTATTCAGTGGTCATCCAGTCTTCATGGATGCGTCTCCTTTCAGGAATCTCTAAAATGTGACAAGAAGTGGGGATTTGGTTGTAGGTTTCCCTATTATTAGAGACATGTGTTACATAAAAGAGTAGGTAGAACTAAACGTCTACCTAACTTCACCGGCCATGGACAAAGAGATTGAAGGAACAATGAGCTAACATTTTACGAACATATTCCTAGCTATACTGGAAAGTCAAGCAAGCCTTTTGTGCTTCCAATTTCTTATCTGAAAGATGGAAATAAAAGCAGTAACTGTCTATACTTATTCATTATAAAGATAAACATAAATTTATGCAGTCTCTCACACACTTATACATACCACACATAGTGAATATCTCCCCCTGTGCTGACCCCGTAACCCATAAGAGGTAATTATTTTTTTTCACACTTTCAGAAGTTGAAAGTTTACAGAATTTAAATGAGGATCTGACTTAGGCCAACTGGGTAGTAAGTGAGAATACTGAGCTTAAAATTTAGGTCTGACCATTTTTGTATATTCATAGATCCATTCCCTGGGATTGTAGTCGTGGACTATATAAGAATACTACCTGAACACGAGCCTAGCAAGCAAGTCAGCATGAACTATTCCTCCATGGTTCCTGCTGTACTTCTTTGACCCTAAGCAAACAAAGTAGCTTCCCACTTCCCCCTCCAGAAAATGGGAACAAATACAGAGACCCACAGTCAGAGTGAGAGGCCTTGGAACACTCAGCCCTAAATGGAACGTCTCCATCACCAAATGCCTTTCCTTAGGTCTCAGGGAATACTGCAGAAGAGGAGGGAGAAAGAGTGTAAGAGCCAGAGAGGAGAGCAAGGCCCCCTAAATCAACATGATTAGAGCCCATATGAAACCTAGGCAGCAAGCACAGGGCCTGCATAGTCTGTACCAGGTCCTCTGTGTATATATTATGGCTTCCAGTGTAGTGTTTTTATGGTATTTCTTAGGATGCAAACAGATGGGTCTGTGACTCATGTGCCTTATCTTAGGCTCTTTTCCTCCTTATTGTGTGATCTGACTCCAATGTGATAGTTTTGGTTTCATTACATTTTCTTTTACTCTATGTAGATGGAGACTGCTCGTTAGTTCCCAGCCACCCAGAACTGAATAATCATACAGAAAATTTATTAATTACAACACTGTTTAGCCAAGTAGCTCAGGCTTCTTATTAACTCTTACATCTTAAATTAACCCATTTCTATTCATCTGTGTATTGCCATTAGGCTGTGGCCTACCAGTAAATGTTCTGGGTGTCTTTCTCTTTCAGCAGCTACATGGAATCTCCTTGACTTTGCCTCCCTCTCCCTCTCTCTCTCTCTCTCTCTCTCTCTCTCTCTCTCTCTCTCTCTCTCTCTCTCTCTCTGTTCTGATTTTTCTCTTGACTTTACTCTGCTAAGCCTCTGGCCCAAATAGTTTTATTCATCAACCAATAAAAGCAACACATATACAGAAGGACATGCCACATCAACTATATTTATTACTTAATAAGTATAGATTGTTCTGGCTATAAATGATTATGCTGAGCAACAAACCTGGCCTCTTTTGTAAACTTTTGGAACAAGAAATGAATTTTGCTTTTCCTTTCATTAAAAAAAGATTTTTTTTCTCGCATAATATAACCTAATTATGGTTCTCCTTTTTCTATCCCCCCAGTTCCCCTGCCCAACTCTCCTTCCATCCAGATCCACCCCCTTTATGTCTCTCATTATAAAATAGTCTTCTAAGGAATAAAAACAAAGCATAATATAAACATAATATAATAAGATGAAATAAATCAAAAGCTTACATATCAGGATTGGACAAAACAAACAGAAGGAAAGATTCCAAGAAAAGACTCAAGAGGCAGAGACACAGCCATTTGCACACTGAGGAATCCCTTAAAATCACTAAACTGGAATCCATAATATACATAAAAGGACACTCCTTCTGATCATGGCTCCCTGAGCTTTAGCAAGAGGGATTTGATGGAGACATCTTGGATAGGGCTCAGTGTTCTTACTCTCTGCATAATGTCTGACTACGAAGCTCTCTGTTGTGTCTGCTGCAGGAGGAAGCTTCTCTGATGATGGCTGAACAAGGTACTGATCTGTAAGTTTAACAGAATGGCATTAGGAGCCATTTTATTGTATCTTGTATTTTGTTTTTAGAGCAGTTTTGTTTGGTTTTACCCTAGGACCCCAGGCTATTTAGTCTCAGGTTCTTGGTTTCCCAAGTAGTGTCAGGTATGGGTTCCATCTCATGGAGTGGACCTTTGGCTAAATTAGATATTAGCTGGTCACTATCACAAACTTTTTGCCATCATGACTCTAGCATATCTTGCAGACAGGACACCATTCTTGATCAAAGGGTACAAGGCTGCGTTGGTGTTTATATTTAGCCTTTCGTAGTGAGCAGAGCACCTTCCTGTACCTAAGACTCTAGAACATAGGGGTGACAGCCCTTTTGTAAGCACCAGCTTGACTTCTCCATGGTCAATGAGCTGTGTAGGTGTTGTCTTTAGCAATGGAACTTGTCATCAGTTTGTGGAGAACAACCTATAGTCTTGACAGAAGCTTGAGTTGTTTGGAGTTTCCATAGGGTCCCTTTGATCAACAACTTAATTAGATGTATGTAACTCAGTCCTGGTACAGAAAGCTTCATTTGGTGACAAAAGATGGCCTGGAGCTCTGTCTCCTCTATTTTAGGGACATTTTACTTAGTTTGCCTTTATACACAGACACACACACACACACGCCTTCATATGTATATGTATATATGTGGAAGCTTCTACTATATTAAGTCCATACTACCCCTCCAATGACCCTTACTAAAAAGTCTAATCTTGACACGACTAGAGAATAGCTAGGGCTTTATGAGGAATTACCTGATGTTTTTTAACAGACACCACATTCAACAGGCACCCCTTTCTTCCAGGATTATGTAAATATAAAATCATAGATTTGAGCACAAATCCCATCCTTTCTCCTATCTAGACCAATGGTAAACATAATTTTCTAAAATTGGTGGTAGAGCATTTGCTTTGGTTTTTGGTTTGTAGGGTTTTCTTCTGTTTGTCTGTTGTGTTTTATTTTGTTCATCTTTAATCCAGTCAGGTTTGGTTAAGTTTCAACCCATGCCTCTGTAATTTCAACAGTCATACTCAGAAGATAAGACAAGAGGATGCTTTAACTTTGAGGCCAACCTGGTGTACATAGAAAGTTTTAGGCCAGCCTGAGCTGCATAGTAAGATCCTCTCTCAAAAAAAAAAAAAAAAAATAATAAAATAAAAAAAATTAAAAAAAGCTATGATCTAACATAAACATTTCAAAATATGTAATGAAAATAATTTCAAAATTGAAAAATAGTCAAATGGAATTTAAGCCCTACATTGTATATAGTTAAATTCTTCGAGCAGGTTGCTAGAGACATTTCTAAGTGCCAATCGCTCTGTACGTGTGTGTGGTGCCCTGTCTGCAGCCCATACTCTCAGCATCTAGTTTCAGAGACTTACTGCTCAGGTGGAAACAACACACGTTCCCACCGGCTCTCAACTTATGGAAAAATTACTCAGTCTTCTGTAGATTTTCCTTTATGAACATCAGCCTGATGTTTCAAGATGGCCTGTGATCAGACTACACTTAAAACCTGACCCGAAAAATATTCAACAACAAAAATCCGCAGCCTTTACACCCGATCCTGGGCTAAGCACAAGGAAAACATGAACTTTGAAAGTCTCAAGTGATTACTTGAAGGAGACAGGATCTGGGCGTGTTTTAGAAACACCAGTTTCAACACAGGCCTTTCCCAGGTCCCTGTATGGAATTTCTAGTGATATGTGCAAGACAGAACCACCTTCGAATTCTGAGGAGCCCTTCCTCACCTCGGCCTGCATTCCCTGCTGAAATCAGACTTTTGCTCCATATACATGCTGCGGTTGGGCCATCTTCATTTTACCACTGCTTGACTGGGGCACGAAGAAGTAAATAGGGCATAGCACTGTTGTTGCATATTCTGAATATAGCTTTCCTCTTCCACCTCGTTCTCTCTTTGTTTAGTGAGTACTTTTGCATCATCTCCTAGCCTAAGGAAGTGCAAATATCAACTTATTTAATCCTCAGGTATAAGCCTAGGAAGCATTTAATCTGCTCACTATTTTATATGGATGAAGAGACAAATGCGCAGACAGAATATTTCACATATCCATAAATATTTGCCCATCTATCAATTCGTATATCCTTATAACCATATATCTCCATGGGTAGGTTTTGATCCCGTCTACATTTCTGTTCTCCAGTAGTAAAGAAGAAAATCAGAAGAAGAACTAAGGGAGAGCGCTCCGTTCTGGCAGAGTAGGGAGGGTTCAGCTGCAGTTCGTGTGTTAGTTCCCACCCCCCACCCCCTGCTTTTGACCATATACACCAGAAAAACAATTTAAGGGAGGAAAGATTCAGGTGGACTTATCACTTCAGTAATATCAATTTGTGGTCACTGGTTGCATTACTTTGAACCTAAGATGAGATTAAACCTCATGGTGTAGTGGAGGGCGGCTACTTACGTCATGGTGTACAAGAAGTTGGGGGGGGGGGACCACGTGCATCTTTCCATTTCTCTGGTCATTCCTGCAATCACCTGCTTCTTCCAAGCATCTTCTACTTCCTAAAGTTTGAACCATCTGCCAAAACAGCACCAGCAACTGGGTACCACACTTTCAGTGCATCAGCTGCAGGGGGTATTTTATATTCAAACTTAACAGTCCAAGAGAGACAAGAGCGCTGGGAGGAGAAAGGAACGCAAGTATCCCAGTCTCTCTCTGATAAGGAAAAACAAACAGGAATGGGTAGGACACAATAAAAAAAAACAAACCAACAACACAGAATCAAAATTGTATTTTATATCCAACTCATATCCCAGGGCATGAAAATAATGATAATAATAATAATAATAAAGTAGCTATGCATTTTAAATTTGAATTTGAATTCCCATTTATGTACGTAACGTCATTTCCCTATGACAGTGTGGAGGAGGCAGTACGAGCCTCATTTTGTATGTGAAACAGTAAAGTTTCAATGAGGTTAAAGAACTTACTCGTGTTCTCATAGCCAGTGATTACCAGAGCCTAATTTCATACCCAGCTCTGTCTAACGCCTAATCATGGACTTTTTACCAACCTGTACTTTTAGACTTAAGGCCCAGACAAAATTAAACTAGTTTTTTTTTCAATCACAAGAATATAAGAAAGTTTATTAGCACCCATTAACTTGCTAAAGGACACTTTGTTTCAGACAAGCAGTAATATCTTATATGCCTCTGTCAGCGGTATATTGGGCATGTGTCCCTGTTGAGTTTCTTCCTTCTCCTGTCTTTATCTTATTACTGTGTCTTTTGCCTCGGGTCACAGGTGGTGTATGGGAATCAGCAGGCTGTTACTGAGCCTCCTGCCTATCTGATGTCCTGGATGGATGACCCACTAGGGTTATTGGGTGCCGCTGGCAATATTTCCATCCTAGATCTACATAGAGTTCGTGGACTCAAGGAACCGATCCGTGAAACCAGGCTAGAGAGTGTTTTCATTACCCCACAGAGCGTGTATGCTTTCATTTTCTCTCTTACAATCATTCAGTTTCCAGCTTCTTTTCAGTCCTTAGTAAACAAGACATCGATTAGAAAGAAACATGAGAAGATGGTAATCTCATGGAAAATAGGATTACTATTGTATCTATAGTCACTATTTGTCTAACACAATTCAATGAAAAGTTAGTAAGAACCAAGTGATTTGAAAATGGGTCAGCCGGTGTGATATTATTGCAAAACCAAACGAATCATGAAAATAAAATTAAGGAGTTCCCCCAAAAGAAAGCCCTTGAGTTCTTGGAATTCACAGGGTGCTTTCCCACAATTAAATAGTTGCATGGAATCCTAGCCTTATCTTTCTTATAATGACCTGGCAACTAAAAATACCCAGATAAAGTATTCCTGGTACTTACTAAACCAGGTGATCTCTCCTATTGCATGGTATCTGATCCCAATTTACCTCGATTTAACTTGTATATTTTATTTGGTGATGGATGGTGATACCATAGATATTGTCAATGTACTGATTGCTATAATCAGTGGAGGAAAAAGGTTTTCAATGATATCTTTAAGAAGAGAAAAAATTCTTAGTTCCTACCTGGCTGTATGGTTCTAAAGGATTGCCTCATGACCACTGAGGGTAGAATAGCAAAAGAAATCCCCTTTGGTATAAGGGTTATTGGGTAAGAAGTTTAATGAATGAGGATTTTTCTGGACAGAGTTGAAGGGGCAGAGCCAGCATCAATATCTATGACCTGTTTTCCAGGCTCTTCGGTTAATTCTCGATGCTCATTCACTTTAAAGCAGAGAGCAAACTCCTTTCACACAACAGGCATTATTCGATGCACACCGTTCTAGGAAGGATGCACATATGGCACTCACACCTCACGTCTTTCCTCCTGCTCCCAACACAGACATAACTAATCAATCACAACACTCTTCTCTGCCAAGCTTGGATTTAGGTGGGAAAAAAAAATCTTTTCACCGCAGTGCTCCAGGAAAGTCCTCTCCAACCATCCCAGGTGGCCCATGAATTGAAATAAGTTTACCTTTTCTGTGTGACCTTGGTAATGCAAAAAAAAAAAAAAAAAAAAAAAACTGAATAAAACACAGCGCCCGAAACAGACCTGGCAACGGTTACTACAATAGAAGGAAGGAAAATGATGACTTTTCTATGTTGAGTGATGTTGTCATACAGATAAGGGAATAGCAGATTTTTTTTTTCCTGAAGGAAAGGGAGAGTGTTTCTAGGAGGAAATGAGACTGGATGAGACTGATAGGACCAGGGAGTTCCCTTTTCAGTCACGATGAGTGAAACCTGGGCCATCTAAGTTACACGGCCTGGGAAGGCCTTTCTCAGCCTGAATTTAGTCAGGGCCCTGACTGGAGCCGGGGAATAGGTGTGAAGTCAGGAGTGTAACCTCTTTGATTGCTAGAGGTTGTTAATCAGAAGCACGTGACTCCCTTGGGGGCCGAGAGGTATTCCCAACAGCTCGATGTTCACAGCACAGTGATGAGTAGCCTTTGATAATAGAGAAAGTAGACAGCTGTGTACTTCAGTGACATCACCTCTAAGCACAGCTTATACTAATAGCGGTAAAAGAGGCTCAGAGAAGAAGGCTTCTGTCCTCGGTGTTCTATTTTGACATACCACAAACAAAATACTCTGGTCAGCAGGGTGCAGAGTGGAGAGATGATTCATCCCCAAGGTGTCTGGGTGGCCTGTGGAACGGTAGAGACTTCAGGACAGCCCTGGACTGCACACTAGGGTGTTTTATGATATAGCCAATAAACAAGGAGATTTTTGACAAATTACAGAAACTTGCCTTGAGATTTGCAGATTCCTAAGTTGTTATTGTGAGAGCTCTTTTACAGCACAGGGCACTTGAACTTACATTCACTTTCCAAAGCAAAGTCATTATAGTTAAATGACTATAGTGGGAAGGAAATGGTAATGTCCAACCTTGAGAGGAGACACAAGTATGAACAAATATAACTTTTACTGTCACTAGCTGATGTCTTCCAGGACACCAGCTTATGCCCATGTCATGTGGGCGATAGGATAGTCACACCTCTTAAAGCCACTTAAGTCTGAGAGCCAGTCACCCACATATTGAGCATGATTCAAATTAATATCAGAAAAATCTCTGGTGTTTATATGAGACTGTTAGCAAATATTTTTTCTCATGTGCTTCGTTGGCTGCTCACAACTCCCTAGGCTCAATGGGAAGGTTTTGTTAACATTATTTCAGTGGGAAATATTGTCCTTATCCACAGTGTAGATTTAAAAGGAAAAGAAAGAAAATCAGGCTGGAGAGATAGCTCAGTGGTTAAGAGCACCAACCGCTCTTCCAGAGGACCCGAGTTCAATTCTCAGCTCCCACATGGCAACTAACACTTGCCTATAACTCCAAAATCTGACACCCTCACACAGAGATCATGAAGCCAAAACCTCAATGCTCATAAAATAAAAAGAAGTTATTTAAAAAGAAAAAGAAAAAGTCTATAAAACATCGAGAAAGGAAGGATTGACAAATTATCTGTGGTGATTATTTGGAAACAATGAAAATGAAATACATTAACCTTTCACATCTCATACCACGTAAATCACGTATAAGTCTTATGGAGTTAGCGAGCATCCTTTCTTGACTGTCCAAGGTGTGTAAGCCACTCCAAGATGAACCAAGTAAAAATTAGTGCCCCAATCACACCAAGTGGCATGACATTTGAGAGACTATCCTAGTTTGAAATGTTGTCGTGAACATAGTACATTTTCATAAGGATTAAAATTCATTCCAGCAAGGAGGAAAAAGAAACTACTTTATAAGAAACTGAAGTAAGTAGATGGGCTGGAGTGGGGTTGACGGAAAAGGACAAAGGCTGGTACCTGGGGCGGGGGATGGTGATTAATGTGGTTAGCACGGTCGGCCAAAAAGAGAAGAATCCAGAGACTTGTCATTTCCTTTAACACTGCAGTGGAATGAACTAAAATGCATTATGGATACAGATTGTGGAACAGATAGAATTAGATATCTAGAAATGTGCGTGTGTGTGTGTATGTGTGTGTGTGCGTGCGTGTGTGTGTGTGTGTGTGTGTGTGTGTGTAGTGGGGGAAGTTCTTAGCTCAAATAGATTCTAAGTATGCAGCATTTCATGGTGATTTGAATTTTCTCCCCTGGGGCTTTGCACTAAATGTACTGCTTCTTTCATTTTATTGATACCATAATGGAATTTGATACACTCTAATTCAGAAACTAAAATGTTTATTCATTTCATATGTCAGGACAAAATCCAATCAAGAAAAATTATTGTCCCTCTGGAAGCTCCATTTGTACAGGGTGATAATTGCTTCGTGAAGAAATAAACAAATTTGGGATGAGGGTGCTCGCCTTTACCATCAGCCAGCGAAGCAGCTCTTCATCTAGATTCTCCTCAGTAGATTGAGTTTATACCCTGCAAGGAAAAACACTGAAAAGCCAAGAGCTCCTGCTCGCTTTCCGTGGTCTGTGAGCTCGTAAGCGTCCTCTGCATACTTCAACAATCGTCGCATGGTTGGTGCAGGCCTCCAGCAGGGTTGTATTATGAAGAAATGTAGCTGATCAAGTGGAAGAATAAACTTCCAAGATGTAGGGCCTGCGTTTTGGTCACAAAGATTGAGTCGTGGCTGCTGCTTAGCAATCTCCTCTTTGTGGGCAAATTGTTGAAGCCCTCTGCGTCTCCTTCAGGTTTCTCTCCAGAGTTAACTAGGAATTAAACTCGATGATTCATCTGAGCCATTTCACACAGAAACCAATATACAGTAAGGACTAATGCAAAAATTAGTAGTGGATGTTGCTATGTGAAGTACATCAACCAATAGATTTGCCTAGGAACTTAAATGTGTTTGATGTGGTCAAACTCAGATGGTCTTCTCAATAACCACGTGAGAGAATCAAATTTTTTTCAACAATTAGCCAGTTGGAAATAAAGGAAAGAGTGTTCACAAGGGGTCATCCTCACATCCAATACCAATTTTTAGTGCAGAATTCCAAACCACTCTGAGTTCCAAAGATCTGTTAGAAGAAAGCTGTGGTGTCCACGGTCGTGGCTCATTAAAAACAAAGCTACTGCTAACATCATCCAGTGGATGAGGCATGGGGAGCACAGCCCAGCAGAGTCCATGTGTAGGGCTCACACTTGTCCTTTCTCTGTGGGGTATTGCCAAGTAGGAGGCTCCCATGAGCTTTGGGGCCTGGGTTCAGGAGCAGCTCAATCAAACAAGGGACATGACTGACCTTTAGTTTTCAGTTCTTTCTGGAGGTGAACTGTTGCTAGCCATGTTAGCCTTCTAACCACGACGACAAAAATCTTTATTTTGCCTCATGATCTGAGAGGTTTCAAGCCATAAGCAGCTGGTTCTGCTGCTTTTGAGCCTGCGGGAGAGCAGACGATAGTAGAAAGGAACATTTGGCAAAGCAAAATGCTCACCTCATGGAGACTGGCAGGCAAAAGAAGCGAAATGAAGAGCCAGACTCCCAATAGCTACTTCAAGCATGTGCCACCAATGACCTAACTTCCTCACCAAAGGCCCCATGTCTTAGGGAGTTTCTGCCTCATCCCAGTAGATGCCAAGCCTTTAGCGCGTGCACACACACCTTTGGGGACCATTTAAGATACAAATAATGGCAGTGACCCCAAGTCCTCATTGTAAGTCACATTATGAAACTGTCTAAAAACTCAGAGACAAACAAAATCAGTTCTATTAGCAGGACATTCCAAGGGCCTGGGGAGCAATACCCAAAGGCAATGGCCTACTTCTGTAAGCCAGGTTGAGTTTTTACTGCTAATGTTATTTGCATGTGATAGATGGAGAAATGGAAATACGGAGTGGCCATGAAAGTCTGAGCTAGTCAGTGAAAGCCAAGACCCAAACCCAAGCAGTCTTTCCCAGGGGCATATAAACATTGCTTTCTGCTGCCTAGGGATGTGCACGGATTCTCAGGAAAGTAAACTTCTAAATGGTACCTTGTGGATTTGAGCCTGGGTTGATCTGATCTCTGGGCTCTTGATCTCTTTCTGTTCCTTTCCTGCAAAGGTGTGAAGGTCTCTCCGGACATTGTTTATGGACTCCTGCTGCTCCCTAGGTGAGGTTGCTAGAAGCTCCCACTGGCAAAGTAGGCCTTTAGTACTAGCATCTGTCTCAACAGTGAACCTGGAGGGTTTCCTGGGAGTGCCTTAAACCAGTAAGAGTGAATAGATTTCCATTAGACTTGATAATAATGTTTTCTGTTGCACCAATATTTCTGTGGGCATGGGGGCATTCCAGAATATATCAACATCATCTTGCAGGTTTAAAGCCAGATGATATTGATGGTTTTGTGATCAATTAGTTAATTTAAGGATTAAGGAGACAGAGTTAGGGTTGGCATCACTTTGCACCGGGCACATCTCAGCTGTGTGTATACAGAACGCAGTCCCTAGTTTTGAATGCAGTTACATCTTGGAGGCTTTCTCCAATACCCTGAAATTTAGGGTGTAATAATAGATACCAAGCTACAGCTTGTTTCTTTAAAGACAGTCTCTCAATTACTTGTCAGGCACAGATAGCATTTGGGAGTTTAGTGGGAGGACATTCACACTCCCCACCACCCTCAGAGACCAGCTTTTCTGGGAAACCGCTGCAAACATAGAGTGGATCATTGATGAAAACCAAAGGGGCGGGCACCGCCCACCCACAGAGCTGCCATGCCATGTGCAGGCCAGCTCATCCCTTGGGCAGGAATGAAGCTCTGTGGGTTAAATAAAAGAAAATAAAGAAAAAAAAAGCCAATAAGTGTGCTTCTCCCTCCACTTCCTCCTCACATCACCAGATAGCTGGAGCCTGTCATCAAAATCTCCCAATGACTGTTCATGAGGAGGTAGACTTGTTTTGCAGTTTCACAGGAGATTCAGAAGCATGGGACCCATTCATCACAAGGATAATAGGTCTGAAACGATGTCCCCATCTAAAACCTTAAGCTTGCTGGAGAAGGGGGACAGCACAAACTATTCTTTAATTGTAGGTCCCAGTCTGGAAGGCAGTTCCCTTCTTTAAGGGGAAATGGCACAGCTGACTTCCACTTATGTTTAGTTTGGGCTTGTAAGAGGGGCTCTTCTGTTACTTAAAGAGGAAAGAACATGTAATTAAATCATGTGAACATGTTAAAAGTTTCAGTAAGCGTGCCACAAAGTAATTTGAGTTTTTATCGACCCGTTATGGTTTTTACAGTGTTTTCACACTGGGCGTTAATGGCCATGGCTGCAAAGCACCCTGAAGTCTCTTCCAGGCTTTCTTGTTCTTTGGTTAGTGCAGCTCAGCTTCTGACTTCCTCGGTCTACTGTCATGGTGGCATGCATAATCAGTCAGAATTTATTGACACCAAAGAGGGGCATGCAGTTCTTCTAGGCTGTGAGAAAGAAACAGCATAGGTTGCTAATGTTAGTACAGATGGAGTAGGTGAGAAAGTAAGAGAAATCATATAGCCAGGCTTCTAGAGAAGTGAAATTCATTGTTGTCAAGGCCAACCCTGGACCCAAGCTGCTTACAGCTGCTTGCTCTGGTCACCCACCAACAACCTGGGAGCTTCTCAAGATCCCAGCTCAGCTCTTCCATCCCTGTCCTTCTCTGGGTCCGGGATTTGGCGCTGTTGTATTTCTCCACTGTGTAGCTCTCATAAAGCTACTCCTGTCTAGTCACATCTGCTGCTCGCCACCCTCTGTGCCTGCTGCTGCGTCCCTGACCCTTGTTAATGCTCTTTGAGTGTCAGATAGTTAAAGTCTCTAAAGACAAGAATGCAACTGAGGTCACCAGGTCTCAATGAAACACTGCCTGTGTGCAGAGGGCAGTTGCGGGTGAAGTACGGGTTTTGCCTCCAGCCAGTGTTGACGGAGAAAGTGGAACTAAAGATATACTACCTGGGAAGCCATGCATTCAAAACCTAGAAAAAGAGAAGGTGTGTGCTTGGCGAGGACCATGGAGCTTCTCACAAAGCAGCGCTGGTGAGTGAGACCTGGTGCCAAGTGCGGTCCCCAGTATTTGGGAATCTGAGGCAAGTCCAAGCCCAGCCCAGGCAACTTAATGAGACCTGTCTCAAAATAAAAAATAGGAAGCATTTTTAAAGAGCTGAGGAATATAGCTCAGTGATGGAACGTTTGCCTGATACGTACAGCCCTAGGTTCAGTCATCAAAACAAACGTGAATGAGCAAACAGCAAGAGTGGGGGTTCACAGGGAGAGAAAGAGAGAAAAAAGAGGTGGGGGGGAGTGTCATGATATTTTGTTTGTGCTGTAACAAATAAAGCTTGCCTAAAGATCTGAGTGCGGAGCTAGCCACATTGGTTAGCCGTAGAGGTCAAGCAGTGGTGGCACATGCCTTTAATCCCAGCACCAGGAAGGTGGAGACAGGAGAGACGTGACTGGACAGAGAGAGGGATAAATATAAGGGGTGTGATCCCGAGTGCTGGAATCAAAGGCTTGAGCTCTGTTTCTCTTTTAGACTGATTCCATCTCATATTGCCCAGGGTGGCCTTGAACTCACAGAGATCCATCTGCCTCTGTCTCCTGAGTACTGGGGATTAAAGGTATGTGCCACCACTGCCTGGCCTCTATGGCTAACTAGTGTGACTAGCTCCACACTCTGATTGTCAGGAAAGCTTTATTTGTTTTGTTTTTCTGAAAGTTTTTATGTATCTTAAGGAGAACGGAGAATGAATCCTTTTTTTCCCCCCAAGCTGTATTTGATACAGCACAAACAAAATATCACTACAAGGAAGGGAGGGGGACAGAGAAAGAGAGAGGGGTGGGGTTGGAAAAGAAGGGGGGAGGAAATGGAAAGAAGGAGAGGTGAGGGGATGGGAGGCACCAGTGTAACTCTCCAGAGGGAGCTGCACCTCAGTGGCAATGCTGCTTTTTTGCCCCAGCAAGGTCCTCTGCTTTGAGCCTTCTGCACACAGCCTGGGTTCTCAGGTGCCTTCCTTCATAGCCCTTGTCCCTAGCATCTTTCAATCTTTTCATTCCTTTCTTTCAGTCCTTGAAAGAATCATATGGTCTTTTCTGTTTTAAATATTGTCACAGCAAGTGCTCTGGTTTGGGAATGATGAAAGTAAAACACCAAACAGAACATTTTAATCTCAGGGTATCCTGTGGGTAGTTTACATTGAAACACAATCTTTTCTTCTTTTTTTTTTTTTTTTTTTTAAAAAAATAGCATCTACTCTATACATATTGATCTGCGGAACCTGGAATATAATCTGTCTGTGGCAAAAGACAGAATTAAGTTGACGATTCTATAAAGGGAGGGATTGTCCTAGATAACCTCAGATGGGGGCTGGGAAAGGAGCCATCCCAAGTATCTGCTTATGAGAAAGCCAGAGGGAAAGTAGGCATATCCAAAGGAATTGGAGTCTACAGACCACACTCTTGAGATAGAATTGCCACTATAAATCAAGATTGCCAACATCCTCCAGAATCCAGACTGAGCAAGCTTAGATTCTCTCCCTATTTTTGAAGTCTTCTCTTACACCCTATTAGTCTCCTCAAGACCTGGGTGGTAGCAACCCCACAGTACTGTCTTGTATGATTTCAGCCTTCCGGAAATGCAACAGAATACATTTTCTTTCTCTTAGACGCTAACAATTGGGGACTGCTTTGAACTCAGTTCCTGCTGACCAGCTCCTCTTCAAAGGCCTGCTCCCTTCTGTTTGATGAGAAAATACATCTAGAAAGTGACAGGTTCCTACGTTACCTGGGTCTGCCAATGTATGAAGCGATAAACAAAAGAATAAGCGATTTCTGGTTATTATTGAGAGACCTAGGGAAAATGCTGATGAGAAAACACAGCCACTTGAAGGATGTGAGTTAGAGGCAAGGGCCTTTAACATGCCTGGTCCTCACCAGTCCGGCATGCTACAGAAAGTAGCGCCTAAAATTACCCATGCTTAAATGGAACTTTCAGAGTAGATTGGTTTCCGAGGAGGATCATGGGGAATTTAGAACGACTTAAACCATTTAAAATGGAACCTGACTCTAGCATGTAAATAGACCACCAGGAGACCAAACCCTGGACTTCTTGTTGGAGGCTCTGCTCAGCTGTATCTAAACAAACCTAAAGTGTAAACTACGGGGTGTTTTGCTTCCTCCTCCTCTTTCTCCTCCTCTTCCTTTTTTTCTTCCTTGTTCTTTTCTTGCATTCTTAAGTGTTTACTCTGGTCTGTCCAGTTAACTTTGTCATTATGGTTTGTTTTGCAATTTGAGTTGCATGGATGAGTAGATGGATGGAAGGATAGCTCTGTACACAGACACAGTTTTAGCTACATTAAAGAGTTTCTTGTTTTGCCTTCTAAGGAAGCCACCCCTAGAGTCATGTTGCCCTGTGAGGCCCTTCCTGCACTGTAGACAGTGTATTCCCGTATAAAGGTCTGGATGAAGACAAGGAGTCGGGAAGTGGGTACCATGGAAAGCTAGGACATATTAATGAAGAAATTCAATATTAATACTACTTTAAATATTATTCCCATCTTCTGCCATACCACCCCGAATGCATCCTATCGCATTTGATCTCAGAAGCTAAGCAGGCTCCAGTCTGGTTTAAATCACTCTGGCTGCTGTCTTCTTTCTTCTGTTTTCAAGCCTACAACTTGAGTTGGGTCTATTTGTATGGTTATCCCTGCGGCTACTAGTTTATTACACACTCGGAGGACTGACTGACAGACATCTCACGCCAAACAATGGATTTGTATTTGCCATCAAGAAATTCCATTTTGATAGATTTAGCCATGTTTCTCGCACAATGATTTTTCAATTTCTACTTGAGTTATTGAGCTCTTAATCCAAACAAAATCTTCTGCAGATGCCAAGCAAATAAAAAAATGGAATGGCTATTGCTGAAAGATAATAGGACAGAAGGTCCTCTAAGACTAGCTACCAAGATATAATTCCTCGTTACATCATTAATATGTAGCAGGTTCTTACCCTGCTTCTTTAACACTTTACATATACTAAAATATCAGAGGGAAAAAATATGTTTTCTTTTAAAAAGCAAAATTGTCGGGAACCTATCTCCTTTCTTTGACCATAAACCCTTATAAAAGTGTCAGATGAAAATTAAGATAATTCTTATGTTCATTTTTTTTTAGGACAGTGAAAAGAAGGGACTGTGAATCTTAAAATCTTATGATTGGTTTTGGTAGCATCTTAATCTTTAATCTTATTTTCACCAAAGGCACATAAGTACAGGGACAAAACCTTTATATTTAAGGTATACTGTGACTTGCTCATGAGTGGCTATTTTTAAAATAATCATGTCAATGGCCCTTGTCATTTTTTGTTTGCTTGTTTGTTTTGTTTCTGTTTCTGTTTTTATGATAAGATCCCATGTAGCCCAGGCTGGCCTTAAATTCGAATGTAGCCAAGAATGACCTCAAATTTCTGATTCCATCACGTCTGGAATTTGAGGTTCGAGGAAAGCACCAGGCGTGGCTTCTACAGTGTATCTGATTTCTCTTAAAGATTTTTTTTAATGTGTGCCTGCATGCATATACCGTGTGTGTGTGTGTGTGTGTGTGTGTGTGTGTGTGTGTGTGTGTGTGTGATATACTTTCACGGCTGGAAGAGGTATTCAACTGGAGAGGTTGGGTTGTGAACTACCATGTGGGTGCTGGGAGCCAAACCTAGGTCTTCTGCGAAAGCAGCAAACGCTCTTTACCACTGAGCCACCTCTCCAGCCCTATACCTGCTTTTAACTTTCAGTTGGGGGGGGGTAGCTTTACTGTTCTGTTTCTCGCATTTCCAACTCCAAAGGCCCAGCAGAAAATAAAGGCAGCATGCTTTCAGTTATTTGTTCTAGGCCTTGAAGAGCTTGTAAGCTGGGATTTTAGTCTGCTATTCTAACTTACCAACACATGGACGTTTGTATCCTGAGTTACCATTAAGGTTCTGGGTACAGTAGTAAGTGCTCCGCAGAAATGGAACTATAGCCAAGGCTCCTCTCTTCACACACACACAGGTCCTGACAACTGGGATAAACTTTCATAACCCCTCCATATATTCTGATTCTCATCTGCACCTAGGGGCATCTGCAGGAGATTATTCTATGAAAGTGTGTGCTTTCATCAGAGGTTGAGATCCTAGATATTCATCTCAGGCCAGCCTACAAACTAGAGTACTGTGTGTGGTGGCTCTGCTTAGAATAATTGGAAATGTATCAGTAAAAGAAGAAGAGGAGAAGGGAGAAGAAGCTAGTAACTGCTGACTACCTGTTACAAACAAAGACATGGAGTCGTGTAATTTAATCTTCACAACAATTCCACAAGGATATTTTTATCCCCATTTGGTGGATAAAGAAACAAAAAATAAAAAGGAAGAAAAATTATGTTGATGTCCAGGGTCCTATAACTTGACTTAGGAGCATTGGTGATATTTGCGTTTAGTTTTTTCCCAAACACAAAAACTAGGCGCTCCACGTGAGATTGAAGCATTTCTACTGAGATGCCAGAGAATGGGGGCCCTAAGGTTCTCCTTCAGGAGAGAACGGTCTCTTTCCTTACTGGATAGATCTGTAGGGAGAGTGGTGGATGAGGTGGATGTGGTGGATGGATTTACAAAAGCTCACATCCATTCAAGTGACCCCAGCATAGAGACACTATATCGCTGTTGCTAGCGTTGAAGAACACAGTACCTTCTTTCCTCACCCACGCTCTTTGCTCTTTTGGAAAATTCACTCAACCTTTTATTTTTTTTAAGATTGTTCTCTTCTTCAATGCGTCTTTCATCGTCTTAGATGGAAGAGAAACTGAAAAGGGCCATGTGCAAAGTATGGAGTGAGAGTTTAGAAGAATTTGATGTATCTGAGGCTGGTGTGCTCACATTCATAAAAAGATACATCAAGTTGACAAGAATCTGGGAATTTTGCTGGAAGGTCTTAAGTTCTAGACCTAAGAGGTTAGGGGTGATAGAGGCTGATGGGAGCCATTGTGCCTTTGTCTTCCATCCCCAGAATCAGACTTTGACAGGGTCTCTGGCTCCATCAGAATAGGACATCAAGAGACACTTTTTAGTCCCCATTTTGCGTTTTTAGGAGTTTTGGGCACCACTGACCATTCTTTCTCTTTATTCCCTCCATTGAAACCCTCGATGCTGTACCCTCTGTCTTTCCTCTCATCTCTCTGGTCCCTTTCTCTATTCAGTCAGTAGTGCAAGCTTATCTTTAGCCACCTGGTCACTAGCATGCAGTTTCTGAAGGTTTGCTGTTAAACTTTCAGCCCTGTTCATTGTTTTATTTGTGGTGCTGGGAGTTGAACCCAGAGCCTTTTACATACTGGGCAGGCACTCCACCATTGAGCTACATGCCCAGTCTGGGTTGTTCTTTTTTTTTTTTTTTAAGTTTACTATTTTTATTTTTATTTGCACCGTTTGTAGGTGCCCTTGGAGGCCATTGGAGTTCCAAAACTGGAGTTGCAGGTGGTTCTGAGCTGCCTGGCCTAGGGTCTAGAAAGTAACATTCAGTCCCCTAGAAGAGCAGCAAGCACTCTTAGCCTCGGGACCACCTCTTCAGTGCCTAACCTCTTGAGTTTTCCTGAAAATCTTTCTCTGAATCACATGCATACCCAAACCTTCATTTTTTCCCCCGCTCTGGTAAGAAGTGTGTCCCAATCTCTAGACCCTCATGAATCAGATCATAAATGTCTCCTCACTTCTAACATGCTCATAACCCAAATTAGTATCCCTCCCACACTGTTCTACTCCTGGGGTCCCCTGTTTAGGATTACAGGCCGGATTCCCAAAAGGAGGAAGCCAAGAATGACTCCTTAGGTTTCATTTGAGCAATGGCTCAGATAATGAAGCAAAAGAACAAAAGGGCCAATCATGAATTTAGGTTTGGACTTAACTTCATTGGAGCTGGAGAAAGGTTTCTGTACCACAGACTTTGGATTTAGAGACTTGGAGGCCAAAATTGCAGGGACAGTCAGGATCGTCTACTTAGTATGACCCCACACACCATTCCACCCTACTGCATCAGCCCAGTGTGCAGTTATGATGTGTGTTTATTAAATATTTGGAGGATAGATCAGTCTCTGACATGCTTGTCATGCATTTGTGAAGACCTGAATTCAGATCCTCGGCATCCATGGTAAATGCTGGACGATGTGGTCCTGCATGCTTGTAATCCCTGTGCTGGGGGGGGGGGCAGAGTTAGGTGACTCCCCGGAACTCACTGACTCATCAGCCTAGCTGAATCAGTGATGAACCCCAAGGTCAGTGAGAGATCCTGTCTTAGAAAGTAAGGTGGCAAGCCACTGAGAAAGCCACCCATGTGTGTACACAACACATATGCACACATGTATCACACATGCAAATAAACACATTATTTTTTTTAATACTTGAAATTTTCTTCTTTAAATCTAGTCTCTCTTAAGGTCACCGAGAAATCTTTGGAGTGCTGTGGTCACAAGGAAGAATCTGGCAAATACTAACTGAAGCAACAACATGATGGTAACACAGGCATTCCGTGGTCCCTGCCTGCCAGTCCCTCTCAGGAATGCCTAGTATGAGCAAGCTAGTGTGCTGCCAAGTAGACGGCTACTCCTCATCTCAGTCAGGGTTTCCCTTGCTGGGATCAAACACAGTGAGCAAAAGCAACTTGGGGAGGAAAGGGCTTATTTGGCTTACACTTCCACATCATTGTTCATCATCAAAGGAAGTCAGGACAGGACTAAAACAGGGTAGGATCCTAGAAGCAGGAGCTGATGCAGAGGGCGTGGAGGGATGCTGATTACTGACTTGTTCCCCATGACTTCCTCTGCCTGCTTTCTTGTAGAACCCAGGTTTGCCTACTGATCTTATGGAAGCATTTTTCTAATGACTAGCTTGTGTCAGGCTGACAGAAGAAAAAAAGAAAAACAAACACACAAAGAAAAAAGCCAGCTATCATATTCCTTTTAATCGCAATTTATAGCTGTTCAAATCGAGGCTTATGGAAGTGAAGTGGCTGGCTAAGTTCACAAAGCTAATAAATATAATGTTATATTCCAACTTGGAACATACTTCAGGGCCCTTCTGCTGTCCACAACTTCATTGAGTGGTTTATTTTGCTTTGCCTTGGAAAGTTCCACGATGACCACTTTCCTCCTCTTGCTCATTAACAGCAACCACCACCACAAAGGGTCCTTCTTGATTTCAAGTTTTTTGCTTCAGGAGGGGGAAATGGAATTTCAATATATAGATAGTTCAGTTTCAGGTGCGCAGGCGCTCAGACTGGGCACAGTCGTGAGAACCTCACTGGAACCCGATTGATGTTCCTAAAGAGAAGAGGCGAAAGAAGCCTGGTGGCTCTGGAGTGTTCTTGTCTTCAAATCACGTGAGGCCAGAGGGGCACAAGATGGATGAAGAATGATGGCTTTGGCCTAAACAAGCAAGAGTAGCTACCGTTAAATGTGAGGATTTCGGAGAAAATACGATAGCTACTGGAAAATACACACAGGTTGCAATCCTAATTTTTTCTTACCTCCGTCACCCAGCTTTTAAGTTCTTCAGCATATAGAGTTGATGTTGCTCAATGGTAGAGCATTTGCTGAGCAGGAACAAGGCCCTGGGTCCCAGATCCAAAATTATAACCAGTCAGTCAAGAAATGCCTCACTCGAAGAAAGGGAATTAGTTTCCAAAAACAGCTGCCCATTCATAGGAAGAACAGAAATCTGCTCAATGACCCCTTTCACCAAAGCTTGTCGTAAGCTAAGGGTCTTTTGGAAGGCTTTTTCTCGCCTTGCTTCTAGTGCAATATATTTAAGTTGGAAAATAACCCTTGGACTCTGAGATCAGCAAACAATTGCTAGCGTATGGTCAATTTCTTTTAATGACTGTCTTTCACCAGGTTTGAGTTAGGAGGCCCAGCCTCTGTCATACCCTGCTTTTGAGAGTTCGAGTAGGGTGACGTGTTCCTAGGGCGACTGCTAAGAGGCCGTCAGCAGCCACTGCAGCTCAGGTGTCTAGTGAAATAAGTGACAGAAGAATTTGCAATAGAGAGCATTTTCCTGATATCACTTTGTACCAGCAGCTGTTTATGAAATCCACTTGCGAATTTAAGCTGTGCCAGGGAAGGTACAATCCAAATAGCGTAGAAAATATCAAATATTTTATGCTGTCAAAACACAGTGACGTCATTTTCAAGGTACAGCTTGCTTCTGAAAAGCGAAGTCTCCATCAGCACGGAAGAGGCACAGAAGACTGCTTGCAGCTGGGGAGGCTCCGGCGTACTCACCACCCCTCCTTGTGTGTATGGTAGAGCTGGAAGACAAGAGCTGCCGGATTTATCGCGTCATAGTTTTTCAAGCTGCAGTGAAAAATGGGAACAGAGAAAACAAGGGAATTCTGAGAAGCCATTACGTATACATGAAGGAAGCCAGAAAGCATACTAACTTACCACTTGAAAATGCACAACTTTTAAAAAGTAGGGGAGCTGGCTGGAGAGATGGCTCAGCCGATAAAGGCTAGGCTCACAACCAGAAATCTAACAAGAAGGGGAGCTGCGGGGTGTATAGAATGGTGGAAGGGATTTTACGTAGGCTAGGAAGAGGTAGAGGAAGTCAAAGTATATCACAACTGAAATTGAAGACTCTTTGTGTGTGTGTGTTGTGTGCAAGAAACAGAGTGTCTAGCTGGGCGGTGGTGGCGCACGCCTTTAATCCCAGCACTTAGGAGGCAGAGGCAGGCAGATCTTTGTGAGTTCGAGACCAGCCTGGTCTACAAGAGCTAGTTCCAGGACAGGCTCCAAAACCACAGAGAAACCCTGTCTCGAAAAACCAAAAAAAAAAAAAAAAAAGGAAAGAAAGAAACAGAGTGTCTATATGTGTGCGTGCATGCATTTCTGAGTATGTACATATATGTGAGAGTGTGTGTTTGTGTACCTGTGCGTGTATGCATGTGCGTGTGAGATCTTTGTTTGTGTGCCTATGCATGTATGCATGTGTGTGTGTGTTTGTGTACCTGTGCATGTATGCATATGTGTGTGAGAGAGTATGTATGAATGTGTACATGTGCATGCATGCATGTGGGGGGGTATGGTATGTGGGTGTGTTTGTGGTATGTGGTGCATATGTTTGAAGAGGTATGTGCACACACAGGTCAGCACTTGGTGTCGTCCTCAATTACTCTCCACGTTGTTTTTTTGTTGTTGTTTGTTTAAGGTAAGGTCTCTCACTGAACCCGGAACTCACTGATTCAATGAGGCTGGCTGCCGGCTAGCCTTTGGGATGCAGCAGTTTCTGCTTCTCCCATGCTGGGACCCGAGGCACACTCTGACAAAGCAGCATTTTCCATGAGTGCTGGGGTTGTGAAATAGGGTTGTTATGCTCACACAGCAAGCAGTTTGCCGACTGCGCCAGCCCCAACTCGCTTCCCTTCTTTGGTTTTTAAGGTGTATAATCTAGCAAGTAGATATTTTGAACACATAATAATTAATGACTCCATTAGGGTTTCCCAGGGGGCCAGTCAAGGGATCGAAAATGGTTGCGAGGGAACCACAGACAAAAGTCAGGCAATTTTCACTTTTCTGCCTTGCCATTGGGGTCACTTTTTCAGAACGTTTTAATATAAATAGTTATTATAATCCTTCCTAATGTTCTCTTGCTGTTACCTGCTCAAGCAAATGTGCGCGGCTAGCCTGAAGGATGTATCACAAAACTAACACCAGAAATAAGCAGGAGGCTAATAATCAAGTTGGCAGCCACAGGAATATGTATTAGGGCACCGGTGTCTCAAGAGATCCGCTTGGAACTTGAAATGACTCCTTGGGCCATGACTGTGTGCAAGGAAGGGGAAATTAGATGCGCATAATGGCCCTCAGCCCGTGTCACATACGATGACTGGCCTGCAGACAGAGGAGAGGCGGCCCATGTGAGCTGCAACATTTTCATTTAATCATTTCCCTCGTTTGTTCTCCATGTATCTGATACTGGGTTTTGCTTCTCACCCTGGTTTATTTTTGATTTGAGAATTTCTCCCCTTTGTTCCTGCGTTTACTGATTTTCTCAGTGGATATTCTAAACCTGGCCCTGTCTCTTCATAATTCTCTTTTTTTTTAAAAAATGCCCCTTCTTCCTTTCCCTATTGATGTCTATTTTCAATTGTTTTTTATTAATTTATCTATAATAATAGTGTTATACACATAGAGTAAAGAGCATTTTTAAAAAATAAAAACAGGGCTAGCGAGTTGACTCAGCAGATCGAGGTGCTTGCAGCCACACCGGAAACCGGAGTTCAGGTCCTTGAACTCCCATGGTGGAAGGAGAGAACTGAGTCGTCCCACAAGATGCCCTCTGACCTCCACACATGTGGGCACACACCTGTGTGTACACATGTATGAAAAGAAACAGGAAAGATCAATGTTACTAATTGTTGATATGATAATTTCATTTGTTTTAGACTGTTTTACAAGCCAGATCAGTTAAACTGAATTTGATAACTAATATTCAGTGTTCACATTTTTTTAATATCTTGTTGGTCCATGAGTAAATATATCTTAATTTGAAAGCCCTTTGCTCTTTATAGATAATTAATATTATTTTTTCATAATTTTGCTAGTGTGTAAAGCATAGGGAAATGTCTGCACTGATGCAGCTGAGGAAGTCTGTGCCTTATCTCGTGTTTGTTTCTTTAGTGTAGGCGGATTGTTATTTCCTTAGCATAGATTCCCAGAAGTTGCGTGACGGTCCTGGGATGGGATTTAAGACCCTTCCTAATGGGGTACGTGTTCTGTCAAGAGAGTGGTTGTGACATACTCTTTATCCAGTAGCCATAGCCACACGCTTTTCACCTCATTCTTGCCCCAGCGGGTGCTTTTCTTTTCAAAGATGGGTCAGTGGACCCTGCACGTTAGAGCGGTAACTGTTAGCAGGAGAGCGTGTGTTTCTGTGTGCTTGCTATCTGTTCCTGTTTGTTAGTTCTTTCCCTTTCCATCGGCTGCTACCCCACTCTGCTCGTCTCCAGTCCCTTCCCTGTTCCCTCCTGATCCTTCTTCTTCCTGTCAAAGTTATTTTTGTGACTCTCTTTTGTCTGAAGTCCAGTAACTTGTAGGGCGGCAGTGGGATTTAAATTGCGTTTTAAGATCATTTTTATGAGTTGTTCCCAGCAGGCGTCTTCAAGGCCCCAAGTTCGCTTTTTGTCCCCCACTGCGAAAAACTGATTGGCAGCTGGTGATGGGCAGGGCGCTGGTGCTTGGCACTAGCAGGAAGCCCTGCAGGAGGTGCCCAGAGCCATGGCGGATGAAGTGTGGCCAAGCCAGCACAAGGTGGGGGACCAGATGTCACCCGATTATGTTCCATTGAAATCCAAACAAAGCCCCACATTCAGGATCATTTCCTTGAGACTCCCTGGTTGGAAACTGGAGCCCAGCCAGAATCTCACAACAGCTGGTCTCCCTAGGCTAGGATTTATATGCCTTGTAGCAAATGTTACCTGTGTGTTATTGATTGGTTTCTGTGAAGCTATCAAACAATATTCCAAAGACCCAAAGCATACTGCTCTCTCCTGAAACTCAAAAAGGCCATCTATCATAGGATCCACCAGCGTCTCTTTATAGGCTTGAGAAGGCTGAGGAGATGTTTTTCTTCTTCCTTACGCCACCCGTGTTGACCTTGAAGCGGTAGACTGACGCTCGCTGCTTTTCCGTGACAACACGCCTCTCCTATTAGGAGACAGCGCCCACCCTTCAAAAATAAATTATATTATAAAACCAGCTTGCCAGGGAAACCAGGCGATGAGAACTTGTGCTAATGTTTCTAACCCCCAGTTTTTGCTGGGAAGTCTGAGTCCTTTCAAATTCACATTCTCACCGAGGTAGTTTGCATTTTTGATTTTTCCTTTCCCCTGAAAGAGGACAAGACACAGGCTCAGCAACCTCACATTCTGAGAGAAAAAGCATAGCAACACACACACACACACACACACACACACACACACGCTGCCCCGCACTACCCCCAAAGATGCTGCGGTTAATAGTGCTAGGTTGTGGAGCCTGAGAACAGAAAGCAGTCTCTTAGGCTAGGAAGACGGTGCTGCTGGGGAAGTGGCTGCTGTGAAAGCAATGGGATCCTGAGTTTGGATCCCAGCACCCATATAAAAGCAGGAGTCAGAGTCACTAGGGAAGAAGGTAGATAGGCAGATCTTGAGGCGCAGTGGCTAGGCAGCTAGCTAGCTGAATTGGTGAGCTTCAGGTTCTTTGGAGACGGTTCCTCAAAACATGAGGGCTTCTACAAGTGTGGACCTCTGGCTTCTACTTGCAGACACATACACGTATGTGTAGTGGGCATTCACTCTGCCCATGGCCTTGGGCTATCTAGCCCGATAGAGGTGGAGCTTCTTGTCTACCTATGTGACCTCTTATAATCATGGGCAGAGTGAATGCCCACTACACATATGCCTGTTCACACACATGCACACAATCATACAAACATTCTCTCTCTCTCTCTCTCTCTTTCACACACACATACACACAGAGACACACACACGGACACACACACACACAATCTATTTAATGACCTATTTTCTAAGTCATAGAATCAGGAAAGTGCTCCTTTTCGTACAGTATTGGGCTTAATGTATTCCTGATGTAAATTCAGGAACTATACTTTATGACTTGGCTTTTAAAATGGATGCCCCTGCTGTCTCCATCACCCGATAAAGTCCAAACGCCTCTCCTTGCCTTGTTTCTCTCTCTCCCTCTTGTTGCCTGGCGGTCGTCAACTCAGCCTCTCAGACCTCACAGTGAGATTCTGGAACTAACCCTCTCCATTAGAAACAAACAAAATAAATTGCTCCCATTCCCCCAAAGGAATGTGCTATAGCCTCTTTCCTCTGCAACATGGATGCAATTTAAGTTTGGCAAGGACTGCACACAATTTACTTCACTGGGAGGAGACAAATTGCTGAGAGACCTGCAGTAAGGACCAGGCATCCCTCTGCCCTCCCTGTGAACTTAAAATGACAGAAAGTCACTGGGTCATGCTTTCTGTATCCACGGTGTGTCTGCACAGTCCTCACCCATGCCCTCACGCCACAAAAATGCATTAAGAAGCCACTTGTGTCTGATAATTCTGAGTTGATTTCTTCCTCTCTGTCCCTGAGAGGCCATGAAGTTCAGCCTTAGAATGCATGTGTAATTTGCTTTCCTGAAGATTAGCTGTCACCAAGCCAGGGGCATCTAAGTGTCATTCAGTAACATTTATTTGCTTCACCCTGACTTAGAACCTTGCTTATCTGTGATACACCCAAGGTGATGGGCTAAAAGGAAATAAAAATAGGAATATAGCCTAATCCCTCATGTTAAACACAAGGCCCCCAAGATGACCTTATATATGGGCCTTCAGTATTCTACACACACACACACACACACACACACTTACATGCAGTGATGAATATGTTAATAACTTGATTTGGACAATCATTTTACAGTATATACATTTATCTGCTTGGTCCCCAGTTGGTGGAACAGTTTTGGGAAAGAGTAGCCTTGCTGGAGGAGGTGTGTCATTGGGGTGGGCTTTGAGGTTTCAAAAGCCCCTGCCAGGCCCAGTCTCCATCTCGCTGCCTCCAACTTGCCAATAAGATAGAAGCTCTCAGCTACTGCTCTAGCACCAGGCCTGCCTGCCTGTTGTCCTGCTCCCTGCTGTTATGACCATGGACCCACCCTCTAAAACTATAAGCATGCTCCCAATTAAATACTTTCTAAATTTCCTTTGTCATGTTGTCTCTTCATAGCAATATAAGAGTAACTAAGACAGTGGTAATCACTTGTAATCCCGATACTTGGGAGGTATAGGCAGGAAGAAGGATCAGGTGTTCAAGGTCATCATAAGATATATAGCAAATATGAAACAGCCCTGGACTACCTTATACTGTCTCAACAAAGAAAGAGACAGACAGAGAGAGAGCAAGAGAGAGAGGGAGGGAGGAAGGGAGGGACGGAAGGGAGGTAGGGAGAGGAGGGAGGGAGGGAAGGAAAGAAGGAAGGAAGGAAGGAAGGAAGGAGGGAGGGAGGGAGGGAGGGAGGGAGGGAGGGAGGGAAGGAAGGAAGGAAGGAAGGAAGGAAGGAAGGAAGGAAGGAAGGAAGGCAAGCAGGCAGCTAATCTCTCAAGGCCAAATTTAAAATCCATATCTTCCAAAGAATTTGTCCGAATTTTTTCCACCACCATTACATAGTAATTTTTTTCTCACACACTACAATATATTTTCAGAATTTCTGCTTTAAGATTTCATCTTCCCATCACACAAGAACTATTTAAAGATCAGTCAGTCCTGCATCTTGACATAGAATCTAAAGCCCAGCAAAGGGCATGATCCTCCATTGAGCATCTTGGTGCATCAGTACTAGAGAATTGTAGATTCACAGTGTGTGCCAGTGAACAGCGTCCAATGATGAACAAGTGAGACATACCCCCTGCCTTTGGGAAACTTGTATTTTTATGGGTGCATAGGCAAGAAAATGGCCAGTAACAGAATGAGGTTAATGCTCCTACAGGAAAAGGATAAATAACATAAGAGTATACAGAATAAATATCTGGGATGTGATTGATGGCTAGCCAGTGGAGAAAACTTCATATTAAATATAAATATCTTGAAAAACAAATTTTAAAAAACAATATACACATCTATCAAAACATCAAGTTGTATTCAATTTTTCTTTGTCAATTATACTTCAGTGAAGGTGGAAAGGCAATCACTGATCAAGGACATTGCAATCAAGAACTAATTCAAGTGGAGCTCAAAGACCTTAAGCTTAAGCCATTCACATATGAGCCAGAAAAATATTACTTGTCCCAACTTTGTTCTTACCCCTTTCCTTCCTCCTCCCTCCCTTCCCTTCTCCTCCCCTCCCCTCTCTTCATTTCTCCTTCCTTCCCTCCCACCATCTGCATGTGTAAACATGCATGCATAAGGACCTGAAGGATTCGGGGATGCCGCCATCTTTGCACACATTCTGTAGCCAAGACAGAGGGTCAGATTTCCCATCCTGGTGAGTTAGGGTATAGAAAGAGTTCTCAGGGTCCATGTTCCCCATCCTGGTGAGTTAGGGTGTAAAAGGGGTTCTCAGAGTGCACATTTTCCATTTTGGTGAGTTAGGGTGTAAAAGGGGTTCTGGGGTCCACATTCCCCATCCTGGTGAGTTAGGGTGTAATAGGGGTTCTGGGGTCCACATTCGCCATCCTGGTGAGTTAGGGTGTAAAAGGGGTTCTCTAGATCCACATTTTCCATTTTGGTGAGTTAGGGTGTAAAAGGGGTTCTTAGGGTGCACATTTTCCATTTTGGTGAGTTAGGGTGTAAAAGGGGTTCTCAGGGTGCACATTTTCCATTTTGGTGAGTTAGGGTGTAAAAGGGGTTCTGGGGTCCACGTTCCCCATCCTGGTGAGTTAGGGTGTAAAAGGGGTTCTCGAGATCCACATTCCCCATCCTGGTGAGTTAGGGTATAAAAGGAGTTCTCAGGATCCATGTCTTGGCAGAGTCCAGAGCCCTGTCTTCCTCTGATATCAGAAATGTCTAATCACCCCTATCATTCCTTCCTTTTGGTCATTTTCATGAATTCATTGCAACATCTCTTGAATCAACTACTGCAGGTGTCTTGGATCATGCCATGTGACTCAGCAACTCCGCATCCCAGCGTATGCTTCAGAAGATATGCAGACAAGTCCATTGTTACTCTGCCTTTCCTAGGGAGACCTGAATAAACACTGGTTAGCTCCAGAGAGTGCACCAACAATAGGGAAAAAAACTAAGGATCCCAGTATGGTGTAGGTCACTACTGTAACCTCTGCTCCACCAAGCTGCTAGTCATGTAAGGCCCAGAGGAAACGGCTTTACCCGAACTCTCCCCAAAAGAAGAACACCCAAGAGCAGATCCAGAAGCATTCTTTCTGAATGCACAGATCCAGAAAGAACACCAATGTCGTTAAGGATAGAATTGTCTCGTAAATTACTCCGTAGTCACACAAAGGCAGGAGATTGTTGACAGAAAACACAGCTATTCTCTCACACGAATAAGCGACAGCATTTGTTCTTGAGCCAAGGATGAGTAACCAACCATGGCCCAGGAACACAGATTCAGGTTGGACCCAAAAGCATTCCAATGTGGAAATGGTGTCACGATGCTTTTATAGTTACAGAACAAAAGGAAGGCATAAATCAGGGTGCATTTCAAATGCAAGATGGAGACCCCCACAAGGGTTAATTACAGTAAAATGGGAAGTTTCTGCTGTGTGCTTGAGTGGCTACCTAAAAACATTGTTCCTGTTGAGTTGGAGGAATTAGTTACAGGTTCAGTTAATATATTTCCAAATGTGGTACTTGGCAAAAGGATGCTAGTTCAGACACAGGAATAAGCAGTGGAGAGTTGGTAAGGAACTAGATAGCTGGAGATAGTTTGGACCTGGATCATTAACATTCCAATTCTCCACAATCTTGAACTCCTAATCAGTCAGTCGGCCTAAAAGAATGTTAAACACAGGTGTGGCTTTCTCTGGGCGTTTCAGTTCAGCAATGAGAATGAAAGCCTACGATGTTCTCGAATTTGAGACATTATGACGAGCAAAAGCAAGATGCCCGAGAGTAGCTCCATTCACAAGAATGCCGAGATCACACAAGAGTGATTTGCTCTCCTTGAAGTCAGGATATTGGTTAGCTTTGGGAGATTAGCTGTGACATAATGGGGCCTGATGGTGATTGTCTAGGGGCTTTGGCTCTTTCTTGATCCACGTTTTGATTATAGACTTAAGTTGACTTTGTGAACATTCAGTGGGCTTCTGGGTGCTTTCCTGTAGTCTGATTTTCTTTTTTTTTTTTTTTTTTTTTTTTTTTGCGAGACTGGGTTTCTCTGTAGCTTTGGATCCTATCCTGAAAGAAGCTCTTGTAGACCGGGCTGACCTCGAACTCACAGAGATCTGCCTGCCTCTGTCTCCTGAGTGCTAGGATTAGAGACATGCACCACCATTGCCTGGCTTTTTCTTTGCGTGTGTTCTGCTCGAACTGGAAGAGGCTGAAGCATGGGTAGAGGCTCAGAAGGCAACCAAGTGCATCACCCAAGATAGAGACACTAACTCTTGAGTCTTGAGCAGAGTCCTCCTGTGTACTGCTGCAGGGTCTTTACAGATGCCGAGTCAGGGATCCAGAGACCCAAGCAGGATTCTGAAGCTGTCCTAGATTTGAAGCATGCTGAGTGGTTTTTGGTTTTAAGCCTCTTCCCACCTTCACAGAAGGAGCAAAGTCCGTTTGGTCTTTGAGCACCCATTCACCTAGGCTCAGTGTTGTCTGCATAAGCATGAGGGTTGCCTAAGCAAAGCATGCGATGTATAGGGGCAGAGATGAGGAAAAGGCATCAGAGTTTGGTATACTGTGTCCAGTGTAGCAGAGGAAGCATCTATCCTGAGAGGTCTTTACCGGCCTATTGCCTACTATCTACCTGTCTCTACTGCTGGAAACATTAACACTGCTTTATGTTGAAATCTGTCATCTCCTTGCAAAACCAAAGTGGAGAGAGAATTTTTTTTGAGCTGTGACCTAAATGTCTCTTTCCTCCTGGATTTTTCCCTGTCATCTTGGGAGAAACTTTACTGCTTTGAGCTTTAAGAAGCCCTTCTGAGAGCCTGATCAAATGCCACAGCACCGTTGTGGGAAAGAGCTAAGTTATAGCAGCATTCCTTACTTAGAATAGTGCTTTCTCTAGGCCCTTTCATTTTGTCTAATAGGTGAGAGATGACCTTGAAGATTTAAAACTGAAACCTTCTGCATTCCTTAAGTATTTAGCATGTATACGTGCATTTCTATGAGTATATCAGTATGTCATTTGCATGTGTGCATATGTGGTTGTATGCATGTCTTTGACTATGTGAAAGTGTGCTTATACAAGGATGTGTGCAATTGCACACATAGTTGTGTGCTTGTATGCATATGCATGAGGTAAGCTTAGTGAATATGCGTGCATAGGTATATATTTGCTACATGGGTATGCATGAGGTATATGTTATACTTGGGAGTATGTGTGCGTGTGTGTTTGCATCTATTTCTACAGATGTATGCATGGGTTGTACTTGCATGCATGTACATAGGTGAGTATGATCGCATGTTTTCACAGGTATTCATAGGCACATGGATGTGTACTTATATGTTTATGGGTAGTGCTTTCATGTATGTGAATGAGCATAAATGTGTGTGCAGTATTTTCACACCTTTGCATTGGTGTATGCTTCTGTGTGTGTGTGTGTGTGTGTACATGCACATTCTCTGACTATGATGCCATTTGCGAGCGCATGTTACTCTCTCAAGACTCACGGCACTCTGCTTTCAATTATACTCAGAATAATCCAAAACCCTTCTGAACTAATCCTAATCAACTTGGAAGCCACCACACTTGGGCATGAGGCTGTCAAGTGTGAGTGTTTGCAGATGTCAGCACGAGGAAGGCAGGAGTCCAGGAGGACAGATCAAGGCTTAGCGACAGGAAGATGGATGCCAGTGCAGCCTAACTCCAGAGTGCCAGCACAGCTACGAGAAAAACTCATCGTGACAGCAAATCAATAATCTCTTGGAGACGATCTGTGTCTGAAATATCCTTGATTAATTATGCCAGGGCATGCTTGGCAACAATCCTTTGCTCCAGATTAACCTAATACTTTTTGCATGAAGCAGGATTATAACTGGTTCTCATAAGTTGGATTTGACATTTGAAATCAGGCTTTAAAGATTTGGACTATAGATTTTCTGATGTCTCCATGTCAAACATAGTTGTTCTTATTGCTGATCGTAGATGTTTGCCAATCAATCAAAATAACAT
This sequence comes from Chionomys nivalis, assembly GCF_950005125.1. Lineage (NCBI taxonomy): Eukaryota > Metazoa > Chordata > Mammalia > Rodentia > Cricetidae > Chionomys > Chionomys nivalis. The sequence continues at coordinate 25,436,667 of NC_080087.1, read as the reverse complement.
TTATTTGATCATAGACAAAGCTAAATGAAAACCATTTGAAATCGTTGTTCTTGAGGACTTGGTGAAGAGGCACCTTTAGACTCTCTGAAATCTTGATTCAGTGCTGTGACAGAGAGCTGTGATGACATTTTTTAAAAAGCGATGGAAGGATGTTACTATTGACTCAAAATTAATGCTTCTCTTTATTTTGTGCATATATAGCTTTTACTTGGTGACTTAGTCCCGTCTGACTATGATTTGGAGTAAAATATTTGCCTTTTTTCCTATAATATGCAATTATAAATTTTATCCCTTAAAACTGAATATATTTTTAAAATCACTTATTATATATTGCACTCAGGAACTTATTTTCTTTCTCATGAATTGCAGGTGGGATTCTAATAAAAACTAATGAAAAATAAGACTTGCTTCAGGGTATGAAACTTAGAAATTCCTACAACAAAAGTTGAGCTTACTGTAGTCTCTTAGGTTTAATTTTTTTGCTAAAGTACCCCTGTGCCCAGTGTATCAAGGCCACCTTCCCTCAGGCTGATTATAGTACTATGTGCTACATTACTGATGCATTTATACAGTCGCAGTTATGAGTTGATATAAAGTGAACCAGTATCCTCATGTTGGTAGACAATAGCAGTGCAAATCAAAACAGGGCCTAATATTTCTAAGGCAAGTTTGGCAATATGGACTTCCATTAGTTAGGATAGAGCAGTTTATCCTAAGATACAGTAGTGTAACTCTGAACTCTCTGTAGATCAGCTGCACAGAATTTATTCCTCACTCACACAAAGTCTTTAGTGGTCTACTTGACTCCCAGGGCAATTCCCTTCCAGGTTATAATTCAGAGATTTGGATGGAATCTGTCTTGAGGTCCCCTCATCTAAAGTCTCGGAACAGTATGGCAGAGAAGAGAGAAAACAATCACAGCAGCTTGAAACATACCAATCTGGAAATGTCCATATAACCTCCATTAATTTAAAATCCAGGGTTTAATGTATGTTCGCATGAGAAATGAGAAGATCATTGCTTGTAGTACACATGGCAAAGAAAAGTTCATCGAACCTAAACAAACACATGAAAACCTAAGGTCTTTTAGCGACAGCGCTGTTAGTCCAGAATGATAAGAAACTGATCTGCAAAGTAGGTTGTATTCCCACTTTGAGGACCTTTGAAGACCAGGCTAAGAATCAGCCCATTTGAAAGTAGCAGATGTATGTTCAAGAATGGAGTCAGGTGATCAAAATCATATTCTTAGAGCCAAACCCTGGTGTGGGCAGATGCTAATACATCCGGATGGGTGGATTCTGCTGAGAAAGTAATTTCCGAGAAAACACAGATGTGTGTTGTTCTGTGTTACGTATGTTGTTAAATGTACTAGCTCTTCTCTCTCAACAATGCACTTCAGTTTTTATAGTTCCTCCTAAACCTGCCACCTCAGGATCCTGAGGGAAGTATTGTGATGCTCTTACCACTCAAGCAATACTGTTTCTCCCACCTTCCACCTACACTGTGCCTCGTCGCCGTTACTTACCTGTGTTCTCCTTGCCATTCAAAATACTTTCGGGAGAACAGAATTTTGAAGAGAGAAGAAAGGCTTACCCATGGCTGAGTGCCCCTCCGTGGTGATGCCCTGGGGTTACTCTCGTCCTCCCTCTCAACGGAAGACTCTGTACACATGAGCTTTGCTTCCTTGTAGGAGCATCAAGAAGGTTCTGGTGTCCAGGCAGTTCTGAGCCCCTGGAATCTTGCCAACCTGACAAGATAAGGCAATGGTACATGTTCCTTATCTCTGACACTTCATGACAGTGACAGTTACCCTTCCATTGTAATACAGTATCTCCCATTGACTGTCACCCCACCGTATTTCCTGGGGTCCCACAAATAATATAGAGCATAAAGATTCACAATAGGACCACCTGAATCTGAGTTAAAATCCATCATCTTTTATTTGGGTGAATCTGAGAAAGTTTCCTAACCTTCCTGTGCTTTATCTTTTATGAAATGGGGTTGATTATGATGGTAATAATGAATATTGCTTAGAAGGTTATTGTGAGATATGACTGGGTTTTAGTCTATGTAAACATCCCTGGCATGCAGGAAAGGAATTCATGAAATCAATCACTATTTGTTGGCATTGCATAAGCCAGTCTTATCACAGACTCTCATGCTAGCAACCCTAATGAATTATATTTTTCTCCAAGGTAAGACTTCATGTTAGTATTTGGCTAATTAAAAGACATTCCCAGTGACAGCTGACCTGTAAGAATCTCCACCTACTGTATTCTGAGTTTCCATTTTAAGTACCTGAGATTGTGCTAGGAACCATCAGGATAATATTTACTAAATAAACAGATGAATGAATGAGTGAACCAAAGAGCGGGTAGAACATGTGCCTCGGTTGAAAATCTGGGTGGGCTTAGGGGTTCGGGAGCTCTGGTTAAACACTGGCTGCACAATGTATGAATTCCACCCTATCTTTAACAAATCAATCCCCTGATCCTCTCTTCCACACATAGAGTTGAAAGTGAAGATAACCACTGTACAAGAATTTTTTTGTGAATTAAATAAGAATAAAGTGGAAATTATCCACTCTAAACTCACCATATGTAGAAGGAACAGCGGGCTGCGTTCCTGCCGCCCAGCTCCCGGCCACCTGGCTAGCTTATGCTCTGAAATAACAACACACAAATTGTATTCATTTAAACACTGCCTGGCCCATTATATCTAGCCTCTTACTGGCTAACTCTCACATCTTGATTAACCCATTTCTAATAATCTGTGTAGCACCACGAGGTGGTGGCTTACGGGAAAAGATTCAGCATGTCTGACCTGGCGGCTGGCTCCATGGCGGCTGCCCTCACTGCCCTTCTTCCCAACCTTCTGTTCTGTCTACTCCACCCACCTATGTTCTGACCTATCAGGCCAAGCAGTATTTTTTATTAATTAACCAATGAAACAACAGATAGATAGAAGATCCACCTACATCAACCATGCATTAGCTCAGTAGATGGAAGCTATTTTTATTTTTATAGATGCCATATTCATGTATGTCAATTAAAAGTGAGGGAAGTATTATAAAAACATAAGGATGGACAAAACCTCATTTCCATGTGTTCAAATAGATATTAGCCAAAGTCATAGACCAGCAGGTATTTTTTATCTTTTCCTCATCTGTTTATTTTGTATACCGCATTTATTATTAAAGTTAAGGAGGGAAGAAAGCAGAACAGAGACTTGGACGTGAGACTGAGAGGTAGGAAAAGTGAGGTGAGAAACTTAGAAGGAGACCAAGACAGAGATAAAGCCCTTCTTTGGAAAAAAAAAAAAAAAGACAGAAGCAAGCCGGAGAGGGGCACCATGGCAAGTAAGTCCCTCCTTGTCCCATCTTCCACTCTGCCTCAAGCTTGGCCTTTCTATTATTGATATCTAATTGGCTTCCCTTATCTTCATAGACTTTAAATCCACGGCAGAAATTTGGACTTACGGTGGAAGAAGAATTTGGCACAATGCATGAAAAAGAAAACCCCCAAAATTTGGCTTACAGCTGTCTTCGCCGTTCATTTCACTGGTGCGTTCTGAGGTGATACAGTGGTATCGTCTCTTTGGTGCACTGTGCCGTGCCTTCACATGACGTATTTTTACTCTTGTCAGCCAGCTCCTTCCTTTCCCGTTTTTCTGCATGTCACCCCTAGACCCTTGTAGAAACCCAGCTCAGAGGTGTGCTGCTCTGTGAAATCTTTCCTTGATCGACCAAATCGGATCAGAGGTTTGGGGACCTTGCACCATGTCTCCCATGCCTAGAGCTCGCCACACTCCTCACAGAGGTGCTAGGCTATGAGAACTTCAGTGCTAACTGTGGGGTGTTCCCAGAAGCAGTAAAAGCCAGGCCACTGAACACTGCACTGTAACACTTTAAAAGTTGGTCTATAAGACACTGGCTGCAAATGAAGAGAAAATGTATAGCACAGGGGTACCTCCCAATATAGTGCCATCGACCCTCAGTACCTCATAAATGCAATCATTAGGACGATTCAGCAAAGGAATTTACTATCCTTAACTCGCTTTTAAAATTACTTGTAAATGTATCTTTTATAACAGCCCCTCTAGTTTGTTACTTTCCCAGTGTAATTGTTTCCATGATGTAAAAAATATGCATGTCTGGATTTAATGTGTGACACTATTTAGTTGATTTGTTCTAGTGATTAAAACCATATCCTAGGAGTTGTTGGGACTGGTGTCAGAGCTGAATGCATCCAAAACTGAGTACTCAGGCTATAAAGGAGTTGGCAAGGGCCTGGAACATTCTGGTGCTAGCGTTAATTCCACCTAAACCCAGTGTTTTACCCTGGGTCATGATTTCTAACCTCGTTTCAAACAGGAGGTTGCTCCTGGGTAAAAAGTCCTTTAACGACGTCACAGCACGCAGAAACAGATGGTCAATGCTATATGCCACAAAGACACCATCAAAATAGAGTCGACGTCATGTTTACAGACACTATCAACTAAGACCAGTACCTTCACACCTAGGAAAGGAAAGCCCAGGACAAAAGGAAGTATCTGGAAAAAGAAAAACCATAGTAGCTGAAACTGACAGTTCCTTCCATTGTGAACTCTATAAAGTATGTCTGTTTGGGGGTGGCACACCTTGACCTGACCATTTAATAGAATTAATAACAACAATTTCAGAATAAAAGATTTAATCAGATTTAGAAGTAAGGTTTTAGGTTTGCTACTTCACATGGGCACACACAGCTCTTTCCTCAAGGAGAATGAGGAAAACCCTATGTGGAGTCAAATAAGAGCAACCACGGCACAGAAACATCATTTCAGGTTACCCTAAGTCATGTGTCCAACACGGTGACATTATGTGATGTTTTTATAGTAACAGAACACAAAGTCATGAATCAAGGTATTTTCTTGATAGCATGTTTTAGCCTTTGGATTGGTGGACACTAGCCCTTTATATCTGGTTCTCAAAAAAGAGTGCATTTGATAATCTCAAGGATGCTAGGGCCGATGCAGAGGTGGGTTATGAAGAGAGCCCAAGATCACTAGACTTTAGACTGACAACATTTCAGCTCTCCATCATTACAATGTTCTTATAAGTTGGTCAGTCTTGTAGTCTTTAACACAGGTGTGTCTCCCCACCCCACTCCTGCTCCCATCCCCCACCCCTGCCACGCAACCACTTCCTGAGAACTTCAGTTTGCACAAATGAGCCTGCATCAGTTTGTTTCCAAGCTGCCTGGGGTCTTGATTTCTTTCTCCCTGAAAGAGGAGATGTGTCTCATTGATTCTGAATTCACAGTGACCCCAGGAGTTTTTCTTGTGCCCATCGAGCACTGGGCTTGCATTCAGAGTGCATAAGTCAGTGGGACAGTGAATCAGCCAGTATCATGTGGTTTTCCCGCTTTTATGATGTTCCCCTTTCTATCACTTCAAATTATGTAACTTCATTTCTTAAACCTGGAATTTCCTTCTTGTTTTATTACCAAATAAAGATTTCTCAATTTAATCCCCTTTTATCATGTCAGTGACCAAGGTGATTAAAAAGAAAATCAAGTTGTATGGTGAGTGTGCATTTTTTCATGCACTAGGGCAGGGTTTCACGTTACTTTATTTTTGATGGACCTGTAACCCTGATGGGCCTCGTTATGGACTTCTTCACCTCTGTCCTCTTAGGCAAGGTCAGTCATACATCTGCTCATGCCTCAGTCTGCACCGAGGTACCCAGGTTCACGCTGCCATATGCACGCACACAGGGATGTTCCCAAACTTGTGTGCAGGGACTTCTTTCTATTTGTGATCGTCTGTTGTCATAAGGATGTAAGAAACATAGATGCCCTAACGTGAGGCCTATAGCTGTAAGAAATCCGCAGAGACTGCCCATGTTCTCCAGATGTACAAAGGTGGACACTGGAGCACATTTTCTCTATTACTGACCAGAGCTTCTTATGCCCCACCTTCCAAAACTGGCCTTTCTTTTAATGAAGAAATAACTTGTCTAGCATCTACGTGGCAAGAGAGAAGTGCTCCCCATTGGGGGTGGGTGGTTTTGTAGGAGAGAATGACAGAGAAATGGTGGAGAGCTGTCTCCAAATCTTCTCTGTTATCTCTGGCTTTGAGTGCTCGGATTGCTGCTGTCATTTCTAGGTACCTAAGGTGATCTTGGGATGTCCTCATGTCCACCCATCTCTCTTCCCTGGATTTTTGTGCCACCGCATGTAGTTTTAACCTTCTCTGAGTCAATATTAATATTTTTAAAAACTTCCCTTTGTGTATAGGTTGCTGGTTGCCCTCACAAATAGTCATAAGAGTCTGAGAGTCCGTATCCATGAGCAGCATAAACCTGTTTCCTTAACACTGTTAAATAACAGTACCTTCTTTCTTTCTTTCTTTATTTATTTATTTATTTACTTATTTATTTATTTATTTATTTAGTAAAGATTTCTGCCTCCTCCCCACCACCGCCTCCCATTCCCCCCTCCCCCAGTCAACTCCCCCTCCCTCAGCAGCCCGAAGAGCAGTGTGGGAAGTCCAAGGACCTCTCACCTCCTTCCAGGTCTAGTAAGGTGAGCATCCAAACAGCCTAGGCTCCCACAAAGCCAGTACGTGCAGTAGGATCAAAACCCGGTGCCATTGTTCTTGACTTCTCAGCAGTCCTCATTGTCCGCTATGTTCAGCGAGTCCGGTTTTATCCCATGCTTTTTCAGACCCAGTCCAGCTGGCCTTGGTGAGTTCCCGATAGAACATCCCCATTGTCTCAGTGTGTGGGTGCACCCCTCGCAGTCCTGAGTTCCTTGCTCGTGCTCTCTCTCCTTCTGCTCCTCATTTGGGCCTTGGGATTTCAGTCCGGTGCTCCAATGTGGGTCTCTGTCTCTGTCTCTTTTCATCGCCTGATGAAGGTTAATATCCAGAAGGATAACTATATGTTTTTCTTTGGGTTCACCTTCTTATTTAGCTTCTCTAGGATCACGAATTATAGGCTCAATGTCCTTTATTTATGGCTAGAAACCCATTATGAGTGAGTGCATCCCATGTTAACAGTACCTTCTTCTGACATAAGTACCTGGACTTGCTGCTTGCACAACTCTCCTTATTTTTGGCAAAAAAAAAAAAAAATCATTCACAAATAGTCTGGTAGTTCTAGAACTTACCAACAACCTCCTCTCAGGTATCCCAGTGTGCAGACTGTATTTGCATTAAGCAGCGCGTGGTTATTCTAACAAACTTCTGAGATAATCACCTGAGAGGAGGAAAGGTTTGTTTTGGCTTTGAGTTTTGGAGTTTCAGTCCATAATTAACTGGCCCTGCTGCTCTTGGCAAGGATGCAAGGCAGCGCAAAGCCACTAACTACCTCATGGCCAAGAAGTGACGCACAGAAAGAAAAGGGACCAGGTTCCCGCAGTGTCTTTCCCGTGCACATTCCCTGTGACCTGGATACCTCCCGCCTGATCCCACCTCTTCAGGTTTCTGTCATATCCCAACAGCCTCAAGCTGGGAATCAAGCCTTTAACACATGGCCTTTTGGTGGGGGGAGGGAGGGCTTTGAGCTCCTACGTATAGGCATAACCCTAGGAGTGTGCGATATGGCAGAGAGCCCTGGCATTAAAGGTAACTAAATCACACAGTGAAAGATGGTTCCCTGTTCATTGTCCTTCTGATCCCATTAGGAAAGTCTATTTGTGTTCATATGTCTTTAATGCCCCTCTCATACTTGTTAACATCCTCATCACATGCAAGGCCTCATAATAAGGTGTCCTGTATGCCGGGCTCTTTTCTGAGTGCTACAGATATCCCAGCAAGCACACTGCAAGCTCTCCATTCCCATTCAGCCATGGTCCTAGCTGAAAATATATCCTGATGCTCAAGTCCTTGAGATGGAGTGCTACCTGGGAATAAACAGGTACCTGGAGTGGGAAGGTCTTATACATATAGATTTAAAGTAAGCATCCTTCTGCTGCTCCAGATTTGACCTTCCAGCTCAGTTTCTGCTGGAGCACTCATAACTTACCAACTGTTTTCCATTCATAAAACTTTACCTATAAGGCAACAACTTCTCTTTGGGATAAATACTTGACACTGTGTTATTGATATAAACAATTTATAAATAAGAATAATATGTACCAAAAACGTTTGGAGGAGGCACTCTATATTCTTTTGTGCGTGAAAATTATGAGTGATGAATGTTAGCTTGCTAAAAAAAAAATTTCCCTTGGAGTTTGCCACTGGCCACACCTTCACATATGCAGCGAGCCACCTGGAGGCTTCTTGTCAATGATCATGTCCCTGATGGAATACATTGCCCCCTTTCCATTACAGCAGACGCCAGGGAGGCCGTGGGCTATCAGATCTTCCTTTCCTCAAAACACTTCCTGTATGGCATCGGCAAAGTACACCGTGGCCTTGCCAAGTACAACACCTGGTCATCATCAGGCGTGCGAGGTACAAGAAAGGAACTGGGCAACTGAGTGTATTTGGGCTGGTTGTTTGCACTCCGTTTGTAGAAAAGTGGCTCGTTTCCTACTCACTTTGGATCAATGAATGAAGAAGTAGGGTTCAGGAATTTCTTCATGAATAACCAGCCCAAACCATAATGCTGTTACCTATAACCCACCCAAGCCTTCAGGGTCAACCTTGTGCTCAGAGTAAAAGTACAGTTTGCAGATCTCTTTCTGGGTAACATTTGATGAGTCGTGCATTTTGTTTTTTATTCTGTAATATTACAACTGGTATCTCAAACTGTTGGTGAAATTCCCAGTCAGTGTCATCTGAAATAACTAGATTAAAAGGGAAAAAACAGTAAAATGCATCTCTAAAATACATTCTACTCTGCATTAGCACACAGCACCTCTTTTTCACTACAGAGCAGAATGTACAGTTTCAAAATAGCAACAATAATAGGGAAGATAAACAACGAAATATAAAGCTAGCCTTCTGTGCAGTCACGCACCCTACACCCATGGAATGTCACACTCTTACTAATCGATACTCAGAGATAGATGGTCTGCGGAAGAGCATGCTGAGGCCAGAAATGTCCAGCACTTTAATACTTATTACAAAACCATGTCTTTCTATTTTCTCTACAACTATGAGTTAGAAACTTTTCCCAAAGCCGGGCGATGGTGGCGCACGCCTTTAATCCCAGCACTCGGGAGGCAGAGGCAGGTGGATCTCTGTGAGTTCGAGACCAGCCTGGTCTACAAGAGCTAGTTCCAGGACAGGCTCCAAAAACCACAGAGAAACCCTGTCTCGAAAAACAAAAAACAAAAAAAAAAAAAAAGAAAGAAACTTTTCCCAAAAATACTTATCTTGATATCACAATGTGTCGTTCACCTGCCAACACTTACCTGCCACCTGATCCCATTGTCCTGAAATGCTAGAGCTTGAAAATCATGACATTTATTTCCTGCCTTTTCCTTGAATATGCAAATAATATAGTAATATCAGTACAACACAAACAATATAGTAAGATCAGGACGCAGACGGTATAGTAAGATCAGCACACAAACAATATACTAAGATCATATTAAAAATTCTCAAATGTCTTCCCTGGTTTCTCACTTCAAAGATTTAAGGTTTTCACTGAGAGGTCTTTCACTGCCATTGTTAGGTTCACACCTAGATGTTGTTGAGGCTGTTTTGCATGGTCCTGTTTGCATGACCTCTTTCTCACCTTGCACGTCATCGGTAAATAGAAAGCTTGCTGGGTTTTGTAAGTTGGGTTTGTATCTGGCCACTGTGATGGAAGTTCGAGTTACTTCGAGAAAAGCTCTCATAGAACTTTAGACATGGTCCCCTGCAAACAGAGATTATTTGACTTCTTCTCCTATTTGTACCCTTTTGCCTTCCTCCTCCTACCTAGCTGCTCTAGCTGGGACATCAAGCAGCATGTTAAAAGGGACCAAGGACAGTAATCATCCTCATCGAGTTTCTGATTTTAATGAGATTGTTTCAAGTTTTTCTCCATTTTGGATGATGTGGGATGCTTGCCATACATAACCTTTATGTTGAAACACATTCTCTCCATGCCTATTCTATCTAGGACTTTTATCATGAAGGGCAGTGAATTTCTTAAATGATTAGAAAAATATCTTTGAAAGCGTTTAACAGCCTTAGCAATCAAGAAAAGCAAATCAAAACTACTTTGGGATTTCATCCCACCCCAGTCAGAATGGCTAAGATAAAGAAAACAACTGTCTAGAGATGTTGGCGAGGATGTGGGGAAGAGTAACCTTCATTCGCTGTTGGTTGGGAATGCAAGCTGGTTCAACCACTGTGAAAAGCTGTGTGGAGAATTCTCAAAAAAACTAAAAACAGATCTATCATATGCCCGAATTATACCTCGCCTTGGCACATATCTGAAGAACTCAGCATCCTACTGCAGAGATCTGTTTGACCATGTTCATTGCTGCTCTGTTCACAATATGCAGGAAATAGAAGCTGACTAAATTTCTGGCAACTGGTGAATGCTTAATGAAAATGGGGTACAAATGCACAATAGAATTCTTTTCAAATGTGAAGAAAAATATAATCATCAAGGTTGCCGGTAAATGGATAGAACTGGGAGGTACTGTACTGAGTGAGGTAACCCAGAGCCAGAAATACAAACTGTATGTTCTCTTATCTGTGGATCTCAGCTCCAAATCTGTAAACTTAAATATATAATCCGGAGCAACCATAGAAGCTGGAAAAATAGAAAATGGCAGTGGGGAGAAGGGGGTTGGAGACAGAGCACTAGGAGGGGGAATAGTAGATCATAAGTGTTTTGAAGAGGAAAAGGGAGAAAACTCAGACAGGGCTTAGCTGAAGGTAGGAAAGGAAGGGTACATGATGAAGAAAGAAAAATAACAGTAAGGATGTTTAAGAGACAGACCATAGGGAAACACTTTGTATTTATATAAAAATACATACAGATGGTGTCAGAGCTTCTGTTATTTTCATTCTGTTTATTTATTTATTATTCTACAGGTTTTACTTATATGTTATGGCTCTAGTTTTGAACTTAAATGGGATTCCCGAGTGTGTGAGCGAGTGTATCTGTATGTGTTTCTTGTGCCTTTTCTTGGATTCTTTTACTTCTGTTTGTTTGTCTTGTCCTATTCCAATTTCCTTTGTTTTATCTTGTTATATTTCATAATTATCCCTTAGATGCCTGCTTGTTTTCTAACAAGAGACAAGAAGGGTGTGGATCCAGATGGGAGGGGAGATGAGGAAGAACCAGGAGAAGCAGAGAAGGGAAAAAGTAACCAGTGGAAAAAATCTATCTTCAATAAAAAGAAAAAATGCAATATTTATACATACATATATAATTATACATACACACACACACATGCACACACACATACAGATAGAGAGGCATATAGAACTTCTTCTTTAAGCTATTCTTAAACCACAACACAGTCGTAGGCCCGAAACAAAACTGTATTAACTCTGTACAGAAAGGCTAGCACACACACTGTGACTGCTGGTGCTTGTTGTCACCTTGACAGGATCTAGAGTCACCTGGAGATGGACCTCTGTACATGCCTATGGCATGTGCATACATGGGAGGGGGGCTATCTTGATTATGCTATTTAGTGTGAGGAGACCCATCTCAATTGTGAGCAGGCAAGGCACCCTGAACTGTATACAATGGGGAGTGAGCTGAGCATGAAGGTCTTTAACTGTCTCTTGTGCTCTCTCTCTCTCTCTCTCTCTCTCTCTCTCTCTCTCTCTCTCTCTCTCTCTCTCTCTTTGGTCCCCCTTTTTGGTTTTTTGTATGTCTTTTTATGTGATAAAAATTTCCCATTGTGAATATCAGATAAAATAAAGCTTCAAAACTTTAAGTACAGACACAAGAATACTAATGGAGCAGTGGCTGCAGCACATGTTTTTGTATCCATTCTCTCATGAGGGAGCTATGCACGGCTGTCTGTTATGGGTCTTTCCGGGGAATTTACACCATTCGTTCTGTGGAGAGAAATTACTGTAAAGAGGCAATGATGAGGATTAGTCTTCCCTGTTCTTTTCCAGCACACGACGGTTTTACCCTTTATATTAATCGAGATGAGGACATCCCACCATCAGTATCCCAGTAGGAGCAGCGGACTCGCCGCCATATGCACCTTCTCCGTGAGCTATATATTATGGTAAGGAGCATGCCTGCTGGGCGTTCGTACTCTATTAGATTCTACGCTGCTAAATATGGGCACATATTGTATTATGGATATAATCACTAACAGATTCACACTGCGTGTCTCATTTGGTCCAAGACCTGGGCTTTGTCTTGTTTCCCCAGATGCTTATATTTTTAGAAATATATGCCAAACCTCACACAGCAGGAATTTGTTGAACAATCCCATGTAAGCAGTGCGCCTTCCAAGGCTACGTTTTTCAACTTGTTTTCAAACTAAATGTTTTTCTTGGACACTAGTTTTATAGCTTAAGGGCTTTTTCTTTTGCTGGGGATTTTGTTTTTGTTGTTGTTTTTGTTGGGGGAGTGGAGGTTGCAACAAACACAAAGTGAAAGCAAACGAACCAACCTCTGTAAGTGAAAATATACACTTTTATGGACCTACTTAAAACCTACTCAAAAATGATCTGTTATAAGTAGAATGCATTTAACTTACTTGGTTTTGGATATCGGGGTAAATAAACCACAAGAGATGACCATGTGATCTGTTGGGCACACTCAAGTCCCAAGCTCGTGGTGCCAAATTTTTGCTTCATGTTAACTTGTTTTTTTATCATATTTCAACACTTTGATAACTCATTTATCTAATGATAGAGAATTTTTAAATTTCTTTTTCTAATTCCAAGTCCTCTTTGATATGTTAACACAGAAAAGAGGGGATTCCTCCTCTAAGCTTCTCTACCTCTTGGGACTTTTCTTGTCCTGGGTTCTAGGGTCACCATCCCCTCTTTTAGGCCTGGAGCTCTGGACCATATCCTTACAAATACCTCACGATGGTTTATAATCCTGCTCAAATCCTACACTCTTCTGGAGACATGGTGTCCATGGAGCAATTTGCTCCAGCCAGCCTAGAGATCGTGAAGAGAGTGGTCAGTATAAGACTTTACATGCTTCATATAAACTATGACATAATATCCCAGACCTGAGAAGAAAGAACATTAGCCATCAGGAATAGATAATATGTGCTGGATATAAGTAATATTCAGAGTACAGACCTCAGAATAAGCAGGCAGTAGAGTTCACCCCTTCTGCCTTCAGCCAGACCACCAACCAGTGAAAGGCTATTCATGAAGACTTGAGAAGTTTGTTTTTCTAATCACCTACTTTATACATTTTTTTGTTTCTTTGTTTATTTTCTTTAAATTTCCTTTCCAGAATCTTAAGTATTGACTTTCTCTTATAGAAAAAGTCTAAGAGATTTGTCTCACTGATGACATGTTAACAAATGATGTTGTATCTTAGAAGTGAACGTATGTGCTTTGTAAATATGAACTTGGCATTCAAAGATTGTTAACTTTCCAAAGAATCAAATATGGAAGATGCACAGTCATTCTGGGGTGCTGTCTGGAAACGCCTTGGCCTAAAAGTCAGCTCTCTTCCCTAACACTCTTCCACAAGCCCATCACTGCACTGCATGGGCTCATGTGGGGGACAAGGAAGATCTCTCTGGGGGCTGTGGTGTATTTCTGAGAATTTATTCACGTGCTGCGAAATGATCTTGCAGAACCTGGAGGTTTCACGAACCATGTTCTTTCTGATGGCTTTTCTTCCGCTGGGTATACAATCAGCCCACGTTCCAAAGAGACGCATGGGAAATACCACACAGTCCTCATTATAGACCCCCAAGATCCCTCGTTAAAATGAAGCATTACTCGTGTGCTCTGTGCCAAGTGAGGCTTGCCAGCCCCATGTACTCCCTCAGCAAACCAGTACTTGTTTAGACATGTACTTGCATTAACCAGCAAATTCCCTCAGATTTGTTCTGAGAGAGCTTTCAAAGGAGACTTTTTTTCCTTTGGTGTTCTGCCCTAGGCATTCATAGCTCTGCCAAAAGCTAAACAATGCCCCTCGAGTCATGTCACATTGTATAAATCCCAGGGTTTAATTGTTGTCAAAAAGGTACTGGCTTTTGCTCCCTTCCAGACTGTCTCGGAGCCTAACATACCAGTGACACAACGGTGAAAGATTCAGGAAATGAAATCTTCAGATAGCATACCAGTGTTGTGACTGAACATTCCAGAACCTCACGCCAAGATGGGAGAAGCCGTTCTTTATCATGTGCTAATTATAAAATAAGCAGGTCTTCTTTTCAATGCTGGGAATGGCAAGTTGACTACACCTCAGGGTTGCTGGCCAGGCTGCCTGGCTACTCTTGTTGTATGCTGGCTCTCCGATCTCCTAAGTCTTCTTTTCCATCTTGTTCTGGTCTCCCCCTAGATTTGGATAGGATTGTTGAGAAAGTGAGGAAGCAATGCCTTTATTCACTGGTACCAGAGTGTGGACATCTCCCAGCCCCGTGTGGGTCTTCTCCAAGCTTAGCCTCCTAAGGTCACTTCAGACCCCATGAGCACTTCTGCCTGCCTCCTGAGTTTCCCTCTCAGTCGCTCAAATGTTGGAGGCACAAACATCCTCCTGCCCATCTCTAAGGAGTTCTCAACTCCTTTCTTATACACCTCTCCCCCGCCATCACCTCCTACACGTTTCTCTGTACTTTGTAAGATGCCGAGCGTGCAGTAGGGGACCCTTGGTCTTCAGCAGGAGATGGACACCATGCTATATGTGTTTATTCAGATACTCTTTTAGTTCCTTTTGATAGCTCTACATCTTTGGCATTTCTTACCCATTGTCACAGAGAAGGAATGAAAGCTCACAGAGGATATTTAGCTTGCCTAAGACAAACTGCAAGCCTATTGCCACACACTAGTACAAGCCCAGGTACACGGCTCAGAGTCCACACCATTAACCATGCCCTCTGCTGCCCGTCCTGGGTGAAAAGTGGTCTAGTGGATGAACGGATTACGGGAGGCTTTGCTTTTCTGAGTGTTTTGAAGAAAACCTCAAGTTTAGGAATGAAGCCCCTTTTCTGGATTGGACCCCACTCCCCTGCCTCACCTCTTTGGAACCCAGCTTCCTTGGATTGAAATTATAGAAGAGAACAGTATGAATGCACAGGGGTTGAGGCGACCCCATTCTTTAACGGAGCCCGAGAACAAGGCTGCCCTCAGAATAGAAACTTCCTGTCTGCTGCAGTCAGTCCTCAGAGGCATCACGGCAAAGAGCAATAAAAGCGCCTAATGTTTTCTTCTTGAGAGTTTGAGAATCTTAGTCAAGCCTTCAGTTCTTCCCCGCTCTGTAATTTGCTTTCCTCCTTCACACTGTCTTCACTGTAGAAATCCAAAACAACTCTGAGGGACATGAAAATAGCATTTTTATTGTCTCACAGCCCTGATGGTTTTTGACAGATTCCATATTCCAAATCTCATTATCCCAAATGGGTTCATTAAACAACTTCCCAACATAAAAAAATAAAGTAAAATCAGAATGCAGTGTGATTTCCCTTTTATGATCCAATCCCAAATGATTCCAGATCTGAATTCTATGTCCCACCAAACTCATCTCACCACAGAATGCTGGATTATGTCTTGTTTTCTTATTGGCACCTTTCTGTATTTTCCTCAAGCTCTTGCTGAAAACAAACACATTTCTTTTTATATGCATTGTCTTCAAACTCAGAAAATCTTTTGACAAAAAATTAAAATGTACTCTAAAATATAATATTCTTAGACATGAGAAAAAATTAGAAAGAAAGTGGAATTTTAGATCACATGAAAGCCCTATTCAGTAGGCTGTTTCCTCACCAGTTGAGCAAATATTGGCAGACATGTAGTTGTTCTTTGATCAGAAGATTGCATTTTTTCCTGATCACCCTGAACAGTTTATTCCACCATAATGGCCTTCCCTGTTAACTTTTATGTCTTTCATAGTATTTGAGTTTGTTTTTTTTTTTGTTGTTTGTGGTGTTTTGTTTTGTTTTGTTTTCTGGTATTGCAGAACTGGGCCCAAGCTCAAAGAGTTGGATTAGAAGCGCCTACCATTCTGGAGCGAGATGCCTCTCCTGGGGCTTGAGAAGGAGGAGGAGTGGTCAAGGACTCTGGTCAAGGACTCTGTTTCTGTCCCCTTCACCAAACAGCCCACTCTTCACCAGGATTCTCTTTGCCATCTCCCCAACTCTCTGCTCTCAGCCTAGCCGGGAAAGGGGAAGGGTGTCATTGCTAATTCAGTTTGAGTTCTGTGGAGCCTTCTGAGAAGGAAGCACCACCACACACTCACTGAGGGCAAGCATGAGAGAATCCCTGAGAAATGGTGGGGCTGAGGCGGGAATCTGATCTAGGAGCCTTCCTCAGTTGTCCCATAGGAGCCAGGAAGAATATGGCAGGAGAGAGGAGGGATAGCCATGGGACAGCCTGCCTGAACCGGGAGGGACGACGGCAAATGGAGAAAGCTGTTGTTCTCCCAGTCCTCTCCTGCAGATGGGTAAGCTTCATGGGAATCTGGTTTCACAGAGGAAAGCTTGGCACTGAGATGTCTCAGTGGCCCAATGACAAGTGCAGCCTCCAGGCAAAAAAATTTTGCAAGAGCAAGCAAGGGAGTGTGTGTGCTGCCACAGTCAGAGGTCAAGGGAGGCAGCCACGTCTCCCCGTGGTCCTCAGTGCCCCTGTCAGGAAGTTAGTCAGGATTTCCATGAGACCAGAAAAATGGCAGGCTGGGACAATGACTCAGTGAGTAAGAAGGGGCACTTGTTTTGTAATTATGAGCACTTGAGTTTGAATTCGCAGCACACATGGGAAAAGCTATGCATAGCCCTGCTTGCCTCAAACCCCAAGACTGACAGGCAGAGACAGGTAGCTCCTGAGAGGTTGCTGGCTAGCCTGTCTATCCAAAATGATGAGCTTCTCGTTCAGTGAGTGACCTTGTCTCCGGGCAGTAAGGGGTGGAAATTGATAGAGGAAGGAAGACACCTGACAAATCGCCCTGGCCATGCATGCACCACACACGTACAACACACACACACACAGCAATCAGAGAAACTGACATACATTGGCCACCATATGACTGGCACTCCATGCAGTAG
Organism: Chionomys nivalis; assembly: GCF_950005125.1. Lineage (NCBI taxonomy): Eukaryota > Metazoa > Chordata > Mammalia > Rodentia > Cricetidae > Chionomys > Chionomys nivalis. The sequence goes on along the minus strand of NC_080087.1, from coordinate 25,419,586 downwards.
CCATCTTTAGCCTCTCTGTTCTCTAAGTATGCTGAGTCACTGAATTCCCTTACCTGTTTCTTCATTCCTCGGAAGTTAGGCTTCATCCTGGTGTTGGTATACATATGTTTCAGATGCTCTGCTCATCTCTCTTCTTCCAAGGATCTTGGGAAAACCCTTGATCCTCTCTTGGCCTCATTTTCCCCCTATAAAATGGGAAAAAGCTAAGCATCGGTCTCTCAGAGTTGTGAAGATTAATGAACACATAGGGACCCACAGGGAAGTTTCGCATTCTCTTTAGGCAAAAGAAAACTATCCCAGAAGCCTACAGAATCTCTTTCTCATCCCCAAACTTTATTTTCATTTTGTGCCTTGTTCTTCTCATGGGTCTTACTCCTCCTTCATGCTGATTGTGTCTCTGCAGCTTATTAGGAATGTGGAAAACATAAAGCGTTTTTCTGAAATGTTCCTATGGTTCATGTATTAAGTTATTTCCAGCGCTCAGCTCTCCCCTGAGACTTGAGAATGTCATTGCTTTCCCATTATTCCAATTTGCTCATTTTTCACAAGCACTTGCTTGAGAAAGCATTGTTTTCTTATATTCTAACAAGAAACCTCTTTGGACAACTCAGGGTGTCACAGCTGAAAGTGGCTTGCTAGGGGTCCTTCGGAGTGTGCACTGGGGCACAGGTCAGGTGAATTCTCCCTCTTCCCCAAACATCCATGTTGGAGTTCTTCAGAGACCAGTGCCAGTACCTCATTTATTCTCCCCAAGTCAGTGTGTTTCTCCTGTGTCTGCAATAACTCCATCCCAGACCATCAGGTCAGAAACTCTCCTAAACTTAGACCGTTATCTACTCATTTAGCAATTACAAAACCACCTTGGGCCATACTGATCTCCTTATCCCATCCACACACCCACACCCCTCTCCCCCGCATCATTGCCCACCCGGTATTCATGCCAGAAACACAATGGACATGCTGAAGTTATCTCTCTGGTATTGAGAACAGGCCATCAGTTGCCTGGCATTGCGCATCCCGGGCATCTTCAGAAGCCTCACGCTTTGCTCTCCCAGGCGAGGAGTTCCGCCCTTGTCTCTGTAAGTCCTGCTCATCATTCAGGCCCCAGCCTTGTATCTTGTTTTCTGAGAACCTTCTCTCAGGTCCCACATTTGGTTCTGCCTCTCTGTGGAGCATTATTAGTGTCTCATTAATTTCTATCCGGGGATTTGAAAACTAGCTAGAGTTGTGGAGTTTTGATTTTGCTTCATTATTTGTCCTCAAAGGCCCTCCCCTCACTGTCCAGGGTAAAATCAAAAAGATCTGAAATCTTAAAGAAAATAAAGAGCCTCCTTGTCTACAGGTTTAAGTGTTAATAATATTTAGACATGACAACAGTCAGAATGATGTCGAAAATATTCTTACATTAGCTTAATAAGAGAAATTATGATGGTATGTGAGTTTTAAATGAAAGCCAAGTATGGAAATGAATATATTACATGTACATTTATCATACCTGTCTTACACTTTGCTCCACAGTAACCACATAAAGTGTCTACAATGTCCCTGCTACCCATTTTTCTAAGATTGAATCTCAGCTTAATTGTCTCTTTTCCCACCTGCCTGATTTGCTTAAATTGCCAATAGAAGCTCATAAACTTCAAGAAGAAACCCCGAAGGCCACACTCTGCGGGAGTGACAGCCCATGCGAGAGGTGATCCAGTTTAAGCACTGGAAATGTTTCAAGTAGAGGAGGATTTTACTTACTCACAGCCTCCCAGCTTCCCTGAGGTGAGCTCCTGGGCTTCTGAGACCATGAGAGCCCCTGAAATCTCAGAGCATGTCCTCTGGTGGGCTGCGTGTGAGTGTTTCTGTGTGTCCCTTTACAGTGGCTCCAGACTTACCTAGGCTCCCTCCCACCACATGGCACCCACAGCCAGCAATAACCCGGAGGGTGACAGGCACCTCTCTTAAAGCACTAAACAGTGTTGGGAGCCCCAAATCAAAACTAACTGAAAATAAAGTTGCCAGTTCAGAAGAACAGAAAGCTGTACCGGAGTCAAAATACACTTCCAAGACTCAGTGGAATGTAAAGTGGAAGTGAACAAAAATAAAATAAAATAAAACATGCAAAACTTGTTCTCCAATCACCATAAAAACTCGAACTACATACAGTTAAAAGAGTCTATCCCTTCATAATTTTTAGAGGTAGAAAAGCATTATCATATTAGTTTTATTCTTCCATATTCAGAAATATCTAGATATGATACTATAGAGCAAAGTTCATTAACTTTCTCAAACAAGCATGCATGACTGCTTCCCATATACTGGACAGCAGGCAGATGGGGACGGTGAACAGTTTGTAGAAGCTTTTGCTCTGTTCAGAAGATGGCGGTCTTTTGAGGAATACGATAAAATTAAAAATCAAGGTTCCCTGACCTACCTGTGGGTCATGAAAAGATCATGTATTCTTGCCCACAGAAGTAACATATGTGATGCTTTATTGAGAATGAAGAAGAATCAGACTTTGCAAGGTTCAGAGAAAGGAAGATGACCTATTGACAAAAGAGAGGAGGTCACCACTGGACAGCCAAAGATGTGGGAGCTAAGAACTTTTGACACTTACATAATTGTAGCAGTGTAAATTCCACCTCAGTTCTCTCCAGTAATGATGCTGCGTGTTTGCGTGTGTGTGTGCATGTGCGTGTTTACAGGTAAATGTGAGAGTGGAGGTTAGAAGCTAACTTTGAGTTTCTTCTACAATCAGCGCTCCCCCCTCCCTGCCCCCCCAGTGTCTGAGAGAGGTTCTCTCACGGAGCTAGGACTCCTGGATCCAGCTGGATTGGCTGGCCAGGAACCTCCAGGGGTCCACCTGCCCCAGCCTCCTCCCTAGCTCAGGGATTGCAGATAATTTCCCCAGGCCCAGATATTTTTGTGTAAATGCTGGAGAGCAAACTCTCGTGTATGCTCAGCAAATACTTTACCAACCAAACCATCTTCTCAATTCTTTTCATTTGTTTGTTTGGTCATTTTGTTTTCTTTTTCTTTTCGGTCTTATGACAATATCCTTCCTTGAGTGGGTTTTCTAGCGGTTGGTAGTTGGCTGACTGCATGAGTGGGTGTGTTAGCCCCTTCCTATGCTACCCATTTTTGGTGAACACTCCCTAACCTGCTCTGCAGGTCCTGTTCTTTTTTGTAATTGTTTTTATTGAGCTATATATTTTTGTCTGCTCCCCTTCCTTCCTATCCCCTGCCCCCCACTCTCTCCCATGATCCCAGTTTACTCAGATCTTGCCTTTTCCTATTTCCCTTATAGATTAGATCCATTATATCTCTCATAGGGTTCTTTTTGTTGTCTAGGTTCTTTGAGATTGTGAATTGTGGGCTGGTTTTCTTTGCTTTATGTCTAAAAGCCACTTATGAGTGAGTACATATTATATTTGTCTTTCTGGGTCTGGATTACCTCACTCAGTCAGTATGATGTTTTCCAGATCTATCCATTTGCCTGCAAATTTCAAAATGTCATTATTTTTCCCCCACTGAGTAGTACTCCATTGTGTAAATGTACCACATCTTCCTTATCCATTCATTGGTCAGGAGGCCTTTAGGTTGTTTCCAGGTTCTGGCTATGACAAATAAAGCTGCTATGAACATAGTTGAGCACATGTCTTTATGGTATGATTGAGCATCTTTTGGATATATACCCAAAAATGGTATTGCTGAGTCTTGAGGTAGGTTGTTTCCTAATTTTCTGAGAAATTGTCATACTGATTTTCAAAGCACTATACAAGTTTTCTTTCTCCCACCAGCAATGCAGGAGTGTTCCCTTTACCCCACATTCTCTCCAGCATAAACTGTCATTGGTGTTTTTGATCTTGGTCATTCTTACAGGTATAAGATGAAATCTCAGAGTTGTTTTGATTTGCATTTCTCTGATGGCTAGGGATGTTGAGCATTTTAGATTCATTTGTTGAGAGTTCTATGTTTAGGTCTGTAGCCCATTTTTTATTGTATTATTTGTTCTTTTGATGACCAATTTCTTGAGTTCTTTGTTGGAGATCAGATTTCTGTCTGAGGTTTGTGAAGATATTTCCCCTTTCTGTAGGCTACCATTTTGTCTTGTTGTCTGTGTCCTTTGCTTTACAGAAGCTTCTCAGTTTCAGGAGGTCCCATTTATTCCTTGTTGCTCTCAGTGTCTGTGCTGCTGGGGTTATATTTAGGAAGTGGTCTCCTGTGCCATTGTGTTCAAGTGTACTTCCCACTTTCTCTTCTATGAGGGTTCAGTGTGCCTGGCTTTATGTTAAGGTCTTTGATCCCTTTGGATTTGTTTTGTGCATGGTGGTAGATATGGATCTGTTCTCATTCTTCTACATGTTGATATCCAGTTATTGCAGGCCCTATTCTTTCATCCTGACTCCCCATTGCTCTAATTTCTTCACAACCTTCTACAGCCTCCTATGCATTTTTCATTTTTTGGCAAGAAAGTTTGTTTTTAAAATTCAGATTTTGTCATGCTAGTCCCACTTAAAACACCCCTAACAGTTTGTTTTACCTAGTTGGAAGTTTTGGGGGGACATTTCCATTTGGTTGCCACTTTTGTTTTTCTCTGCATGATGACGTATCCTTGGGCTGTGAAATTTTCACATGAAAATAGAAAAAGCAAATGTGCAAGTCACCCCTAAAATCTGAGAATGATATACAAAAATCTTACATAAGTTCAAACAGTGCATAAATTTGCAGGTACAAATACAAACCATTTTGCAAGAGCAATAAGTGACTTAGCCCCATGGCATCTGGTTAGAAAAACATTGGCTAAGAAGTAGATGGAATCCTGTGGTTTAGATGAGCTGATTTCTAAGCTCTGCTAGGAGATTGCAAGAAAAAGGTGACAATTCATTCATAAATTCTTGTCAGCCTCTTGAGAAATCCAAGAATTGTCATGAGGACTCTGTTTGGATCTGTTCATTCCCTAGAGAGACGAGGAGCTCATGAGATGCTGTCAGTGAGCCAAAGAGTTGTCACTTCAGGACAAGTCTCAGTCAGAAACATGTGAACTTTGGTTTCCCTTTGCTCCCCACAACATATATGAAATTTTAACCAAAATTCCACTTAAAAGTTTAGAAAATTATTGGGCCAACAAGAGGGCTGAAAGGACATGTTTTCAAGCTTGATGACCTGACAGTCACACACATGAGCACACACAGCTCTTGTGACCTGAATAGGACCTCCAAAAGAACAAGAACAAGAAAAATAAAATTCTGGTATGAACGGGGATGGGGCTCTGGATACCCCACCCCTATCTGAGGCAGCTAATGGTGGCTGCTGAATAAGAGGAAGAGGTCAGCCATTGATAGGTTGCCTATGCCCTAATGAGTGGCTCTCAGCCTTCCCAGTGCTGCGACCCTTTCATACAATACAGTTCCTCATGTTGTGGCGACCCCAGCCATAAAATTATTTCACTGATGCTTGATAACTGTAATTTTTCTGCTGTTGTGAATCATAATGCAAATGTCTGATATGCAGGATATCTGATATGTGACCCCTGTGGAAGAATTTTGACCTCCAACAGGGTTGTGATGCACAGCTTGAGAGCCACAGCCCTAGTGGAAGATTGCACACGCGTGTGTGTGAGCAGCACTAGCTGAACTTAGTGCTTTCTTTTTTCTTTCATGATGAAGTTGAGAAAGAGACAGGAGATATGCTGGGGGATCTAGGAGGGACTGGGGGGAGGGAGTATGGGGATGAATATGCCAAGACACATTGTATGTGTGTATAAATTTTTCAGAGATTAACTAATATAAATTGATTGCAATCTAATGAAATCATTTCATTAGTTTTCAAGACATCCTCTGATCTGTAAGTGTGCCCTGTCTCACATTTGTGTCTAGACATGAGTGTGTGTGCTCATCTACACACACACACAGACACACACAGGCATACACACTAAAGGAATAATTGTAATAAAAATCTGAAGAGAAAAAAATTAAAAAATAAAAAGTAACCTTTAAACTGAGTACAGTGTGCAGTCATGCTATTTGCCTTTCAGGATCCAGGTAGATGAGGTTAACACAGATGTTAACCTATCCCATCCTGGAACAAACTTTAAGAAAAAATAACTCCTTTCTTGTGTACTGCTTCTTCTTTATTGTATGACAAGAGCAAATGTCCAGGTAGGTCTAGGTTTTTCTTTTTTTCATTTTTGAAACTTCCTAGGTTTCAAAAGCCATGCCCTGGCAAGCTTAACGGGCCTCTTGAAGTGCCCTTGTCGTATCCGTTCCGTTATTTCTAGTATCTGCTCATCTCCAGTCTTGATGTGGTGAAGTCTGAGGGAAACCTTATCTCTCTGGAAGATGACCCTGTCCTACTTTTCCATTGCTGTGGAGACACAGTATCACCAAGGCAGCCTCTAAAAGGAAGCGTTTGACTGGGGTCTTGCTTACAGTCTCAGAGGATGAATCTATGACCATCATGGTGGGGAGCGTGGCAGCAGGCAGGCACGGTGCTAGCAGTATCTGAGAGCATACAGCTGATCCACAAGCAGCAGACAGAGAGCTGGGGACAGAAGGGTGAGGCACAGAGAGGGAGATGGGGCGGGGGGTGGGATAACTAGGAATTTGAAACCTCAAAGTCCACCCCCAGTAAAACACCTTCTCTGATAAGGCCACAGTTCTTAATCCTTCCCAAATGTTCACCAACTGAGTAGCAAGCATTCAAATACGTGAGCCTATGAGGGTCACTGTGATTCAAACCACTACAGATCCTCTATTATTTAGGACACATTTAAAAATTCAGTCTTTCTCTAAATTAAATAGTTTCAGCAGAGTTAAATTCATCTTGTCAAGTTTACCTTTACACTTAAAATTAGTTCCAATTTCAGATTAAGGTTCATTTATTGTAGGAAATTTTTTTACTCACACAAAGGATTGAACTTTCTTTTTCATTTTTATTTAGCCTCTGACTCCAGCCAAAAAGATGGTGCAATCCACACACAGGATACTAGATTCAGTCAGATAGTAAACAGGAATGAAGCCCCAGGAGCCTCTAGAGAACTTTTCCCTGCTGAAATAAGCAGACAAGATCTTCCGAGACTCCACACAATATAGCCTCTGCATATTGGTGCCCCTTCATCTCCTTGACGCTATCATATCCACGTGCTTTTTGTCCTTCAGCTACACTTCTTTCCATCCCTCAGACACGCTGGGCTAAGAGAAACCAAGATAAGTTGGCGCATTACTTCAGCTTTCTGTGAGGGTGAATCTGGAAGAAGTTGGCATGTGAATCTACTGATAGATATCAGACTCATTCACAAAGGTGGGTATCACCTAGTCCTCAGAAAGCCTGGAAGTATAGTGTGAGATGGGCAGCCTGCAGGCTCTGCCTGGGCTGAGACATCAGTCTCCTATTCCGCCATAAGAGTTTCTCGTTCTGGAGCCTGTGGACTCGGAAGTTATAGTTCTTAGGGATACGGGCTTAGGTAGAACCTATACCACTAGCTTTTCTGAACCTTCAGCTACCAGACAGTGGACATGGGACTTTCAGATCCTTAATCGATATGCCAGTTCCTCCCAAACAAATTACTTTCTGTGGCTCTGGTGAGCCATTTGATACACAGGCCACGCTCTTTCTGTGGCTCTGGTGAGCCATCTGATACACAGGCCACGCTCTTTCTATGGCTCTGGTGAGCCATCTGATACACATCCACACTTTTTCTGTGGCTCTGGTGAGCCATCTGATACACAGGCCACGCTCTTTCTGTGGCTCTGGTGAGCCATCTGATACACAGGCCACGCTCTTTCTGTGGCTCTGGTGAGCCATCTGATACACAGGCCACGCTCTTTCTGTGGCTCTGGTGAGCCATCTGATACACAGGCCACGCTCTTTCTATGGCTCTGGTGAGCCATCTGATACACATCCACGCTTTTTCTGTCGCTCTGGTGAGCCATCTGATACACAGGCCATGCTCTTTCTGTGGCTCTAGTGAACCATCTGATACACATCCATGCTCTTTCTGTGGCTCTGGTGAGCCATCAGATACACATGACACGCTCTTTCTGTGGCTCTGGTGAACCATCTGATACACATGCCATGCTCTTTCTGTGACTCTGGTGAGCCATCTGATACACAAGCCACGCTCTTTCTGTGGCTCTGGTGAGCCATCTGATACACATCCATGCTCTTTCTGTGGCTCTGGTGAACCATCTGATACACAGGCCACACTCTTTCTGTGGCTCTGGTGAACCATCTGATACACATCCATGCTCTTTCTGTGACTCTGGTGAACCATCTGATACACATGCCATGCTCTTTCTGTGGCTCTGGTGAACCATCTGATGCACATCCACACTCTTTCTGTGGCTCTGGTGAACCATCTGATACACATCCACGCTCTTTCTGTGGTTCTGGTGAACCATCTGATATATATGCCATGTTCTTTCTTCCCTGAAGGCATCACATGCTTTCCACAGTTTTCTTCTCAGCACTCACTCTGCTTCCAGTCCCACCCCTGACCTACTTAGCTACCATTCTTACCATCACGTCTTCCAAGAAAACTCCCAGTTTCTCATCTGTCTTAGGTCTGGGTTTCCTCTTCCCATTCGCTCGTTGGATTTGTCCCTTAAATGTCTTCCATCCTTCCAAACAGCAGTGTTCTGAATGTAAGGACTGTGCCTTTTCTGTTTGTTACTGTAGCCTGACCTTCTAACACAGTGGTTCTCAGTCTTCCTGATGCTGTAACCCTTTAATACAGTTCCTCATGTTGTGGTGACCCCCAATCATAAAAATTGTTTTGTTGCTATTTCATAGCTGTTATGTTACTACAGTTAGGAATTGTATTGTAATGCAAATATATGATATGCCACCCCCAAAGCAGTTGCGACCCAAAGGTTGAGAACCATATTCTAGCAGAATGTGTCGCTTAGAGTCTTTATTAAATGCAGAGATGAATGAGGAGACAACATAAACTAAGACGCTAAGAAACTAAGGTATGAGTTCTGGGGGATTGAGTTCTTATGCATAAGTACTATGCAGGCTGACTATAGTACTTAGCTGTCACCCCAGTCTGAAATACCGTATTTTGTTTTTACATTGCTCAGTTGTTGGACAACTCTCTTGTTAGAATTTGGAGTAGGGGTGGGGATAGAGGTGGAACTTTAAAAGTGTCAAAAACACAAGTTATAAAAAGAAAAGGAACTGATGGAAAAACAGGGGAGAAACAGGGTGATCTCATAACATGGGAAGTTCCTGGCTGAACTTTGGAGAACACAGTGTAAGAGGTTCTGTCTGCCTCCTCTTCGGAGCTCTACATACCAGTGCCGCTAAATGACTTGAAGCTCCATGAACTCACCTCTGAGACATGTTATGTTCCTCTCTCTCCACCTGAACTATTTTTTTCTGGCCCTTCCCGTCATTCTTAATCTATCTCTGAGTCTCAGATTAGATATTGCGTACTCCAAGAAATCTTCTCTGACATTGTGACTCACCTGTGGTTCCCCTTCCAAGGACTCACAACATCTCCAGTGACAGAACTTTGATCTGCCCACACACCTACCTACACCACAGCCAGCCTGTAATCTTATGCACAAGAGCTATGGTACTCCCCGCCATTAGCCACATGGCCTGGGGAAATGCCTGCTGTCTGGAAGGCGCTTGCTCAGTCAAAGTCAGTAATAGTGGAAAAAAAAGGATAGTGTGTACTGACAAAAGCTTCATACAGGCAGGCATCACAGTACACACAGCATTTAGAGACCCAAGCAGGAAGATTATCATGTCAATGTCAAAAGAAGACCTTGTCTCAAAAAGGTGGGGGTGTTGTGGGGGGCAACAAATAGATCACTTGAATTCGTGAACATTGAAGAAGCCGACATGCAGGGCAGAAGAGATGGCAGTGCCTTGCCCACACACTGGCAGTTGCATTTCCTCAGAGATGAATTTCTGTGTCTTTAAAAAAGAAGTGAGAATTAGAGTAAGTAATGTTTGTCAAAACATATTTGTCTCTCTGGAAAGTGTTGAGAATGAGTCTTTAGAAATGACTAAATTATCAGCTCTCTCCTTTTCCCTCGTTGTCCACGCCAAGCGTTCCGCTCTCGGTGATAATTTCTACACACACCTGCGAGGAGGAAAGAGGCTGTTTACAGAGCTGCACACTGACAGGGACCTGCACCATAGTAGCCAACATCTCACATGTGACCCATCGTTAGAAATGGCCAGTGCAGGACTAGGATGGTGGCTCCCTAGGTATAGTGCTTGCTATGCAAGCGGAGGTTAGAATCCCCAGAAGCCACAGAAGGACAGATGTGGAAGTGCATGCATCTGTAATTTCCACATTCCTATGGGAAACTAGAAGATGGAGACAGAAGGATTCCCAAAAGCTTACAGGCCAGATAGTTTGGCAAATAGGACACCCTGTCTCAAAAGGTGGGTGATGAGGACAGACACCCAGTGTCTCTCTCACATACAAAGATTGGTTGACTCAGTTAAGATTTTGACTGTACACTCTTACTTTTTAAATGTACCAAATTATAGAAAATCCAAGTTTTTTAATCATATACTGAATCAGTAGAGATGTTGTCTAGACTTGAGTAAATGAAATAGCCACAAAGAACACAAAATTAGATTTATAACACTGTCCAGTAAGCCTTTGAGTAGAAGCCCTTTCCTTGAAGGGTCATCATATAAAAGTAACTGATAACACAAATAATCAAGGGAACTTGATCTGTTGAATCAAAGCAGGCAATGGTTCTCTTTCTGTTTGCTTTTAATAGTTTATTCCTCAGTATGGCATTCCGTAGAGCAATGATGTAGTTTGTTTTTATGAGACAAATAGTAGGAAATAGTCTTGAATTGGCTCTCGCTTTGCAGTCCAAAGTATGTCTTGAGGCATGGTCCCCTGTGCTGAGCTGATGATGAGCTGAGACTAAAAATGAGATTCCTTCAGATCTCCACATTCAAGGTCTTCATTGATGTTAATCATCGGGGCCCTTGTGAGGGAGCTGCATGGGTAACAGTGACCAGCCCTGTACTGTATGAAGTCTGAGAGCATCAGAGTAACAGGGAGCTCGCCACAGAGGCCATCAGGTAGGTTTCCATGGTAGCAGCCTTCTCTTGTCATCCTGTCTCTAACAGCTCGAATCTGAATGCTCACTGCAGTACTGCTTAATGAAAAGAGAATGGAATATTGGTAGCGCCAGTAATCATGGCTGGTCTCCAGGTGCTCCACCAAGGTGAGGTAGGTTTTCGACCAGGGTCCTCTTTTCAAGCAATGTTCCACTAAGGAGGACTGGTGTCCCTTTGATCTTCTTACATGTTAATGACCTCCAGTCATCTCATATTATTGCTATAGAAATAAGTAGAACTAAATGATAAAACCATTTCATCAAAGCTGCCTCTTACAGTAGACAAGCTTGCCATTCTAAGAAAGTAAGAAATCAATGTAACGCTATGGAAGAAATGATAATAGCAAAGAATGAAAATGTTTGAAAGTATGTGTTCATTTTTCCCAAATTCTCAGTACCTGGGTTTTCTCATGGTTCTTATTACCTAAAATAAATCCACTGTCTTATCACCTCCCTTTTGATGTAAATTGATGATTTTATCGGTTAGCCGCATATTCGGGAGGGACTGTGCAGCCTTCTTATTCTTCAAGAAGTAAACAGTGAAGTCAAATATTATTCAGTCATCAGCCAAAGAGAACTTACCAGGGATCAACATCATCCTGCTACTCAGTCATCTAAAGCATCACACACTTCGATGAGTGGAAAAATAAAACTCTTAATCTGATTTCATTTCATTTTCCTTCCTGCCTCTCATAAACTGGGAGACGTGAAAACATGTTTGAACCAGTACCTGTTTCTGCTACTTTCATTATGAAATCCACACAGTTCATGGCATGGTTTTACTTGCAGTTTTAATCTTCAATATAAATGACTTAGGTAGGTGCTACATTCATGAAGATATATAAAAGTTCCTGCTGTATAGAAACTATATCTTTTTAATATTTTAAATATGAAAACTTCAGTAGAATGTAGTATAGAAATTAATAGGTATTTAGGTATAAATGGGGTTGCTAAGGACCCAGGATTGTGGTATCAAAGTAAATCAGAAGCTAAAGGCTTCTAGCTTGAAGTTGTCTGGAAGTTCCCGCGCACCTTTAGGGCAGCTGGAACACCTTTAGGGCACTCCCTTGAAGGTCAGTAGAACTAGAAATTCAGGAGACCCATGGACTAACAGACAGTAGCCAACCACTGAGAGGCATGAGATAGGGTGCAGAGGCAGAGCATCCAGAACCACACCTGAGGGAAAGCCAGGCTCAGATTCTGCCACCACCCTCAGAAACCTAACAGTGAGAATAGCCAGTCTTTTAGAAGAAGCCTTACATTTTTCTGAAGTGTGCAAACGCCACTGTTCTCCTATTTAACAGACTACCAAAAATTGTTTTTTTCTAATGAGTAGAGAGTTAGAATTATCCTGTGTATACAGTGCAGTCATGAGTGGAAGTATTCTCCTCATTCTGAACCACTGCCTTGTGGTCTTAACTTATGATGAGGTAATCTGCTTATTCCACCAGATCAGAGATGAGGAGGACTTAGTCAGGCCCACTGCAACTGCAGACCTCACCAACAGTCCCTTTGGTGGCCGAGTTAGTCCTATTGTACCAGAGATCCATGCTAGCCAACTATTTGGCCACAGAGCATCAACAGCAGACCTACACAACCACAAAGCCTCAATGTGGGGTTCTATGGCCCCAGTAGAAAGTTCTAGTAGCTACAGATTCTGCTAAAGGGGCTGCCTGAAGTTCAAAGTGGGTAGGCAAGACAGGCAAAGTTTTTTTTTTTTTAACCTTCTGAAACTAGCCAGTAAAGATGGAAAATGATGACTGCATCTTCAAGTGTGCAGACACCAAATTGACAATACAAGAATTGGAAATGTCACACCACTCCAAAAAAAAAAAAAAAATCACTGATGAAGGATCTGGGATCTGTAAACAAGTCTGAAGAATTTAAAATAATTTAAAGAAGTAACTTAAAAGTTCAGAGAAAGCAAACCAAAGGATAATAAGAAAAAAAATTTAAACGTAGCAAAGAAATAAAGATCTTAGATCTAAAACTAAATAATATAATTACTGAAATGAAGATTTTAATAGAACTTCAAAAGTAGAAAATAAAGGAGAATAGGCCACAAGCACAAGTTGTCATTTCATTATTCCCCCAGATCAGAGAAAGAAAAAGAAGAAAGAGTGAAGATATGTTCAGGACGAATGGGATTCCAGGAACTGAATTAATATAAGCAGTGTGGGAGTTCCAGAAGAGCGAGGGATGGAGGAGTAAAGATTACTTAAAGAAATAGTAGCTGAAAGCTCTTGAAATAGATGCTCAAATTTGTGAACCTAATAAAGCTTATAATTAGAGTGAGCTTAAAAGGTCTAAGTCAAGAATCTTTCTAAGTAAATTGCAAAATATCAAAGTCGAAGAGAAAAGTTTGCCAGCGGAAAGGAGGAAATCAAATTGTTGCATCCAAGTAATTTCTTTACAAAATGAATAGATTTCTCAACAAAATGATCCATTCAAACTGTTATAAAGAAAGAAAATTCCGTCCAGAATACTATACCCAGAGAAACTGTCTTTCACAAATGAAGAAACAATAAAAGTCTTCCCCCATAGAGAAAGCAGAGAAGCACCCAGGAGTTCATTACCAGAATCCAAGCTTTACAAATAGGAGTAAAAGTAGTTGTCAAACTGAAACAAACAGTGGCCGGTGACATGAAGCATATGAAGGAGCAAACATCACTAGTGGAAAAGTCGAAAAGTGTTAAGAACATAGCAAATGAAGCCATGATCAGATGCACATAAAGAAACAAGGCTCCCATGTCAGTGGCCTAAATGGTGGCAGAAGGTCATAACTTTATGTGTGGTTGAAGTAAGCTGCCATCAACTCAAAATGGACAGTTATAAGAATTTTGAAGCAAGATTATTGATAACCAGGAAAGGAAAGAGCTCATAACAGAAACATAATTACACAAAGAAAGGAACAAAAGCATGCCACTGCCAAAAATAATAGAAACCCTCAAACCAAGGTGAAGAGATATGGAAACAAATGAAAGACAAATGAGAAGACAGACAGAACGTAAGAATGCTATTTTACCCATCACTAACTACCTTAAATGCGAATGTATTAAACTCATCAATCAAAATACATATAGCAAGTCTAACTAGATTTTAAAAGAAATAAGATGCAATTTATGTATACAGTTTATGTTGTCTACAAGGAACTTGCCTAGATTTGGGGACACGGGCTGAATATAAAGGGGGTACAAACAGACATGACATGTAAGTAATTATCAAAAAAAAAAAAGAGGTAAATGTAGCTGGGTGGGGCAATACGCACCTGTAATCTCAACACTGTGAGGCAGAAGCAGCAAGACTGTGAATTTGAAATCAGTATGAGCTGAGACTTTATCTCAAAAATAAAAAAGAGAAGAATTAAGGAAAGAGGAGAATAAAGAGAAACTATGTATAAACAGACCTTAAGTCAAACTCTGCTTACAAGAGCCAGAGAGCGCCATCATATTATAAGGGAATCATCTCGGTGAGAGGATTTAGCATATTATAAATATTGCCTGCCTAATACTCAAGTATCTAAATATGTTAAACAAACATTGCACATCTTAAATGGAGCAATCGATAGCAATACAATCACTGTAGACACATCAGTACTTCAGTATCAATAGACAGAAGACAGAAAATGAGGAATGTGGGGTCAGACTTGAGCAGCCCTGGAGATCTGTGGACCTCACAAAACGTCCCATCCCATAGCAACAGAGCGCCTTTTCTTTTCTTTTCTTTTTTTTTTTTTGGTTTTTCGAGACAGGGTTTCTCTGTGATTTTGGAGCCTGTCCTGGAACTAGCTCTTGTAGACCAGGCTGGTCTCAAACTCACAGAGATCCGCCTGCCTCTGCCTCCCGAGTGCTGGGATTAAAGGCGTGCGCCACCACCGCCCGGCGCCTTTTCTTTTCTTAAACGCTCGCATTTCTTTATTTAACAATTTATTTCTTTTTCAAAAATTTAAACATATTCAAGCCCAACATCCCCCAGTTGCCACCCTTCCACCCCTTTCCACCTGCATTAGTTAGGGTTTCTATTGCTGTGGTAAAACACAATGACCAAAAGTAACTTGTGAAATAAAGGGTTTATCTTATATGTCCTGGACAGGAACCTGGAGGCAGGAACTGAAGCTGAGACCATGGAGGGGTGCTACTTACTAACCTGCTCCTCATGGCTTGCTCAATCTGCTTTCTACTTATTTACTTGTTTGTTTATTCTATGTGTCTTTTACATCATGCATCTCTATCCCATTCACTTCCTGTCCCTTTGCATCCTCCTTCTGCCCTTGCCCCAAATTAAGACAAAATCTAAGGGAAAACAAGGAAAATAAATTTTTTAAATGGGGGAAAGTTTAAAAATCTCATTATGGAAGCTGCAGTGTGACACAGTGAGTCACACTATAAACCCCTTTGCTCATATATCTTTACTTGCAAGTCATAACCTTAGGTCTGGGCCTCGGCAGCTGTAGGGTTGGTTCACCAGATATGAAATGGGTACAGCTGTCCCATGCTTACAACCTCAGGACTGGCTCACCCACTCATACCTATGCTATCAGGGTTGACTCTTTCACCCTTATGACCACAGGGCCAGCTCGCCTACCTGTCCCAGACGTTAATGGGGGATGCAGCTCTCCCCCACCCAGCCACCACCAGACAAATGAGTAATAGGGATAGCTCTCCCATGCTCACAACTTTGGTCCTGGCTCATCCACACTTGCGCTAACATGGTTGGCTCTATTGTGTTGCCCTGCTGAGGTGCATCATGTACTTTCACATAGCACCCAGCCCCAGAGTGACACCATTCCCAGTAAGCTGGACCTTCCCACATCAATCACTAATTGAGAAAATGGACCACAACCTTGCCCACAGGCCCATCTAGTCAGGGCATTTTCTGAATTAAGATTCCTTCTCTTTAAAAGACTCCAGCTTGTATCAAACTCACATAAAACTAGACAAGACACCAACCAAATTTGAGATTAATTCTTTTTTCTCACCCTTTCCCCATAGATTCTAGTTTGTGTGTTCTTGGGAGTTGGGCCTGCCCTTGTGTGTGATCATCCTATCCTAGATCACATCATAAAGAAAAATGAGTGTGTTCTCACAGCAACTATCAAATGCAACACTCCTCAGCTGCTGGTGCTGTGACTATAGCACACACTTAAGAAAGAAAGGAAAAGCTTGAAGAAAGGACTGAAAGAATTAGGTGTGACTTTCCTTGAGGGGCAGCCAGGCATGAGGAGGGGGCTAAGGGCCACCATTCTGGAAGCACAGAGTTTCTGCCTTTTGAAATAAAAGCTTTTATAACTTTTGATTGCTTGATTCAGAGTAACAAATAAACATTAAATCAACTTAAAAAGAAACAGCAACTTTCTACAGCTATCCTGCACAGTAGTGGGAATGTCACATGTCACATGAGGGCCATGTTGCTCTGAGACTGGGAATGCTGGTTCTAGGTCAAGGGCCATGTCTACTTCACAAACTGTTGTGTTCCCATCTCTGACACCACTTAGGCCTGATACGTATCTGTTGGGTGAAAAAGAAATAAACCGAACGTTTCTCACTGGGAGAAGAAATGCTGCGACAATTTCAGAGATGCCCTCACCATACAGTGTTAACACTGGGCGCTGCTCAGAACAGTTCTCACCATACAGAGTGACACTGGGCACTGCTCAAAACTGGAGCTCAAAACAGAGGTCTGCAGAGCAGCATTTCTCAACCTGTGGGTCATGACCCCTTTGAGGGTCAAACAGCCTTAGCACAGGGTCACATATAAGATATGTATCCTGCATATCAGATACTTGCATTAGGATTTATAACAGTTGCAAAATTAGAGTTATGAAGTAGCAACAAAAATAATTTTAAGGTTGAGGGGTCACCACCACATGAGGAACTGTACTAAAGGGTCGCAGCTTTAGGAAGGTTGAGAAGCACTGATCCAGAGAAAGAGCAGGCGATCAAGAGGACAACTAGGAGTTTTTAATTATCCTAATGAAATTCATCTAGTGTCGCTGAGGATCAGAACAGGAAGCGAAGTTGATCTCAGCAGAAGTGTGGAAAACTATGATATCCGCTGTGGCATTCAGGCAGCCCCTCCTTGCCTCCCAGTCTGAATGTGTGGCTCCAGCAGCAGCCAACCCTGATGATCACATGGACCGTAATGGTTCCTTGCTGAGACCCCACCCGCCTCCTGAAAGAACACATGTTCCCTCCGGTGTTCAATGTGTCAGCTTGATGTTTGGCACCTGCGTGCTTTGCGAAGTTCCAAGTGATTAAAGTTAAGAAGAACCAGACATGAGTTTTATTGAGGGAAATTCAGATTGAATTCTCTCCAGGAAAACATCCTTATAAAATCAGGTAGACTGGAGAGAGCGGGACTCGATGAACACGAATCCTTCGCCATGAGGCACGCGCCAGGAGATGTGTTAAAGGAGAGCTTTCTGAAGTCGATTCTTGGCCTGCCTGCGTGGATAAATCACTCCGATATTTGTGATTTAAAATCAGGAAGAAAACACATTCCCTCATGACCTCATGAGAGGAATTCATTCCGAAAGGCTTGCACAATTCGCCTCTTTCCCTGGGGATGGGTGGAGGGACTTGTAACCTTGGAAATATTCTTGTGTGGAGCACAGGAAAATGTTATATACTTCCACATAAGGAGAAACACTGGAAAGGCTTGTGGTCATTTGTTTGATTTGCCTGGCTATTAAAAAAAATTAACTTAAGTTGGTGGTGCTAATAACTATCTTATCTGCTAATCACATCACTAATTAATTATGTACTTAGTCCTATGTTTCTGCAGTGTTCTCTATTCTCAGTGTTAACTTCTATTTCATTCATATATTCCGCTCATATTTCTAGGCAGTGTTTAAATTTCTTTAGTAACCTGGAAACAGGATCAAAGACATTCCATAATGTTCAAGGTGACCCGAAAATACATAAATGAACCAGAAGTTGTCCCAAAGTGTAGAGGGCATAGCTACTCACACAGGACTATGTAATTTGTGAGGCCCAGTGAAAAATAGTAGGAGAGTCCTCTGTTAAAAAGTTATTAAGAATTGCAAAATGGTGATCATAGATCATTAATTTAAGTCTAGGACCTTCTGAGCAGTGAGTCTTGTGTGACTACATGGCACACACACCCAGGAAGCTTTCCTAGGGTCTGTGGGACTAGCTTCATTGAAAGTAATCAAGAAATCTTTAAT
Organism: Chionomys nivalis; assembly: GCF_950005125.1. Lineage (NCBI taxonomy): Eukaryota > Metazoa > Chordata > Mammalia > Rodentia > Cricetidae > Chionomys > Chionomys nivalis. The sequence goes on along the minus strand of NC_080087.1, from coordinate 25,401,310 downwards.
GAGTATTACACTATGATTCTGTCTTAAGGTATTTCCTTGGAAAGTATGCCTAATGTGCAAAAACAGGCTTCTGCCATTGTATTTATAAACTAAATGGTATGTCAACACTGCTCAGAGTGACTCTCTCTGCTTGGTGTCTGTCTATAACTGATGCATTTTCCACCACTACTCAGACCTCCCTTGAGAGAACTTTTGAGCCTACTTTCCCATCTAAGCAAGCATCCATTCACATTATCCAACAGTCTCTTCCTATTCAGTAGCAAGTCTTGGCAAACTTACCACGCCACAGTCTCATAGCCACACCTACACATGCCACTACTGTTTGCCCCACAAGTGGAGACTCGTGTGTTAAACAAACGGAGGAGCCCATGAACCAAAGCAACAACTGTTGGAGGAGGCTACTTCTTCATTTTCCGGCTGCCCAGACTCCCAAATAATCACACAGAAACCATATTATTTAAATCGCTGCTTGACCTATTAGCTCTAACTTCTTATGGGCTAACCCTTGCATATTAATTTAACCCAACTCTGTTAATCTGTGTATTGCCATGAGGCAGTGGTTTGCCGGGTAAAGTTCCGTTTGACTCTGGCAGGGCTACATGGCTTCTCTCTGACTCCGCCTCCTTTCTCCCAGCATTTGCTTTAGTTTTTCCTGCCTAGCTCTGTTCTTCCCTGCTCTGCTATAGGCTCAAAGCAGTTCTTTATTAATCAATGGTAATCACAGCATACAGAGGAGAAGAATAGATAATAATAATACAGTTTTTCTTAGTTATGATAAAAGATAAAATAGATATAACTTTAATTCTTGCTTGATAACTGTTTTATGTACTTTTTCTATGTTAAAGTTAAAACCCTCCTTTTATATTTGAACAGAAAAAAAGGAGGTGATGTGAGATTCCCCTCTATATGCTGTGATAACCATTAATGAATAAAGAAACTTCTTTGGACCTATACCAGGACAGAACTTAAACTAGGTGGGAAAAACTAAACTGAATACTGGGAGGAAGAAGGCCCGAGCCAGATAGAAGCCATGTAGCCCTGCCGGAGACAGATGCCAGTACTTTACCCGGTGATACACAGATTAATGGAGATGGGTTAAATTAATATGTAAGAGCCAATAAGAAGCTAGAACTAGGGTGCCAAGCAGTGATTTAATTAATGCAGTTTCTGTGTGATTATTTCAGGGCTAAGCAGCCAGGAACCAACAAGCGCCTCCTTGCAACAAACAACAAAGACACTTCCAGAGTTTCCAGATGCAGTAAAACAGGTCGCAGTGAAGTCAGTACTGGGAAGAAAGTCCATGGGGCCTTCAGAGTAGTCCTCAGATTGAACATATCGACAGCCAGTTCAGTCAACACGAGAGCTGACAGCCAGACTTGCCCGTGAAACCCCCCTCAGAAGCACCGGAGAGCTGAGAAACAGTAAGCCACAGCTGATGTCCACACTCTGCTCTACCCAAACACAGACCATGGCCTGACAAGTGTAGCGAGTCCCCCAGGTTAAATATGGTGTGACTGTTTAGGAGATAAGTCACTGCCTTTTCTGAAGGAGTGTTTCATCCGTGCAGTGCTCTCCCCTCTCCTCAAAGGAAGCTGTAAAATCTGGCCCTTGACTTTTATAAGACATTCAATCTTGTGTTAAAACTTCACTAAAAGTAATTCATCTTGCATTTTGCAACATCTCTGCATCTCACACATTTTCCATAATGATCATGTGAATTACTTTTATAGTCAGAGGGGGAAAACTTTATAGAGAGATTTCATGCCTAAATCATCTTTTAGGGTCTAAGCACATTAAAGGCTTTCTGGGGTCCCGTTCCCATCCATCACAGGCTAACATCTGGAGCGGTAGAGGAACCAGATACACAAGCTGGGAGCTTAACTACTGAGACGTGTGTTTCAGCTCCCCCACATCTCAACCTCTCTGGGCCTCAGTGTCCTCAGCTGTAAAATGACATAATTATAACACCTTCCCCCCAAGAAGGAGTCCTGTAAAAACACAGAGCCTGTCACTGGCCTTACGAATGTAGTTGATTTTAAGTTGCCACTGAACATGGGTCTATATCCTGTGTATCTTTTAAGCCGCCTAGCTCCTTATCTAAATTTGAATAGTAACCTTGTAATCCTCTTAAATAATCAGGAAAATAAAAAGGTTCCTGGTGGTACAATAGCTGTTTGTGTCCATTCTGGATAAATAAGGGTAACAGCCAGAAAAGGAAACTTTGACGTGTGGCCCTCACTGTGCTGTCTCAGACTCTTGTCACTGTCCCACCTCATGACTTTTCTAACAAGTTGATCTTTGCCCGTGTGGCTAAATAAGCTAGGGAATTTGAAAGGTCGATTTGTTTGAACTCTTCATCAAAATGTGATAAGCAGTCAATATTCAAGGTAGATTTCAATCACACACACACACACACACACTGCTTCCATGCTCCTAGTGGAAACTGTTTTCCTAGTAACTCTTGCTCCTCAGCTTCTGTGTTGTAGACTCTTTGAGCCACGCCCTGGCTTCGGGAAACTACATTGCCTCTCTGGCTTCCACATCACTAGCCCACATCTACGGTTTCGCTGTTTCTCCTCAGTCTCCTTGGCCTGCCGCAGCATTACCTTCTGGGCAGCTCCTTTATGAACCCATTTTCCTGATGCATTCTATACACTCTCACCTGATGGTCACAGTCTGTCCTCTTAGCTCCCACTATCATCTTGTTGCCAGTGAGCTTGAGGTCTATGTTGCTACATCAGACCCATGTAACTAACAGCCTTCAGGACAAGTCCGCTTGGATATCATTTGAACATTCAAAGTGAGCGTGTCCAAACAGAACTCCTCATCCCCTGAAGGCAGCTAGGTCAGAGCATTATTTCCTATCTCAGGAAATGGCAGCTCTCCCTACCTGGCTCATCAAGCCAGGAATCTATGATTAATCCTTAACTCATCTCGGTGGCCTCTCAGAATCAGCTCAGTCAATCACCAAGTCCTCTAAATCTGTCTCTGAAATCAGTACGTTTTTATTTTTTTAATTTTTTACTATGTATTTAAAAAGAACACATTTTGTGTTATGACCTAGCAGCCACCACCAGGAGTGAGTGTGTGTGTGTGTGTGTACTCATGCATGCATTCCCATATGAAACTTCCATTTTGCAAGTCAGTTTTGCTCATCATATGCAAGTCCTTCTGACTTTTTCTATTCTGTTATCTTGGTTTTGTTTTTAATGTTTGTAACCCATGGTTACTGACAATTGCAACCAGTGCTTCAGGGAACGGAAGGAACACCTGATACATGGTGTTTGTCTGTGTGTAAACAGTCTAACTATGCTTGAATCCAGGCTACCATGTAACCAGCTAACCAACTTCTTATCAGCCTTCGTACCACCACCAACGTGTCGCTGCTTATGACCTATATTTTGATAGATACTGGTCTCCATATCTTCTGAAAAACTATCCATTAATTTTTATTTCCAATAACTACCACTTCTACCTAGGCCACCACTGTTTTTGGAGAGAATTGGTTTTCAATTTCATCTGCCCACATTTATTTAATCTGCTTCAAAGACTTCTTTCTCTCCACACTCGGTAGTCTAACTTTTGAATGGTTAAAAAGACCACCCACAGTTTGACACCAGCCCCTCCGTCTCAGCAAAAATGTTTCCTCCTTGACTCTCTTAGAATTTTTCCTTTTTCTTGGGTTTTTGAATAGTCCTTTTGGCTAGAAAGTTCGTTCCTCCCATCTTTAATTAGCAAACTCTTCCTCAACCAGTCAGCCACTTATTGTCCTACCATGTGACAGGCACAGTGGCAAGTGCTAAGGTGACAGAGAGAAGTAAAGATAGATAGAGCTTTTCACCTCACACAATGAGTGTTGTAGTTCAGGTAAAGTTATCACTCAAATTTAAGTACTAGTCAAAGAGCTCTAAAAATCAAGATGTGTGGTTCTTTGAGAACTTTCTACATCTGAACTAACCTGGCAGATCAGGGAAACTTTTCTGAGTAAGTGACGGCTGTATAATCACCACAGCAGAACTAAGATATCTGGAGATGAATACAGCTAGTCTGTAGGAAGGGTAACTACCAGCATAGGTGGAAAGAGGTGCACACGAAAATCCACATGGCAAGAAGGAATGTGGAAAATCAGGGAACTGGATGAAAATCAGTACGGCCAGAGGTAAAGAGCAGCAAGGGAAAGGAGTGAGATGAGGCCAGACAGACGGATGCAGGCCGGTGAGAGGCAGGTATCTACCCTTCTTGCCTGTAACAAAAATGAATGGAGGAGCATGGGCGTGGCATAATCATGTGTTCTTATTCTGGTTGAGAAAGCTCACTGTGCCCATGTGACCATCAGAAGAGGGGTAAAAGAGAAGAAGACACAAACTAGAAACTATTACAGTCTTCTGGGCTGAGATAATTTTCATGCAACTTAAAATGGTGATAGAAATAGAAAAAAATATAATGTGTTGCAGAGATGATTGTGGTAACCTTGATCAGACAGGGCAGGGCTTTGTATGGTGAAAGGGGAAAATGTTGACAGGTGTTGGATTTGCAACTGAACCATTCTCAGAGATGAGGAATCTGGGAGGTCTGGCGAGAAATAGAAATAGCTTTGGCTGCAGATAGACTAAGTTGGAAGTGTATTTCAGATGTGCAAAATGAGATGCTGTCAGGTCTGAGAATATTTTCTAGACCATAGAAGAGAACTGGACAGGGATACAAGTTTGTGAAATATCTGTGTATGTGGTAGGTGTGAAGCCATGGTCATGATGAATCAACACGGAATGTATAGCATTGAAAAGGGGGAGGAGTTACAACTAGCCTCAGGGAAAGTCCAGGGCTGTAGAGTGTTAAAAGTACTTACAGCTCCCTCAGAGGACCTAGGTCCAGTTCCCAGCATGCACTTTGTGACTGACAACCTCTGTAACACCAATCCAGGGTATCTCTCCTGGCCTCTGAAGGCCCCAGCCAAGCACATGGTACACTGACATGCATGCAGGCCAGCCAGGATTAGGCATACAATAAAGTTATAAAATTCACATTTAATGTAGAGTAATTTAACAGAAGGAAAAGAAAAAGTGGTCAAAGTGGTGGGAAGGGAGGAGAGAAAGGGTGTTCAGACCAGCCAGCATGCTGTATCGGGACATCAAGAATGAAGCTGGGGAACTGGAGAGATGGGTCAGTAGTCAAGAGCCCTTTTCTATAGGACCTGTGCTCAATTACAAGCACCCACATAGCAACTCACAGCTCTCTGTAACTCTGCTTTCAAGGGATTTGGTGCCCTCTTCTGGCATCCATAGACTCTGTACACACATAGTGCACAGACAGACAGACATATGTTCAGACAAAACCCTCAAAAACATAAAATAAAATAAAGATCATATATTTAAGGATAATTAAAGTGTGTTGGCAGAAGAACAATACAAAGTAAGGATGAGGCCGTGAGTATTCACCAGGTAAGAGTTTGCCTTGGAGAGGAGAGACAAAGAGCGATGGTTGTGAAATCATTGAAAACATTTTTATTGCACATTGATGAACATCATGTGAACATTCTGGCTATGAAAGAATGGCTTAACAGAAAGCTGAGTATACAAGAGCCTATCCAAGGATGACTAGTTGTACATGAACAACCCTTGTAAAGGCAGGAAATAATCCCTGTGCACCAGTGGCGCTCCTATCCTGGCCTTTGTAATTGTTGTGAGCCTTCACCTTTAACAGCTGAGCCACAGCTCCAGCTCCTGACCTCTGTAATTGTGCCCATAAGCTGCAGGTGCTCTTGAAATAGCTTGGTTGCCCACCAGGCTGGACTCACAAGGACACGCATTACCTCTGCCTCGTTTACTGTTGGATCTCTGCAAGTGTCAAATGGGTGACATGGATAAGTGTCATTTTTTAAAAAAACTTGGAAACTTCAAATAAATGGATGAGAGGTATACTTAATAAAGCAGATACTGGAGCAGCCTTATAATACTAGTTAATATGCGCATTTGTGTACAAATATGTGTATACACATGAATGCACGCACACATATACCTTGGTTGTTGATTTCTGAAAATAAAATTTTTAGCATAAGTGCCATTGCCTTAAGCATGAGAAAGCTTTAAAAGTGAGACAGCAATTGAAAGCAACCCAAGAACGAAGACCTCTCCACTCACAGACAAGCAAAGCCGTGAGTCATCTTTTCAGAGAGACTTTAACTGTGATAATATCAAGGAAACAGATGATGAAATCACAGCTTGTTAGGACAAGTGGGTATAACATTCACACTAATCCAGGTGTAACCCCAAATAACAGGACTTCTGCATCTATACCTGGATAATTTGATGACCTAACAAGTCAAAAAAAGTCAGAAAGTAGGAAGAAATATGAATATTTAAGACAATATCACGTGCCTTGAGGAAAATAAGTCCAGACAACAAAAAAAGTAATCAGGCATGGATGGGAGAGGGGCACTCTTAATTAGGGAGCTACTTGCAATTGAAGACTGCTGGAGGCTGGAGAATGCTCTTTCTTCGGTAGTGTAGCCGCTGGTCAGTTCCCCATGCTCTAGCACAGATCTCCCGCACCCACACTCATGCAAGCAATCCTCATTATTCTCATTCAAGGGAAGAAGGGACATGAAGGTAGAACCAGGGGAAGAAAGGGTCCAAAGGAACTAGAGGGCGATAAGAAATGGTAGTTAGTGGATTATGAATATGGTTGTAATACATTCTATACATGTGTAAATTCCTCAAAGAATAATTAAAATATTTTGAAGGGAAATCAATTGCGTATTTCTTTCCTGAGTTTCCTAGGGTTTTTTTTTTTTTGTGGTACTTAACTTGGCCTCAGATTTTTTTACTTATGAAAGGGGGATAAATATCCCTTAAAGGGGACTTTATAAGGTGTATATACATATATATATATATATATATATATATATATATATATATATATATATATATAGTGAAAGCACCATGTGCAGCCTAATTGCTCAGGATCCAGAGTACAGGGACGAAGCATGGAAAGCTTGAGTTGAAATTATCATTTGTCCAAAGTGATGTGGATGTGGTAACCAGTTATGGAATTTTAAAGTTTGAGGAAAGATCCAGTCTGGAGAGAAAGATTTAGGATTCACCTAAAGACACATACTATATGGCCGTGGTTGTATCTCTTGGCATTGTATTTTGGTTGCGTGGAGATCAAAAGTGTATTACGTAGTCTGAGGAGCAGAGCTCAGGCCTGGCATCAGAAGTGATCTTTATGAGCTGCAAATGAAAGGCCCAGTCTACCAAAAGCCAGCAGAGAGCCAGGAGCAGGTATGCAGAGTATAATTAACATTTATAGTTGAATTGTGCCCCCAGTTTGCCTCATGGAGGAAACATTTACAGTGAGTCAGGTCACGATGTTGTAATTGATGTGTAAAAATAATTTACTATTTGATGACATTAAGTTGGGGTGTGTTTCATATTTTCTACATGGATGCTACTTAGTAGCTGCCACACCACCTACCTACCTTAGTTAAAACTAGATAAGGGAGATCGACTACCAGTGATTTATGAACTAACAGAACAGGTCCTATCAAACTCCACACTCTAACAATTTAACTTCTATTGGTCTCCACAAGTGCTTCATCTTAAGGAAAAAAATTATTTTTTCCTAACTTTTTTTAATAGATCTATTTTGGCTTGAGTAAGTCAGTGCCATGGAAGCAGCCATCTCTAGATGTACACTTACATGTCGTAGTTGCTAAGTCTAGCCCTCAAACTTGTCATCATCTTCAACACAAATACCCTGTTCCTCCTCTGGTCCCCTCAGACCCTTGTGCATTGGTCAGCTTTCCATTGCTGGGAGATTAACAGTCTAAAAGTAGGGAATGGTTGTCCATCACAGTTCCAAATGGTTCAGTCCATGGTCACCTGGCCAGACAGCTCTCATGAGGGAGCAAGCAGAACTAGAAAATTCTCATCTTATAAGGACTGGAAGGAAGACAGAGGGAAGGGTTTAGGGATGAAGTATACCCTTCAAAAGCTTTCCCAGGGGCTGGAGAGATGGCTCAACAGTTAAGAGCAATGGCTGCTTTGCCAGTGATCCTGGGTTCAATTTCCAGCACCCACATGGTGGCTCAAAACCATTGGTAATGAGATCCGGTGCTTTCTTCTGGCCTGCAGGAAGAACACTGTATACATAAAAAAAATAAACAACTCAGAGAGAGAGAGAGAGAGAGAGAGAGAGAGAGAGAGATCTTGCCCAAACAGCCTACTTACTCTAATCAACTCCACATCTTATTTGTGTTCATACTCTCATTAGCTCAGAGACCACATGATTTGTTCCCTTCCCAGAGGCCTCAGCACAGGATACTGCTGCTTTGAGAACCGAGCCTTCAATCCATGGGCTGAGGGTGAAGCTTTTTGACAGAGATGTAATATGTGGTGACTTCTATTGTGCTTTGTCTCTCGGTTTGCCTACTTTAGTGTCTCATACAGATGGAATCGTCAGAAACTGTCCTGTAATTTGACTTCTTTATTATGTTTTCAAGGTTCAGTATGTTGTGGTGTGTACTGAAGTTTTAGTCTTCCTTGTAAAAAACAGCATTCCATTGTGTATTATATTCAGCCCTTTGCGTATTCATTCATTGTAGTAGCATTTCAATTGTATTTTAATAAATAAAGACTGCCTGAGGATCTGAGAGTAAAACAGTCCCACTGGTCAGCCTTACAGACCAGATTATGGCAACACACACCTTTAATTCCAGTAGCCACATTAATTGCCATAGAAATCAGGTGGTGCATGCCTTTAATCCCAGTGGTGTATGTCTTTAATCCAAGCCCTAGAGAGGAATATAAGATGGGGGAAGATAGCTCTCAGGGACAGTCTCATTCTGAGATTCTGGGAGGCAGGGTCGCCATTTCAGACTGAGGTCGAGGTAAGAGCCAGTGGCTGGCTGTTTTGCTTTTCAGATCTTCAGGTTGAACCCCAGTTTTTCTCTCTGAGTTTTTATTGATTGTGCTTAAATTCACCTCTAAATGGACATGGGTTGTTTCAAACATTTGGCTGCTCTAAAACAGAATTCTAAACCACAAAATTTTGAGGCCATAAATGTGCCGTGTATGTTTACAGGCATGTGAATGTGTTTATGTATGATTTGGGCTTTGTGTGTTTGTATTTCATTCATTTAAAAAGTGAAATTCTTTTGGCATCACCAGAGTGTTTCACCTCCATGGCCACTGGGGCTTTACCCACACAGATAATACAAACTAGTGAAGCTGGATGGCTTCCCGCCATCACTGAAGCCTTTGTATGGGTGTGTCTACATTCTTTGACACTAAAGTGTAGAAAGTAACCTTTCTTCCCAATGTAATAGTTATTTGTGTTTTATTCATTCTCCCAAATGGTTCTCTTTGGTAGAAGAGCAAACCCCAAATAATCCAGAAAACCACTACCAGCAGCCATGCCAGGGTGAAGGCTGCTAGGCTGGCATTGAAACTATGCACTGGGAAGCAATGCTAGTTGGTGTTGCTGTTCCTGCCGAGCCAGACACGTCCGCCCCAGAAACAGGATGGTTACGAGGAAACATGCGCAGATGTTCAGAAGGGAAGTGAGTGCAGGATCTGCAGAGCAGAGAGGCCGGAAGCCTGTATCTGCGGGGTAATGGGACCGCCGCCCCAGCGCACGCAGTTCCTGTCCCCGTCTCACTGAAAGGCGCTGTGGCAAAATACCTGGCATACACTCACTCGGCTTTATTACAGGCTGATTGCCTAACACTACATTGTTCCATTGTATAAAGAAGAGATTAAAAGGATTGTATAACAGTATTAAATCACCCAGCAGTTTCTAATACCTGACCAAAACCTTTTAAAGACGAGAAGATGCTGCCAGGAAGGAGGAGACTAGGGAGATGTGTCACTCAGTGCAGTGTGGGGTCCTGACACGGTTCGTGGGACAGAGGAGAGACATGGCAGAGGAAGGCAGCAGTGTTTGGTACTGATGGGCCCGTGGTGACTTCTTGTTTGGAGTAACTGTCTTAAAATTCTACAAGATGTTAACAGGTTGAGGCTGGGCCGTACAGGAGCTCCTTGTCTTGGAGTAACTGTCCTAGAATTCTACAAGATGTTAACAGGGTGAGGGTGGGCCATGCAGGAGCTCCTTGTTGGTGTGTTGGGCAGCTTTGACATCTGCCATGGCCGTGACTCCATCTTTGTCTCCTGTCCAATTCCAATGCAGGGTGTGCTGGATACATCATGTCACCGGCATGTGGGTGTACCCTTTCCTGGAACACATTGGCTCAGGAGCCAGGATCATCTTCTTTGGGTCAACAACAATCCTAATGAATTTCCTGTACCTGCTGGGAGAAGTCCTGAACAGCTACATCTGGGATACACAGAGAAGTGAGTATCGTGGAGGCACATGCACAAGAACAGCGCTGCCTAGGAGAGCCTGGGCAGAGGGAGGCTTCTGCAGCAGCATCCTCTTCAGCCCTCCACCCAGGCTCTCCACGGAAGCTTCATTTTTTTTTTATTACAGTATTAATTTAAGAGCTGCTGGCAGTGCTATCTGAAAGGTTTATTTCTTACTTGGTCTTATTAGGTAGTAAAACATCTAAACCTGAAAGATAAAAGAAGCGCACTCATAAAATTATATAGAAAAAAAATACAGTGTTAACAGGAAAACAAAAGTGAAGCCAGCTATGATTAAAAGAATTCTGCCAAAGTGAAAGGGCCCTAAATTAAATAGTAAGTTATTGAAAGAGCCTCATTAAAAGTCACCAGATCTCATTCTTCATGTCATTTTCTCATGGATGCTGTCGTCTCAAAGGAATCTCATGATCGTGAAGCCAGCACTGTAAACGGTCCAGGTGGCCGCCCTTTGCCAGAATGGAAGGTCGCAGAGAGATGCAGTCATTAAAGGCTATATTTCATTGCTGCTAAAGCTCCCTTAACCTTTGACTTGATTTCTCTTCTGTTTCTATTTATAGCAAAGCCTCCTTCTTGGCAAGACACACAATCTTATCTAAGCTGTGGCAACCCTGTTCAAAATCTATGTAAGAATACATAAACGCTGGAAGGTGGAAAGGCAAGGATTGACCATGTAGTGATCTGAACCCTGCATGAAAACACACCCAGAGGCTGGTATGGGGGTTTCAGAGAGATCTGGACATCTCCTTGGACACGGTCCGCTATTCGAGATGGACCTGTAAATGGACTGCGATCCTCCAGTGTTGAGCACCTGGCTAAAGGCAGTTGCTTTGCAGGAGCTCAGTCCTCTCGTCTAATAAAGTAGTGTTTGCATAGTCGTTGCATCCGATTGCTTTGTGCGTGCTTTTTCTGAGACCGTGTGTGTCAGCGCGTCAGCCAATGCTAGGTGGCCCCCTTTTTAATCCATTCTGACCATGGCTTGGAGAACCAGACAATAATCTTCTCAAGACGTTTCCTCCATTCAACAGAAGCAACAATTCTTCTCTTTTAAGTTTAGACTTATTTGGCGCCTTAAAAGTGTTCCTGAAATAAAATGCAAGACTGTTTCCTCACCATCGTCAGAGAATGCCTATAGTTAGGTTTAAACTAAGATGTGCAGTTCAGAAAAAAAAAATTCTGGCTTCCTCTATCCCCTGGATGTGCTCAATTCTGGCAGACATTTGACCGTAACCCTGCTACTGCCTTGAGTATACGCCTGAATGACAGAAGAGATAACTACCCAATCTAGACTAGAGAGTGTTGCTTACCAGCAGCATTGAATAAAGAGTTAAAGATGAAGGGCAACACTGAGTTTTCTGAGCTGTTTGTGAGGCTGAACTGGTTTCTGTTGTTTTCTTGCATGACATGCATGAAAACCAGTCACCAATTTATAGCTTATTTCTGTTTAGAGATTAATTTTGTCTACAATTATTTAGTGGAGCCCCTAGGAGCTGATGTTTGTGACAAACCAGCATCTTCCCCCTGCTGGCCTTTCCACAACTGTGTGTGTGTGTGTGTGTGTGTGTGTGTGTGTGTGTGCGCGCGCGCGCGCACGCGTATTAATATGTTCATCTGATGCTCATATGCCTCCTCTGCCACTGGTATTGCATTTTCATGCAAATATGCTCCTCCCCCTTTTAATATGTGTTCTGGGGATCAATCAGGAGCCCTCATGTTTGCTAGGCAAGTACTTTGCTGACTGATCCATTCCTCTAGTCCTTTATCCTAAATTTACATGCCAAAAATTTCATTCTGTCTAAGTAGTGGGATTTTTTTCATGCATCAACACTTTAAAATTGGAAATTTTCATATTATAGTTGGACTTCCTCTCCTTACCAAGTACTCTAAGATCTGGTGACACTGGCCCCACTGTTCCTTCTGCCAACATTGGGTTTGAACTGAGTATCAGTTACCACTTCTTTTAGTCGTCTGTCTAACTTCCCCTAATTTTCATCTGGTACTTAAGTCAGTCAGTTTCACAAGTGAGTTTGACACTGCAGATTAAAACCAGTGTAGGCATGCATGGACACGTGTGTCCGTGTGGGGGGGGGTTGCATGCTCACACACCTGAACATACGCTTGTATATATGCATGTACATGTTGACCACTGTTTACACATACAGTACAAAATAAATAAATAAAATTTCTTGCTACAAATCAGTTACTATAAAATTTCACAGTGAGGAATACGGCATACAAGGTATAAAATGCCTTCCTGGATTCCTTAGTGGTTTTTAATGACTCAAATTTTCTGAGTTTATTCTACAACTTCAAGATGAAAAAAAAAATTGCAGACTATGACAGCTAGAGGTAGAGATGTCCTAGAGATTATTTGAAACCATCCCCCACATACAAAGGCAGCTGAGGCCTGTGAGTGACCTGAAATAGTCACCAGCAAAGCCAGTGTCTTCCACCCAAGCTTCAGCCCCTTGTCACTTCTAGTGAACTATCAGAAAGTCTCAGTGTTTTAGAAACACAGAAGAGGCCCACCTGCTAGGAAATACAAGCTTTTAAAATAAGTTAAGTTAATGATCAGGTATTTGTTCTTTTTTAAATAAAGTGGCTCTGTGAGAACTGTTTGTGTTTGCGCTGATAAAATACCACAAGCTGGGTATCTTAAACAATAGGAAGAGACTGTCTGACATATGGATACCACAAGTTCAAAAGCAATATGGTGTCGGGATTGGTTCCTCATGAGATCCTTAAGGGAAAGTCTACCACAGGCCTAGCCTGGGCTGAAAGTTGTTCATCTTTATGCTCAGAGATGCACCCCATGCATGTGATATGATCTTTCATTTTACCTCTTTTAGAATGACACCAGTCATATTTGGCAACACTCACCCTAATGGTTTCATATTAACTTTGCTAAGACCTCAACCAATTCAAATTATTTCTGAGACAGTGGAGATTAGAAATTCGACATTACAAATCTGGGACTCTATAGAATTCATCCTGTAATAGTCCCTCTGCCATAAATGTCTTTGGTCCATGTAAAATATCTTCTCCTCCCTCATCCCAATATCCCCAAAAAGCCATTCTGGCAAAGAGAGAAAGAAAAAAAGAAAGAAAGAGAGAGAGAGAGGGGGAGGGAGGGAGGGAGGGAGGGAGGGAGGGAGGGAGGGAGGGAGGGAGGGAGGGAAAAAAGAAAGAAAATCTCTTCTGAAGTATGATGTAAACCTACAAACCATCTGTGGGTGGAATATAATCATAATTCATCCCAAAGCAAAATTGTTCTTTGGGTTCATGCTAACCTCTAAAACTAGACAACAAGTTACCTCCTTCTAAAGCATGGTGGCCTAGAATGTACAGTCCCCTTACAAATAGGCAGAAGGGCTCATGGCTTGCAAGCAAGTCTGAAAGCAAGCAGGGGAAATTTCCTTTAATTTAAAGGCTTGAGAATAATCCTCTTTGACTAGATGCTGTAGCCCTGAGGCTCACAAGGAGGGGTTGGGCCCTGCCTTCCAACCCCTGGTGAACAGAAGATCCGCCCTCCCCCAAATCCTGGACAGGGATCATGGCATGTGTGGAGGGGGGTGGGGTGGGAGGAGGTGCTCTTGTCTCATTTGTCTTCCATTTCATGCTGTATCTGAGCCCTTCATCCAGGATAGTACTTTCATTGGGTATAAAACTCTCAAAAACAATGCTGGTCTCTTCCTGCAACTCAAGGAGACCCACCCACACCATCAGAGAAGAGGGTTCTTTTAGAAGGTTTTCTTGGATGACTGTGGCTCATTCTGGTTTCTCTGACGGCGATTGCTTGGATCCATGAGTCAGATGCCTAATTTCTTTAAGGAACAATTGTCTGGCCTCACCCTGAACATTCTCTCACGTTTTGAAGTACCGTGGGTCAGGACTTTGGCATAGGATTGTGCTGTTCAACTCATGACACCTGAAGCATGACTGTTCTTCAGCTAAGACTGCTCTAACTCCAGCAACCCTGACTAAGGCATCTGCTCTCACCAGAGTCGAAATTTGAGACCAGAAACAACAGTGCTCCAGAGTGAAAGACAGGGGAAAGGGCAAAAAGAATAGGAAAGAGGGGTCAGGGGAGGGAGTTAGACCCAGATCTCCATTCTCGATAAGGCCCATCCAGGTTGCCTGGCCCCTGGCAGAAGCCCTGGGCTCTCACTTTCTGAGAGCTGCTCCCTAGTGGAAGCCATCCCCCTGCTTGAGAATGTGTGTGGATACCTCCCTCAGGGGTCAGTCTTGGCCCTCTGTGTTCCACAGGTATAGCCTACCTCAACTTTCTGATGGGTTTCTGTCTGTCTGGTTTTTGGCTTGTTTGGTTTGGTTTGGTTTTTGTGGAAATACGTTCAGTTCTTTCGTTATTAGCTGTTATTTTTGCCCTTGTCCCCATGGCTGCAAAACCAATATATGAGGAGCCATTTCTCTTCCAAGTCAGGGAAGCCCAGATCCTCCACCTCCGTACTCTTTTGAAGAGTCCACCATTGCTACTGCATCAACCGATCAACAAAATGTTCTAGAGAGAAGAGACCAAAGAGATTTTTTTAAAAAAAATAAAAGATTTTTCATCCCATCCACTCCCAGCATCTTTACTCTTGTGTAGAGAACACAGGACAGACGTGGGGACTCAGGAGAGTGCTATCTGAAGGGAACCTGCATTGCAAACTGTCTTTGCCTTGGTTACACACCCAACAATGGAGACACAGTGTAGACGCTTCCTTTCAATCAGCTCCTCTCTCCTCGAGCCCTTGTTCCTAGGTGTGATGTTTCCCTCACGTGATCCATGGGTAGTATTTTGAAAACTATTTTATATCTCAGTCAGTTCTTTGCCTACAGAAATCGACCATTAGAGAGGATGCCTGCTCAGATCATTGACTCACATTGCGTTGCCTATTCTGGACTCCATGAAGCTAGCTAGGAGTGGAAGGTGGTGAAGGAGGGGGTTCCCTCATTATCGCTAGAATAATGCAACCTTCGGAGGTTGGGCTTTGTGGCTGATCACTGTGGGAAACTATATGCTGTTTATTGCTTTTCTGCTAGTCCTGTTTTCAGAGACTTCCCCTAAGTACATTTATTAACAACGAAGATTAGCTGGGTATCCACCATAAAATAGACACTATTAAACACTCGGGCTATAATTAGTAAAATCTCTGCCCTTAGAGGTCTACACATTTATAAAAGAATACTAACAGGACCAGAAAGACAGTATTTCAAATCCCTTTGCTCATTATTGCGATTGAAACAAACACACAAGAAGCATTCAAGAATTGCGGGGGGGGGGGGATATTAGAAAAATGTTTGTGTAGAAACAAAAGGAAAAAAAGGAAGAAGGGGGTGGAATTTCTGCATTTAAGTATATCTTGCAAAAGTAGCCTGAACAATTTCATCTCCAGGAAAACGAACCATCACCAACCATTCACTGCAGACAACAGACAAAGCCTTCCTGATCCAGCACATACATGTCCTTCAGGAAAAGCCCATCTGGATGGGTTGGCTCCTGCAGGCAGGACTTGAGTTTTAGCACGTATAAGCATGGGGCCAGAAGTACAGTCACGGCTACAGTGATTTCTAGCATGCCTGCTGCTCTGGGTTCGTGCCCTAGTGTGGGGTAAGGGGCAGGGTTAAGTGTGTGTGTGTGTGTGTGAGTGTGTGTGTGTTATAAATAAGCAGAAACAGCTCCTGTGGCTATTTTAAAAAGGGCAGCTCTAAGGTGATTAGAAAACCAAAATCCAGGTCTTGAGAATGGACAGGGCTGAAGTGAAAAATAAATGAAGCTGTTTAAATGCATCAGCTGCATGGCTCCTGCTGCTGGGGGCAGGTTAAGAAGCTGGAATTTCCTGCTGGAATTTCCATCATGCAAACCATGAGTCAGGAGTAATCCTGCCCCAGGGTTCTACTCCCAAAAGCAGGAAAACGAGGCTGTGTCACAGAGATGTCAGGAAAGTGTGGGGAGAGAGGTCACTGAGGGTGTTTCTAGAAATGGTTATAAATTACTTTTCTCCTTAGCTAGGAGAAGTGGGGGGAGGGAAAGATAGACAGAAGTCAGCTAAGGGAGCCAGAGATTCTACAATCAGCCCCTCACATAGCTCGGCATGTGATGCTCAAATAAAGCTTTTTGTCTTTCTAGGTATGGAAGAAGAGAAAGAAAAGCCTAAGGTAGAATGAGATCCAAGTCTAAAAGGGAAAGCAGGAAGGAGCTACCCTTGAATTCCTTTGGCCCTGGGCACCAGCAGTGAGGAGACAGAACTTCAAAGGGGCCGTGGCATCAACCCTGTCTCCCTGACCCTGAGGGAAGACAACTTTTATATTCAAATATGTGCAAAATAGGATGCATTGCTTTTGAAAATCACTCACCCTTGTTGTTTGAACTACTCTCTTCCAAGTTCATTCTTGGTGACATTTTTCCTCTTTTCTAGTTTTAAACTAAAGTTGATCATCGAATCTCCATTTCTGCAATAATAACTCCATTTACTGAAGAAAAATCGACTGTGTTTCTTGTTAAGGAATATAATAAAGTTGCAGGGGGCATATGTGGATCCAGATATTCATATTTAGTCTTAAATGTGGCTGGAGTAATGACTCTGGGGCACAATATGGACCCAAGAGGAGGCAGGAGAGGTGGTTCCTATGGTGACAGCCATGGTTGCCTGGAATGAGCACTGTTAGTAATAAGTAGTACCAGTTTAGTCGAAACCCTGAGTGTGCTTGAATCTCCCTATTTAATCTGTCAATAATTCCCATGTGCAAACATTACTGTTAATAAAGATCCACCAACCAAGCTTGATGTCTGCCTGGTCCATCTCAGTCTCAACCACGTGGTCCAAGGGTCTGTGCTTGTTTCTATTGAGGCAGACCTGTTGACTGTACTTCATTCCTTCCTGTGACTGCCATATTTTAACATCATGTTGTCATCGTTCTGGAAGGAACACTTTAAAATCTAACTTATGAACTCTTGACCATAATCATCTGAAAGGTAAAAAACAGTGTTATATCAATTATAAAATAATTATATACTTAGTGTAAATATTGGCTGTACATTCTAAAGTAGATCAAGTGATATAAAACCATTTATTCTAAAAATGACTTAATTGGTGATACAACTTAGGAAGTGCTAGAAAATCCACCCCCCATGACACCTATGAATGTGTTCTCTTTTGTTTCATCTACGGCCACCTCTTCATAAAGGAGCCTGATTATCCCCATTGACAACTAGAAAGGGCGCAGGACTCCCTAAAGAGAGAATGTTTTTATGAGGCTCCTGGTGATTTATTAATAGATATTCAAAGACGTATGATTTAGGACTGAATATGTTCATACATACATTACAGAATGTATATCCAATTTTAAACAGTATTTTATTAAAAATTTCAACCAGAAGGAAAAACTCGGTTAATAACTATACTCATTTTTAAAAATGTATTTACAAAGACTTTTGATGACTGTTTTGATGACTATTTATTTAGCAGTTATAGGTCTATTTGACCAAAGAATGGGTAAAGAAAATGTAGTACATTTACACAATGGAAAAAAATAATATCTTGAAATCTGCAAGTAAATGGATGGATCTAGAAAACATCATATTAAGTGAGGTGACCCATACCCAGAAAGACAAATGTAATGTGTACTCATTCATAAGCGGCTTTTAGACATAAAACAAAGAAAAAACTGCCTACAATTTACAATCCCAGGGAATATAGACAACAATGAGGACCCTAAGAGAGACATACAGGAATCTAATCTACATGGGAAGTAGAAAAAAACAAGATCTCCTGAGTAAAATGGGACCATGGAGACCATGGGAGAGGGTTGAAGGGGAGGGGAGAGAAAGGGAGGGAAGTGGAGAAAAATATATAGCTTGATAAAAACAAAAAAAAGAAAAATCACAGAAAAAAATAAATGAATACATGCACTGATTTCTCAAAAAAAATCTAACAAGTATCATTATATATTTTAGAACTCCAAACATATCAATATTAATAACCATAAAATAGTTTAGTTTATGTACTGAAAGAAATATATTTCAGAACAGTTTTCAAAGGAAAACACAAGTCTATTCTGTATATCACAAAGCAGACACAAAGTGTCTTCATCCTGCAAGACTGCAAAGAAGACATCTGGAAGAAGCAGACCAAAAGAAACAAGGGGTTCTGAAATCCATACCTACTTCCTTGATGGTGAACTCACTCATTTATAAGCCTCATCTCTAGAAGTATGCTTGGCAGAAATATGGATGGCCTGAGAAGCCTCACTATATTGGTTCTCTATCTCATAGGATAGATCATGCAAAAAAAAAAATCTTCTGAAGCAGAAAAGCAAGGAGATACCACATCCCTGGGGTAGCTCCTATAAATAAATAGTTCCATTGTCGAAGATAGAAGGATCCTTAGTTGGTGGTTACCATCACAACTGCCTTTAACTCAGCCATTTGAACAAAGAACAAACAAAGCATGAATTGAATTATATTCCTTAAACTCCAGATATTGAAGTCTCGGTGTCTAGTCAGTCAGAGTGTGACTGTATTTGGAGATATGCCTTTAAAGATTGGCTAAGTTAAAATAGGGTCATTGAGAGGCCCATATTTCAACCTCACTGATAACTTTGTAATAAGTAGAAATTTGGAAACATGGGAGACTTGCATAGGAGGGCTAACTAACTGCAAGCCATGGAGAAAAATCTAAACCTACTAACAGTCTCAGCCTTGGACTTTAGCCTCCAGAGCTGAGGATGCTAAATGTCCTTTGTTGAAGTCATCACTCTGTATTTTCTTATGCAACTCCTAGTAAACTACTTCTACCTATGGACAAAATACTTATGGGTTTAGAAGAGAAAGAGGAGAAGGAAGAGGAGGAAGAGGAGGAGGAAGAAGAAGACAGCATTATGAATTTATTTAGATGATGACCGCACTTAATAGGAATTATTCCAGAAGATTAGTTTTGCCAGAGTAACCCAATACAAATGCTGGTATGTGATATGAAGCTATTAAATTTTTCTTTAAGTATGCAATGCCAACAATATTTTTAAGGTAGTGACAATTGTGTTTCAATATCAGTGACCTTAATAGGACACTCCTCCATGGGGCATCAAGCTTTCGTTACACTGATTATGACATATTCCTAGAAGGATACAGCAAGTGCCACACACATGCCAATGGGTAATAGATAAAATGTCTCTTCGAAACTAAAATAATCAGACCATTCGTGTTTATGAAATATCCAGGCCTCTAGTCATCAAATGATATATCTTAGTATACACCTTCTCAAGTGAAACTCTGTGGTTTCTTTGTCCAGGCATTCTCACTAGGAAAGAGAAATACTCATTGGTGTGTCTTCCTGGATTTTGAAGGAAATACTGAGTGTGGGTTCTTTCCTGTTAATAAGGTTAGAGGAAATTTAAGAGTCGATAAACTGAAATGTGAAGAGTAGACTGAGTAAACTGAAATGATTTTCTCATCTATGACTTAAAACACACACACACCAAGTCTGGACCAGTTATTCCTTACCGCTAACAGCAACAACAGCCACAATAAAACATCTCCCCCACTGAGTTCAACTTGTGTTTACTTGGCTAGCAAACGTACAGGACTTTGGTAGAATGCACTTGTCCATGGGCCACTGATACAGGATCAGGTGACTTGACAGCCAACGGCTACAACCACTTGGAGACTGATGCACTTGCATGTCCGCTGATGGCTGCTGCCTATGAACTGTGACCTCCTGAGGCTGTGATTTTCCAAGTGACTACTCAGTTTCATTCTACGGCTACCTGTCGTCTTTTTACATAATGTGTGTGACTGGTATGCCTGCATCTATGTCCGCACATCACTTGTGTCTGCAGTGGCCAGGAGGTGTCAGAGCCCCTAGAATTGGAGGTGCAGACAGCTATAAGCTTCTGTGTGGGTACTAGGAATGAAACCCAGGAACTTCTAGAGATCAGCCAGTATTCCTAACCACAAGTCCATCTCTCCAACCCAAATATGTCCTTTTTAAAAATTGGAATATTTATTTTATAATTCATTTACTCACCCATATGATATAATTAGAAGAATTTTTCCAATATTTATCTGTTCATTGCTTTATATTAAACTTAGTTAACATATAAAATAATGGGCTTCATTATGACATTTTCCTAAATACATATCATGCACTCTGTTCATACTTGCCCACTCCATTTACACTCCATTACCCCTCCTCCCTTCATGCCTGACATTTTTATATTGGCTTTGCAATAACTTGACAACTAGGTCCCTGCAGACCCAAACTAAGAATACATCTCCTAGTATGACTTAGCAGAAATCACATATCCCTGCACAGATACAAGTGATGGAAACATAGAACCCACAACTTCATGGAGGAGCATCAATGTGACACGGTAAAAAGAATGTGTTTAATCAGGGCATAGCAGCATCAAGACTTGAACACAGCTGCACACATCTAAAACAACAAGCTGGAAGATAAATTGGAATTTAATATAATAGTTATGGATGGAGGGGGTCTGGAGCAGGAGGATCAAGTGCAGATGGCAAATAAAAAGGGAGATGAGGAAGGGAATACCAGGAAAGGCAGCTAACATTACAGGCCATTTGAGGGGTAGTATGAAAACCTAATACAGTGGAAACTTCCTAAAATATATACATATATGGATATGATCTAAATGAAATCACCAAATAATAGGGGAAGCAGAACCCCACTTGGCCATCTCTTGTCACCAGATGAAGCTTCTAGCCCCAGGACTGGGTTACATCTCATTGAGTTGCTGGCCAAAGGAACCCCATGGGAACCCCCAAATGAGCCAGGCCGTCACCAAGACTATAGGTTGCTCTCTATAAATTGAAGGCAAAGCTGCATTGCTGAAGACAACTCAATGAACAGAGAGAAGTTGAACTCATGTCTACATGGAGCCCTATGGAGCCTCACATTCTGACGTCCTTGGTACAGAAAGGTGCCCTGCTCTCTACGAACAGCAAAACATCAACCCAACCTCAAACCATTAGATTAAGAATGGTGTCCTGCCTGCAATATGTGCGAGGGTCATGACGGCAAAAGCTTGTGGGAGTGATCAACTAATATCAGATTTGGCTGAAGGCCCACTCCGTGAGATGGAAACCTTACTTGACACTCCTTTGATGACCAGGGTCCCAGGGTAAAACCAAATACTACTGGTCTAAAAACAATACAAAAAAATAGCAATAAAATGACTCCTAGTGACCTTCTCTATAGATGAGTGCCTTGCTCAGTCATCATTAGAGAAGCTTCCTCCTGCAGCAGTCGAGAACAAATAACAAAGAGCCTCACAGCCAAATATTATATACAGAGTGAAAGTCTTTGGAACACTCAACCCTAACCAGAATATCTCCATCAAATCACTCCTCTCAGGGCTCAGGAAATCCTGCTGAAGAGGAGTGTCCTTTGCGTATATATTCTGGCTTCCAGCTTAGTAATTTTATAGGATGCCTGGGTGTGCAAAATAAGTGGGTGTCTGGTTCTTGTGCCTTTTCTTGCATTTTTCCTTCTGTTTGTTTGTTTTGTGCAATCCTGATGCATTAGCTTTTGTTATATCTTATCATATATTATATTATTATACTTTGTTATTGTCTCATAGAAGCCTGTTGATTTTGCAATGAGAGACAGAAAGGGAATGGGTCCAGATGGGAGGGCAAGTGGAGCTGGGAGGTGTAGAGGGAGGGGAAAACCATAATTAGAATATATTATGTAAGAAAAAAATCTATTTTCAAAAGAAAAGAAATAAAAAAATAAAAAGATAAAAAATTTAAGATAATTTAAAAGAGAATTAAACATTAAATTAATATATGATAATTGGCATACAAGATGTAATAGGAAATAGTGGGGGAAAGTCCCATTTGCAATAGTAATAACTTTATAATGAAAATTATGAAACAAATGCAAAATAAGATTTTAAAAAGTGGAAACATCTGAAAAATCATAAGCATGCCAAGCCTCAAGTTGCTTTATAAATTCAGCATGAACTCAATAAAAGTATGAACCATGTTATTTGTTTATTAGTGAAATATGTACACTGGTATTAAGAAATGTCTCAGTGATTAGGAGAACTTGTTGCTTTTTCCAGAGGTCCTGGGTTTGATTATTAGCACCCACATGGTGGCTCACAATTGTCTGAAACAGTCCCATGGGTTCCATCACAGTCTCTGGCCTCTCGATCCGCATCATGCAGAGGCATGCATGCAAGCAACACATCCATGCATAGAAATAAGAATAAAAGTTAAAAAAAATTACAAGCAAGAATTGTTAAGCCAACTTCTGAGGAGAAAAACAAGTAATGAAGTAAAAGAAGACTAATCCAACCAAAGAGTAAGACCCTGCTAACAAAGCAGCGTAGGAGCGTCCATAAATGCACACATTTGAGGGGAAGCAAAATAGAAACATTGGTAATAAAAAAAACTACATGAAGAAACTTGAAATACAATAAAAGTTTACTTCAAGCCAGTGAGAAAAACATGGATTATTTGACAAGTATCATCAGGCCAACTAGAAAGCCATCTGGATAAAAATAAGTTGAATCCACAAATAGTCCTTTAATCTTGGTAAATTTTGAATTGATCAAGAACTTGACATTTAAGATAATATATCAGAACAAATTTCATAATTTTTCTGAAGTAGAAAAGTCCTTAATTGGGAGTGAACTACAGAACTTGCAAAATAAGATGAACCAATCCTGCCGTATGAAAAAAAGAAAGAAAGAATAAATGAATGAATGAATGAATGAATGAATGAATGAATTAAATCCCAGTGCTCTGCCCAGCCTTCATAAGGGAGGTTTCTTACTGCACAGATAGTAATTAAAACAGAAACACATAAGTGGTCAGTGAGCTGAGGATAAGTGCTGAGAGAATGCTAGGGACACTGGCTACTATCTTATTCAGCAAACAACACTTTCTGATTCAGTGGCTAAACTCACACCTACAAAACTAGAGCCCTGTGGACTTTGAGCGTGGAGCTAGTCGACCTTTCAGTAGGACTCTTGCATTTGTGCATCATAGCTGCGTGTCCTACGGCTTAGATTTGGTTTCATGTGTCCCGTTTTCCCTTAGAGGGTTATTTTAGCTTTGAGGACCAGAGCCCTGAACCTGAAGGACACTTTTTGTGACATGCACAACCTGTCTCTGCAGGTGTTCTAGATGCACCAAGACACGCACACACGGTAGCAGGTGCTGCCCTGCAGCAGGTGCTGCCCATCTAAAGGTGCCCAGGAGCAGAGAGCCCTGCGAATGGATCTGCCTGCTGTGCTGCAGGGACATAGAGAAGAACACACAACCAGCAATCTCTCCCTTTGCTTTGGAAACTCTTGCTTCCTTCAGGCTGTTTGGAAGGATATTTATACCTTTGTGTGTGAAGACTAACCAAAAAGCCGCAATTCAAGAGAGAAAGAGCTTCTAGCTTCTCTCCTGGAAAATAAAAGTGAATTATTGATTAATGAGAATTGATTTAAGAAAAAAATCAGACCAAAGATGCAGAGCAAGAAAAAGTTATCTAGATTGTACCACTGACTTAACATACCCCTTAAAACAAAACACAGTAAAAAAAAAATATTAGGAACACAAAACTAATTCTATAATAAAATTAATTTTTCACAGCCAAATAGCCTTTTCTTAAGAGGATTTTAAAGATTTAATAAAACAAAAAGACACATGGAATTCTAGAAGAGTCCATTTCTTGAAAATATCATTTTTGTTTGTTTGTTTGTTGTGGGTTTTGTTGCTTCCAGATACAACCACTGTCATCTAGTGAAGGGTATAGATTCTAAGAAATACCTCCTTTAGCCATTTCTTCACTGTGTATACATCAAAGTGTGCTCTTCCTCAAGCAGCATGGTGGTGATCAATTACTAGACATGGCATTCTGACCAATAAAGGTATACTAGAGACAGATGTTTGAGGCTGCTCCTGACTCGACATGACTGACTGCTTTCTAAGAAAGCTTATTGGTAAGTAAAAAATGTTTAATCTTTAATAATAATTATAAAACGTATACAAAATAATAAACTAGTAGTGGTCACTTAGTACTATCAAGTGACACAGGCTTACATAACTGGATGAGATACATCATTACAAAATGGACAGATTGCTTACATGAGCATCATCACAGATGTGAAGAATATGCTATAACACAACTGCATTTATGGTGTTACCAAGCAAGAGGAATTTGTTCCTCAATGACAATCTCACAGAATCACCTTTGTATATGTGATCCTCCAATGGAGGACCAAAACACCTATGCATATATAACTATAATTTCCAAATAATAAATTTTGAAAAGCTCAATGGAAGAACAAACAGGTAACACTGAGGGAGAGGGTCCTGAAAAAGACAAGTACTTTTGTATATTTGTACTGTTATGATACATTTTATAATGTATTATAAAATGCAGTCATTGAAAGAGTATGGTGTGGGTAAATAATAGAGAGGAAAACCAATAAAAGTAGCTAGAAAATAGAGACACAGGCCTCCATACACTAAAATGTATAAAATAAATAAAGATGGCATTTTGAATTAATAGGTTATAATAAAATATTCAATAAATGGTACGAAAATAAGTGAAAAAAAACCTATTTTATGAAAAGAAAAAAACACCCTTAAACCACATGTATATATACAGGCACTTCAAAAATGATTATGAGAAAACCAATATCACTAAGATTAAAATTTAATAAATGGAACCTCATGAAATTAAAAAGTTTCCGTAAGGCAAAGGAAACAGTCAATAAGATAAAATGTCAATCTGCAGGATGGGAAGGGATCTTCACCAGCCCAACATGAGACAGAGGACTGATTTCTGAAATATATAAAGAACTTAAAAAACTAGATGAGAACAAGCCAAATAATCCATTAAAAATGGGATGCAGATCTAAACAGAATTCTCATCAAAAGTTCAAATGATCGAGAAAGACTTAAGGAAGTGTTCAACATCCTTGGTCATGAGGGTTAGCATTAGCAAATCAAAATGACTCTGAGATTCCATCTTACATCTATCAGAATGACTAAAATAAAAAACACAAGCAAGAGCTCATGTTGGAGAGGATGTGGAGTAAGGGGAACACTCTTCCATTGCTGGTGGGAGTGCAAACTTGTACACCCACTTTGGAAGTCAGTAAAGTGGTTCCTCAGAAAACCGGGACTCAATATACCACAAGACCCAGCAATACCACTCTTGCACATATACCCAAAGAATGCTCAATCATGCCAAGAATATTTGCTCAACTATGTTCGTAGCAGCTTTACTTGTAATAGCCAGAACCTGGAAACAACCTAGATGTACCTCAACTGAAGAATAGATAAAGAAAATGTGGCACGCCGGGCGGTGGTGGTGCACGCCTTTAATCCCAGCACTCGGGAGGCAGAGACAGGCGGATCTCTGTGAGTTCGAGACCAGCCTGGTCTACAAGAGCTAGTTCCAGGATAGGCTCCAAAACCACAGAGAAACCCTGTCTCGAAAAACCAGAAAAAAAAAATGTGGCATATTTACACAATGAATTATTACTCAGCTGTTAAAAACAAGGACACGAGGAAATTTGAAGGCAAATGTATGGAACTAGAAAAAAACTCATTCTGAGTTAGGTAACCCAGACCCAGAAAGACAAACATGATACGCACTCACTCATAAGTGGATATTAACTGTAAAGTAAAGAAAAACTATGCTTCAATCCATAAACCCAGAAAGACAAGAAGAGCTCATGGGCAGATACCCAGTTCTCCCTGGGAAGGGGAAATAGCAGAGATTTCATGAGTGAACTGAGGGCATTGGGGATGGGAACATAAGCAATCAGGCTGAAGAGGGTCGAAGGGAGAGAAAGCTGAGGGGGACTGCTCGGGGGAGGGCACTTCGGGGTCGAGTGGAAGCCTGGTGTAGGGGAATCTCCCAGGAGTGTATGGGGAGGACCCCAGGTTAGACTCCTAGCAATAGTGAATAAGTAGTCACTATTCGCTGAACTGGTAGTCTCCTGGCCCAGTTGTCATCAGAGAAGCATCATCCAGCAACTGATAGAGGCAGATGCATAGGCCCACAGACAAACATTCAATGGATTTTGGGAATCCTGTAGAGGAAGAGGAGAACGGAGTGTAGGAGCCAGAGCGGTCAAGGACACCATGGGAACACTCACATAATCAGCTAACCTGATCTCATAGGGTCTTGCAGAGACTGAACCGACAACCAGGGAACCTGCTTTAAACTGACCTAGGCACTCTGCATATATGTTAGAGTTGTGTAGCTTGGCCCTCTTATGGGGCCCCTAACAGTGATAACAGATGGCTGACTCCATCTCTTTTATTGGCTTTTTGGACTCTACTTCTCATACTTATGCTTTGGTAAACCTTAATACATGAGAAGGTGCTCAGTCTTACTACAACCTGGTATGCCATGTTTTATTGATACTGATAGGAGACCTGCCCTTTCCTAAATGAGAGAGAAGAGAAAGGGATTGGGGTTGGGAGGGGGAGTGGGGGAAAGGGACTTACTGGGGAGGATGAGGGGAGGTGCCAGTCAGGATGTAAAATAAAAAGATGAATAAAAATGATTATGAAAAAGAAAACCATGCACACATACATATGTACATGTATATAGATATCATATTCTGAACAGCTGTACTAATATGGAGATATAGAGATAAGAATTAAAGGTCAGTTTGATGCTATGCCCACTTAACAGAGTAGTGATAACAGGTTCATCACTGGGGTCTGTGTGCTCCAATCTTAGGTTCTTGGAAAGATTTACAGTATGAAGCATTCCATGGAACAGGCATTAATCAGAAAGTATTTGGTTGTCTTTATAACATTCATACCACTAATGTATCCATGGACATATCTTGCCACATCAGTCATTATTGTAAATCAAAGGTTTCACATCTGGGAAAGACTGTTGATGACGCACTCACTCCCTACCCCGACAGTCTACCTAGCAACTTCCAGCATGAAAAAAACTATCCATCAGGGAATAACCTTCCTACTCAATGTAGAAAAGGCTGTGGGCAGGCCTGCTTTTCGTCCCGCCCGGCTCCTGTACGGCTAGCTTTACACCCGAAATAACAACACACAAATTGTATTCATTTAAGCACTGCTTGGCCCATTAGCTCTAGCCTCTTACTGGCTAACTCTCACATTTTGCTTAACCCATTTCTAATAATCTGTGTAGCACTACGAGGTGGTGTCTTACCGGGAAAGATTCAGCATGTCTGACCTGCATCCATCTTGGGCCGGAGCTTCATTGCATCTGGCTCACTTCCCTTTTTCCCAGCATTCTGTTCTGTCTACTCCACCCACCTAAGGGCTGGCCTATCAAATGGGCCAAGGCATTTTCTTTATTAACCAATGAAAATAACTCCTCCATCAACTCAATACCAGCTTGATTTCTGCATCCTGTGACCAAAGTGTATGGTGTTTTTGGCAATGGGGTGTTACCTTGCAGTTCTGCTAAGCAACCTGAAGCAGAATATAAACAATAGTCTGTATTGTTTTAGACACCCCTGACCAACAACTGAATGACAGATATTCTACACCAGGAATTATGGATTCTCAGAATATTAGCATCTGTGTAGTGCAACCCCAGTTAAATTCTTTTACGTGAATATATGCAGAAGGGAGCAGAAGTAGTCCTGAGTGAATGAGCTAGACAGAGTCTTCTAAAAATGAGAAACTTCTGCATTCATGAACTCATGGCAGCTATTGGCTGCCCATCAACATTCACACAGGAGCGCAGACCCCTAGCTGAGGAGTTATTAACAGTTGATTAAACCCCTAACTGAGGGGCTAGTAATAGTTGATGGCCTCTGAGGGACAATAAGTCAGTTTTCTTTAAGTCATGATAGGTCAACCATGCTCGAGGAGATGGCCCCATACCCATAAATGTATGAGCAATACAAATTTGATTTGGTGGTTTTTATTTTAAAGACAAAATTAGAGATATGGGGATATGGGGAGAGTAGATCTGGGAAGAATTAGAGGCAAGAGTGCAGGGCAAAACTACATTGTATATTTTCAAATAATTAATAAAAATGTATTTAAAATACATTTCAATTTAGAATTTCAATTTAGAAGAATTTCACTAGACAAGAATGCTGAGTAAGGAGTGTTTAAATTGCAGTGTTTGAAAGAACAAATCAGAAAATCTAGAGGGAACTTAGCAAGCAATAAATATTGAGACACAACAAAAGTGATCTAAAAGTTGCGAGGGGGCTCAAAAATGTTGCATGGTTTTAAAATGTTTGAAACCCATACTACTTCTGTTTACTTGTGTAAATATGCTCTGCTAATACTTCTTATTCCCCAAACAAATACTTCTTATTCCCCAAATATGTCCACGTTCTGACACTTGTGAGTAGCAAAAGAGAACGATAGATGTAATTAAGTTAAGGACCTTAAAACGGAAAGATTACAGCTAAAGGGATGGCTCATTCAGTAAAGTCCATGCCTGCAAGCAGGGCCCAGGCAATAAACAGCCAAGAGTTGTAGCACATGCTTACATTCTTGGCACTGAGAGGGGCTGTCCCAAAAATAGGGGCTGATATCTAAGAAAGGACCCCTAATCTTGTCACCCGGAACAATGCCAGCAGACTCTAAAACTCACAAAGCAGGGAAGTGAATTATCCATGAGAGTCTCAAAGCTAATACCCTCTTAGTGACAGTTTGATTTTCAGCTTCTGACCTCCAAACTTGTTGGGTAGGCAGGAAAAACTAACCAGAATCCTGGGAGAAAGGAGGCAGAGTCAGAGAGAAGCCATGTAGCCTTGCTGGAGACAGACACTGGAACTTTACCCAGTAAGCCACTATCACGTGGTGATACACAGATTAATAGAAATGGATTAATTAACATGTAAGAGTTAGCCAATAAGAAGCTCGAGATAATGGGCCAAGCAGTGATTTAAATATTATAGTTTCTGTGTGATTATTTTGGAGCTAAGTGGCCAGGAACTAACTAGCAGCCTCTTTACAGTTCCATTTCACCTTTACAATTACTATTTCCCTTCCCTCTGCTCCTTCCAGTTCCATTCCACCTTCCCTCCACCCCTTTACTGTCTCTCATTAGAAAATAAACAGGTTTCAAAGGGTTAATAATAAAGTAAGATAAGATAAAACAAGAACAAAACAAACAGAAGTTCTGTAAGTGTTATCTTTAGCAGTGGAGACTTGCCATCCATTTGTGGAGAGCAACCTATAGTCTTTGGCAACAGCCTGAATGATTTGGAGGTTCCCACAGGACCCCTTTGACCAACAAATTTTTTCTAGTTCCATCCTTTTGCCTGAAAATTTCAGGATTTCATTTTTTAACAGCTGAGTAGTACTCCATTATGCAAATGTACCATATTTTCTCTTCCCAATCTTTTATTAAACAACATCTATGCTATTTTTAATTTCTGCTTATTATGAGTAGAGCAACAATGAACATGGTTAAGCGAGTATCCCTGTGATAGGATGAAGTATACATTGGGTATATGCCCAAAAGTGGCATAGCTGGATCTTGAAGTACATGGATTCCCATCTTTCTGAGTATCAGCCACACTGATTTCCACAGGGGCTCTATAAGTTCGCATGACCACCCGGAATGGGTGGATGTTCCCCTTACTTCATACCCTTGACAATTTGAGCTGTCACTTGTTTTCCTGATCAGAGCCATTCAGACAGGTACAAAATAAAATCTCAGGGTAGCTTTGATTTGCATTTTTCTGATGGCTAAGGATGCTGAACATTTTGTTAAGTGTTTCTCAGCCATTTGAGTTTCTTCTTTTGTGAATTCTGTTTAGAGCTGTATCCCATTTTAAAATTGGATTATTTGTTTTATCTAACTCAAGTTTTTTGAGTTGTTTACATGTTTTTGATATTAGCCCGCTTTTGAATGTGTAGCTGGTAAAAACCTTTTTCCTACAGGCTGCTGCTTTGTCCAGATGACGACGTTTTTTGCCATGCAAAAGATTTTCAGCTACATAAGGTCCCACTGCTGTTTTTAATAGCAGCACTGGGGAAAGAATGTGCTCATATCATTAAAAATGTTTAGTTTTGTGTGAGATTTAAAATAGTAGTAGTTGCCTCATGATTAAGATCTAAAAATCTGTGTGTCTGAACTTCTTATTCACTGAGTGGACAATGTTGTTAGTCATCCACAGGCCAAACTATAGAATTCTCACTGAGAATCATCTTGAAAAGGAAGTTCTGAGATCACTGAAGAATTCCTCATTGAGCAGCATTTACTGTTCAAGGGCACGTGAGTGCTTTTCTGTCCATCCCCCCAGCAAAGCAATGCAAAGTTTTGAGACAGATGACCCTAACTTTGAGAACAATTCAGAGCATTTTAGAGTAATGGCAAATGTCTCTGCTTGTTAAAAGGAGCTTTGCTAGAGGGAGATATCCTACAGTCAGGTCAAGCTTTCATCAAAAAATATATCTTTAAAGTCTTAGTCAAAACAATAATCCTGGAACTTTTCTCAAGAGAATTTTGAAAGTATGTAATGCAAACCACAGTAGAAGTAGTTTTTAGTGCTGTGTTTGGTTTAACATATTTGTACAAGCACATTGTTTGATTAAACAGGCTCAACATAAATATATGTAAGAATGAATTTTATCCACTTTCAAACATCACAAAAATTTGAAGCATCAACTATGCATTTTGACTAGGCCAGAAATATTTCTTCATACTCCTCAGGTTTAGTATTCATCCAATGCCTTTGAAACTCAAGCTATCAAAACTTCCTGTCCCCCTGACTATTCCCTATGCCTAGAAAAGAGGAGGAACTGTCTAGGCTTTCCAAGAATGGAAGGTGATGAATCCCTTCTCTGACTCCTGGTCTATTACTAAGACTATAATGGCTTCTGAGAAGAGATGAGATTGTGACTCCATAAGGACTCATATGGACACAGTCCTCTTCCCTCGTTACCATGGCAACAAGAAATCCTCCCAGAAATCTCCACTTACACAAGTCCCAACTACTTTCCCTAATAGGCCTTCTTCATGCCTAGTCAAACCAAGGAACATAGCCTGCATGGGGTCTTTTCTTTCCCCTATAAAACCACTGAATGCTTCATCAGCAACACTTCTCCCAGCTGCAGACCTTTCCCATAGCTTTTTCTGGAAGTGGAGGAGACAGAGGCCAAGAGGAGAGAGTGAGACAAAGGGAAACTTCCTTGAGCTCTGACTCCCAAGCCCTCAACTGAGAGAATCAAAGGGAGAGCAAGGCAAAAGACCTTGGGAATTCTTCATAAATTCTTTATTTAAAAAAAAAAAATCACATCTGTAGTAGGAGACTGCATGTTGGTTTCCAGCTGCTTAGCCCCCAAATAATCATACAGAAACTGTATTAATTAAATCACTGCTTGGTTCATTAGTTCTAGCTTCTTACTGGCTGATTCTTACATATTAATTCAACCCATTTCTATTAATATGTGTATCGCCACATGGCTGAGTTAGAGAGATGCCCTGTAGCCCTGCTGGAGACAGACACTGGAACTTTAGCCAGTAAGCCACAGCCACTACAACTCCAAGAAGCAAGCTTTGTTTTTTGGGTTGCTTTTTTTTCCATTTAAACCAGCTCCATTTGAAACCAGAATCATAGAATTAATTAAATTATAAATTTGAAGATAGTGTATTGAGAACAAAAATAAAAGTTTTGATTAAAAGAATTCTGAGAATTAAAGGTAGTAGAATTGAGGGAGGAAGCATAAGAATAAATAAAGTTTAGTATTTCTGAGGAATGCAACAAGCCATGTGATTGGTCTCAAAGCAGAATATTGAGACACAGTTCAAAACATGTTGTTTCTGGAGAATTTCTGCTTTCTTCAAAGAAAAAGTAATAGGATATGGGACCAAGACACACACACAACACACACACGCACATCTATAAATAAGCAAAAGATGTTTTAAAAACAATAATTGTAAGAATTGGTCAACAGCTGCTTAAGACAAGAGCACTGAGGCAAGGGAATTACACTGGTACACCGTTGGTTTCTACCTGGCAGAAATTTCAGGATTGTAGCACAGATGAACCTGGCAGTAACAATGACTCATGGGGCGATGGCGTTCAGGGAGATCTAAGGGGAGAAGGGGACCCAAAAATTCACATGGGAGCCCATCTAATCTTTAAATACATGTAAGTTT